>NC_053156.1:122166764-122810097 GCF_016835505.1 Polypterus senegalus
CACAGTGCTCTGGTTCTGTACTCAATGAAGAGCAATATACATAAAATAAGTTGGCATTAGTAGAAAATCTCAATGTTCTAGAGTTGGGATTCTCTGTAGCCTTAAACATTGAATTGGTGGATTGATGGGTATATGAATGGATTCCTAGGGCATTGTTTGATAACAACACTGAAAAAACACATAGCATATGATTTTGCTAATCTAATCTTGTTCACTTTTACTTGGAAATAGGAGTTCTATTATTTTAAAACAGGACAGGGAGTTGAAAGAAGTTTTTGAACCGTTGTGAAAAGGCAAAGATGGCTTCATGTGCTGAAAGCAGAGGGGCTCTGAGGGAGGTAAAAAGGCTTCAGTCAGCAGCTGCAGGCAACGGATGCTGTAAGACATCTTGGCTCTAATTCTACTTTCTCTATTCAGGAGTCACTAGCAAAACATTCCGAGTGTGAAGCAGAGAGGATCTGTGAACAGAAGCAGAGGAGCCCCTAAAACACAAGGCAATACAAGCATTAACAATCTGGCAGCGAGCTGCACAAGGAGGCTTGTGCGTCACACTGTTGCTCATAATGGCAACATCGGGTGGGCTACACATTAGGCGGGTGGTCAGCATGACTCTGTATAAGGTAGCTGGGGGGAACCTACCACCATCATTCATATTATGTTGTAGTGGATTGAATTTTATAGCACTGACTCTCAAAACGTGTGTCTGGAACAAATTATTTTGACAAACATTTCAATCTAATAAAGTAAAATGTGCAATTAATAATGGGCAATATTTTTATTAGCGTATACTGAAAATATGAAATTAATTAAAAATGAAATAAAAGTAAATGTGCCGCAAAAGCAGTTAATCTGCATATATCTATAGTACATCTAGCAAGCTGATGAAAGTAAAAAAAAAAGAAAAAAATGTGAGCAGAGCTCTTGTTCACCTCTTGGGTAAACTGTGTGAAACGTCTTCTGGCTTTGGCATTAAGCATGTGTCCCTATGCCAGTTGGCTATATGTTCTCAGTCAGAGATATTATCCAAATGTTATAAAATTGATGTTGTTTGTGACTTTTGAATCTGTCTTGAAAACTGTTTCTTTTCACCATTAAAACAAGCCATCTGTTTTTGAAAATACTGAGGAAGAAAATACGATAAAGCATGAACAGTTTTTTATAACTAAATAAATGAGGGTGACCTTTAACGTGCTTGTTCATGTTCTTCAGTTTCTATACCATCAGCTTGCTTTAGGAGTGCTAAAATGACATTGGGTGGCAGTGGCAGCACTGCTACCTCACAGCTTTTGTGGACTGGGTTAAAAAAATAAAGTCTGCTCACTGTCTGTGTAGATTTAATATATTCTCTCCATGTCAGCGTTAGTTTATCTCTGACATTCTTAAATATGTGTGTTAGTGTGAATGGCAGCTGTACTGGCCCTCCATCTTTTAGGTTTTATCCAACTTAAAGACATATGTTTCATAGTAATTAGTCACTTGAAATTGTCCAGTGTGATTGAGCGTGACCTGTGACAGACTGACACTCCATGCTGGGATGGTTCCTGATGTTGTCATGGCACACCCTGCACCCAAGTCTAAACTGGGTGACACAGGTTTCATTATGGAGGAATGAATTTGTCTATTGCTATCTTTAGTCGCTGGTGAGGATCTGAAAGCTTAACTATTTTATTTTCTGTCTTAGAGGGAGCTCAGGAAACCACAGGAAATCAAAGACATGTTAATGATGCATTGGGGACTTTATTAATGTCTTAAATTTACAACTTTGAATTCTGAGTTCAATGTCTAAGGTTTAAGTTGTCTTTTGAAGTGCATTAGAGTGCTCTTGTAGGTGGACTTTTGTCATCTTAACTGACTTGCCTTTCTAATTGTAGATTAATAAAGGTTGGAGCCTGTTTTTTTCCCATCATCAGTCTTATCCATATTTTTTCTCAGGGAATTTGCAAATACATACTTTCCAAAGTACTTACAGAAATTGAACTGCTAATCATCTCTTTGAAGAAGGGAGAATAGGCACTGAGGCATCAAAAGGCCTTACTTTCAAGCTCAGTGGTAAAGTCAGATTAATCCTTAACAATGCATATACTGTATGTTTTCTGGCAATAATTAGATTTTTGATGGCAGATGAAATTAAAAATCAGCATTTTTGGGGCCTCTAAAAAAAAACCATACCTGTTTATTTAGTAGATTTTTAATAAATGTCACATGTCTCAGACCAAAGAGGTTCTCACAAACCAGGGGCCTCATGTATAAACGGTGCGTACGCACAAAAATGTTGCATACTCCTATTTCCACACTCAAATCGCGATGTATAAAACCTAAACTTGGCAAGACATGCACATTTTCATGACAGCTAAATGCTTGGTGTACGCAAGTTCTCTGCTCGGTTTTGCAAACTGGTAGCACCCAGCATCAAAGCAGTGCTTTTGTTCAAGTGTGGTTTCCCTTTCTTTTTTAGATCAACATCCCTGATGCGGCTTTATAAATACACTGAAGTTAACCGCATATTGTTAATTAGTTTAAGGCATCTGATTGTAATTAACCTGTAATAATATAATGGCCCACGGAATGGCCAAACTATTCCAAATACCATAGCTACTTTAGCGTTGTTACTCTTAATGCACCACTCAGAGCATTCATCCCACTGTATCTGAGTGTGGAATCACAGCTCTACAGCAGCTGATCGGAAAGAGAATTATTGGTATACAGCATCAAGCACACGCTGTCTCAGCCATGTGCACAGTCTATTGAACTGCTTTCATGCGGCAACCGCTTCAGAGCCTTTCCTGTAGGGACATCACGGTTCAGAAACAGTTTTATCCCAAGAACTATAAACACACTCAATCATCAAGTGCTCCTTGTAGAACTGATTGTACTTATAAGTACAGTTACCTCACTGTAAACTTGAGATACAGTTAAATTATTGCACAACCTGAGCCGTGTTTTTACATATGATGACAATATAATTTTTTAGATGAAATGCAGCAAAATATGCTTATTACATTATACAGATAAAATGTTAACATCGTTTAAATAATCTATATTGTTAATAATTAAACATGTGAGGACACGGTGTCGCAGCGCTAGCTAGTTCAAGGATTGTTCCTGCCTCATGCTGTATTCTTGCTGGGGCTGGCGTTACACTGGAAGGATAGATGGATAGAATAATTAAACACGTACTATGAAGATATTTCAATGTTCCTTAAAAGTTTTGAAGAATCGGCATTCTAAGCTTACAGATGGCTTAACATTTATTACAAAGCTGATTATGTGACGATTGGTTACTTGGAGAAAGAAAAGGAAGGACAGGAATTAAGGGTTAGTACTTTTGAAAGAGACAGTACTGCTACAATAAATTATTTCATCGAAGGTAGTGCACGGTGCCGCAAGCATCTTGCGTGAGATACTCTCTGGACAGGGCACCAGCTCATCACTATCACTGCACCACCATATTCCCATGTTTAATAACATGCTTTAACTCCTATCATCATGAAAATTATACCAAGTATACATCTCAGTATTTAAATTTTTTGGAGAGCTGTAATATCACGAATGTAATGGATTCTGTGTCCTGTCGGAGGAAGAGAAAGAAGCACGTAGTGATTCACAAACTTAAAGCACATAGAATAACACATACAAAATAAAGCATTTAATGTGCTACTTTAGTTACAATGGTATTTAAGAAACTAGTAAATTAAACGATTTAAAGATGAAGTTTATAATGTTCTACTTTAATGACAAAATAAACTACATGATTAAAATGGAAATTTCAAGATTAAAGTTCAAGCTTTTTTCTCACTGTGTCCCTATGTTTTTCTCTTTTCTCTGTACCCTAATAAGCTTTCATTTGACACTCAGACGGTGGGCTATGACTCGCCTTTTCATGGCAACTTTGATATTTGACACTTTTTATTTCAGGCACTGTGCGACTTTGTGAACTTGAGCTTTTGAGTTTCTCTGACACTTTATGTCACTCGATCAACTTCCTTTTGCTGTTTATACAACTGTTTAAAACAACAAATAGTATGTTTTTCCTTGCCTCCACCTGGTATTCGCTGAAATTCTTCTATTTTCCCCCATGCTTTTGCCATTGCCTTTTCACAGAACGCTGAGCTTAAGGGCTGCTTATACTGATTTGTATATTCAAAGAGGTGTAATTCTGGGAGGAGACGGGGCGGGACAACAGGCTGGTGCACATGTGTTACTTTTTACGCTGACTGGGATTTATGGAGTGGAAGAACGTGGAAGCTGGTGAACACACAGATTTATGCATCTGGATTTTTTTGTGCATACGCACATTTCTGCTTTTGTGCTTACGCCATGTTTTAGTATGAATTCTACACACGGCGTTATGCATGAGGCAACATGACTGATTTTTTTTAATTTCAGCATCGTTTCTTTACTGTCAAAAATATCTGTCCCTAAAAGCTCTTCAATTTCTGATCAATTAATATGTTGTAAAATTCTATCAAGCTAAAATGTAAAGCTCCCCAGGGTGCTGATTTTTACCACTGTAACATTCAGACTGAAGAACACTGCTTCAAAGTGTGTGAAATTGCCTCTCAAGCTTCTACAAAAGGCACCTTGTGTTTGTTAAACAGCTCATTTTAAAATAACAGCTGGCATCAACCTCATGTACTGTTTTTAGAATCAGAAATGAAAATATTCACTACTTTCAAATTTTCCCTCACAAATTTTACATTTCACCACAAGACTTACTCAAGTGCTATTATATTTTGCACACAGCATTTCAAATGTTCATTTCAACTCTCTAGTACTGTGAACAGGCTCAGAAATCTTAAGTTTGTCAAATATAATACAGCAACGGTGAAGTATGCAGCCTTACAATAATTACGTACATAAACATACAAGCCTAGCTGAATAAACAAAAATATAAAGATCAGTGTGTTTGGTTAAAATGTATTCTAAGTCACGCTAACATAAGGTCCAGTAAACTAAAGACATGGCCAATTGACAGTAGAGGAAAATTAAAACAAAAACTCTAGTTAACAGCATTCCTGGAGAAAAGAAACTCCCGGGGGGATTTATAACAGGCAAAGTCACACTTCTGTTGATCTACCGACCCTGCCATACTTTCCCTTTTAGACATCAGACTCCAGAAGTGTGAACAAGTGTAGCAAAATATGAGGATACAGAGCTGGATCAGCAAGTGTTTATATTAATCACCCAATCACTTCAAACCATTTCCAGAACAGCTGATCAAAAACCAGGATTCAAAAAAAGAAAAACACAACAGCAATGGGTCATTAATGATACATAATGGTTGCTCAGCTGTTGGTTTTAAACAAATAACTAGTACACATACTGTAGTAGACTGACTTAAAGGGAGAAACAGTTTACATTTTATGAGAGAAATACACATTCTCTAATAACAGGTAAAATTCATAACCAAGAAGTCCAATATCACAGCATAATCACTAACCAAAAATGGAAGTCTTAAAGCCAAAGAGAAATGTTAATAAATCTTAACCACTATTGCAACCAATATACACATGAATTGTATCAAATCTTGAACAATTACAGGATGTGCACGCTGACCTTCATACAGTTACTCCATTGGCGTCACGCGTAGCACATCCCAAGGTCCCCTGGGAAAGGTTTCCATGATAACAACTAATGTGTAAATGCACAAAATGACAGTGCCCACAACAAAACAAAATGGTGCCATAAAATGAAAGTAAACGATGTTCTCATGTCTTTACAGAGACCTGTTTGAAACAAAATAAATGTTACCATTTACTCCTTAGGTACATGAATCTCTTATACAATATATATATTTAAAGGAATGCTCCACCCAAAAATGTTTTTTTTTTTTTAAGTTACTTACCCAATGTAGTTTGTAGTGATGGTAGGAAACTTTTAGTGTCATGTTTTCGTGCAGAATGGAGAAAAAGAAGGTTTTAATATAATAGAAGCCAATAGTGACCAATGCTGCACGACAGCAAACAATGTGAAAGAGAAAAAGAAAACAAATCTATTCTGTGCTCAAAATTTGCAAATCGCATGCTTTTTGCTAAAGTATTGTTAAATATATATTATACTTCAGGAATTATCAGCATATACCATAATCAGGAAACTAAAGGCTCATGAGAATGATTTGACCCCCCCATTTATTGGTCAGGAGTCCTGTCTTTGATTCAAAAATGTCATGCCATCACTACAAACTACATAGGGTAAGTAACAAATAAAGATATTGTTTTTGGGTGGGGTATTCATCCATCCATTATCCAACCCGCTATATTCTATCTACAGGGTATTACTTTAATAAAATGGTTTCAGAATAATTACTAAAAATAAACAAAGTCCTGAATTGGTAAAAATAGCAGGAATATGAGCAGCCTAATCAGCAGCTTGGCTAAGCGTTCAAAAGCAGTGAATCCTCAAACTGCATATAAAAGCTGAAAGTGATAGGACAAAATCTAGAGACTCTGTAGTTCAAGGCTTAACCTCCCACTGAAGCTTTTGATATCAGAAGCCTTGGGTGAACAATGCTGATCAGATGTGCTTGAGGGAACAGACTGCTGCTACCTTTAATACAAATGTCACAGAATGCTGCAAGAGCTACGGATACAAGCTATTAAGAGCAGGCAGATTGGCAAAGACTCAGTACAGAAATGATTACTGTAGCAGTTTTCTGTGAAAAGGACGACAGGTGAACATGGAATAAAAATCCATGAACACTCCTGTCTCACCCCAGCAGCACCATGTTCCTGGGTGTCTAGATTATGGACCGTTTATCATGGTCTGTCAACAGCACCTAAATCCTCAAAACGGAGCAGCAAAAGCTGAGGAGGCTAAAGAGCTTTGGGGTGGAAAACAAAACACTAGTGAACTTCTAGCACTGCACAGTGTGGTTTGGTAATTTGACTTGCCAGGATCACAAACTCCTCCAGAAGACCATCCATACAACTTCTGAAATCATTGGGTCTGACTTTCCACAGCTTCATACCATCTACTTAACCAGATTTCTGAGGAGAGCTGAATCCTTCATCTAACATGACAGCCACCCAGTTCATCCACTTCTGCCTTCTGGTACATGCTCCACCTGCTTCAGGGACAGCTTCTTCTTTTATATGAGTCTGCTGGAAAAGTGTTGCTTGAAGAGGAAGTGATGTCACTTGGTTTCCTACTTTCCAATCCTCCAGTTTAAGAATGGAAACAACAACTGAAATGTCTTCACCTTGTTTTTTCTTTTTCTAATCCCTTTCAGGCACTCACCAAACAAGTCAACTCTGAGCTTTTTGCAGGTCAGTCTTCAGTGATTTAATTATAATTGCTTTGTTTTGTATCATCTATAATAAAAAAAGCCAATTAATAAGTGACAGCATTTTTCCCAGCTGGTAATTAATTAAAAAAAGTTATTTTCCATATTTTATTAATGTTAACAAGTGAAGGAGATCAAAGTAACTAGAAAAATCATTAAAGTTACCATGATACTGAAAAAGAATGATAAAACAAACCCAACTGTCTATAGTTCTGTGAATCTGCCATGAATTGTTAAATGAGCTGAATCTGACAGAAATAACTTGACTGTCTTTTAGACAGCATTATTTTAAGGGACATTAGCATTGCAGCTTTTCCTTGTATAAGGAGGTAATGGCACAAATTGAATGTGCAATATTATTTATTGGGATTTGTAATGTGCTTGCTAAAATGCAAGTTATTAGTGATTAGTATAAAATGAGTTAAGTCAGTGATGTTTCTGCTTTAAAGGCTACTGGGGCATGACCTCATTAGATGTATGCACAATAAGTAGTAATCTTCCCAAAGTAATATAGCTTAATTTAAAATGTTTATAACAACCCTAAGCCTTGTCTATCAAAGCCAGTGTTTCCCAGCCTCGGTCCTGGGGGTACACTGTGGCTGCAGGTTTTTGTTCTGACCAGATTCCTATTTGGTGACAACAACTGATAGCACTGATCTCATTTAATTAGTTGGTATCTGCTGCCTCGCAGTTAGGAGACCCGGGTTCGCTTCCCGGGTCCTCCCTGCGTGGAGTTTGCATGTTCTCCCCGTGTCTGCGTGGGTTTCCTCCGGGCGCTCCGGTTTCCTCCCACAGTCCAAAGACATGCAGGTTAGGTGGATTGGCGATTCTAAATTGGCCCTAGTGTGTGCTTGGTGTGTGGGTGTGTTTGTGTGTGTCCTGCAGTGGGTTGGCACCCTGCCCAGGATTGGTTCCTGCCTTGTGCCCTGTGTTGGCTGGGATTGGCTCCAGCAGACCCCCGTGACCCTGTATTTGGATTCAGCGGGTTAGAAAATGGATGGATGGGTATTATTTTTCTTTTATTCTACATTCAGAAAAGCACAGCAGCATGATTTTTACATTTATAAGACATTTAGAAATGGTTCTGCTTTTGCTATAGATTTAATTAAATGTATAACTCTCTTTTGTTGATTTCATTATATTTTGCCCTTTCTCTGTGCAGTTTTTCCCCTTCATTGTATCTTATTAATGACAATTAAAAATGAGCAGAGCAGACACGCTGGCAAACAACACTGAATAATCAAAGGCTGCAACTACTTCAGCGTCAGACTCACTAATTAGTAAATAATAGATTAATTAAACAATTAGGACACCTAGAAAAGTAGAATGAAAATCAAGATGAAAATATTGTTAAAAAGAAAAAAATAGATTATTCCCATATAACTACTTGGTATACAGTATATATATATATTTTTTTTAACCAAACTTAGTTTTTTAATTTCTATATTGTTCCTAAAACACAGAAATTGGGAAATAACACATCACTTGATTAGCCCAGGAGTCCAATTAAAAGCAGAATCTGGTTGGAACAAAAACCTGCAGCAAAAACCAGAGTGTGCCCCCAGGACCGAGGTTGGGAAACACTGATCTAAGCAGTTTTTTTTTTCAGTTTTCTGTCATAGGCTCAATATATTGCTTTTTCATAGTATGCAAAGTTTCCCTCCTGCTGGTGTTGGGATATGGCAAATAGGTGCAAGGCCTCCAAAATATAGCTGCAAAGGAGGTCAAGAACAACAGGCCAGCTCAGAAGTGGAGTACATGGGCCAGAATACTCAGAATTCTCATGGGCCAGAGCTACTAGCTGCTGGTTTCTGGCCTAGGAGAGACCAGAAATGGGAGCTTGCTTTAACAAGAGTGGGGATTACCTGAAACTCCTGGCTTATAGAAAAAAGACCAACACAGATTTTTTATAAACAGATGATTTATTAGCAGAACTATAGGAACATTTTCATAAAGGGCAAGGAAGGAGTTGCCTAAAAGGTCCAAATCCACAAGCTGTGACAAAAAACCAGAGACGGAAGCAAAATAAGTCAAAATAAGAACAGAAAAAAAAAGTCCTTCACAAACTAAATGCTCAACTGCTAGACCCTGCTTCTAAACTGGGAATATAAAGCCAGAAGGAAAACCCAGCAACTGTGACATCAGGGTGGCCCCACCTCCTGAGGCTATACTTGCTAAATACAAGGACGGTACACAATTACAAATGTAAATAATGCATTAAAATATGAAAAAATAATACTTCAAAAATAACAATAAAACATAAAAATATCTATAAATACAGACCATTACATAACAGCTGGGTGCTGCAAGCCTGTTTCTGGATGCGGGGTTGGATCAAGCCCACAAACACAGCCATGTGTGTGTGTGTGTGTTGTGTCCACATGTGCAACCTAAACTCCCATTTAAGTGACTGTATTCAAATACACTTTTTTATTGCGTTGTTTCCATTGTGAAGTTACCAGTGAAGAGGTATGAATAGTACAATATTTGCTCCCTTAATGGTAGCCAGAGTAATTAAATAATAAAAAAAGGATGCTGGCACTAAATTTGAAAAAGCCGCAAACAAAGCCTATGTGTGCCACATAAGTCAGTGGTGTTTTAAAGAAGTGCAGAACTGAGGTGCGAAAGAACAAACATGAATGTAGAAAATCATCAATTGTTTGCTGGCCTCATTTTGACCAACAGTCACTTGACTGCATAGTAGCTAACACTGGTGCTGCATGTGCAGCGGGCAGTTGAAGTCGTGGATTGTGCGTAATATGAGTAATTGTGGCGTGCCTTTTCTGTTTGAAACCATTTTCCTAAGCACTGGATGCTTGTGAGGCTCTCTTTTAACTTATCATTTAAATGTACAGTGTATACCTCCAGGCCTCGAGTGCTGCAGTGGCTGCAGGTTTTCATTCTTACCATCTTCTTAATTAGTGACCAGTTTTTGCTGCTGATTACTTCTTTTAATTAACTTGACTCAGGCCCCATAGTTATTTCTTTTTCTTTAATTAGCAGCCAAACAATAATGAGACCTAAAACAAGCCATCACATGACCAACTCCACTGTGCCCATTGCACAATATCTGGAATTAAAGAGAGGTAATGGTCTTGGTAAGGTTGATCTCTCAGGTCACCAAAACATTTTGACGGTGCTCTTAGAAAGAACAGAAAAACAACAGCTTTCAAAATGTGTGCTGTGGCAGAATGAGAGCAGCAACAAGCCAACATCAGCTGTGTCGTTATTTTCTCTTTCTGTTTTATATTCAACATATATTGGCGTGGCGGCCTCGGGATTTGGCGTCCCTGTACAGGTGCACAGTTTGCACATGCCTAAGGCCGCCCCTGCTGCAGCCTAGCACTTCAACTATGACGTTGCGGCTCATTAACTTTGGTGAAGGCTCGTGGCTATACTAGCAGATGACGTTTCTGGTACCGTAATGCCATGGGAAAAGTAAGAAGTAAGGCAGAAGTAAGAAAAGTCAATAAGTAAAGCCAAAGATGCAGAATGATTCAATCACAAACGATAGTAATCATTTTGTACAAGTTCAGTGCTAACTAGGATCTGTTATGCAGGCCGCACAGATTTCTGTGGCGGGCCACGTGTTTGACATGCCTGATGTAAATGGTCTTCACCGGCAGAGACGATTTGCTGCTTTAGGACTGTCTCATTTCATAAGCTCTAATAACTGAGCCGTTACATGTGAACGTGTACTCTGGATCTGACATCAAGGTGAATGTTGTAGAGCTGCTGGATAACGAATATTTTACTAATTATTCATTTAGATTTTTGGTGTGAAATATTTGCTGCAGAAGCAGGTTGTGTATTTTTACTATACAGAGGGCAAGCACTAATAAGAATTCCATTGTTGTTGTGAAATATACCAACAGAGTAAATAAACTAAATTATTTAAAAAAATAAATAAACAAAATCAATTAATCACTTGCAAGAACAGGCTGATGGAACTGTGAAACCCGCAAAGAATGAAACAGATGGAAAACCTAAAAGGAATACTGAGACAAGAGAAGCAAATTGAAGTTGTAGGAACAGCAGAAGTTTTAACAGGGAAAAATGAGTCACCCCCTACTCATAACCACAGAAAATGCCTTCATGTGAAATAAATTGGTCCATAGAGGATAATGAGGTTTATTTTATTTGCTTTGTGTTTTTAATTATGAAAAAAATTATAGTTTTTCTTAAACTGGTGTCACGCTTGTATTTGCTTGACATTAGGGAACACTGGCACATTGCCTGATAAATCATTAATAACCAAATTTGCATTGAAAAATGTTTCCATTTAAAATGAGAAGTTTGTAATACTGTGAGTTTTGAGGATACTTAATTGGATGTCACATGGTGTATTAACTATATAAATCATTACGTTATAGGACAAGTAATGCATTGTGATGTATTTCTTTGTTGCTGAGAGTATCTGAGTACACTTTCATCTTGACCCACATACTTTTTCTATGAACAAGATTGAATGATTTTATGAGCATATGTGTAAAATTTAGTGAACTGCTAAAATGCAAATTTAAATAAACATTCCCACCTGCCATTAGTTCAGTTCAAAAATGCATGTTCATATTTCAAGACGCAGGCTGCAGTTCACTTGTGAATATATAAAATTTAAAGGCTGCTTAAAGCACATAGTTGGGAACCAGACAGTCACAATGCCAATTAAGATTTTACCTTGCAGTTATACCTCAAAGAGGAAACTTTATTCATTTGCCACCCAACTATTTAGACAAAAAGACCACAGAAGTGACCCAGTTTAGTACCCCTTAAAAGACATGAAACATGAATAGGAAAGAAAAGATTATCCATGGATTTTCTTTCTTCAGCTTGGCTGCTATATGGATGTGTCTGGCAAAGATATCCATTAATCACAAATGTTGAAACCCAGCTCCAAACCACCATTACTGGTAATTGCTCCCTTTCTTATTTTTACATTTTGTTGAAACCTATTTAAGGACATAAAACAAGAACAAAACATGGATTATGCTTTAACACATTTTAGCTGAGTGGGATCTTGGAGGCTACAAGGGAAAGATTAACTGGGTTGAATCAAAATTACGACTTTTTATCCTTTAAAAATGAAGGGATGATGAGGGTTTAGGATTTTCATATTATATTGTTTTGTGTCAATTGTATAAAATGGATGTCCTGTCTATAGTATTACTTTCTGCCTTGAACCTGTAGTTGGTGAAATATGATGTCTTGTGACCCTGACCAAGAAGTCAGAGTTTTAAAAAAAATTAATGAAATGTGGATATTATTCTTAATTCAACATACAGTATGCATGCTTATGTAATAAAAGGTTTATAAAGCACTGTAAAGACAAATGGAATTGTATTAGATGTGAGAATGGGACAGTGAAGAGAATAAAATTGAAATTCTCCTCAAAGTGCTTTTTGTTTTAAAACTGAGATCATGTTTGTAGCAGTGGTGGGTTGTAATGTGGGGTGCTGGGTCACTGTCCCACCAAATATCTTAAAAACTGTACTTTAATTAGTTAGGTAATGTGAAATAATCATGAAATTAGGGTTAGGGTTTATTTGCACAATGTACCTGGTGTCAGCGCATGTCAAAATCCATTAAAAATTGGTTCCAACTTGTATTTGTTTAATTTCTGTGCGAATAAACTAAATTAGGCAGAATAAAACTTGGGCTAGACTTGTCTTATTGGTGTAGTACAGTACAAGTTGGGGGTGAGTTATGTTGGGGGTCTGTGTGATTCTTAAAATGTGAATTTGTGCCCAGGTGAGGTAATCCTGGCAAACTTGCATTGGACTGGGCAGACTGGCAGGAAGTGTAGAATAAAATTAGGGAGGGAATGACTCTGTGGGTGTAGTACATAACACTGGCATGCAAGACTTGAGAAAAAATAGAGGAGTAGTGATTATATGATGTGGATGTATGGAATACAGTGGCAATGGCCAAGGACTGGGCACTCTAGTAGTAGAATAAGATTTGGATTTGACTTATTCTATGGATGTGTAATAGGACAGACAGAAATCACTGGAAGATTATGGAGATGAGGGTTTCCCTTCCTTCCTTCTTTTACTTTATCCATCCATCTCCATTTTGGGCTGCCTCACTTTCTCTTCCCCTTAACTTTTGTTCTCATCACTCTTTTGTCCATATATTCATTGTCTCTCCTCATCACATGTCCATACCACTTCAATTACTTTTGTTTTACCGTTGATCGTCTCATTTCTTATTCTGCCCTTTTTGTAGCTTCACACATCCATCTCAACATTCTCATTTCTGCCACTTCTAACTTATCCTGCTTTCCGTTTACTGCCCAAGTGTCGGCTCCATAAATCATTGCTGGTCTTAGTTCTCCCTGCAGACTAAATTCTGAATCCTGATGATCATATATTTTCATATATTTTCTTTTTGTTCATCTTCACTACTCTATCTTTTGGGTATTGAAGCCAGAAATTTCAAGGTGAGGTAGTTCTGCTTGCTAACCTTGGCATGGTATGATCTCATTAGCACATACAAGTGAGTTATTTCAGTGTACTCAGTACAAGTGAAAATAATGATTCTGTAAACCTCTAAACTGAGTCTAAGCTCAGCTCTGCTTTACAGCAAGGGTAAAATTTTTAAAAACAGTTTGTAAAATGGCTAAATATGCATTAGTAGTGATAGATTAGGTGGGATTAGTGGTGGGATATAGCTTTACATTTAGAATGTCTATTCAGTTTTGAACTTGCTTTCAGATATTATCATATATGTCAGCAGTGTAGAGTACCTGATTAAACTTTACAACCGCCTGTCCCTCCTGAACTCCTTAAGTTTCTCCAACCATTAAACAAATTAAATTAGTAAATGTAGTATACTTTTTGATGAAAGGGATTTTCAAAAACAACTAAACAACTACCTTAAAGCAAAGAGATGTTCAATAGTGCATAGCCCAAAGCAAATGGAAATTCAGTGAAATGATATGCAACCGTAGTGACCACAGCCAATCTAACAGATTTAATAAAAACGTTAAACACGAAAACACAGCACAAAGATTCAAAGAAAGAAAACTGTTTTGGGAGCCCGGCAGTGAATGAGGGTTCTTTCAAATCACTGATTTCATTGGAATTAGCACATTTGAGCTACTCCCTCAGACTTTGATAAAACAAGGACATTCCTTTTAATGTCATAATTAAGAATTAACAGTCATACGTCTGTCCACCGTGTGAGACAGAATTCTATTTGCTTCCATTAGAATACTTTTTCACTCAGCAAATATGCATCTTATAAGAATGTATTGACTGTTCAAAATATTATAATTATTTGTTTGCTGCCTGATGCTGCTGCTTTGGCCCTTGAAATACAATTAGCATTTAGAATATTTTGGGGAATGGATTGGTAATTGTATGCTTATTTCAATCTCTAGAATACTTGACCTAAAATAATTATTAGCAAAACACCTAAATTACACAGTACTAAACGTTATGTAATATAATGTAAGGTAAATACTGTATAATAAAATAGTAAAACATAACAAAACAATAAATGCTAGGATTACATTACTAATTTACTTTACTGTTTGGATTTTATTTGCCTCCTAAATAAATTACCTATCTATCTATCTATCTATCTATCTATCTATCTACAGTGCATCTGGAAAGTATTCACAGCGCATCACTTTTTCCACATTTTGTTATGTTACAGCCTTATTCCAAAATGGATTAAATTCATTTTTTTCCTCAGAATTCTACACACAACACCCCATAATGACAACGTGAAAAAGTTTACTTGAGGTTTTTTGCAAATTTATTAAAAATAAAAAAACTGAGAAATCACATGTACATAAGTATTCACAGCCTTTGCTCAATAATTTGTCGATGCACCTTTGGCAGCAATTACAGCCTCAAGTCTTTTTGAATATGATGCCACAAGCTTGGCACACCTATCCTTGGCCAGTTTCGCCCATTCCTCTTTGCAGCACCTCTCAAGCTCCATCAGGTTGGATGGGAAGCGTCAGTGCACAGCCATTTTAAGATCTCTCCAGAGATGTTCAATCGGATTCAAGTCTGGGCACTGGCTGGGCCACTCAAGGACATTCACAGAGTTGTCCTGAAGCCACCCCTTTGATATCTTGGCTGTGTGCTTAGGGTCTTTGTCCTGCTGAAAGATGAACCGTCATCCCAGTCTGAGGTCAAGAGCGCTCTGGTGCAGGTTTTCATCCAGGATGTCTCTGTACATTGCTGCAGTCATCTTTCCCTTTATCCTGACTAGTCTCCCAGTTCCTGCCACTGAAAAACATCCCCACAGCATGATGCTGCCACCACCATGCTTCACTGTAGGGATGGTATTGGCCTGGTGATGAGCGGTGCCTGGTTTCCTCCAAACGTGACGCCTGGCATTCACACCAGAGACTTCAATCTTTGTCTCATCAGACCAGAGAATTTTGTTTTTCAAGGTCTGAGAGTCCTTCGGGTGCCTTTTGGCAAACTCCAGGCGGGCTGCCATGTGCCTTTTACTAAGGAGTGGCTTCCGTCTGGCCACTCTACCATACAGGCCTGATTGGTGGATTGCTGCAGAGATGGTTGTCCTTCTGGAAGGTTCTTCTCTCTCCACTGAGGACCTCTGGAGCTCTGACAGAGTGACCTTTGGGTTCTTGGTCACCTCCCTGACTAAGGCCCTTCTCCCCCGATCGCTCAGTTTAGATGGCCGGCCAGCTCTAGGAAGAGTCCTCATGGTTTCGAACTTCTTCCACTTACGGATGATGGAGGCCACTGGGACCTTCAAAGCAGCAGAAACCTCAAGTAAACTGTTTTCACGTTGTCATTTGGGGATGTTGTGTGTAGAATTCTGAGGAAAAAGATTAATTTAATTCATTTTGCAATAAGGCTGTAACATAACAAAATGTGGAAAAAATGATGCGCTGTAAATACTTTCCGGATGCACTGTATCTATCTATCAAGACATGATTAAAGGTGAGACATATTACACATGTATCTGTGGAGAACATGAGGTTGAGTGGTTGTTAATATAACAATCAAAAAATGTTAACAGACATGGAGGAGCAATAGCAAATTGAAACATGGCAAACATAACCTTTTTGCATCAGTGTGCTCTGTGGAAGAGTGCTATTGATTGAGACATTCAATTATGCTATTGGCTTTTCAAAATGTGTTTTTCAGTATTTTTAAGAAATGATTGTCATTATTTGAAATATATAGTTAAATCTTGTGTAGAAATGCAATGGTAACATTTCAGAATTATTCCATGTTTTTTGTCAGATTCATACCTGGAGTGAAATTATATAACTGGAAATAATGGTTTTGTATACCCCAAACCTTCATATGTGGCACTAGGAAATACTGTATGCAGATAGTGAGAGTGAGGCGACGGACAGCTGCTGCCAACTTCATTGAAGTTTCCACTCTTTCTAAAAACTGTTGTTTTTAGGAGTCAGTTAGACTTTAGGCCTGCAAAGAACTGATGTCTCCTTTAGCGGTAGTTCCTGCTGTTTATCCAAACTAGGCTCCAGCTCTGTTGTCCCAGAACTGGTTTGAAGATGGCTGGATGAATGGATCAAACAAAATCATCAATAAGGAATGCAATTTATATTTATTTGAGTATGATCCTGTAAAATACTAGGTTATGATAAAATATATATAACAAAAAGATTACTTTAAATGGGAATAATAACAAACAACACATGTAATTTAGCAGCTCCTGAAAAGGCTTATGGGAGTGACCCCCTCAGTTCACTCCATCAATCTTATTATTGTCCAACAACTAAAATGTCTGCCATATTGATTGTAAGTTTAAAAACAGATGCCAATGAGTGCATTTGCTGGCCCCACTTTCATTAGGTGTCACAACCTCGTGTTTGAGAACCAGTGCTGTAAGTTCCCATGACAGGTATATTCTTTTACTGAGAATTTTGTAAGTTAAGCGTTGTTGGAAAAGATGATGATATTGCACAGGTGACTTCCCAGTAACATCCCAGACTTAAGTGTCTCCTACATTGGTACCATGTTTTGAGCGAGTATTGAGCCAATAGATCCCTGCCTACTGGTCAGAAAATAACAGCAAGAGGATACACAAAAATCAAATAAAGGGGAGCTGAAGCATTGTTTCCTTATGTAACATTAATAAATTTCCTATTTCTCTCCTTCTCTTCAAACTCTCAGAAAAGGTATATTTGTATCACAGTAACAGAACTGGAGTTAAGGTCATGCCATGCTCTTCTCTGTTTTAGATTTTTGCAGTACAGATTTTTTTTTTAATAAGCAGCCTCTTTTCATTCCAAATAATTGTGGTTACAACTGTGTCTTTTAAAATGATTTATTATTACTATATATACAGAAAAGTATTAAGACATTATGAGGATATTCATTTTAACAATTCTAACAAATAATATAAGGCAAAGAGGTGATTGTCTATTAATATCAAGATTAACACACTTTTCAGTAAGTTAAAAATTGTGATTTATAATATTTAAACTATTGGGAGACGGTGACAGAAAGCTGATTGAATGCCTGCTGAGGTGCAAGAGCAATGACTGGGAATAATATACAATTATTTAAGGAAACTCCAAACCTGGAAATTAAAAGGAATTCCTCAGATTCTCTTAATACACTTGATTATAATAATTGTGGATATATAATATAAAAGGTTGTATACAGAGATGCTTTCTGGTCTGGCTCTTCCCTTAAAAATCTCCAAATGTCTCATTGTTTAGCAATAAGTATAGCAAGATGGCAAATAGTATTGAGAGCAGAAGGCCTAAATTTAACAACTGCAATTGTGGGAACTCTTTAAAAATATATTAAAAATGTTGTTTCAGAAGACATGTGAGGAGTGCAAGTCTCACCACCCATTAACGACTAAGACCCTCCTTATCAAACCCACTGCCAGCTATCAAATCAAAGAAAGTAATTCCAATGTTCCTCTCAGACTGCATTGTGTGCTAAATTGGAGAAAAAATTCTTTCCATAAGAAAACTATGTCTAGTGGGCCAGAAACACATAATGTCTACTGTAACAGGCTTTCTGTTGTATCTTACTGTTGGCTTGACGTGAATGTTTGTTCAGTTAATGAAGAAAAAACATTACTTGAACCTCAGCCATTTGGTTGTGGGCTGGAATTGACAAAAAAGATTCTGGTAATAAAAGACTGTAGAAGATGGAGGCTGTTAACTGTCCAATATTCCAAGCAGAGTAGGAGGAACTAAGATTATTCAACAACACAAAAATGCAATTTTTAAAGATGTGTACTGATTTGCAGCTATTCCCTAAGCTTCCTGACCAGTGCCCAGAAAACTGTGTGGCCTGTTTTTTGGCAAATATTCAATTGCTGGAAAGTAGCAGTAATTGAAGCTTTGAAAACCAAGAGCTTTTCTGGTTCTACATGAGCTGGAAAGAAAGCGTTGGCAGATGAACTTCAGATTTGTCGCCAAAGAGATAATTGGATTTCACCATATGGCTGGGTAAAAAGGATTTGCTTGTGGGGCTCAGAGCACTAAAACATATATGCTGATATTCCAGAGAGTCCACGTGCCTACATGGTTTGCTGTCTTTAGTTGACATTTAAAAGAAAAACAGAAATGATAAGCAAAATGTGAACTGAAGAAACAAGTGAAGTTTTCCTAGTAAGAGAAACTCTTGAGTGAAAATTTAACAAGAAGATCTCTGCAAGAAAGTATGCCACTATTACTGCTGTGAATTTCTTTTTTCTCCTCCTAATTTTGGAGGTCTTGCATATCTAGTGAAAATATTTGACATTGATGGGTTAGGGGAGGTAGGTTTTTATTTCAGAATTTTTGAAGATAATCGAGGGCGGTATAAGAAAATGATTGCAAGGGTTTAATTACATATATTGTGCAAGTGTGCTTCAACTTCAGGTAGTCAAACCAAAACATCCATCATTACTAAATCATGTCTAAAGCTGCTCTTTTTAATTCAAGGTTGTAATAAACTGGAACCTGTACCAGCAGCATGAGGTGCAAAGCAGCAACATGAAAATGATAGTAATTCAGGAAACAGCACAAAAGGAGAAATACAATACAACTCCAATGGGCCTCTGGGCTGCAGGTTCACTTTGAACATGGTGTTGGAGTATCTTCAAGCACATATGGAAGAGGTATACTGTTAATGGCTTGATGAGTACAGTGTTAGCACACATTAAACCACATCCATCATTCAATTCTCTAGAAATAACATAATGTATATATACACACATCATCATGACAGCTTTGTTGGATTAGCAGCCCATTCAAGGTTGGTTACCACTGTGGCCCACTGTGTAAGTGAATTAAGAAAATTAATGGGTGAATGTATCATGTCTTTTTACTAACCAAACTTGCTACAATATTATGATTATTATGGTGGGGCCAGTAAGACCTAGTGCTATGAACTTGGGAGTATCTTAGCATAATGTCCCAGTAGAAAATAGCAATAAGCCTCCAAAAGTAGAAGGATCTGTCAAGCTTCTGCTTGTATACGTATATGGCAGACAAAGATTCTTTATAAATGAAAATATGTATTTTACAAAAAATCCTTTTCTTAACAAAAGCTCCAAGAAGAGCAAAAGGCACAGCAGGTGTTGTCTGTAGGGCAATCCCAAAACAATGTCTCACAATACTAAAATCCAGAGAAAATGATCAAAGACAGGGCTTGAAAGTCAAAATTCAGAAAATATAGAAAAGTGCAATAAATCACTATAACTCATCAAAACCTAATACACCATTGACAGTGAATGGCAGGTGGCCCTGCCTCTTGGTGAACCACCCACAAAACAAACAGAATACAGCAGGACAAGCAGAGATGCAAAGAAATTAAACAGTACACACAAAATATGCAATAATAAAACTCAAAATTCAAAGACAACAATAAAATGTAAAAACACCTCTAAACAATGACAGCTGGGAGAAAAAACTGTCATGAAACGTTGTGCAGAGGGTGTGTGTGAGAGAGAGAGAAAGACAGAGACAGAGAGAGATGAGCAAGCACTTAAAGAGCAGCACCTACAAGATCTGCCTAAATTCTTTGGTCTGAATATGTGGCTGCCAACAAGTCTCTAACAGTTGGAGAAAGTGAGGGGAAATGGTGTTGCCTCTGACCCCAAAAGAGTGGTGTGAGGCAGAGCCAGTGATGTGAATGTACAGATAGATGTGATATGAAACCTGACCATTGGAGACACATGGCAGCAGTGTTAGAATATAGAAGACTAGCAGACCTCGTGCGCTTCGCTGCAGTCATTGTAGTTGGAATAATTATGTATCTACATGCGACTTATTGAGCTTCTTTATATACAACATTTTTGGTTTGTCCTCCTGGAGCTAAAATATTCTAAGAAACACTAAGTAGAAACACTAAAGGAAAAAATACTATTCAGTAAGTACTGCGTCTAGTAAACAGTAAATCAGTAAAGGAGAGAGGACTAAACACTAAGGAAAAAGAACGGCAAGACCACGTCAGCTGTGGAGCTCAGCTCAGAGCGAAATGAAGTGACGTGATTGGGAGGGGAGATGATCACATGACTCTCCCACTCGCCTTAACTCTCCATCCCTCCACAAACACACAAACAGTCTCTCGGATCCCAACTCTCCTTTATATGTATAGATGATAGCCTCCAGTAAACCTCATGTGAGAGTTTAAGGGAGAAACCCTGCATCAGCTGGGTCACTTTCAGGGGCTCTAGCTTTAAAGCCCAATGCCTACACCTGTGCACACATTAGCAAAGGTATTGTGAGAACACTGCAGGGTCTAAGGGCCTACCCAAGCAACATGGAAACTGCCGAGTAGACAATTTCAAATACTCCACAGGTAAATATTTTTCTAAATAAGAAATTGCATTGACGATATCATGAAAAATAACAAAGCTAAGTTAGAGGTAAACATTTAAATAAGTTAAATTATTGAGTGACATTTACTACTTGTTTAATTTTTGTAGAAGAACAAAATCTGTTGGGTGACAAGTGGGTTTGAATTTACCCTTAATGCAGAGACACCACTGATTGCACGAGTTGTCAAAACCAAAATGAGTTCCAAAAACCCAAAAAAAAGGAGTTGGACATTTTATATGGTAAAGTCATTAACCAAACAGGAAATGTATTAGTCCTAAATGTACTCAGAGAATTCACCACAAGGTGGCTTTTAGAATTGTTCTAAAACTAGGACATACATATTATGAGCTGCTATCATAGGAGATGATCACATCAGATTTGCATCATCATTACCAATCACGTGAAAACACCTACAAGAAAACCACACAAAATGGTGGCATTCAGGATAAGAACAAAACTACCAAACCATTAAATAAATGATGTAACAATAAAAAATAAAGAAACAGTTTCTATCAAAAGTAGAAAAAAATGCTGTGTCATAAAAAAAAAAAATCAGATTTGTGACTCAAGGAAAGGACATTCATTTTAAAAACCATTTGCAGTTTGTATATCTAATGTCATTTTCCAAAACAATGAATTTCACATTTCAAACTGCAGTCCTGGAAGATCCATGTTTCTTGCAGGATGCAGCTTTGTTATGTCTTATTCTAAATTTGGAAAAGATCATTAGTGGTAGATATACAGTACATTCAGATGAAATGTAGAAATATTCCTAGTTTTTGTCATAGTTTTAAGTTCCTAGCCTGCAGCAAAAGGGGATCTTCTGAGAAATCCCCCTATAACCGAGAGGTGTTCAACTTAAGCTAAACTTGACCTTTTCTGAATAAGCGTAGTCAGCACTGAACTGACACTCCTTTCAGGGTTAGCTCCATCACTGTGCAGTTCTCTATGAAAAATAAATTCAGACAATGGATGGAGTCATCTTCAGTAATTAGTAGCTTTAGTAACTAGTAACTAGACGTGATCCTTTGGTTGACTGCAGTTACTAGCTTGCAAATCCTGACAAGAAATGAATGGGAAGGTAAAGATAATTATGAGTTTGCATATTAGAGAGACCAGAAACACCCGGGATACAATTAAAATAATACAAATAACATTATTACAACTAATTGTAAAGTTCATCTTCTTATTGCATGCATGCCTGTACGTGAGACATCATGTGCTTAAGAAAGAAATATTATTTCAAATATAAGAAATTTTGCTATTGTGGATCAAAATGAGTAATTTTGAACTGCCACCTTGCAAGCGTGAAATGAGAATCAGGAAAAGTAACAAAACCGATACGTGTTCTCTGAAATTAAAATATGAGCCACTCCCAAATGACAAAAAATGTAAAGTGAGCCATTTGTTAAGCCTATAGAGTGACTGGCGTGTTTCAAGTCTGCTGCATGTTTGTCTTAGTGTCTTGGCTCTGCTGTATGTTCGTGCAGCTTTTGGTATTTATCTTGTTTATTGTCTGTCTCTGAAAAGTGCAAATGGTGGTCATCTGAGTTTTTAAGTTGCTTGCCATCACAGTAATTTATTTCAAACCTTTCTGCTTGTTTATTGCATCTACCACTTGCTGCTTACTTTCAAACCAGACAGTGCTGCCAGAGAAAAGACATTCTCATCTAAACTATTGATTGTCATTCCTCTCCCCAAGCTTTAAGTATTAGTTTTCAGGATTATTGTGGTTGTCCTCCGATGGATTTAGATTCCGGGCACTATGAAAGGTGGTAACCTTAAATGTTTTTAAATGTCATTGAAAAGATCAATATAACAGTACACAATAGATTTTTGTCTTCTATAATGGTTTAATGGCATTTTACTTTTGGGCTCTGTCTTCTTGGATTGCTTAATTAAAGATATATTTTTTATTTACAACATCTGCAGCATTCTGCAATGAACTGGTGCCGTAAATCCTACTTTCATTTAGTGCCTCTAGTGGATGGGTTCTGGCCCCCCATGACCCTATCCTGCAGTAAGTGGATATGAGAATAGAATGTACGGTATGGTATTTTCAATTCATGTGAATAACTACTACATATTTACTTGATTAAGGGAGATTGCTAATACCAAAAAAAGAAGAATTCATACTGGCCTCAGATTATTACATCCACCTCTGCATATGCTGAATGATTCGTAACAGATAGTAGGAGTATGTGTAGCTTGAGTGCAGTTACTGCTTCTTTACCATTAACAGAGAGCATTTTCAGCAAAAATACGTCCATAAATATAATTTGATTTTCAAGTGAATATCAAACATCTATTAAGGTGTCTACCAAAACTATTAAAGGACTTGTTAATACTGTCCATTAACTGTTATACAAAAAAGGAAAGGTGAGTGCAGAATGGAGAACAATACAAAAATAAAATCAAGAGGCTGAACGCTGAGACAGTACACTCAAAGTGATCTGCGGGAAAGCAGTGGGTCTCCTCTGCCAAGGGCTTTTTTAGAAGACCCAATATCACATGTCTCTGTTCATCTTCAGAAACTTTAAAGTGCAATAGATACACGGAGGGACGTGCTATCAAAGAATGAGATCTAACATGCTGTGTAATCTTTATAATCTGCTCTCTAGTTTTATGAATAAATCAAACAAAGCAGGGTACAGTTGTTATTTGTGTAACCTTTTACTGATACTCTGCTGCGTGACCATATATTTAATACAACTTATGAATGTGCTGTGCAATGGCTTTTTGATGTTTTATTAGCATTGCTTCACAAAAGTCACGGGTAAAAATATATGTTTTGACTGGTAACTATTTAGAAATAACAAGCATGCATTTATTTAAGGAATGAAGTCTATAGTGTTAACAAGAGTTGTCTGAGGTCTGGCCTTTTAAGGAATTGTGAAGCAAGTGTGAGCCGTCCCAGTTACTAGGTGGAGAGCAGACCATCGTTAGAAGAAGAAATCAGAAATCAAAATGAATACATCCAATATACACAGTGAAAAGAACTTTGAAATTCAAAGGGAATCAAATTAGGACTCCCTGGTCAATATGATTGAAGACTGAAAAACAAAAGCCTATAAATACACCTCGTCCGGCCACCACAACATGATCCATTTCTCCAAATAACTGTCGTCTCAAAGATAGATTTCTCCAGGGTCATTAGAATTGTCTTCATAATTCTGGATAGCTGTTTGGTGGCTGAACCTTGGGCGAAGCTAGGTGGGACACTGGAATTCTTCTTCAAAATCAACGCCTTTACACTTAAGGCAGAAGCAGACAAATATCTGGAATAAAATGCATTGACCATCCAAGCAAGCACCTCTAAATCACTAGAGCCTGTTTCATGCAATATAGTTTTATGGGAGAAAATGTAGAGTCACTATCATGTACCATGGCTTACTTCTCTATCTAAACCATATTCCCAAAACATGAGAAAATCCCAGAATTACGCAGATGTGATTGTCACTTCCCTACCAAGACTTTTTATTAAATAATTTGGAAAACATAAATACAGTATACGTCATTTTTTGAATAAGAACCTAACCTTTAACCACAGTATCATAACAGTGACTTACTGCCACAAATTTCTCCTTTAGAACATCACCATCTGTTCTTCCTCATGCCTTTAGCAACTCTTAGCCTGAGTGTTCATCATCCCTTAGCTGGTCTACCATAATTTCTTTTTGGGTGGATTCCCAGACTGTACTATCACACCTTGTTAATCTTCCATTGAATTGTAGGGGTACCAATTGATCTCCTACTAATTGTTTGGATATGATGAGACATAATAACATTGTTTTTAGCTTAATGGTGAGGTAGAAGATTTTAAACCTGTGTATTTACCAAACATGTTTACATGGTCAGCCTCTATTTATCTGATTAAACCATTGCTATGTGGCTACAAATGCACTGTTCTCAGCAAGGTCAAGGTCATAATGCTGGATTTGCCCAGAATAATAAGATAGAAGTGCCAAATTCATCTCCAATACTGCAAAGAAGACCCAAATGTCCAGTTCTTTCAGGATTTATTGAGCTTAACTTTTGAAGTCCTATTTTTCTTTTCTGTCATGGATTTAAACTACAAGTAATTAAGCCTTGAAAGGTGATGCAAACAATTCCTATGAGTGTCCCAGCTGTTGTTGATTACTTACAAACCATCTGTCTGTCTAAAGACAGTGTTGGAACAAAGTGTGTTGCTGTCTGAATCTTTATTTGGACAATATTGCACCGTGTACTACTATCATTACAGTGAGAAAATTGGCAATTAACAAAGGAGGATAGAGAGACCATTCTAACTCTTAAAAGTGTCGGCATTTATTTAGAGAAATTGCAAAGAAAGGCAAGGGGGTCACCAAGTACAGTTTTTAACACCATCAAAAGGAACTTTTAAAGCGGAGAAAACTGTGGAAGGAATGGGTCTGGCAGACCCAATACCTCAACAAAGTTAGAAGACAAGTCAACAGCTTGAGTGATAGATCTCACAGGGCAACAGCTTCGAAGTATACAAGCTTCACTTTCAGCTGTAAAGAGAAGGCTCCAAACTACAACGAAGACAGATTGAGTGGCAGTAAGAAAGCTAAAATTGCTTGCCTGGGCCAGGACTCACCACCAGTCTGAATGTACTCTAATTTTAAATCGTCGAACAAATACACATTTGGAGTTATGGGTAGTGCACACATGCACTGCAGAAAATGCATATGCAAAAACTAGACAAAAAAACATTACATGGGGGTTGTCTTGTTTGTAATTAGCAAAGAAATCTGCAGAAGGGGTAAGCAACACTTACTTGGCAGGATTTCTTAAAGTAAGTTAAATAATCACACATACACATTTTTGGATTAGTCGATAATTCTTAAAATAAGGAAAACTAGATTTCATTTCATGATTTAAATACTCTTCATTTGGATTAGATTTAATTTTCTGCAGTGTGTTAAGCTGTGCTTGAAGCTGGAGTCCATTGCTGCAGAAAAACTGTAAGTTGTTAGCCTATTACTTATTCCCTGAAATGATTTTTTGTATAACTCTGAAAATAACATTATGTTTTAGTCTCTGGTAACTGTAACATTTCGGTTCAGCGTCTGGAAGTTTGCCGCTTACCTTTGTGCTATTTTATATTATTCACTTGACCTGAACTGCTTAAATTTTAATAAAAACTGGAAAAATGGGGGTATTCTAAAACCTTTTGACCAGCAGTGTAGAACTTTCAGGTCTAACTGGGCCCTGGTTGAAAAAAAAAATGTTTGTTGAATTGTACTTTCTAATTTCTACTCTCAAGTCTCTTTCTAGGGGATTGTATGTCAGAGTAGTATGACGATCCAGGGCCTAAGCCAGGAAAGAAACTGTACGGGTGGGGTCTTAAGTTCTGAGGGTGGGTGGGGTAACATTTTGGTTGAAACTGAACCATTGTAACTACCCACGTGAAACTCTCCTATCACTTTCAGTCCCAATAGACAGTGAAATAACAAAGAATGTTCTAAAATTTAGTATTATAAAATCATCCAGATTCCTTATTTAACACATTGACTGCCACAGAAACAATATGTAAATCAGTTCCTGATAATAATGTAAAATCAGTATGTTTTTTTAATATACTAAGTAAAATAATAAAAATGTATTTCCTCCAAAAAATATGTATTTGAGTCAACTCTTGTTGGTGCAAGGAACAAAATATGTCATTATCTAATCAACAAGCTCAAATACTGTAATTCAAAACATTCTATGGTTAAATCTTTAATGTCCTCCAAAATCTGCCACCCTTAATAGATTTATAGATGTTCAAGACAACATAATTTTAAATGTTAATGCAAGATAAACATGCTATATTTGAAATATTTCCAACTCTTGTAATTAAGAAGCTCAATTGGTATACCAAAAAATATTAAAGACTGAAACAAAAATAAAATCACCACCAATATGCTTTACCGCATAATCTAAAAACATTATGTAATTGCCTCATCAAATTGCTAAAAATTCTGCTCTTTTTATTCCCAGCAGCACAGAATGGATTTGGAATTGGACGAAAGAGTGATTGTTATTTTTGGTGTGAAATAAGAGATTAGTTGTTAGTGTAGAAATTTGACCACAACTAATTAAGCCAAAGTGTTTAAAAATCTACTGTCCAAAACTAATGGGGATGAACAGTTCAGTTGAGAGGATGATGGCTCACCTCCCCAGAGGTCTGATTATTTCTCATTACTCACTATTTGGGTCCTTATTTTATTTCTTGTGTATATTCCCTTGTAATGTTTTACATTTTCAGTAGTCATCTAGGTTTTTATGCAGTGAATTTGAATTTTCTCATTCGTCCTTTTAGATAGATTATTCAAAGAAATTGCATTTCTACTAGATAGTAAGATTTTATTTTGCTGTTCTAAATCTAGGGTCTAAACTATTGCTCCATCCATTCATCCATCTTCAAACCCTCTTAATCCAGCTCAGGGTCACTAGAACTGGAACCATGGTTTGGACAAACATGAATCAACTCTAGAAGTGGCACCAATTCTTTACAGGTCTAAAGTATAACTGACTCCAAAAAAATAAGAGTTCTCAGAAATAGTAGAAATTTGAATTAAGTTAATAGTAGTTGTTTTTCTTCTCTCTCTCTGTCTCTGTCTCTCTCGTGTTCTGAATATTTCCTAGTGCCATATATGAATGTTTGTGGTATACAAAACTTCCATTTCTCATTGTATAATTTTACTGTAGGCATGGATTAATCTTGAACTTTTACCATGTTGTTTCTATGCAAGATTTAAGTATATGTTCCAAATAACTGTGCTCATTTATTTCTAAGAAATCTGGGAAAAAAATGTAACTTAAAATTTGAATTTAATGTAATTTCACAGAGCATACTGATGTTAAATTTTTGTTTTCCACAATTCATTATGCTATTTCTCCTCTGTGTCCGTTAACATTTTTTGATTGTTATATCAAAATCTACTCAACCTTCTGTTCACCACAGTCACCTGTTGAGATAGATAGATAGATAGATAGATAGATAGATAGATAGATAGATATTTGCACCAATAAATTTACAGAAGCTAAAGAATAGCTCAAGAATATAGAAATATAATAACAAACAACAGTAACTCCTCAAACAAACAGAAAAATTACAACAAAGAAGAAACATGTCTGATTTGGTTAATGATAAAAGAGCAGACACAAGGAGGCATTATAAAGATGTATTACTGTTGGTATGAGGGAGTAGTGTTTCTTGACACACGTCTACTGAACCCACTTAATCCAATTTCAGGGAGCTGCCGTCTGACTCTGCTATAACAAGTAAAATACAGAACCCAGCAATGAATGATATGCCAGTCAAAAGCAGGGTAGTCTCATGCAGACACCCCCACTCTGTCACAAGTATGTCAGTTTAGTGCTAGGAATCAACCTAAAGTATATTTGTCTGAAATGTGTGAAGAAATCAGAGCAGCAGAAGAAACCCCATAAAGACATGGGGGAGAATGTTTCGAACAACAGACATGGTGTAACCAAGGCTGGGCTTCCAGCCCAGATTTCTAGAGTTGTCCGACAAGAGTCCAAACCACTGGACAACTCTTCTGTCTGTAATATTCACACAGGCATATGTTAATAGGCAACACTGGGGAATGCCCAGTTAACAAATTGTGTTTTAAGGGTAATAAATAAAATTAAGGGACTGATGTAGGGGCTTATGGGTGTAATGGTGGTATGGTTATAAATGCAATTCTCCTCCCATTTGAGGTGCTGACCGAGACCAAATCACCAGCACAGATATGAAGAGCCTGTCTGGCTGGATCACATTTACACTAATTGGAAGCTGACACTCACACTGGGTGTTTATTTTTAGTGTTCTCCATATATCCTGACGTTCACCTCCTGTATGCCACTCAGAAAACACTTCAAAGCCCTGGCTCTTGTGTTTTTAATATTCGACAAGGGCTTCAGTGTAGAATCTACTTTTCTTTCCTACAGTAGACCACATCCTAATTATGCTTTCTTCCCATCTTGAACTTTCAATTTGACAACTGTGTAAGCAATGCTTATTTTAAATCAGACTGAGTGGAAAAACCATTGCAAAATTAGAATAATTTACTCAGTGATCTTCTTCCATTTATTTCCATTAACCAGATTATTTCAAGGCACAGTTCATGAAATTCATAGAACACTCACTTGTAGTCATAATTTAAATTGTGTGAAAGATTCTAGAGCTGCAAGAAAGCTGACTTTATTATTTGAATTGTTAGGTAAAAATTTTCATATTAATATAGACTTTATATTAAAGTCTCCATCCAGTTAAAGAATAGATGGCTTATAAAGGCGTGGGTCATAGGTATGGGAGGATAATAATTGGAATAGAGTATCAAATTACAAACATATATGCGTGTAGACAAAACTTCCAATTAGTATAACAGAAAGCAAACATCCAGAGCGTTGCAAACTTGCAAAGTTTAAATTCACTCATGCAGTCTGTCATGTGGAACAAATATGAAAGGCCCTAAGGCCATAGGAAGTTGATAAATTGTCATTCTTACATGCAAGCCAGCACATGCCTTTCCTACTGAGTTCTTAGTGAAATAAAATATTTTCATGAAACTCACACATTACATTTCATAAAACAGAATGCCTTACTTTTTCATTTAAAAAGAAATAATGTAACACCAGCTCTCAAAACTTTTCATTAGCTCATTTATCATTAGATATGATGCCCTTTTCAAGATTTAAAAAAATGTGATTTTTTTTTTTTTTCATGAGGAGCACAGAACAAAAAATATGCTTTCAATTATTTAATGTGTAGATTCAGTGCCGAGGCTCATCCAGTGAGCCAGTGGAGAAACTTAACTTTGCAGCTTTAAAGGATTAAGTGCAATTTTTTGGCTTTTACCCTTTTTTGCTTGCCAACTATGAGATTTTAATTTAAATCATTTTATCTTTATATAGCATACTTCCTATTGGACAGTCTTAAAGAGCTGTATATATTTATTTACATACTGTATTGTCAATAACAGTGGGCATTCTGGAGCTATCCTCAAACTGAGGTCAAAGTAATGCTTAAAGGTATGCTTACTGAAAATAAAGCACAGCAAAATGGGAAACAAATGAGTACAATATAAAACAAACAAACAAATAAATAAATTAAAACCCTGATGCTTTTCTTCCAACAGTTCAGTCATTTAGATCGTCCACTTCCCAGCTCTGTAAAAATCCACTTTCTCTTTCTTTTTTATTGATTTTCTGGCTTTATTTCCTCCAGGAGGTTGAGCCCTTAACTCGTCTCACCTTCTGACTCCAAAACATACTGGTCATTTACCTGAAGGCACCACCTTCAAGTAGTTAGAAAATAATATCTGGGTGAACTCAACAGTGCTCTCGTAGGCTGACACATCCATCCATCCATCTATTATCTAACCCACTATATCCTAACTACAGGGTCACGGGGGTCTGCTGGAGCCAATCCAAGCCAACACAGGGCGCAAGGCAGGAAACAAACTCCGGGCAGAGCGCCAGCCTACCATAGTAGGCTGACACAGTATGGCTGAATTACAACGCAAGACCCTTTATATAAGGGTGAAACTTACAAATCCTCTACAAGCAGGTAACAAATTGTACTGTATTTCAATCCCAATTCATATTTCTTTAAAAAAGGTATCATTTTTCTGTATTTTACATTTAGTTTATTTTTTCAATTAAGGAAATTAAGTAGACACTGGTTGGTCACTGTAAGCAATACCTGTCCAAATGATGGGCAAGAACAAAATGAGCTTTTAACTGATGAAGACACCTTTGGGGAGTGGCTGCCCATATTGCAGCAACTCTCTTTGGAGACAGACTGATGAACTTGAGTTTTGTGACCCAATGAATGACTAGCACATTCTAGTTCAAGGTCAAAATCATTTTCATATGTACACAGTCTGTCATTTTCTAACCTGCTTTGTCCTGAACAGGTTTGCAGGGGGTGCTGGAGCCTATCCCAGCCAGCACAGGGTGCAAGGCTGGAAGAAAATCTGGACAGGCAGCCAGTCCATCTCTATATATAATCTTCATTTCGATCTTGATCTTTGCTTGTCCATGAATGAATTAAAAGAAGAAGCACTAGATGGCAGTAGAGAGACAGCTAAAACATAGGCATTGCATTAAGAATCTCCTCCAGGCTTATACTACTGAAGACTGTAGTACTCCAGTCACACCTCAAAACACAGACATTCAAACTAAACAAATTGTTGTGCTTTAACTAATCTTTATATATAATCTTTATTTAGATTTTGATCTTTGTTTGTCCGCGAATTCCACGCATGCATAGACCAATTTCCAGTATAGGACGAAAGGGGTGGTGGACAGTGTTACGCTGGTGTGCTCTTGAGGCCTGGTTAGAGAATGAGATTGCCTAAAGATAAAAGGTACGTGCCTACGTAACATGTGAATGAAAGACAGTGGGTAAAATGAATAACAACGTAACAGCACGTTCCGGAAATTATTATTGTTACGTTGTAGCCGGCGAGTGCTGCGCGTCTCACAGTTGTACCATGGCTTGCTCACATGTCAGTGAAGTGATCCCTATTTATGCTTTAAAGAGCCTGGATACCTATGTGTCCCCCTTTTATAACCATTGCTCCATGTATATTGCCTTACTCTTTGGATTGCCACAAAGCAACCTGCGAGATTGGACGAGAAGACATCGTGAGAGGAAACGACAGCGCCATGAAAATGAGACAGACTGTGAATGGGCAGAAGCAGAAATGCTCCTACACCACCACATAATTACTATTCGGGCAGTGATTCCGAGTAGTAGTAGTATCAATGTCCAAGGGTTTTCTTTTATAATTTTGTTTCCCTTATAAAAAATCATAATGCTGTGCGATGAAGGGCCCAGTTCACGACTGGCAGCCGCGTTTAAACAGGGAGCCCTTCACAGACAACTTTAACATGTGCAACGTAGCTGGGCGCACATGGCTAGTAGCAGTATAAATATATAGTACAATGAAATTATTTTATGCCTCCAACAGAAAAAAACAATACCAACAAATGAATACTAAAACAAGACAATAAATACTGGAACATACATCTAGTGCAATGCACACACATACATAAATTGTAATTCTGTAAACAAAAACAGAGTACTGTAGACAGCTGGGGACCAGCCAGGTGCCTCATTTAATAATGAAACTGAAAGCAGAAAAAAAATCATAAAAGTACAACACCTCAGGTGTTCATGAACATTTTTCTCTTAGTTTTCTGCTTTCCGGAGTTCTGCTCTCGACATGAATGGGGTCCAAAATGCTTGGCTATTGTTCTTCACTAGTTTAGGTAGTTCCTGGGCAGGGGTGTAGCACAGAACTCTGAGCCCTGTACATAAACAGTCCTTATGGGCCCCAACACCAAGTGGTCCTTGGGTAATCATAACCCACCCCCCACTACAACACCCATGTCCTGCCTACCATAGATGAGATGCTATGGTGCGTCCCTGGACTCATCCTCTGTTCTCCAGGGAAGAGAGAAGAAGTTATTAGTGATTGCTTTCTCTTGTTCTGTGATTGATGCTTTTGCCTCAGTTGAGCCATTTTGATGCTCTCTAAGCACTTACGTGCGCCAATATATTCAGTACACATAAAAAAAGTATTAACCCCCTTGAAAGTTTTTACATTTTATTGTTATACAACAATGAATCACAATGGATTTCAATTGTCCTCTATTTGTCTTCTGCTCTGATAAACAGACAAAGACTCTTCAATGTCAAAGTAAAAACAGAGTTCTTCAAAGTGCTCTAAATTAATTTCAGATATAAAACACAAAATAATTGATTACAAAAGTACTCACTTGCTTTAATACGACACCTAAATCATCACTGGTTCAGCCAGTTGGTTTTATAAGTTGCAAAATTAGATAAATGGAGATCACTGTAGTCACAGTGTTTCAGTGGTGAGTCAACATTGTGACCTGACCTACACAATAAAGACAAAACAATATTCCAAGCAATTTCTTGAAAAGGTGGTTAAAATCCACAAGTTAGGGGATGGAGACAAGAAAATATTTAAATCACTCAATATCCCTTATAGTCCAGTTAAATGAGACACTAAGAACTAGAAAGAGTATGGCACAGCTGTAAATCTATGTAGAGCAGGTCATCCTCAAAAACTAAGGGATTATCCAAGAAGAAGACTAAAGAGTGAGGCCACATAGAGACATATGATAAATATGAAAGAGATTAAAGCTACAGTGAATGAAATTGGAGAGACTGTGGATACAACAACATTGCCGGGGTGCTTTACTAGTTGCAGCTTTATAGAAGAGTGACAAAGAGAAAGCCATTGCCAGTAGGCACATGGGAATCTCTGAAGTCACCTGGAAGAAGGGTCTATGGTTTGAGGAGACCAAAATAAAGTATTATGGCCATCAAACTAAGCAACATGTTTGGCATAACACTCCACTTTTTCAAGAACACACCATTCCAACTGTGAAGCATGGTGATGACAGCATTATGCATTGAGGATGCTGATCTGCGGCAGGTTCTGGAAGGCTTGTGAGATTAGAGGGTAAAATGAGTTCAGTAAAATACAAGAACATTTAATGCAGTGTGCAAGAAATATTCATCTTGGGAGAAGATGTGTGTTCCAGCAAGAAAATGGATGTGAGGCCTCCATGATGTCACCACTCTTAAGCCCTATCACTGACTATTTAAGTCAGAGCAGAGAAGGCCCAGGAGTAGGAGCCCATTTAGTTTGTAATGGAGTTTGAGAGTGTAGCTATTTCCTTTGGATTTGTTTTACAGTACATTTTCTTACTTTATTTTGCTTCTGTACCTGGATATCGCTTTAGAATTGGTTTTGGACCTGATTACTCTAAGATTGCCTTTTAGGCAACGTCTTGTACCTATTTCTTCTCTTGTGAGCATTTTTAACTTATTCTTCCATTTTGTTTGAATAAATTTCCGTTTTGTCCATAAACCTGGGTTTTGTGGTTATCTTGTTTTTTGTAGGGTCTTTGCTTTATTGTGGGATATTTGTGTTATTTTAACAGCTCCCATGTTTGGGACCTGCTAGGTGTCATAAAAATGCAGCTAGCAGTTGTGAGATTTCTGGGATTTGAGATAAGTCTCCTAAAGCAGTCTGGTTAGGTTGTTGCCCTGCCTTACACCCTATTTGTTATATATGGGACTCCACAACACAAAACCAATCACTAAACTGAAAAGTTTAGGATGCACATACTCACAAGATTATAGAGAACACTGAACTGCACTGAAAATCTTTTCAGTTACTGCCTTTATTGATACCTTCTATCACAGCACATACTGTATGTGTGACACTACAGATATATAATTAAAGAAAATATCCTGTTATCTGTTGATCGCACCGCACACATTTCTGTACAAACACGCCTTGTATATCACTGTACTATAATTTATTACCTGTCTCATCCTGAGGTATCACCCGTTGCATGGCTGCACTTGGGTCCTAATCTGGGATCCTGAGTTGGTTTGTCGTGTGGTGGGTGCGGCAATGCATTGTATCAGTGTGTGCTCCGAACCTCCCTCTCTCTCTCCTCTCATCCTGTGATAGCATAATTCATGAGTATGTTAACCTCCTTGCCAGTCAGCTAGCCTGCTTTAGCTATGTTTCTATACCACAAGAGATAACTTCTAGTAAAAAAATACAATCCTGAAATAGAGAAAGACAATTTACATTTCTGATTTTGTAAAAATGGCACTCCAAAATTTTGCTGAATACTTCTGTAGTAGTAGGGTGTTGTACTGTGTTAGCCATTATGAATGTAGTGAGAAGTCAAGCTAAATGACACCTTTTATTGGCCAACTAAAAAGATTACAATATGCAAGCTTTCAAGGCAACTCAGGTCTCTTTTTCAGGAGCCTTGGTTATATCTTTCCTTATGAAGGAGCCTGGGTTGCCTCGAAAGCTTGCATATGGTAATCTTTTTAGTTAGCCAATAAAAGGTGTCATTTAGCTTGATTTCTCACTTAATACTTCTGAAATACATTTTAGGGTTTCTTGATTAAAATGGTTATAAAATGGACAGATTGGGGCACTGTTAGATACTGCAAACTGGGTGGGCCTGATGGGTAATGTATAATTCGATGTGAAATTTAAAAACCGGCTATAAAACTGTCATTACAGCACATTATCTTCGCTGTGCATTATAAGTTATAAGTTACATATATTTTAAACAAACAGCAAACCTTGTGATGTTTTCACAAAACTTCAAGAAGGCAGGAAGCTTGTGTCCAAAGTGATTAGCTCTAACAGTCTTCTACGAGCAAAACCAACAGCAACAGGTGCCTGCATTAGGAAGGCCAGAATGAAACAAGCAACACAGCAGATGTGAGAGAAGAAGTTGTAGCCAAGGACGGACTCCATAGCTCGTAGCAGTGTGTTGTTTTACTATTTCACTTTTGGCAAATTAGCTGATTTATTATGTTGAGTTTGTTTTGCTTCATTTCTTCATTTCCTTGTTGACTAGTCTATTACTTCGTAACAACTGTTATTTATTTAACTCCATTATTTTTCACTTCTGGGCGGCATGGTGGCGCAGTGGGTAGCGCTGCTGCCTCGCAGTAAGGAGACCTGGGTTCGCTTCCTGGGTCCTCCCTGCGTGGAGTTTGCATGTTCTGCGTGTGTTTCCTCCAGGTACTCCAGTTTCCTTTAACAGTCCAAAGACATGCAGGTTAGGTGCATTGGCGATTCTAAATTGTCCTTGGTGTGTGCACCCTGCAGTTTGTTTCCTGCCTTGTTCCCTGTGTTGGCTGGGATTGGCTCCAGCAGACCCCCATGACCCTGTAGTTAGGATATACAGTAGCGGGTTGGATAATGGATGGATGGATTTTTCACTTCTTGCATATTTTGGACATCAATCCTTAATCGAGGCCAAGGCCACTGATTTGGCAAACAAAAAGCTATAAGAAATAAATAAATAACAAACAAAATAAATGAACCATAACAGAATATCAATATATATACAGTATACAATTACACATATACTGACAGGTGAAATGAAAATGGGAATTAGTATGAGGCAGGAATAATAGTAAAGGACAATCTGGTAAGAAAAGAAACAAATAAGTGCCCTGGCCACAGACACTAAAAGAAAGAGATGCAATACAACTGTGGAATGAAAGAAAATAACAGTAACTGCTTACCTCATCCAACAGATTTATGTGAGATTAGACCTATTGCGGATATTAAACAAATTTAGTAATATAAAGGATCCAAAAAGTAATATAAAAATTAAATAAAATATTTAAAACAAAACACATCCACAATGCATACAAAATTGCATGGTGTGATGGTGCAGAAGTTGGCTGATCTTGAGTTTACACTTCTTTGTGGGTTTTCTCCATTATTTCTTTCTGGTTTTCTCTTTCATCCAAAACACGTGTCGTGTTAATTAGATACTTAAAATTGGCTCTGCATGAGCAAGTGTTTGTGTGATTTACTAGTGTCTTTGTGCTTTACTACAGTGGTTCTCAACCTGTGGGGCGGGCCCCCCTAGGGGGATGCGAATTAACAAAAAGGGGGGCGTGAAAATGTGAAGAAAAGAAAACAAGAATGAAAAATATGAAAAAAAACATCTGTTGAAACCAAAACAAATTAACTTAAACTACATTCTGATACTAGAACAATAAATATAGAGTTAGATAAATGTCAATAAAAGTTAAGTAGGTATAATAAAATATCTACATTTCAAAAAAATGTTAGGGGGGGCGCGATTAAAACTGTTATAAAAACTCAGGTCGCAAATACTTAAAAGGTTGAGAAATGCTGCTTTACTAGACTATGCAGGTAAAGGAGTGATGGATGGATAGATGAAAATAGCAGCTACTTTTAAGATCTAAGGTGGAGGTTTTCTTGAATATACTGATGATAATGCAGTATATGAAACTGAAAATGTGTGCAACCAAGAAATTCTAAAGTACAAAAAGTTGCAACCTTAACCAGTCAGTTGCTAGGCATGCAATTTAAACTAATGGACATGTAGTACTGCATGTAACGTTGATGGTTGGATCAGTATGATTATTTGATTTTACAAATGAAATTTTTATGTTTTCTAGCAAATACAGGTTCACTCATAGCTGCTTTCAGCTCATCACTAATTGGGACTGAAGTGACTCTAACTCCTGAAGAAAGATTAGTAAATTATTGTCAGGCATAAAGATGTTTACAGTAAAGACAGCTTAAAATATGAAACAGGCTGAAAATTATATTTTTATATAATGTGTCCAAATACATATAACTCATAAATTAATATAAATTCATTATTTACCAACGATACATAAAGAGGATATTAATGCTTCCAGTGAAAATGAATTGTACAATTCAGAAACAAGACGCATTTGTAAAACAGACATATGTTTGCCAAAGATATTCTCTGAACAGGCTGCCAGTACTGCTTGTAGGCCAGCTGGATAATGCTATGACAGTGGTATGAGCTGGCAGCAGCTACAAGTTAGAAGATGGGCCAACCAAGACTTGGGTAGCCTATTTAAGCTGGCAACAGATTCTAGATTTTCATGACTTAATATTCTTCAAGACCATCTGTCACATACAGGAGCTGAGTGGCACTGAGGGCTGGCTCTGTGTGTCTCAAATAAAATAAAGTAAAACAAAGAGGATTACTGTGTTAAAGCCCAACAAAGTGCATCTTAAGTCATTTTAAAGCTGAATTTTTGATTGCTTGCTCCACTGAAAAACTGTGAAAGCATTACTTAAAAATGTTTAGATTGAATTACTGCTCTCTGAAAGTACTTAAAAAATAATCTGAGAAAAAATGCTAAAGTTTTTAAAAGATTATTGCAAGTTCCATGGAGGACAGACGGGCATACCTGCTGGACAACGGCTTGACCTTTTGCCAAGTTGGAAGGTGCCAGGGGATGGATGAGCAGTTCCATCCCCCACACGATAGGTGACACCACCCCCTTGCAACATCCAGGGACCCCATCAAAGTTGCACTTCTGGGCTCTACTTCCCATGAATCCCTGCGGGTGACCAAGCTGGGACACTTCCAGGGATGTCAGGATGTCTGTCCCCTCCATGATACTTAAACTATGTACATTTTGAAAATAGTAACACATTTTTACAGTAACTGCTTCTTTCCAAGCCTCACAGTCCTCTTCATTCTACCTTCTTTTTTCATGTCATAATTGTAAATTATAGTTTTAGTTAGACACTACATTATATAACTGCAGAGTGATAAAGCAAAAGTGACCGATTTGTCTGTATTGTAGTCCATGGTATTCATATTGATCCTCTCCAGCACCACAATTCAAAACCCTCTCATTTGTTGCACCTTTTTAGTGGTAGTGTAAAGATCGTTTGCTTAACTAATAGAATATTTGATGTCAATACAACATTTCAGAATCAAACCAAGGCTTTGTTCTTCATTTTCTAATTTATTCAATTGAAGTCAGATGTGTGCTCTAACAGAGGGCAGTCTCTGGCATGTACTTTATTCAGTCGAAACAATTGGTTAAAACTTTTAGCAAGTGATGCAGAACTGTCCATTTCAATTCATCCTCACTAACAAATCAATAGCCTTGCTAACCATCCTTCAGAAATACCACAAGTCCACTAGTTCTCCCAGATCTTAACAGTTCTCATTTGATTTCAATGTTCTGAAATGAAGTTGCAAGGAGAAGTCAAATTTCTTATCAGTGTATTCTGACTCAGAGCACGTACAGTATATGTAAATGCATACTGTAAATTGAAACTGTTACAAATGATGTAAATAAAAATATCATATATACAGTATATGTGTATATTGTCACACATGCACTTATCTAATGGTAAATCCACCCCAAGCTGAGGGCAGGTGCAGTTACCTAATGCTTCTCCTCCTTTCTTCCCTGTAGATCAGAAGACCAGTAATCCCAGTGATGTCACTTCTGGGTCACGGTTTGCTGGCCCCACCCCTTTAGGCCTGTTTCTTCTTAAGGGGTGTCACTGCCATTTTGAATCAGTCTAGCGTTTGACCCCAGTCTGTAAGATCATTTGCAAATGTGTATCAATCATATGGGGTTCACTTTCAACATGCCCCAACACTTCATCTTGTCTTCTATTTTACAATTTACTAGGGGGCTTTGCCCCCTGCCCACTTCGCTCGCCAACCCCCTGTCCTGTGCGATGTGCCAGCCACTTTGCATCTCTGCTGCTCGTGCACGTGGATTTCACTTTCATCAAACAACAAATCTTTTAATTCTCGTGGATAGGCCTCTTCATTGGGAAGAAACACTATTTTTCCTTGATGGCAACACGAATTAGATGATCTACAAGTCTCCGAGTTAAAGTTTAAATCCTAACAATATATTCAATCTCTTTTCTTTTAGGTTAGCTTATCTCTGGGCATAACATGAGCTACCATAGCTATGCTGATGACACACAACTGTACTTATCAATGGCACCTGATGACCCCAACTCTCTTGAATCACTGACACAATGTCTTACTTGTGTTTCTGAATGGATGAGTTAGTAATTTTCTCAAACTAAATAAAGAGAAAACAGAAATTTTAGTGATTGGCAATAATGGATATAATGAGGTTATTAGAAATAAACTTGATGCATTAGGATTAAAAGTCAAAATGGAGGTAAGGAATTTAGGGGTAACTATTGACTCTGACCTGAATTTTAAATCACATATTAATCTGATTTCTAGGACAGCATTTTTCCACTTAAGAAATATAGCAAAAGTTAGACCCCTTATAACACTGCAAGATGCTGAGAAATTAATCCACGCTTTTGTTTTCAGTTGTCTAGATTACTTTAACGCTTTCCTCACAGGACTACCCAAAAAAGACATAAATCGATTGCAACTAGTGCAGAATGCAACTGCTAGAATCTTAACTAAGAAAAGAAAATCTGAGCACATTTAAAATTGATTTTAAAATCTTGCTTATAGTTTACAAAGCCTTAAATAATCTCACTCCATCTTATATTTCGGAATTCTTACACCTTACACTCCAAATCGTAACCTTAGATCTTCAAATGAGTGTCTGCTTAGAATTCCAAGAGCTAAACTTAGTTTAATCCTGATGCTCTGTATATTCAATTAATTATCATAATTATTCATGGTGGCTCCAAAATCCATACTAACCCCTACTTTCTCTTCTGTTCTTTTTCTGGTTTTCTGGGGTGGCGACCTGCGCCACCACCTGATCAAAGCACTGTGATGTCCCTACATTCATGGATTAACGGCCAGAATTCCATATGACAGTCATCATCAAGTTCTTCCATGAGAACCCTGAATACCATGAGGACTGATTGATGTCATTTATGTTAGGTAGAATGCCTAGAGGGGCCTGGGTGGTCTCGTGGCCTAGAACCCCTGCAGATTTTATTTTTTTCTCCAGCATCTGGAGTTTTTTTTTCTGTCCTCCCTGGCCATCGGACCTTACTTTTTTTCTATATTAATTAGTGTTCCCTTATTCTAATTTTTATTTATTTAGTTTTTTTTCACTTTCTTTCTCATGTAAAGCACTTTGAGCTGCATAATTTGTATGAAAATGTGCTATATAAATAAATGTTGTTGTTTTCGCTGTTCCGTAATAATTTCTGTTTGTTTGCACTAATGCAATCTTTACTATTGCTTTTTTGAGACTTTCCAATTTTAGTACTTTCATTATCTCTATCCACCTCTGCATACTCTGTGCCAACATTTTTGAACCTCTTTACAACGTTCTACTTTGTCATCTACTCTTTGCCTTTTATTTCCGGCCCTGGGTGTGGTTAAATCTCTTGGCACAAAGTCTTATCTTGAAAGTATCTCTCTGAAAAAGTCACGTCTCATCCCAGACTAAACAGTTTTGTCTCATCCCAGGATTTTTTTTATATAATAGAGATATCTCTCTCTCTCTCTCTCTCCATATATATTTATATACAGTGTATATATATATATATATATATATATATACAGTATACAGATGCTATTTTAATATATATACAGTATATAGTACATTAGTATAGTATCTCTCTTGATTGTCCTGTAGTATAGCATTCTAATGAAAAATTCATATTCAACAGTGTCATAAACACATTATGTCATGCATATAAAAATTTAAATTGATCAATTCAAATTTTCTTGTTGCATAGTGAAAACAAGTAAGGAATGCCTTATACACATAGCTATTATTTATTCTTCAGTATCAGCAAAGCAATTGGTAAAGTCGTAAAACAATATGAGTTTCATCCATGATGAGTTCCTTCCAAGTACTGCTTTGGTATTTTTGCGGGTCTCCTCCAAGTCTGATATTAAAGAGCTTATACTTTAATGTGTACTTTGTAAGGAAGTTATACACATTTTTTACAAATATGACCCATCATCTGATGAGGTATTATATTCCTTTTGGTGATGCTTAGACTATTTGCTTTATTAGAATGAGCTGTGCAGGTAATGTATAAAAAGCATTAGAATTATCTGTAACTTGGTAACTAGCTATTTCACCTTCTGCATTTTCTACAAAATTGGAAAAAAGTCAAAAATGTGTAGCTAACTTTCCATATTCTCTTGTCATATTATTACTCTCACATATTCCTTTTGCTTCTTTAAATTAAACATTTAATTAAGATAGGAGTTCATGATAATGATATCTTATTCAAAGAAGCAATAATAAAAAATGAAACTCTAGATCTACTACTCAACACAGAAGTTGAACATATTGAGTACAGTTTTAAATTCTAATTCAATATATTCCAGGTGATGTTCCGCAGTGAATAGTAATGGATTTGAGGATTTCAAGGCCTTTTCATAAGGTGCAAAATGAATAATATTTATAGCCTAATTTACAATGGAGTGGTAGTTCTGAGGCTAGGGGATCAGCACCAGCAATTAGAAGGTTTACGATTCGAATACTGTCAATGACAGAAGTGATTCTACTCTGTTGGGGCCTTGAGCAAAGTATAAACTTTAACCTGCAACTGTTTCGTCATGGGTATGACGTTAATCTGCATGGAGCCCACCTCCAACTTACAGGGAAACCTTGGGGGTTGGAGCAGGATTGGCACTCCAGCCACCGTAAAAAGATCCTCACACTGTCCAAGTGTCACCCGCTGCAAGTGATTTGTCATGTGGTGGGTGCGGCAGTGCTATCAGCGCATTCTTCCAACCCCTCTACTTTACAATGACTGTAATTTTTAAATGATTTATTGTAGTGTTTCCAAGAATACATGATGATTATACAGAAGATGTAATGTAGTGCTTCCAAGTATGTTTCATGAAGATGAGAAAATATATATATTTTTAATTTTCTTGTGCTCTGCCCCTTTAAATGTAGGAGAAGGCATAGCAACACACTGTTATTTACTAGAGCGCTGCTGTTAGAAGCTCATGCTCACCTCGCAGATCTGGAACAGCTATCTGCAGGTTAGTTACATTTAGTCCTGATGTCCTTTTCTTGTTGACTACAAAAACAGCCAGGCACAAGCATCATCTCCTGCTAGTACTGTACTATGGTATGTAGTCTGCTTTTGACAGTGTACTACAGCTTTACTATCTCAGGCACTCATTTGCATTCATTTTAGTCATCCAAAAATCAAGAATGATAAATAGAGAAAAGCAAAAACTATGAAAGATATCAGATTGCAACATCCAGGTGTTATGCATGTCAGTGGATCACCTCCTCTGAGGTATGTAACACCACTCTGGGTTGAGAGGGGGCATTGACACTAATCATGTCCTCTTCCTTTCACTCCACAATGCTGAGAAGATGGCAAGTGAAAGCAATAAACTCCACACCTTCCAGTCCTCCACCTATAAATCATGGGAACTCTGCGAACAGAGCACACTGCAGGATGGAGCTCTGATGTTGTGACTTCCGGAAGGAACATTGCCACAAAGGCTAACAGCTCTTTATTTTGGTGCTTTGATTTCTATTTTCTACAGAGCGCCAGTTTTGCTTTAAATTAGTCTTTGATTAAACGGGGATGACTGGGTTTGCACCCCAACATTTATTACCTAGACTTGTCATTCCTCACTCAACCACATAGGTTAACCCATTTCCAAATATGAACTCATGTGCTGTACATTTGGGATAGGGATGATCCTCTTCTTATGCTTGATGTTGTGCCCACCCCCAATTTCTCCAAAATGTCTTAGACTGGAGTGCATCCATGCATTCATTTTTATCTTGCTTGTCTAGTAAAGGCTGGCAGAGAGCTGGTGCCTATCTAGGCACCAATAGTTGCAAGGTGGGAATTAGTCTTGGAAAAAAGAGCGGCCCATTGCTTGTGTGGTTGGAGTGATTCATTACATTTTTGTCTACTCAATTAGCCCTCAGAACAATAAAAATAGCATAATGATCTTCTAGTTACATAGTGGGACTCCTACTGTGAAGCTCCAGGGAGCAATTTTGGAGGTTTCAGATTTTTCTCTGTTCATGCATTCACTTTTCCTCTCACATTCCACATTAATGCCTATTAGGTTGATTTGCAACTCCAAACATGTTCAGTGCAAATAAATGTGCTCTGCTCTGGACTGGTGCGTACTTGATGCTACTACAGCTCAAAGATACAAAACCCAGGTTAAAAATCCATGGCTCCTGCTCTTCAAAAGTGGTTATAAGACCCTTACAACAGATCATTTCTGTGCCATGAAAAGACAAGTATTCATATTCCTGTTTTTTTTTTCCTTTGCTGACACCGATACAAAATAGTACTTTGAATATTGATGAAAATGATAAGTCTAGTCAATGAGTTTTGGCTTATTGCTTTATTAAAAATTCCTTTAAGCAAATTATATTGGGCTGTAGGAAGGTGTTTAGTAGTTACTACTATTGATTCATTGAGCTTTGTAAAATCTGCACATTTTCTGTACACCATTGTGGATTTTCTTTGGGTTCATTGCTTCCTTACTCATTCCAGGGATACACAGTGCATGCTTGATTATTTGCTGACTTTAAATTAACAACACATAAAGATGCCCTATGATGAAGAGTTGTAATTCCCAGGACTTTCCCATATTGGAATGCTAATTCAGAAACTTGACAGATGAATGATTTTTTATTAGTCAAGAAAGTTGCATGTTGGAGTTGTTTTGAGGCAGTGTGATTTGAAGCTACCTATTCAATGAAAGTGAGTTTTCACAGGCTGTTGGCAACAATGTGTACACTATCACAGGTTTCTTTATATGCGAATGACATATGCCACATTTAGACTAATTTCTAAAGAAAACCAGTGCTGTACACAGTTGTCAAGATATTACTTCTATTATTACATTTTTATTATTATATTATTATTGCTTCTATTAAATTTATGCAATGTTTTATTTGTATAGGAGGCTCATTCAAGAAAAATGTGTATTGAGTAGAAACAACAGCATGTCACTTTATTCCTTTGTTCTTCCACAAAGTAAACAAACAGATTACCATCTTGAAAAGCTAACCCTCAATTAGTGGAGAGAAAGAGAGAGGCTGCATAGGACATTTCAGAGGTGGCAGCAGCTACTGCCTACTGTTGGACACACAGTCCTAGAAATTAATGTGTGGGAGATATCAGGCTGTCCAGAAGCTGTAGAGTCCTGGCTGTTTAAAGTCTTTCGGAGTCTCAAAAATAAAGGGACATGAGAGGTCACTAGAGGGAGCACTAGCTTGGCATCTCTGTCACAATTACACTGCAGTCCTAAAACAAGACAACATTCCAGGGCGAAGCCAGATGTAACTGTAAGAGAGAGTCTAAAGTCAGTGGTTAATTCAGCTGGAGAGGAGAGACACATTCTTGAGTGACAGAAAGAAAGAAAATCAAGAATGAGTGCTGCAAGCATTCATTTTCCGTTTATCCATTTCTAGTCATGGGCAAACACACTCATTTTTATGGGGCCAGTTATCTTTGGGATGCAGGTGGAAAGCCTGATAAAGGCAGTTTAATTTCCAGGTCATCATCAGATAATCAGTGGAAAGGACAACAGCAAAGATCAACTCTGGTGTACAGTATTGTGTAAATATTCAAACTAATTTTAAATATATCCATTTACAACTATTCATAGCAGTGTACTGCTGTTGGATTGCAAGGTGCTATATTTAGTGGACATTAGATAGATAGATAGATAGATAGATAGATAGATAGATAGATAGATAGATAGATAGATAGATAGATAGATAGATAGATAATACTCAAAAGATGCTGTGACCAAAATCTCTGTTGGGAGTTAGCACTAGCCTTATAAAAGAAATAACTACTGCCCTTCTAAGACAAGCCCTTCGAGGTTTGCTTTATTCACCCTGACCTGAACAGTTAGTGTGAACTCCTGCCTATTTGAACTTAATTTTAAACAAGTTCAAAAGTTACAGTGTTAAAACAAACAAAAAAAAAATTCCCACGAATTCCCAATTGCCACACATGACCGCAAATTTACTGTGGAAAAAGAAGAGACCAGCAGTTAAATCAGATAAAGGGAAAAAAATACATGCCCACATTCTGCACCAGAAGTTACAGAACACGGGAAAACAAGAAGTTGAGAAAGGCGTTATGATCGGCTGAATGATGCATCAGTGTGTTTTCCTCAAATGGTCAGAAGCTTGTATTATAATCATCATAAATAACAGTGTGAATGGATACATCTGAAAACGAATGGCTCTGGTGGTCCTGTTGGTGTTTGGTGCATTTTCCAGGCATGGTCTTAAAAGGCGTAGTAAACGCCTGCCTGCCACAACTGATTCTAAGTGGTGACATTCATCATTTATTGCAGCACGTTTTTTCTTCTGGTAGAACAGTTATGTGTTCTTTTAACATATTCAATGTGCCTAAATATAATGTCATAACTTAACATTTCTTTATCTTTAGCTGTACAAGCAGCAGAGCTGTTGCTAATGTAGTTCAGGGAAGGATGAATCACTACTGTAAATGGTGAGCTGTAGCTGAGCTCCATGTGTAGATAGATAGATAAATAAATAGATACTTTATTAATCCCAAGGGGAAATTCACATAATCCAGCAGCAGTATAAAAAAAACAATATTAAATTAAAGAGTAATAAAAATGCATGTAAAAGCAGACAATAACTTTAAATAATGTTAGCATTTACTCCCCCGGATGGAATTGAAGAGTCGCATAGTGTGGGGGAGGAACGATCTCCTCAGTCTGTCAGTGGAGCAGGACAGTGACAAAAGTCTGTTGCTGAAGCTACTCCTCTGCCTGGAGATGACACTGTTCAGTGGATGCAGTGGATTCTTCATGATTGACAGGAGTTTGCTTAATGCCCGTCGCTCTACTACAGATGTTAAACTGTCCAGCTTTATTCCTACAATAGAGCCTGCCTTCCTAACAAGTTTGTCGAGGCGTGAGGCTTCCTTCATCTTTATGCTGTCTCCTCAGCACACCGCAGCGTAGAAGAGGGCACTCGCCACAACCGCCTGGTAGAACATCTGCAGCATCTTACTGCAGATGTTGAAGGATGCCAACCTTCTGAGGAAGTATAGTCGGCTCTGACCTTTCTTACACAGAGCATCAGTATTGGCAGACCAGTCCAATTTGTCATCCAATGATATAAAATCAGGCTACATAAAAAATGACTACAGAGAATCCCACCTTTTCCTTGAAATAAGCTGAACCTGAGCCCCCCTCCACTATAGCCGGTTCTTTCTTGGTACAGGCATACTGCAGATACAGCACATGGCAGGAGTCAACACTCTCGCTCCAGCACTGCCACATCGGGGCCTCAAGAGGGGCAGTAAAGTTGGAGATTTACTGTACATTCACCATATCACTTAACCTTCAATCATTATATTTTTAATGTAGTGAATTATCTTTTGAAATCCCTGCCATTGCTTTCAAAACACTGTATAACACTCTCTATTTTAATGTTATTTGAACTACTTAGCTATAACAAACTTTTTAGTGAGTTTGTCTATAAATATTTTGGCATATTTCGGCATATGACTCTGGTCCAAGACGTGTTTTATAGCCATCAAATTTTGCACTAGATGACTGTGCCGACCTCCCAGCTAGCTTTGTTTGTCAGTGGCCAGTTACACTACAGAAACAGAGCAGTGTATTTATTTTCAAATCCTGGGAGATGAAATGGAGCTGAATACAAATGTGAAGGCTTATTACTGAATCCAATCTTAAGTAGCTAGTGAGATCAGTCCTAGAGAGCTAGAGAGAAAGACAGTGGGTGAGGGAGAGGGCCTCTGCAAGGAGATGTAAATAAATATGTGCAACAAGCACATTTTCTTACATTTTCCTTCTTTTTTTACATGTATTTTTATTACTCTTTAATTTAATATTATTTTTTTTGTATCAGTATACTGCTGCTGGATTATGTGAATTTCCCCTTGGGATTAATAAAGTATCTATCTATCTATCTATCTATCTATCTATCTATCTATCTATCTATCTATCTATCTATCTATCTTGTACACTAGCATTGAAACATATAGCATAGGGTGCAGTATGCCTGTAATTTTTCTTCCTTTGCTAAATGTTTGGGAGTTTATGTGAACAGTGCTTTTCTAGACATAAGTGAGCACTGCACAGCATTGTTTAAAATTGCTGTACTAAGAACAACTAATCATTCATAATAAACTGGAAACTCAATCCAATAATAAAAAAGCAGTGTACATTTAGAAAACGTGTGTTGACTGATCAGCGTTCTTAAATATGAGGGATAAATTTCCAGATGCTGAGCCATCTGCCTCAGCCTCATTAGAGAGTCAGCTAGGTGAAATCTCCTCGGTTTTTAATATTTATTTGGTGCAGGTCCAGAGGAACAGCACACCTTGCTGCCAGCTGTGTGTACTCAGCCAAGAAGCTGATTCGCACATCAGTGTTTACAAGACATACTGTAGCGTTGTCTGTGTTTCTGCTCTGCGCCATTAAAGGCAACGCAGAGGCTTCAGGTCTGCCATACTGATGTCATAGCAAAGCACACGCACACACACACACACACACGCACACCCCTCCACACTCAAACACATACACATCCTCATGTGCTGAAGCACTGTCTTAAACAGTTCTCCTGTGGGGTGACTTTGTTGATTTATTGGCTGTCTTTGAATAAAGAATTTCCTGGTTGCACGGAAGGAGAGCTACAAACATCCAGTCAGTTGACTGATCATCCCATGGCATTAAACATACGGGTCCTCTTGAAAAGAGAATTAAAAACAGGGCTAACAAAGTAACTGAACACGCACACACATACATTCAAGAAATGGCTAAGCCTTAGTGAAAGAAGTCTTATTTCATGACATTTTAAGAAAGAGGATGACTAATCTGAAATGGAAATAAAGTAAGCCCACATTCCCTCCTCTGTTTCATTCTGTATTGCATCATCCTCCAGCTCTCAGTAATGTCAGGGTGAAGACGGTGTAATATTTTACTTTCATGAGCAGACCGTTTTATTATAATTAGAAGTGTGTATTTATGAAACAGTAAACTGAACAGAAATAGTACAAACATTGAAACAATCATTCCATCTACTTTCTGTACCAATTTTCTTTTGGTCTGAGTTCTGGACTACCGCAGTCTATACTGCCAGCAACAGGAGCAAGTCAGAAGGCAACACAACCACACACTTCCACACTATGAAATTCTGAATCACCATTCACCCTAACAACATAGATTTGCATTGATAAAGGGAACAAGAGAGAAACTAGGAAGGATGAAGTTTTCAGAGAAACACGCGCAAGTATTCGGTGAGCATACAAACTGCACAAAGAAACGAGCAAAGGTTCAAGTGTGGTAGCCCTTGTGTTCTTACAGGTCCCCATAACAGCAGAATAAGGACAGGACCCCAAAACAAATACATAGATGAGCTGGCTAAGCAGGAAACACAGTGAAACATAGTGAAGGCATCACAGGAGCACACACTGCTGAAGCAAAATGTAAAGAATATACAGTACATATCAGAATATTACTAAGGCTACAATATTCACTCGACGCAAAGAAATATAATAAAAAACAATATATAAGGTTATCTTTCTTTGGGCCACATTCTTTTTCTGCTATTTGTTTGTATTCCTATGGTGAGAGCACCCAGAGTTCCAGCAAGTGAAACTCCATTCTCACTTCTGAGGTAGATCTGACCTTATGTAATGTTGACAACACCAAAACAGGAGACCTTAAATATGTTACAAATACAGGGTAGCTAAAAGCATTTAATAAAACAATGTTAAAGCTTTTACACTGGATGTCAAGTTACTGGGTGGGTTAGATGCAGTGCTACATGAACGCATCCTTACAACACAAAAGCAGGTAAGCAGATTTTCTTTTATGGAGCAAGAAATCCATCCATTATCCAACCCGCTGAATCCAAACACAGGGTCACGGGGGTCTACTGGAGCCAATTCCAGCCAGCACAGGAACCAATCCCAGGCAGGGTGCCAACCCACCGCAGGACACACACAAACACACCCACGCACCAAGCACACACTAGGGACAATTTAGAATCGCCAATCCACCTAACCTGCATGTCTTTGGACTGTGGGAGGAAACCGGAGTACCTGGAGGAAACCCACGCAGACACGGGGACAACATGCAAACTCCACGCAGGGAGGACCTGGGAAGAAAACCCGGGTCTCCTAACTGCGAGGCAGCAACACTACCACTGTGCCACCGTGCCACCCTTGGAGCAAGAAATACTGAATGGAATCAAAAGGATGTCCTAGAAGAAGCAACAAGTATGGTCAGCATGCCTCTAAAACCATAGACGAATATTACACTGTTGATGCAGATTAAAAGGTATCAGGTCTTTTATCAGAGCTCTTGGATCTTAAAGTGTCTTGAATTTTAGAATATCCTCCTAATTTTGGCAAACTCTACCTTCTCTCTGTCAAAAAGCCTTCGCACTTCTTCCCAATTCTTTTAAGAAACACCCTCATCTCTTCTTCCGCCTACTTTAGTATGGAATATTGCAAGCAACGGGGTTTGAAATGGAGACATGACATGGCTTTGCTCAACTTTTTACCTCAAAACTAATTATTTTAACAAGAAGATGCAACCACTAGTCATTTCTGACAAGGTGTCTGTTAAATCTTTTTTTAGGCTACGTAGGCTGGAATACATATTAGCCATCCAATTTTCTTCTACTTCTGTATTAAATTTACTCTTAAAATACCTGTGATTCATAATCCACTAGCCATCTTACTGATTCATTTATACATATAATTTGCATTTTTGATAAGCTATTATTTGTTAAGAGAAAATGACAAATGTTTGCACATTACAATATTATCATGTTTTTGTTGATTTTCCTTGTGTTAATTGAAATCCAAGTGACTTTCAGAGAAATAAATTACAAATGTAAATATTCCTCACAGATTCAGGATCCTGGTTCAAATTCTACACCAGGTCTCCATCTTCTCTGTGTTGACATGGCCATTTTTCCTGATACTTAGGTTTTCTTTGTGATCCCAACATATGCTGGCCTTTCTAAATTAAGTCTATCCAAGGTTGGATCCTGTCTTGCCCACCACTATCCTAAAAAGGAATAAGTAGCTTTGAAATTTTTAGAATATAGTTACTGAACTGAAGTTGTGCTTAGCAGCAAGTAGAAATGACATAATAAATGCAGAAAATGGAGTGATTATTATATAAATAAATAGAAGCTATTTAAAAAAGAATGGGTAACACTTCAGTTTGGGTAATGCAAAAATGTATGTATTACTCTTATACCTTCATGTAACAAAGCCATAACAATGGCTTATTAACACCTACAAAACATCATTAAAATGGTTCTTCATCTGTGCAATGTAGCCGACTAAAATAAGTTCACTTTGGAGTGGTCAAGGGTGGCTTAAGTGAGACATGTTTCTCTACATATTGTAGATTTCAGTATAAGATTTCCTGCATATTCACAAGTAATTTTGCCAGCATGTCAAAGGCTCTTAATATATCACAATGCAGAGAGATGAATAGCCACTTTATACACTGTATATGAATACAGTAGCCATCCCCCGCGGCTCTGCCTGTGTAGTAGTGAAACAGGATAAACTTTAAAAATCAATAAACAAGCAGGTATTGCTTGCTAAGCAGAGGCAAGGTACACTCCAAAACGCAGAAGTACACTTACTCACATGGAGGCTGGCCCATGAGTGAGGAGGGCCCCCCTCCAATCAGCCCACTGCATGTTTCTCAGATTCACACAAATAAATCGGTACCGCAGGCAAACTATGACACATAGCGCAATGAGAGAAGTCGCTAAATAAATCGGAATGTTCAAGCAAATTATAGAAAATCTGTTAAGTAGTTCTCTCATGAAAAGCGGACAGACATACAGACAGACGTATTTTAAATATATATATATATATAGTGGCAAGCGCCTCCTCCGGACCACAAGGGGGCGGCTGCCCAGGTGGCTATGGGGACCACGGGAAAGAAGCATGGAAGCTCAACCCTATAGGGGCCTGTGGTCACCGCCAGGGGGCGCCCTCATGCCTTGAGAGCCCTGGTTGTCAGCACTTCCGCCACACCTGGAAATGCTGAAGGGAAGAAGACCAGAGACACCAGGGTTGTGCTTTCAGGTGCACAACCGACACTTCCACCACACCAGGGAGTGCCAACAGAAGTTCATCAGGAGGCACCTGGAGCAGGTCCGGGTGGATATAAAAGGGGCCGCCTCCCTCCATTCGATGGCTGGAGTCGGGTGGAAGACGGAGCTCGGAGGAGAGGACTGGAGGCGGTCAAGAAGAGTGAAAGGCATTGATTGAGGCCAGGACTTGAAGGGTGATTAGTACGGGAGTAATGGGTCGTGTGCATCATTGTAAATATAATGTATAATAAACGTGTGTTGGTGCTTGAACCATCGGTGTTCGCCTGTCTGTGTCTGGGCCAGCTTCCACAATATATATATATATATATATAGATAGAGAGAGAGAGAGAGAGAGAGAGAGAGAGATGAGTAATATATTCATGCGCCCTTGTGTTGGCTGGGATTGGGACCAGCAGACCCCCGTGACCCTGTGTTAGGATATAGCGGGTTGGAAAATGAGTGACTGACTAATAGATTTATTTTTGCAGTAACTAATCTAAAGTGTTAACACAGAATGAAGTGGGAAAAGAGTGGCCATATGGAGAAAAGAGAACTTAAATGTGAAAGCTACATTAAATGGAAGAGGAATCATATCTTAGTAAAGATTTCTCAATTTAAACAATAAAATGCAATGAGAGAGGCATAGGTGTATTTAATGAACCCCCAACACAAAGATCAGTACCAATAATTAACAATGTTTTAAAACAGAGTTTAGATGGGAATGTTATAGCAATGGGATAAGTGCTAGAGAAAATCTTGAGAAAATCCAGAGAAGGCCTACTAGACCTATCCCAGATTATGAACCATACGGAAAGTTGAAAAGAGCACAGTCCTTTAATTTTAAATAGATATTAGAGATAACATGATAAAAGTATTGAAAGTTATAAAGCAAGCTATTAGTGTGAATGTCAGCAGGTGTTAAATTCTGCTTTTCACCAAAACACTGGGTACAAATGGAAGGCAAATTTCAGAAAATGTATGGATTTTTTTCTTACAGAAGATATATGGAACAAGGCACATAACAGTTGAAGGTGAAACCTTGGCCATCTTGAGATCTTGACTATACAGCTTTCAAATATATTAAGGGAATGGGCACTAACAAGACTTGTTGAGGAGAATAGCATGTTGTTCTCAAACGCTTTCAAGAGGTATGTTCTTACAAATTGTGCTTGGTAGGACTGATTAAGTGAAATAATGTCTTATCATTTTACCACATGAATTTGTGGATATACTGCATGGCTTTCAAAAGACTCATTGAGTCAGTATGGGGCAAATCACCTTAAGCCACAGCCAGTGTCTTTAAAACTACTGTAAAGGGGAAGTGTAGAGTCTGCTGAGCTAACCAATTACTTGTCAATATACACTGAGTGGCCACTATACTAGATATACCTACCTAATAGTGACTTTGCATCCCATCTACCATTGCATTCAGTTGTGATCACAATAAAGTAGAGGGGTCACTTGTACATGTCAGCTCCAATATAATGATTAAAAATCAGATGAATATGAGCATTGCACCAAAACTAAGAAATCAGTCCATATCCCATATAGATAGATAGATAGATAGATAGATTTAGTCCCCAGAGGGAAATATGACTTTTTACAGAAGTTCAATAAATTAATACATAAATATTATTATAACAAACAATAACACCCTCTTAATTACACACCAGAATGACTTAAAAAAGAAAGAAAACTAAGCAGAAAGACTTGGCTAAAGATAAACAGAGGAGTCACACTGAGACATTATACTGTATAGGCATATTTCCATTGGAATAAAGGAGCCCTAGTAGCATTTCTTGATGCACTTCTGTTGAATTAAAGTACTTAATGTTTAGTGTGTCCGAGAGAGGATGAGGCTTCCTTCATCTTTATGCTGCCTCCCCAGCACACCACAGCGTAGAAGAGGGCATTCGCCACAACCGCCTGGTAGAACATCTGCAGCATCTTATTGCAGATGTTGAAGGACGCCAACCTTCTGAGGAAGTATAGTCGGCTCTGACCTTTCTTACACAGAGCATCAGTATTGGCAGACCAGTCCAATTTGTCATCCAATGATATAAAATCAGGCTACATAAAAAATGACTACAGAGAATCCCACCTTTTCCTTGAAATAAGCTGAACGTGAGCCCCCCTCCACTATAGCCGGTTCTTTCTTGGTACAGGCATACTGCAGATACAGCACATGGCAAGAGTCAACACTCTCGCTCCAGCACTGCCACATCGGGGCCTCAAGTGGGGCAGTAAAGTTGGAGATTTACTGTACATTCACCATATCACTTAACCTTCAATCATTATATGTTTAATGTAGTGAATTATCTTTTGAAATCCCTGCCATTGCTTTTAAAACACTGTATAACACTCTCTCTCTACAGCATTGTTCATAACGGGGCTTAGTTTTGTTTTCATTCTCTCCTTCACCACTACCTTCAGGAGGATGAAAGTGCATCCTATAACTGAATCTGCATTACTTATCAGCATGTCGATTCAGTGAACTTCACTTGAAGTGATTTTATTGGCAATGCACACCACAGTGTAGAAAATCACACTGGCCATCACAGAGTTGTAGAAAATGTAATTTTTGGGTTATGAGACAAGTCCAACTTGTAGTTGTAGCAGTGCACCACCTCCACATCCAATCCCTGAATACTTTAAATTGGCCATTAAAGTTCTTTAACACATTCTATAATAAAAAATGAAGAAAATACCTTTTTAAGTGTAATATAACATTTCTAATGCTTTTATTACTTACAAAAGTCTTAAAGACATACATTAAGTCTAAGACAGGATAAAAAGACTAATTTGTGAGCTATTCTTTGTCAGAAATCAGAATTCCCCAGACTAGACCAAGTTTATTCCTACTGTAATGTCCACTTCTTATTTTCCTTAGTCTGCTGCAAATGATACTTCTTGTAATTGAAAAGAAAGGAGCTTGATTGGGGTATCAAAATACAAAAAAGCATCATCATATGCCTCTTTTAGAAACATTACTAGTTGACTATCACCCAAAAATTGTGTTAGCCTCCATTTGTACCTTTCAATCGATACCTCGTTCCTGATTACAGGTTGCTGTGTTGGTGATATATCTTCATTACATAAATTACGTTGTCAGGCTTGAAAACCTCATTGTTCAATGCTGGCACGGCTGGTACCCATCAGTAATCTTGCGATTGTACCCATACACATGGAATCTGGTGGTGCCTGTGTTCCCTGCTTTTAATGGCACTGCCCACAAATATTGGAAAGGAAGAGTGTACCTAATAAAGTGGCCATTCAAATATTGAAAACCACAGAGCTAACATCTTATATATAAACATCTATGGATGGAAGTGTGTGTGTCTGTCTGGCCCGGAAGTGAGAGGTGGAGTCGGGGTAAGGGCTCCACCTCTAAGGAAACAGAAAACTCATCCGCTAATAACACAAGTGAGGCGAGCATGTCAGCAAATCAAAACCTCAGAAGAAAGACAAAGTTGCTTAGCTGCTAACATTGGCAAAACGGTATCCCTTTTACTTTTCCTCCCACGGCTAATGTACAAGCGATGTGAACACGTCAGCAAAACGAATCCTCCTATGAGAGAGATGCCCAGAGTAGTTCCTTTCAATTACCTGACATCTCTACATTTCAATTTTTTTTCTGACGATTTCAATAGTTTCTAGGACCCCAGGCTTTTTACAGTATGGGCTTACACAGCAAATTTACAAATATTTACTTTCACTCCTGGTTTTGTAACACTTCAAAATGTTTTACAATATACAGATCAATAGACAGCCCCTGCATCCCAACAGGCTGCAAATGACTCCACATGTTTCAAGAGAACGCTATGTCTTGTCACTCAAGGGTTCAAATCCTGCTTTGGCGCTGATGAGTCCAGATAATGGGGATCATACCAAATGCTTGTCTTTGTGATGATTTGAATCTTTGTATAAGGTTTTAGTTAGGTGGATGCAGTCTGGGTCTGTGATGACAGGTGTTTCAGATTGCAAAGGCGAGACTTTGAGAAAATGTTTTTACTTGAAATGTCAGTCTCCATTCTGACTTTGAATGACTATGATCTGCGCTTTGGGAGACAGGGTTATATAAAACATTTCGCTGTTGCAACGTTCAGCTCTACCTTTCTCAGTGAACCAAGCGACCGGGTGGGCAGCCAGCTGGAGGCTTCACCTGCACAAACAGTCCCCACTGCGTTGTTTATTGAACTAAGCAGACTGCATGTAGGGCACACTGATTGTAAATAGCTGATTCGAGGGACGATAGTTTGCTTTTGAGATTTAAAGCACCTTTGTAGCATGCCTATGTTTCAAATCAAACAGAAACCCAAGCCTAGTGTAGCTCTTGTCATTTAGTCTGAATTTTGTTTTTCTGCAATGTATTTCAGTGCAGAATTACAGCAGAGTCTTTAGCAACTGTGTGAGAGGGGCAAATGGACAGTGTGTGTTGTTTTTTTTTTAAATTTGGCAGTAAGGAGGTCTTGCCGGATTAAACCAGTGATATTTGTTCAAAGTGTCCCAGCTTTTTTTTAACAGATTCCTTCTTTTTAACAGACCTGTAATTAAACTTGAAAATATGTGTTGTAGATTTTTGGTTTTACAGAAAATTAAAATTAGCTTGGTGGAGAAGGCAGTTACTTCAATTAATTGTTTAGGCTTATGCTGTATTTGGTAATGTTCGCTCAAAGATTGAGGGACCTGGGTTCTATTCTTGGCCTGATCACTGTCTGGGTGAAGTCTTCTTGTTCTCTCTGTTTATCTGTTTTTTCCTCCTACTTTTAAAATCAATACAAGTGAGGCCAATCAGTATGTGGGTCCCTGCTGCCAGCTCCTGAGAATTGAGGCCCAGGGTGCAGGGATCAGAATGGGTTAAGTGGTTGCTGTGTCAAGCCACAACTTTAGACACACTCTTTCCCTTTGGCTTGTGGAACTGCCAGTCTGTTGTCAACAAAGCAGACTTTATTCCAGCTTTCGTCACTCAAAGGGGTGTCCAAGTGTTGGCTCTGACAGAGACATTGATTTCACTGGAAAATACGGCAATGCTGACAGCACTTTCTTCTGGCTTTAGCTTCTCCCACTCTTGCCACTCCACTGGTAGTGGGAATGGGACAGGTATCCTTAAATCTAAGAGCTGGAGATTCACTCCACTGGGTAATGTATGCAACTTCACTACTTTTGAGTACCATGCAATTACTGCCTCCTTTCCAATGAATATAAACATTGTTATTATTTATCGCTGTCCAGGTTTGCTCAGGAACTTCCTTAATGAGTGGGATGCACTGCTCTCTTTCCTTGTAGATGACAGCAGCTCATTTGTAATTCTTGGGGACCGGAACATCTACAAGGAGGGCACACCCGCTGCTGACTTTCTCACTCTTCTTTTCTCCTTTAGCATCACAAAGCTCCATATCTCCACACACTCACAAGGCTGGCAATCTGCTTGACGTCGTTCTCTCATGCACCTGCACTCCCACAAATGCTTCTGTCGCTCCTCTATACACATCTGACCACTTTTTTCATTCAGTTCTCTCTGCTGCTTCCTTCTTCTCACTTTTCTCCTCCACCCACTGTGATCTTCCAATATCACATCAGCTCCCTCTCTCCTACTGCTCTTTCATAGTCTCTACTCCTAACCATTTCTCTCTTGACACAAGTACTGCCATAGACATAGACCCTCCTGTCTTTGGCATTCTGAAGCAACAATCAACAGACCAAGATCAGCACAGCCGAAAACAAATGGAGGAAGTCAAAGGCTCAGGCAGACCTGGGTAAGAACTAATCCCTTCTTGCATCCTTTTCTTATGCCACCATCAACACTAAGGTAAGGTTCTATCAGACCAGAATTAACAGCACCACTGACACACTCTCTTCCCTGTAATCCATTTTAACCTCCCTTCTTAACCCTCATCTGAATATGTACAGAAATTTTTTGGGGTTTAGGAGTATCAAACGTACATACAGTGGTGTGAAAAACTATTTGCCCCCTTCCTGATTTCTTATTCTTTTGCATGTTTGTCACACAAAATGTTTCTGATCATCAAACACATTTAACCATTAGTCAAATATAACACAAGTAAACACAAAATGCAGTTTTTAAATGATGGTTTTTATTATTTAGGGAGAAAAAAAATCCAAACCTACATGGCCCTGTGTGAAATAGTAATTGCCCCCTTGTTAAAAAATAACCTAACTGTGGTGTATCACACCTGAGTTCAATTTCCGTAGCCACCCCCAGGCCTGATTACTGCCACACCTGTTTCAATCAAGAAATCACTTAAATAGGAGCTGCCTGACACAGAGAAGTAGACCAAAAGCACCTCAAAAGCTAGACATCATGCCAAGATCCAAAGAAATTCAGGAACAAATGAGAACAGAAGTAATTGAGATCTATCAGTCTGGTAAAGGTTATAAAGCCATTTCTAAAGCTTTGGGACTCCAGCGAACCACAGTGAGAGCCATTATCCACAAATGGCAAAAACATGGAACAGTGGTGAACCTTCCCAGGAGTGGCCGGCCGAGCAAAATTACCCCAAGAGCGCAGAGGCGACTCATCCGAGAGGTCACAAAAGACCCCTGGACAACGTCTAAAGAACTGCAGGCCTCAATTGCCTCAATTAAGGTCAGTGTTCACGACTCCACCATAAGAAAGAGACTGGGCAAAAACGGCCTGCATGGCAGATTTCCAAGGCGCAAACCACTGTTAAGCAAAAAGAACATTAGGGCTCGTCTCAATTTTGCTAAGAAACATCTCAATGATTGCCAAGACTTTTGGGAAAATACCTTGTGGACTGATGAGACAAAAGTTGAACTTTTGGAAGGCAAATGTCCCGTTACATCTGGCGTAAAAGGAACACAGCATTTCAGAAAAAGAACATCATACCAACAGTAGAATATGGTGGTGGTAGTGTGATGGTCTGGGGTTGTTTTGCTGCTTCAGGACCTGGAAGGCTTGCTGTGATAGATGGAACCATGAATTCTACTGTCTACCAAAAAATAAGCTGAAGGAGAATGTCCGGCCATCTGTTCGTCAACTCAAGCTGAAGCGATCTTGGGTGCTGCAACAGGACAATGACCCAAAACACACCAGCAAATCCACCTCTGAATGGCTGAAGAAAAACAAAATGAAGACTTTGGAGTGGCCTAGTCAAAGTCCTGACCTGAATCCAATTGAGATGCTATGGCATGACCTTAAAAAGGCGGTTCATGCTAGAAAACCCTCAAATAAAGCTGAATTACAACAATTCTGCAAAGATGAGTGGGCCAAAATTCCTCCAGAGCGCTGTAAAAGACTCATTGCAAGTTATCGCAAACGTTTGATTGCAGTTATTGCTGCTAAGGGTGGCCCAACCAGTTATTAGGTTCAGGGGGCAATTACTTTTTCACACAGGGCCAGGGTAGGTTTGGATTTTTTTTCTCCCTAAATAATAAAAACCATCATTTAAAAACTGCATTTTGTGTTTACTTGTGTTATATTTGACTAATGGTTAAATATGTTTGATGATCAGAAACATTTTGTGTGACAAACATGCAAAAGAATAAGAAATCAGGAAGGGGGCAAATAGTTTTTCACACCACTGTATGTGATGAAGTGAATCAGCTGAGCTGTGTAACTCAGGCCACCACCTGCACCTTTTGTTTTCCTGGCAGGTACTATATGTTGTGTGAATGCACATAGGAACAGAGAGTGTATGTACCACTCATGAAAGGCAGCACTCCCAGTTACCAGTTGCTGTGGTTACTGTAATGGTGCTCTGTTGCCAAGATTTTTTTTTGTGTGTCAGACAGACCTGTGACATGATCTTTCGGACTTAGTTGTCATGTCACTGATGTTGCATGGTACACCCCACTGGACTTTCGTGTTAGTGGTGGGCGCATGAGTAGCATTTGTGTCAGACCTGTGGTATGATCGGTTGTCCATAGTTTTCAGGTCAGCATGGTGTGCAGTGCTGTTTTTTCCTGCTCGCATTCTACATGGCTGTGTATCTCGTGTCGGGTGTTGATGTCAAAATTCAGGGTCGCTGTGGCCTCCACCTTCAATTCTTGGGTATTGCTGTGTGTGTCACGACACAAATTGTTGAGTGAGATCATGATCACGCTAGACTTTCGAGCTGATTACGTGGTTGTTGTTGTCATGTCAGCTATGTCTGACCTTTCTTGTCAGTGGGGCACATGGCCATGCATTTTCTGTCAGGTGAGGTGTACTGAGGCCTGCAGTCATGTCTCTGCCTGCTGTGGGAAAGACAACAATTACAGTCCTGCAGTGTCCTGCTCATCCAATTCATGAGTACAAACTGTCAATTGAGGCCAAGGTCAAGCTTCGGAGACCAGGGGCCTCATGCATAATGCCATGCGTAGAATTCACACTAAAACATGGCATATGGACAAAAGTGGAAATGTTTGTACGCACAAAAAAATCCAGATGCATAAATCTGTGCATTCACCAACTACCACATTCTTCCGCTACATAAATCCCGGTCAGTGTGAAAAGTAATTATGTCTCTTTGAATATGCAAATGAATATAAATAGCCCTTAAGCTCAGCATTCTATGAAAAGGCAATGGCAAAAGCACAGGGGAAAATACAAGAATTTCAGCGAATACCAAGTGGAGGCAAGGAAAAACGGTTTAAGCAGTGGTATAAACAACAAAAGGAAGCTGATCGAGTGACACAGAGTGTAGGAGAAACTCGAAAGCTCAAGTTCACAAAGTCGCACAGTGCCCAAAATAAAAAAGAAGTTGTCAGATATCAAAGTTGCTGTGAAAAGGCGAGTCGTAGCCAGTCGTCTTGAGTGTCATATGAAAGCTTATTAGAGAAAAGAAAAAAAATAGGGACATAGTGGGAAAAAAGCTTGAAATGTCAACTCTACTGTTGAAATTTCCACTTTAATCACGTAGTTTATATTTTGTCATTAAAGTAGAACATAATAAACTTCATCTTAAAATCGTTTAATTTGCTAGTTTCTCAAATCCCATCGTAACTAAAGTAGCACATTAAATACTTTTTTGTATGTGTTCTTCTATGTGCTCTATGTGTGTGAATCACTACGTGTTTCTTAAACGGGCTTTCTGTTCCTCCAACAGGACACACAATCCATTACATTTGTGATATTACAGCTATCTGAATAATTTAAATACTGAGATGTATACTTGATATCATTTTCATGATGACAGGAATTAAAGCATGTATTAAATATGGGAACATAGTGGTGCAGTGATAGGGACGAACTGGCGCCTCGTCCAGAGATTGTTCCTGCCTCACGCTGCGCCATGCACTAGCTTTGATGAAATAATTTATTGCAGCAGTACTCTCTTTCAAACATACTAACCCCCAATTCCTGTCCTTTCTTTTCTTTCTCCAAATACCCAATCGCCACACAATCAACTCTGTAATAGATGTAAAGCCATCTGTAAGCTGATAACGCAGATTCTTCAAAACTGTTAAGGAACATTGAAATATGTTCATAGTACATATTTAATTAATCTATCCATCTTTCCTTCCAGTGTCGCGCCAACCCCAGCAAGAATACAGCGCGAGGCAGGAACAATCCCTGAACAGGGCACCAGCTCCTTGATAGCGCTGCGACACCGTGTCCTCACATGTTTAATAATTAACAATATAGATTATTTAAATGAAGTTAACGTTTTATCTGTATAATGTAATAAAATATTTTGTTGCATTTCATCTTAAAAATGATATTGTCATCATATGTAAATAAGTGCTAATGTGGCTCAGGTTGTGCAATATTATAACTGTATTGAAAGTTTACAGTTAGGTAATTGTACTTTTAAGTACAAACAGTTCTACAAGGAGCACTTGATAGACTGCTTGACTGCGTTTATAGTTCTTGGGATGAAACTGTTTCTGAGCCGTGATGTCCCTACAAGAAAGGCTCTGAAGTGTTTGTCATATGAGAACAGTTCAAATAGGCAGCATGACTAAGGCAGCATGTGTTAGATGCTGTATACCAATAATTCTCTTTCTAATCGGCTGCTGTAGAGCTGTGATTCCACACTCAGATACAGTGATATAAATAGTCCGATGGGTGCAGTAAGAGTAATATGGAAAAAGATGATCCGCTGTAGCAACCCCTAATGGGAGCAGCTGAAAGAAGATGAAGAAGGTGCAGTGAGAGTAACAACACTAAAGCAGTTATGGTATTTGGAATAGTTTGGCCATTCTGTGGATCATTATATTGTTACAGGTTAATTACAATCAGATGCCTTAAACTAATAAACAATATGCGGTTAATTGCAGTGTATATGATAAAGCCGCATCAGGGACCTAAAAAAGAAAGGGAAACCACATTGGAACAAAAGCACTGCTTTGACACTCGGTGCCACCAGTTTGCAAAACTGAGAGAACTTGCGTACGCCAGGGTTTGAGCTACTGTGAAAATGTGCGTGGCTTTACACCAAGTTTAGGTTTTATACATCGCGATTTGAGCATGGAAACGGGAGTACACAACATTTTTGTGCGTACGCACCGTTTATACATGAGGCCCTAGGAATGTATGGGTTTTTGCGTGACACACAGGCATTTTATATATATACACACATTAGCATTTTATATATATACACACATATATATTTTGTATATGTCATAGCAATATTTAATATTAACAGTAGTCAAATATTCAGACATGGAATTTACCCCTGACTACACACAACAAAAATGTCTCAAATCGAGAAACAAGAACAAAGTCTAAAATTCACAATATTACTGTTGCCTTCACCTTAAATTACTTGGTTTTTAAGATTTAGAATAATTATTTGTTTCTTTTTTAATTAAAGAGAAGCCCCAGCATGAGATAAAATTAAAAAAAAAAAATGAAGCTCCTATTTCAAATCCTGTTTTTTACAATTAGTTTATTGTGGCAATCATTAACTTAATTCAATTAAAATCATTCAAGTACAACTGGAGTATTCAATTATTGCCAAGCTAAGTAGACCAGATATTACTGTCCAGGTACTTTAGGTAAATGTTTTTTAAGAAGGGTTTCAAATTTTGGATTATTTTTACAAGTGCACTTTTAGTGTTTTGCTTCTGGTTGCTTCTGCTAGTCCTTGGTTCTATTTCTTGACCTCTATGTCCCGGTCTACATAACCTTAGGGACACACATCACCATGCACATTCATGCCTAAAGCACTTCAGCTGGATTGACTAGATCTAAAGATATGCAAATTCTAATGTAAGGTTATCCAATTTTGTTGAACCCCTTGCCTTCAGCCCAGAAAGCCAGTGGCACATCATTTCTAGCACTTATAATATTACAATTAACTTCAACTGTTGTTAAAGAACTTTCTAATTGCATTCAGTGTGAAAGACTCTATATACATTCATTCTCAAATGACTGACGGATGAAAAAACACATTTAAGCCCAACAAAGTTCATCAGCCTGAAAAGCAATACAATACTGTATTACTGTAAATACGATGCTTACATGTGGATCTTCCTGTATTTTCCAGTGTGGTTGTGCTATGCTCATTCTATAAAATATATATTTTTAAAGACATAATCTGAAAAATTAATACATTCTAAAAGTCACAGCATGAGATACAACACAATTACTTTGCCTTCTATTCCATTTGTTGAACACTGCCTTATGGCCAGAATTTGCAATTAAAAATAATTGCTTTTTAAGTGTGTCATAAGAATATAATTTTATAATTTTATGTTCAAGCTGAATTCTAAATCATCGGTCCTCATTTCCTTTTTAATGTAATCAGTGCATTTTATTCCAAAAAATATATGGGGATGAAAAAAATGTAAAAATTATAATTGATGAAAGCACAGGTCCCGTTTTGATACCTAACATAATATCAAAAATGCTCACACAGAATCCTGTTAATTTAAAAAAAAAACACTTGATAAGCTAGGTATCAGAAGCCTTCTTCAAGAATTTATTAAAAGAGGTGATTCAATTGAAGTACAGTATCTGTCTCTCCATCATGTTATTTTTGGAATGATTTTTACCTACAATCCTAACACAGAAATAATGATGTAAATGGATTCCAATAGAGGATATACTCATATATGGTTTGCAGCAAGCAGATTCAAGTAAACAGACATTGCTCTTCACCCCATAAACCATCTCTTGCTATCTAAAGATTAGCCCTTTAAACCGTTACTCTAATAATTCTGTAATCACTGCATTGTAATCCACAGTTTTAAGAACATCCCGATTTTTAAAGCTGGATATATCCGTCTTTTATTTTTTTTATTTACATGATTTTCATTTAATTATAAATGGAACTGACAACATGCATTTAGTGTTTACTGTATATCATTATATACCTTTGTTAGCATAAATTTTTTGCTCTGTTATTTGATAGTATGTATTTTACTTAGTACAGTGATACCTTGGAATCCAAACTTAATCCGTTCCAGAACCCAGTTTGAGTTCCAAATCGTTTGAGTTCCAAGACAATTTTTGCAGTTTAAAATAATAGAAACTGGATTAATCCATTCCTGGGTCCCACAAACTCGAATTTTCTAAATGATTTTAATAGTAAATAAACTGGATTTGAAGGTAAAATATTAACAAATAATAATATTTGAATAAAAATGTAAAATAATAAAATTAAAAATATAAAAACCTGTATTTACCTTAAAAAGCTGGAGGAGGAGGAGAGAGATTATTGCTTGGAAGGCTTTCCTCTTACTCTTTTTTTCTTCACTACACTTTTTAGGACCAATGGCGAATACACTAAGTTGTTATTATATAAAAAAATAACACAAAACAGGCACAAAAGCATAAAATTAGCAGCAAAAATAGCAGCGAAAATCACACGAGATGCTTTCACTACAGCTTCCGACAATGAACTGTACGACAAAGTGTATGGGTGGCCTGAGTGCTGGGGAAACGTACGCACAAACACACATGAATAACGTGCTGGGCGTTTGGATTCCAGGGCAAAACTTGCTTGAATTTTACGCTTGGATTCCTAGTTGTTCAAGTTCTCTAGGTTGGGTTCAGATTCTGGGGACAATACTGTATTTACATTTGCTGAGAGTTTTAGCTACATAACACTAGAGATTCTGGTCGAGGAGGAGGCCTTGGAATAATTCATTGTAACAAAATGCAAATCACTTCTAAAAATTTAGGCAACTTTACATCCTTTGAGGCATTCATTTTAAATATTAAAACAGATTCCAACACAATTATAGTGCTAGTCTACAGACCACCAGGGCCATATTCATTGTTCATGACTGAATTTAGCAACCTTCTATCTGATTTGGCTATAAATTATGATCATGTAGTTCTGATGGGGGATTTTAATGTACACATTGATGTGGAAACTGACACTTTTAGCAAATGTTTTACTTATTTGTTAAATTCAGTAGGATTTTGTCAGATTGTCCAACTCATAATCATAACCACACATTAGATTTAATTATAACTTACAAAGTTGAAATTCAAAATTTAAATATTACTCCATTAAATGTAGTTATTTCCGATCACTTCTTAATTACATTTGATTTAGTTCTGCCCATGCCAACGCACTCACAGATTAAAACAAAGACAGTGCAACATCTAGATTGTAATTCTGCTTCAAAATTTATAGATACCTTGAGTAAGTCGAGTGTAATTGTGGAAAACCATTTAGATCAGTTAACATCAAATGTAAACGTGGAAAACAATTTAGATCAGCTAATATCACATTATAATGTGACCTTGAGAGATGCTCTGGACACAGTGGCTCCCCTAAAACAAAAGTGATCAAAGCACATAGAAACTCTCCCTGGTTTAATGAAAATACTCGAGCTCTTAAATTAGAGTGTCGAAAACTGGAGTGCAGATGGAGAACAACAAAGCTACATGTCTTTCAAATTGCATGGACAGAGAGTGTTAATAAATATAAAAAAGCCCTCTTTAAAGCTCATTCAGAATACTATTCTACATTAATAGATAGCAATAATAAAAATCTCGGGTACTGTTTAGAACAGTGGCTAAATTAACAAATGGGAATTCAGATCAACAGTGCAAAATACCAACAGATATTAGCAGTACAGACTTTATGAACTTCTTCAATGAGAAAATTAAAAAAATAAGATCCCAGATCTCAGCATCACAGTACAAACCAAATACTAGCTTAGCAGACCCTGTCTCACATTGCATTCAGCACTTTAGTAATTTTAATCCTGTAACTGAGCAGGAAGTCTTAACTTTAATTACTAAAATGAAGCCCACTACTTGTTCCCTAGATCCAGTGCCAACAAAACTAGTAAAAAGTGCCATGGATGTTCTTGCAGGCCTATTCTAACCATTATCAATAGTTCATTACTGCATGGCACCGTACCTGATGCACTAAAAGTGTCAGTCATTAAACCTTTACTTAAAAAGTCAGACCTAGACCCACACATACTAAATAACTATAGGCCTATTTCAAATTTACCATTTCTCTCTAAAATACTAGAAAAGTAGTCGCCAGTCAGCTTCAGTCACACCTTATGCATTACAATTTATTTGAGAAATTCCAGTCTGGCTTTCGACTGGTCATAGTACAGAAACGCACTAACACGGGTTGTAAATGACATTCTGATATCCTCTGATGAAGGAAACTCCACTGTAATTATGTTGTTGGACTTAAGTGCAGCATTTGACACCATTGACCATTCTATTTTACTGCACAGGCTAGAAAACGATGTTGGGCTTACAGGCCCGTGCTCGCTTGGTTCAGTTCTTATTTATCAAATCGATTCCAATATGTACAGAAATGTGCTGACAGCACTCCATCATTATACACAGAAGTTCAATATGGTGTCCGCAGGGCTCAGTACTGGGACCTTTACTGTTTTCACTTTACATGCTTCCACTGGGATCTCTCATTAGGAAACATAATGTTAATTTTCACTCGTATGCAGATGACACCCAGTTATACCTTTCATTTAAATCAAATGAAGTTTCTCCGATGTTGTCTTTAATTAGTTGTGTTAGTGAATTAAAGGAGTGGATGAATGAGAACTACTTGTCTTTAAATACAGATAAAACAGAGATGTTAATTGTTGGAGGGAATGACGCTGATCACAGCAATATTTTGTCATCATTTAACTCAGTTGGAATCCCAATTAATTTTACTGAATCAGCCCACAATCTAGGAGTTATCTTTGATTCTAGCATGTAATTTAAAGCACATATTACAAAGTTGTCCAAAACATGTTTCTTTCATCTTAAAAATGTTTATCTCTAGTAGGATTGACTACTGCAATGCAGTGTTCACTGGCTGTTCAAACTGTTCTTTATACACCCTTTAGTTAATCCAAACTGTGGCTGCAAGAATTATTACAAGAACAAGAAAATATGAACACATAACTCCAGTTCTTAAATCCTTACACTGGCTCCCGGTTAAATTTAGGGCAGATTTCAAAATCCTCCTTTTAAAATATAAAGCATTAAATGGCCGAGGTCCGGCTTACTTGTCTGAACTTATCATGACTTACAAACCTGAGCGCACATTAAGATCTCAAGATGCTGGTCTGCTTATGATTCCAAGGATTAATAAAATTACAGTGGGAGGTTGAGCTTTTAGTTACAGGGCCCCTAAACTGTGGAATAGTCTTCCTGCTTCTATAAGAGATGCCCCCTCGGTCTCAGCATTTAAATCCCAGCTGAAGACTCACTACTTCAGTTTAGCATATCCTGACTAGAGCTGCTGATTAACTGTACAGACTGCATCTCTGTTGTTAGTCATTAGCACTAAAACATAAGTAACATGATTGTTATAATTTGTTACTAACCCTCACCTATTCTGTTTCTGTTCTCGGTATTTAAATGTGGCAATTGGTGCCACGGCCCACCTGCCAAGTTGTTTGCCTGCCTGTGGTAAAGTCATCCCTGATGGAGGATCACAGGAATCATGGGAAAAAGGGGTCCTTTCATTGGAATGGCTGGCCGAGCAACGTTTTCAGCCGTGGAATGGCCAAATGGGGAGCCAGCTTGAGGTCTCCAGGACTCTAAAAATATCCAAATCTTATTATGTGATATCATCTACTGTTAAATTCTTCTCCGTACTTCTAAAATTGTTATTATTATACTGTATTAAGGATTTGTTCTGTTCTGTGTATTGTATTGTATTGACCCCTCTCTTTTGACATCCACTGCACGCCCAACCTACCTGGAAAGGGGTCTCTCTTTGAACTGCCTTTCCCAAGGTTTCTTCCATTTTTTCCTACAAGGTTTTTTTTGGGAGTTTTTCCTTGTCTTCTCAGAGAGTCAAGGCTGGGGGGCTGTCAAGAGGCAGGGCCTGTTAAAGCCCATTGCGGCACTTCCTGTGTGATTTTGGGCTATACAAAAATAAACTGTATTGTATTGTACTAAATATCGCAATGAAAGTATACTTGTTTCTATATTTCTATAAATGGAGCTCTACTAAATTAAAATAATGTGCAATGATTTAAACGAACTTGCAGAAGAACACATGGTCCAGTCAAAATCCATACCTAAATATAAGAAGATCATGACAGAATTTGAAACATAGCACTGCAAGCTAGAAAACACCTAAAAGTTTGAGAAATTAACTGTCAATGAAGGAGCCAAAGAATCCCTCCATACAGATGTGAAAACTTGAACATTTACAAGATTCTTTTTACTTTAGTTATTACAGGTAAAGGTAATGCAGTCTGTTAGTGAGTTTAGATTTCCCCAAAAAGTAACTAGATGCTGGTTGACTTTTTTATAAAATGTATAATATGTAATGAATGTAAGGAGACTGTTCGTGTTTCTCTTTCAGAGAGGCGGACAAAGGAATGCTGTTTAGGTGTTTGTGAATGGCATACATCGACGTGTATGAACCTGCAGTTGGATTGTAGTGTTAGCACGGCTAATTGCTTCATCACTGTATGCTTGCAGTAACATTTTAAGAATTTCTTTATCACTCACCCAAGCTTAACACAAAATTCAATCACACACCTCTGCCATACTCTCACAGGAACATCTTCTTCATCTGTCACAACAAGAGACATGAGGTGCTTCCTCTCTTTGTGATGGAACGTAGACAAATATGCCAGTCCAACTGCAGGTTCACACACATTGATGCATGCCATTCACAAACATCTACACTTCATTCCCATGTCTACCTCCCTGAAACAGAAACAGGGACAGTCTCATTACATTTCAATCAGCACTCTAATTGTCCTTATATACTTAGCTACCTTGATAATGAGATCAAGAAGATGCCCTAATAGCATACAATGTCAATAATATATAGCTTAAGTATGTGTGTTTACCTTGCAATGGGCTGGTATCCAGCCCAGGTATTCTTACTGCCTTATGCTTGATGTTTGCTGAGATAGGCTCCAGCTTCCTCATGCTCTGGATAAGCTGGTTTGTAAAATACATTGATAGATATAAATTAGTAGCATCTTGAACCAGGTGACTCTGAATTGCAGAATGGATTTAGAAGATGGAATGATGGACAGATGGAATTTACTGAAAAGATTGTGAGTAAATTTACCAAAAACTGCATGCATTTATTGAGAGTGATTTTTATCAGGAATGGCAATGTCTTATTCTTTAGAAATGCTGGATCTTCGCTATATCCAATTCAAGCACTGAAAGGAAGCATTTCCAGTTTAGAGATGCACATAAAGATTATTTAGCTTTAAAATATTCTACATCTTGCAAAGTTTGTGATTAATTATTATGCCAAAGACTCAGAAGCTTTATGCACATAAATAAATGTTGGTGTCTCCACATATTTTGTTCAGAAGAGCCTGCTTATTCACATTCACATTAATCCAAGTTATTTAAAAGTAAATGAACACATTGCCCTGCTTAGAAAGACCACATAAGACAGGGAGAGCAGCAATGTGATCCTTGCAGTTGTTCTTGTGATGGGGAACTTGCCACCGATAACATACTTTGCATCATGTCCCAGCCAGTTTACTTGGCACACAATGAAAGAAATGGACTTTGCTATTAAAATGATGTTACAGTTTTACAGTTATATACAGTTGTCATTTTTTAAAACTGGGCCAATCCCTTTAATCTAGTTGGGCTCATCTGGAAAATATATTCTTTCCCTGAATGCAATGGATTGTCTGGTCCTGCTTTATGTTAGGAAGACTGCCATCCTCCTTTGCATTATGTAAGGATTTTTGAATATTAATTTATAAACTGTAAATATTTGTAGGATGGTTTGTTGTAGAAAGGTGCTGAGACTGCTTGAGAAAATTATTTTAAATTGTGCATCAATGTATCACTGTAATCCTCAAAGCAGTATGTTAGCACTTTTGTTTTTAGCACTTTCAACAAGAGTAGCAAGATGATGAGACCAAAAACAGGCAATGTGAAGTAAGCACAGAGAATATGAGACTTGGATAAATAACCATGCCTTTGGGGGTGGCACTTGTTGTTAAAGGACCACCACTGATTATGTTCCAAAAATATCCCAAAAATAAACAGTTAAAATCCACGTTCTTTGTTTTAACTCTTAAATTAGTAAAACTTTACTAGCAAATTTAAATTAATCAGCCTAGCTCTATGGGTTTGTGAAGGGGTCTTTTAGGAGTTTTTAATATTGTTTGCTGTTATCTATAGACTCATAATATATCAGAAACTTTGCTCTCAGTTTTGCATAAAAACATAAGATACAAACGTTTTCTCAGACATAAGTAAAAGTTACGTGAAGTATGTAACATATGAAAAAAAAGTAATTTTTGGGTGGAGTATTACGTTAATAGATTTCCAGGTTTACCCCGCTACTGGTGGCATGTTTCACAGGGTTCCAGAAAATAAATAGACAGGTTAGACAGACAGAGAGAAGAATTCACAAGCACAATAAAGAAGGTTTGGGGTAATCACTCCATATACTTGAAAAAGTAGGACCGGAAGTGAGGCAATGAGTGTCAGGCAAGACTTCCTTCTGATGGTCTGCAAAGGAGGAAAGAGAGAAAGTGTTATCTGACAGCACCAACACCTGATTCAGCAGATGATCACAATTATTTATGCCTGTAAACTGCCCTAATTGCATGTATTAATTAATATTATTAATGCTATTTATAATTTTTATGTATAGTTATTATTATAAGAATAATTATTATTTACTATTATTATTTACTAGCAAAATACCCGCGCTTCGCAGCGGAGAAGTGTGTTAAAGAAGTTATGAAAAAGAAAAGGAAACATTTTAAAAATAACGTAACATTTGCTATCTATTTGTTTGCATAAGCACAGTCCTTCACCAGCAATTATTTAATGTTAGCTCAGACCAGGCACTTAAAAGTTTCTCTCACACTTTTGCTGAGTTTGTGCCAAACACTATTCTATCCCTGACCATCTCTTCTTCGTTTGCATAAGCACAGTCCTTCACCAGCAATTTTAACTCAGTTCCGAAGTGATCAAAAGTCTCATTTATACTCTGCATCCTCTCAGTAAACTTGTATCTCGTGAATATCGTATTCGTCTTAGGCATGACAAACGCCAGCAGCAGCGTGTCTATGAACTTAATTTAAAGTTAAGCTTTACACCTTGCTTTCCTATTCGTTTGCATAAGCACAGTCTTTCACCAGCAAGTTTAACTCCATTACAGCAATTTTAACTCTGTTACAAAGTGATCCAAAGTCTCATTTATACGCCACGTCTCCTCATTAAACTTGTATCTCGCGAATATCGTATTTGTCGTAGGCATGACAAACGCCAGCGGCACCGTGTCTATAAACTTAATTTAAACTTATGGTTTACACTGTGCTTTGTTTCCGCAGTAGCTGCACTTATGAATATGCTTGTATGCATCACTCGATTCATATTCTTTTGCTGTCTTCTCAATTGTGTAATGTGTTTTTTGTTCAGCGCTCTTTGGAGCTCTTCCTTGTTCTCTGTGTACTTCGTTCACAGTCAGTTCACGTGAGCTGCTCGGAGTACATGCATCGAAGGTTCTCAGCTGTGCTTGCGGTATCTCATGCGATCTTGCAATGTCCATGGCTTTATTTAATGTTAGCTAAGACCTGGCACTTAAAAGTTTCTCTTGCACTTTCGCTGAGTTTGTGCCAAACACTAGTCCATCCATGACTATCTCATCTTCGTTTGCATAAGCGCAGTCCTTCACCCGCGAATATTTAGCGGCAGCGTGTCTATTGGATTGCTGCCGATGGACGGCCTTAAGTGGGCAGGCATTCAATTACGTGGGAGGCATGATGATGCAGGACGCAACTCCGCCTCACACGGCGACCGAGCTGCAGGCTATGGCCGTATATATGTACGAAAAAAGGTTCCAGTTATGACTGTTACGCGTAGAATTTCGAAATGAAACCTGCCTAAATTTTGTAAGTAAGCTGTTAGGAACGAGCCTTCTACCTACACGGGAAGTTGGAGAATTAGTGATGAGTCAGTGAGTCAGTCAGTCAGTGAGGGCTTTGCCTTTTATTAGTATAGATTAATATTATTTTAACTTGCATATTCTGTGCTGAGAGTGTGCTTCATGCAAACAAATGATAGAGCAGATGCTAACAACAGCACTAACCAACAGGGTGGACAAACTACTGAAAAAGAGGCAGTGTCCTGAAGAGGAAAAAAGAGACTTGATCATAGTTGGTGTCTACGGTTAGGTATGAAAGGAAAAGAGATAGTTCAACAAAGCTGAAGAGAGATGTAAAAGTCAATGGTTAGAAATCACGCAATAAACCTCAAGGTCAGTGCCAGGGGCTGTGGCTGTGAGTAGTTGTTGCTTCAATAGAAAATTGCATCTCATGTTTACATACACTGAAAGCAAGAAATCCAAGAGGTATCAATTTAGGCCATCAATCTTGCTTTGTTATTAATTGCATACACAGCAAATGTTTCTCAATGACTCATCTAGATAATTTTGAAAGTTTTCAAGGTTTCTGTCTCAACTATAGGGTGGTCCAGATCTAATTATGAAATTTTCATTATGCTATAACTTATTAAGTTTATTACATAGAAAATCACCCGAAAAATCCTGGACCATTAAGAAGTGTCCGAACTGACGACATGAAGAATTGTCTTTGTGGCGAACTGAAATCGTCCCAGCATAAATCAAAGTCATCCAGATGATCTGGATCTGCATAGTTAGGTCTGGACCACCCTGTATATGACTTGGTGGTTTATTCCAAATTCCCAGTACCCCTTGTGTGAAGAAATTTCTAATTTTCTTACTGAAGTAATTTCCTTCTGCTGGTGGAGTATATAATTAACTGATTATAAAATTTACAGTAAAAATAAAAAAGAAAAACATATAATCAAATATGTTTCACATTAAATATAAGAGAAAATAAATGTTCTTTAAATTTTTTTCTTATTTCTTCTACCAAAAATATATTAGCTTGTCATTGCTTGGGCATTAGTGCAGCACAAATCAAAATGTTTCTTAGAATTTCTTGGAATCTCACACAATTAAAGTTCCACTTTAAAAGTTAATGTTCACTGTTATCAGGCTTATTATCCACAAAATTCTCTCAAAACTTTTACGAAAGTTTGCTAGACAGGACTTGGTCCAAGATGGAAACTGACCACACCATTCTTTTTGCTTACATATTGGCTAGATAACAAGCTGCCAGAAGTACCTGTTGTTATGATGTGCTGACTCATAAATCTTAGAAAGGCTTTAAACCACAAGGTACGGCTTCAAAATACAAAGTTGGACAGGCCTTGAAACAAAAAAACAGACTTATCATCTGCATATCTAAACCAAACCAAGCCTATAAAAACTATGGATAGGGGAACCTAAAAAAGCCCTGACCCAAATAAGCAAAATTACTTCATAAATAGTAATAATAAAATGTATTAAAAAAGAAATCAAAGCAAGTAAAGGTGCTTTCAAAAAAGTCATAATAATGCTTACAATAAACAATCCAAGGAAAACAAAGTCATAATCAAAATCCAAATAAAAAATGAATGGCAAGAGTTGGGAGTATGAGAACCAGAATAATCAAAAGAAGAAGGTATGAAGATTAAAAAAATACACTTGAGGTGAACAGCATGAGCTGAACAGGTAATGCCTCTGATCAATAAACTGAAGGCAAAAAGTAGTGTATTCATTCATCCTTACATCACATCTGAAGGACCTATTACATTAATAATGGGTAAAAGAATCGCAATAAGTACATTAAATATACAGTTGGGTAGGGAAATTAACAAAGTTTGCAAAAATGAAAAGCATAGCAAAACAAAAACAAAATCCTAACACGTGACCCTGTAAGGATTACTGATGGCTCAGGGTGCAGAGACATCTGGAGCAACTTCTTGTAACAATTTTAATCATTTTTCCCCTCAGAAATCAATATGGAAATGAAATCTGAGGGAGAGAGGTTTACTTGGCAGTCAAGAGAGTAGCCATACATAACAGAAGTCAAATATTAGGTCAGCAAACAAATCAGAAATCAAAGCAAAATTCACAGTCAGAAACATCACTGCTCAAAGCCCACACATCTTTCTATAAAAAATTAAAAAATGTAAGGTTTTTCCTTATTGAAATAAAGTTTGTACACCAATTGATGCATGACTCCATTTTAAAAAGCAGGCTACTGTAATGTCAGTTATTTCACAGTCCAAGACAGCAACAAACAGCATCCTGGCAATATAATGACAGCAATCCAATAAAAGTAGGGAAACAAGTGAAAAATAACACTGAAAACAATATATCTTCAAAACCCTGCTAGTGCTTAAGAAGGGCAATCCCTGACCTCCACAGAGACTTCAGTGCACCACTAAAAGTAATCTTGGAAGGAGGTTTAAAGTTGTTCATCTTATGGCATAAAAGAGATGTCTGGAATCAGGAGAAAGAGGAGAAGAGAAGCCTCACTGGTGGGAGAAAGAACCAAGATATTATGGTTTGCCACAAAGGTGATGCGAAACTGTCAAAACAATACCCAAAAATCAACAAAACTTTAATTATTCAATAATACAATAGCTTTCAAAACAAAGTAATACATTTCCAAAATACTAAATAGCATAGATAATCAGAGTAATTAATTGGAGAAAACCCAAAATACTAAAGAAAAGAAAAAAGAAAAGAAAAGGGAATCCAACAAAGTTCACCATATGGCACCGAAAGAAAATGACAGCTGCTGTCTCAACCCAGCAGACACACTTAATAAAAACAGAGCCACAGGTGCTTTCGATGTGAAAACATCTCATGGGCTGATGTTAGAACTTTGCCTTATCCAATGTACACAATGAAAGTATGTTGGCAACAGGGTTAACATATTATTTTCAAAAACAGAAGGGATCTTTATAGCACTTACTGACCTGTAAGGAACGCTCATAATAATTAGAAGACTGAACTCCAGAAACCACTGTATTAGTGTCTGGGAAGAAATATGATTGCAGATAATAAAAATAACAGGAGAGAATATCCATCCATCCATTATCCAACCCACTATATCCTAACTACAGGGTCATGGGGGTCTGCTGGAGCCAATCCCAGCCAACACAGGGTGCAAGGCAGGAAACAAACCCCAGGCAGGGTGCCAGCCCACCGCAGGGCAACAGGAGAGAATACTTTCTTGGAAATGGTGCTTCTGGGTAAATATCTGTTATGTAAAAATTTTAAGCTTTTATCTGCTACACCTCTACATGATTATAACCTTTATCACCTTTTTCAGCCTTCTCAAACCTACTAAGTATTTAATCTTTGGAAAATGTCAGGCATTAAAACACAGTTTTTCCAGTACTTTGCTAAAATGGAACCTGTCTAATTTTCCACACATCCTACCCATTTCTATTCCAGAAAATATACTGATCAGACAACATCTCAACAATATACAAAACATTTTAGAGTCCCTTTCTTTCAAAGACCCCAGGGTACAGTGGGGAAAGAATCTTTCACTTTACATCTCAGAAAGGATTCAATGACTCAACTTAAAATCTTTTATCAATTACATTTATCTCATTTAAAATTGCCCAAAATGTATCCAGGTCAAGATTCAACCTGTGATCATTGCAATCGAGCTCCAGCCTCACTGGGCCACATGTTTTGGCCGTGTACAAAATTAAAATCATTCTGGACAAAAATCTTTAAATGCCTATCAGACAGCCTTTGTGTCACAATCACTCCTAATCCATTAATAGCCGTGTTTGGTTTTCTCCAGGATAGGCTTAAAGTGGTGAAGGACAAACAAACTGTAATTCCCTTTACTACACTACTAGCCTGTAGACTTGTCTTGCTCAACTGGAAGAACTGCAACCCACCTTTAAATAACTCAGAGGGTAACTGATGTTCTATACTATTTGAAATTTGAAAAAATCTAATTCTCACTTAGAGAATGTGCTTGTGAGAACTTTTTAATAAAATTCTATAATAAGCGTTCATGTCATAGAAAAGGACATTCTCCCTTCTCTTTTCTTTAAAGATTTGCTCATGCTATTGGCTTTCCTCTCCTTCTGTTAGGTGGGGTTGAATTCTGTTTTGTTAAGTTCAACTTGATTGTATAGTACGTTATTTTCTTCATTGTATAAGTTTGACTTAATTGCATGGAATGTTATTTTCTTCAAATAGTATTTGAAAAAAAATCTCAAAATCCACAGGTTTTGTTTTTTTACACAAGTGTTTGTTTTTCTATCTGTATTTTATATGTATTATACAATTATTATTTTGTGTAACAGACAATCAATGTAAATGTTGTTGAACAATATTTCATGTAAAGTTCATGATGCAGGTAATTGATTTATACTGGGTTACATAACTTCATAAATATATACTTTAAGTTTAAATATCTAAATTTAAAACGTGATGTATATAGTAAATGTACATGTTTCAATTCGCTTGTTATTGTTAAGTGACTTTAAGATAATACAGTGTGTACGTAAAGTAATGTGTCTCACGAGAATGCACTTAGCAGTTATCGGGAGAACATGAGAAAGACCTGCCCCATGGACAACAGGTGGGCAGATGTCTCTCATGAGGCTCTGCCATGTTGTATTAAAGGTTTCAAACTATGAATGTCTGAAGCTAAAACAGACAATCAAAGCGATTTAAGGACCTCTTTTCATGACAAGTGGCCAACGAGGTATTTTATTTGTAAAATGTCTTTTGTTTCATGTTTGCACTAAATTCTTTGTATTTCATTCTGTGCGCACATTCAATAATGGTTTTGTATTGATTATTCACCATGTAGTTCTCACGGCATGGAGGCGTGATGGTGTGTGTAAGACAAGCCCAAGCAATAAACACCCGTTTCTAAGGATCAACCTGTGTCTATGTTGTTGTGAAGAGAGCTACAGTCAGTATGTTCTAAGACTGCTATGTTACCGGCATTTCTAACTAATGTTGCAATGCAATTCCCAACATGTGAAATATTGAGTTGTGATGCAACCTTTATCAACCATTTGTAAACAGTCTTCATTTCACAACATCTAACACCTCCGTGATGTTCTTGTTAGTCCATATGACTGCTAGACGACCACTTTGGTCATCATTTCAAAGAGATTCCCCTCTTTCTCTGAACCTCTGGTGCAAAGTGAACACAGCACAGCACATAAGCACTTAATCACGCACTGTGGCTCCCTTAACATTTGCAGTGTTTCAGTTGCAGATTTCCCAAAGAATTAGCAAAGTTTAATGTTAACTTGTGGCTCGAAACTGGACAAAGTTCACTTAGCCAGTATGATACTAACGCCTTTGTTTCAAACTCACTAAACAACTTCAGAGCACATGTAAGGAACTAAACCTTGCAGTTTCAACAGAACGGTCATGTCATTACATGTAGCATGCATGTGCTGATGTTCTTCAAGCAGAACTGGGCCTTGTGGCAGTCAGCCTTAGGACCTGTTGAATGTACATTGGACTGAACACGTAAGAGAGACCTTAGCTACTCACATACATTTACACAAAGCCAAGAAACAAGACAATGAACACAGAATTACATTTATTTTCAATATCCTGGATGGACAAATGTACCTAGTTATGTTAGGAAGGCACTGTGCAACTTTACAATAAAGGTGGCACTTCTTAGTACAAGGATTTTATTTCAATGCACATTTACACAGCAGTGTCCAAAGCACTTTACATCATAAAAGCACATGAAATATAAAACTTACTAACAGATAAAATTCAACATAAAACAAAATTACATAAAACAGAGCAATAAATAAAATATTAATAAATGAAATAAAAATACCTAAATGGAATTGCTCATATAATAAAGGTCTTAAGTGTTGATTTGAACACTTCTAAAAACACCATGGTGATCAGGAGTGAATTCTAAAGATTAGGGGCAAAGCAGCTGAAGGCCAAAACCCCAGAGGTTTTATACCTATACATGGTGAGGCAGAAAGGCCGGACGTGTTTGAAATGGCTAGAAATCACCACTAGGTGGAGTGACAGATGTGCAGTAGGTGGCGTTAAGTTCGTGAAGTCTTAGCATTTTTTTATTTTCTTTTTAGTCGAAGCCATGGAGCCATGGACGATAGAACATCGCGTTTTTGCGTACGACTGTTTTGTCAAGAACAACGAATCTATTACCGCAGTTCAGCGTGAGTTTCGTTGCCATTTCAATATCCACAGAAATAAAGCTGTTCCTGCTCGTAACACTATCCTACGTTGGGTTAAAGCACTTTGTACACAAGGTACACTAATGAACAAAGACTGCTGGGGCTACATAACGGCACGTACCCTGAAAATGTGGAAAGCGTACGACTAGCCCTGCTGCGCCGTCCAAGTCGATCTGCTCGGCAGCATTCTTCTGATCTTGACCTCAGTAATCGTTCGGCAAGGCGTATTTTGCATTTTGACCTGCATTTTCATCCCTACAAATTGTCAAATGCTATTTCAATATGAACTCAAATCTTTCAATAAATTTCTTTGTAAGAAAAAATTAACAATTTTGTGATTTTGTAAAAAACGTCCGTCCTTTCTGCCTCACCCTGTATTTCGGAAACACTACTAGAAGATGAGTCTCAGCGGAGCAAAGAGCTCTTTTTGGCACATAACATTTTATCAAAACGGATAATCACAAAGGAGATTTATCGTGAAGCGCCTTGAAGGTTAAAGTCAAAATTTTAAAATGAGCAGGCTTTTTAATTGGAAGTCAATTCAAATGGCATAATGTCTGGGTTATAAATCAAGTAACATGGGACACATCAAAGAACCTTATACTATATATGGATTTTATTGGCAACCTACTATATAAAGCAATATGATAATCCAAACGAGAAAGGATAAGAGCAATAATTAGTATTTTAACAGCAATGAAACTAAGATAGGGACAAATTCAAGTAATGTTACAAGTGGCTTTTATTTTTGCATTAAAACAGAGTTCTGAGGCAAATACCACTCCCAGATTTTGCATAGAAGAACTAATATTAATTTTATTATTACCTGAAATAAAATAATTGTGATTACCTCAGCTATAGCTTTCTGGGTAATGAAGCCAAGCTGTGGTGTGTCAAGCAGGACGAAACTCAACAAGGCGTGGCAGATATTAGTTTAGGAAATTTTGATGAGCCACTAAGAACAGAGTCCTTTGAGTATAGCAAAATAAAGCTTTTTTTTATGCAATTCCTTAATCGACAGGGTCTACAATGTAGGCAGGAGGCCATCCTCAGAAACAAATGTATAATTAAAATGCAAAGGCAATACTGTACAATAAGAACAGTAAAGGGACTAGGCAGCTCAGTTATTGTTTAGCTGAGGAATTGGCTTCACAGTGCTTGAGCACGACCAGTAGCAAGACTGTCTAATTTCAGCTACCCCCTTCCATAATGTGAATACTGAATAACTACTGTTACAAAGCAACAGACAGATTGAAGGTGGCTGGCCAAAAGAGCTGGCAAATGAGGGGCTAAGGGCTATACCCCAGTCAACTCCTGACAAGTGAGGCTTAGAGGTAAAAATGGTTGTAATAAAAACAGTATATCTATCGATCTCAAAAGAAAAGCAGTGAAAATGAACTATGTCTATAGCCACAATTATATGAACACTGCTGTAGTGTAAAAATACCAAATGTCAACCTTCTGTTTAAATGGACTTTTGGCTTAAAGACAGTGGCAGGACAACAAAAATCTAACTGACCAGAGCAAAATCAGTAGGGACTGAGCAACTTTCCCATGTGTGGTCTCTAAAATGAGGCTTGCATTACACACATATCTTTAACTTTTAAAGGAGCATCCTTTAATACAGTATGTAAAATATACACTATACTAATGCTGTTAGTCTGGTAATGACAAAAATGCTCTGAAACTTTTTAGGTAAAAGAGACAGAACCTTTGAGGTAAGGTTGTTTTATTCACTAATCCTAGCACCACAGAGTGCCACCATGTTGCAAGTTGATTAGCACATGCAAATATAACTTCATTGTATTCTGCACACGTGACAATGATGGCCATATAAACCCCTACACCTGTTGCACATCTTCTACTGTTTCTTTGAAAAGTGCTCTCAGTTTTTTTTCCTTATCCTCTCTCTACTATCACTTTCCCCACATTTCTTTTTTGATCAACATCACTGTTTTCATGGCCTTGACAAGAAGTCAGCCGGCAAGGTAACGGCAGCCAACACTAATCCCACCTGAGTTCATAATACAGCCAATATGCCCAGCCTCTTACTAGATGACTAAAGCAGCTGTTGCGGTTTGCACTTGAATTGTGAATGTCATCAGTCTGGATTCCATAAACCCTCTCTCACATCCCTAGCCGCTGTCCTTCACAGTTAGCTCTGGCATATTCCCACAAAGTGAAGCTGCATTAATTACTGCCTGGCAGAGGTTAGGTCCGATGCTCCAGTTGCTGTGACACTTAAGCTTTAAATGGTGCATTCAAACTTGAAAACAGATATTGCTTTAATGTAATATATGCTGTTGTCCAAGTTATCTTCTTCATGTTCTATAATTTCTTAATATACTGTTACTGTATGTCACTGATTATGTATAGATCACCATAACTAAGTGTATAATGTAGCAAAAACTCTACACAATACTTTAAATATTGCACTAAAATGATTTGTATAAAACTTTTTCATAGTACACAATGGACAATTTTAATTTTAATTTATTAGACTGAAAGCCTGCCAACTTCATTTGGCAGCAAGAATGACAGTGATAACATTATATAACTGATGAACCTTTAGGACTTCCAAAATCTTTAGCACTGTGTCCTCAGTAGTTGGCTATGTATCAAGTACAGTCCCTTTCTGGCTAAATTACTAAAGTTAAATATGTAGTAGCTCTTTTTCCTTCCCTAATTATTTAATAATCCCTTGATTATGACGGGGAAGAATTCACCCATGTTTTACTGCAAGATAACTTATCTGTTCCATTGATTTCTGTGGCATATGAGTACAAATTTAACCGGAAGGTTAGAAAAGAGGACAAAGTGTAAGGTGATCCAGAGATCAAGTTTGAGTTTTTTTTTAAACAGTTAAACATATTAACGTGTAGTTAAGTATTGATACTATACACTGACATGAATTCTTTGGTGATTCACTTAAACTGCTGGAGCATTCCATTCAGCTCAGGTCAGGTCAGGGTTAGGTCAGGTTGGGGAGCATGCACTGGTTCAGTGAGTTGCCTCACCCAACACGCTAAGAAACAACTTGATATCCTGGTTGGCAACCCCTCAGGCAGACACGCGGACTAGTTCCACCAACCAAAAATGACCATTTATCTGCCACCGCCAGGTGTTATGTGGCCTCCCCTTGGTCTGGTCCAGCCATTTGGATCTTCAACAATGAGGGCCCTGCAAACTGGTGCTACTTGGCTGTAGCTGACACTTCCTCACAATGCAGGTAATAAATACAGGTACTGTGTCCCTTTGGAAAATCCTGGGGTACTGCTGGTTTGACTTTGTGTCAAGCAAGCTGTTGCTCACAGAATCCTGAATGAGGCACATTACCTGCTACTTTCTTTCCAGTCATTTAAAAATATTCATTCTATAAAAGTCATGCAAAAATAACAGGCCAACCTAAATCTGTTATCATTTGCATGTGCTACTAACCTCTCTCTCTCTCTCGTAGCCTCAAAAGTTTTGGTGATGAATAGCTTTGAAATTCTAATGTCCTACATCATAGTAAAAGTAAATTGGCTAAATTGACTGGAGGGTGTCCACATAATGACTCATCTCATGCAGACTGATATCAAGATGCTAAAAAGTTATAACATTGGGAATAATTTATGAAATAAACACAAGACAAAATACAGAACAGCTAATGAATGGGAAATCCAGGAAAACAAACAAAAAAAGCAAAGCGCTGCTGTCTTTCTGAGGCTCTCTACATTATATTTGTGGTTTGCTTGTAATGTGGAATGGCTTGGTCACTTCACCAGTGCCACAGTAAGCATTCGTTGTTCACACACTCATAATTATTGTTTATTTTCAGGAGATATCTTACTTTTACTCAAGACATACCTCATGAAAACTATAGTCCAGACTATCATCATCTTTTCCTTGTGCACGTTCTTGCTTTTATAGGCCTTATTGGGCTCTTGGCACAAATACAAGGAACTAGTCTATGCTTCCATACTGGCAGGACCGTTCCTGCTGTCTCTGCAGCTCTTTCTCATCTCCAAGTGTTTTTATGTGTGACTATCCTGTGTCACCATGGAGATGCCATTGCCACTGATTAACTTATGACAGCTGGGCAACTCCCCTCACAGCGTTTTGACCCTAATGATATTATGTTTTATGCACCACACCTATGATAATTAAGAAATTAGTTAACTTCTCTAGAACTTTAAAAATACAACAGCTTCAAAAACGTTTTTGATTTTTTTTTGTATATCCTATTGGACAGATTTTCATAATAAGTAGCAGGACTTAGACAAAATAATTTGGTAACACTTTACATTAAGTGTCCATAATTACTAATGCAAAGTGTTACCAATCATTTTTATGGACATTAGCAAAAGTTGAAACACAAACGTCATTTAATTGTACACCAAAATTTTAAAGGCAATACCAAAGTCAAAATGAATCAAAAGTCAAAACTACAATCATTTCCCAGGTTTTTTGTTATTTTGTTCAGGTGCAAGTCTTTTATAATATCTTTCCTCTGAATGCATAAAGGCTGGATGATGTGAAATGGTTGTCTGAGTTTCCGAATTCTTATTCAAAACCTAGTGGACGGCTTTTAATAATCATTCCTGGCTTCCTGGTTATGGCACATTTTTTTATCTTTTAACTTTGACTACAAGTTTTGCTCTTCATTTTCGGTTTGATAAATGCAAATTAACTGGCTTTTGCCCTTTTGGCTATGTTCTTTCTTACAACTTTCTGGCAATGAACTTAGCTTGTTTTCTGGCACATCCAGTCTACTAATTCCTAAATAAAACATTTATTAAGACCGTTTCTTTTTGGGACAGTCATCACAGGATGATGAACCTCCACTCTGCCCATATCTGTTTTTTTTCAGGTGCTCTTTGCATCTTCACTATTGCTTTTAAACATTAACTACACAGCAATCCGGTGATGGAATGGGCAGGTTACATAGGGAACAATGAATTAGGCCTTAGAGTTTTGTGGGTCATAAAGCATTTGTTGTAGTTTGTAGTCTAGACTTTGGTTTTCTTTACAGTTTTTAATATCTTCCATGTCTTTTGGATTTTCCTCCAGTTTATAGATTTGGACATATTTGCTCACTTTCTGTCTTCTTTGTGCTTTGAAATATAAGAAACAATAAAGGTAATGCTTTTCATTCAATAAGCTTTGTCACAGCTCTTTGACACGTTTCTGTTCAGCTTAATCTGTATAACACTTTGTCATATTGTTTCATATCAGTCTTTTATTTAGTATCCACTTTTGGTCCAGAAGTCTCATTGAGAAATTCCAAATTGACATGTGAAAAATTCCTTTCAGTTGGAAGAAATTCAATTTTTTCTCACAGTCTTAGTTTCAATCCTTATAGCTTTCAATAAAACTATCAGCCTTTCATCAATAATTTATTCTACACAGGAATGCAATTCTGCCTCATTCTCATCCTACAGAACGCGTTCATAAGAAATGATTATTACATTGTGATTAGGAAGAACAGCATAGTCTATAAATTGCCATTAGACAGGGAACAATTTCAGTTACTACATGTGGGAAAAGGTAATGAAGAGTATTATTAGCAAAAATGCGATTACACCTGCAGTACTAAATCTTGAAAAACACTTTCAAAAGATACAGTACATATTCAACACATGTTCTGTTATTAGTTGCTTATACTCTGCTGGCATATCATTTTACTCTACTTCAAAACTAATTTGTTCTCTGTTTTAAGGTTTGGGTGCAATAGCAATTGAAATAAATCTAAACAGGTAAATGTATATACAATTATCCATTTGATAAAACTGTTTAACATAAATTGAGGGGTGTGGGAAGCGAAACCCTGTTCTGCAAGTAATGGGTGAAGGACAAGATTAAATTCAGATCCAATTCAATACTGGATGCCAGTACAGAAACAAATATGGACTCCCAACATAGGGAGGTTTAATGTTCACATGTACTGTATGAAGGGCAAACTAGGAAATATTATGGACTATATTCTTGGAGAAATTACTTCTGTTTTATTCTCGGACACCTTCTCATGATGAGAAAGCTTTAACAAATTTACTCATTGTAAATTTCCCCTCACTTATATATTCTATTAGAGGTTTGAAGTCATTGCAAAAAGTTCCAGATCCTTACTGTTACTCCAGCCCTAACTTTAGTATAAGTTAACTTTCTAAATTATAACTTTATAGAAGGCATTACTATTCTATAAAGACTGGTTGGAAATAGTACATTTATAGTAGTGTATATTATGGCACCTACTCTCATTCATATAGTATGCAACAAGTAAGAGTTGATTAGCAGAAATGAGATTTATCCCACAATGCAATTCAGGCTTTACAATACAACATTCTGAGGATAAGACAATTTTTTCAAATGAAATGCACTGCATGTCAAGCTTTACTTATTATTAAATATTCATAATTCAATTTAAGCATCTATACTAATAAAAGGCAAAGCCCACACTGACTGACTGATTGACTGATTGACTGACTGACTCATCACTAATTCTCCAACTTCCCATGTAGGTAGAAGGCTGAAATTTGGCAGGCTTATTCCGTACAGCTTACTTACAAAAGTTAAGCAGGTTTCATTTCGAAATTCTACATGTAACCGTCATAACGGTCGACAACGTCCGCCATGTTGAACTTTCTTATTTATGGCCCCATCTTCACGAAATTTGGTAGGCAGCTTCCCTGCGCTAACCGAAACCGATGTATGTACTTATTTCGGTGGTATGATGCCACTGTCGGCCGCCATATTGAACTTTCCAACATCACTAATTCTCCAACTTCCCGTGTAGGTAGAAGGCTGAAATTTGGCAGGCTCAATCCTTACAGCTTACTTACAAAAGTTAAGCAGGTTTCATTTCAAAATTCTACGCGTAACGGTCATAAGGGTTGACAGCGTTTGCCATGTTGAACTTTCTTATTTATGGCCCCATCTTAATTTCTTCTTTATGGCCCCACGAAATTTGGTAGGCGGCTTCCCTACACTAACCGAAACCAATGTACGTATTTATTTCGGTGGTATGATGCCACTGTCGGCCGCCATACTGAACTTTTCAACTTTCTTTGTTACTTATGGGCCCATCTTCAAGAAGTTTGGTATGCGGGTTCCCAATGCTAACTGAATCCTACTTATCTAACTTATCCTACATATATACATCCATAGCCTGCAGCTCGGTCACCGTGAGAGGCGGTGTTGGGTCCCCCATCCCAACGCCTCCCACGTTGTTGGCTGCCTGCCTATATAAGACCATCCGTCGCTCCGGTCTCTACATTCCCTTCCTTGCTTTGCCACGGGATTCACGTCTCCCTGCTGATAACTACAGCCTTTTTATTTAATCCACGGCTTCTCCACTGTTTTATTGTTCATTTATTACAATTATAGTTATTGTGTAGGTATTTTAGACTTACTTTACATTGTTCAGGTACCCATTTCCTTTATCGTTCCAACCATACCCCCATTAACATGTCTATCGAGGGGATCACCATCGATCAAAGAACTGTCACTTACCGAGTGGTTTCCATGCCCGGTGATGGCACCTGCCTTTTCCATTCACTTTGTTACATACTGCACGGCCATATCAGGCTCACTCTTGATATCTGGGGGAACATTGTGTCTTATGTATTGAATGACTGGGACAGGTTCAAGGTGTGGACTGATGACGGTACAGGAGATAATTATACTACACAGGAGCACTATAAGAGTGAAATGCTTAAGCCCTTCACCTATGGATCTGCATGTGAGTTGATGGCTGCCGCAGAATTGTTCGGTTGTCGCTTTCAAGTGTACCGAAATGGCCAAATACCTCATATTTTACACCTTTCGACAACTGCCAATGCCTCTTAAACATCTTAGATTCACAGTTGACGATTTCAGTAGTGGACACTTTGAGGTTTATGAATTTTTAAACTCTCAAAAGCTGAATGTGAAGTTATCGATGAAACCGGTTGTATGCTTACAACGCTTGACAGATGCCGAATGTCACTTCAACACAAGTCCTGCAAATGCTGTCGTAATTGAAACAAACCATGAAACTCAAACTGATTATGACAGCAGCAATCCAAGCCGTGAGATTTGAGGCAAGATTACTTTTCACATGGCCAACTGTACGTTGCATGCTCAAGAGTAAGCTCAGCGCACAGCTTGGTGATATTACAACCGGAGGGCCGAATTGACAATGTGGCATACAAAGAGATCCTTAACAAATAATTATTGGTATATTTTCCCTCAGTTTAAAAAGGTTTAATTTTCTTCTTAATAAAAATTATAAGGCAGTACTTCGCCGCTGCGAAGCGCGGGTATTTTGCTAGTTTTCTATAAATTTGAAAAAAATACCTTGTTCACACTCACGTTTTATAATATAGTCTATTTGGGCACAGAGCACCACGGAAAAAAAAACAGCTTTGTTGTCCCAGCCACCATTTGTGAGTGCTACTATAACTATAACTTGCTGCTTCACGTAGCATTTGAGTATATCATGAGGACTGTTCCAATAGATGATGTTTTTGCTGCATCAGTCCAATAGAGTTTGATTTTAAAGCAAGCTTGTGAATGCAATAGTGCATCTAGTAAACAACAGTGCAATGTGCCATACTTTTCAGAGGATCCGAGTCACTAAGTTAAGTGTATAAAACCTGCAGATCTAGCCCATTTTCTGATACAGCAAAGTCCATGTTGTGCCATATCAAATTTTAAGTTTACTTCATTATACAGATGGTGAATAAAGTTTCTGCCAAACTGCAGTCAATATGGCAAATTAGTTCTAGATTTCAATCAGATTATTAAATCTCCTGCTTTTAACAGAAGATGTTTCCATTTGCTTTTGAGTTTCAAATCAGTCATGAGATGATGTCATGCAATACGTAATACATGGCTAAGTTTTATATTGGTTTTGTAAAGTTCAATACAACAAAATTTTGTCTCATGCCTGTTCTTCAGAGGTGTTTATTTGTATTGGAATTCTGTAAGGTTTAATGTAAAATTTGTGGGTATGGATGTAATGTCACAGCAGATTTGGCAGCAGACTGTAAAGAGGAGAGAAAATTATGTCTGAAGTTCAATTTCCCTTGTTCTAGTTTCTTTTTCTACTTTGCAAAGTCTTTGGTCTAGAGACCTTTCTCCTCTCTCTTCGCTCCTCGCACGTGAGACTGTTTTATCCAGTGTAAGGTTTTGTTCTAGAAACCCAAACTATCAGCACACGCAGTTCAGAATTGTATACAGACTTTATCCTGCTCTATATAAGTCACATCTGATGGGCTTCACTGCTGATCCTCTCTGTCAACTGCATTCCCTTGGTTACGTTCTGGCACTGTCCTTCTGTCTTTTCCTTTTGGACATACATTTTTCACCTACTATTTTATTTTCTTTCTTGCAGCATTCCTCCGTTACCTCAAATCTTTCTTCTTTCAGACCTTTCTATGCTTCTGCTTAAACCCCATGAACATAAGTTACCTTGTTTTGGTACCCTGGCAGCCAAATTAATCATTGCCTTCTGCTGGAAGACAACTGAATGTGTTACTGTTGAGAACTGGCAGTCCTCCTTCTATAACTTAATATATCTGGAGTTGCCTGCAGTGGTACTTCTAGTAATTTAATTGAAACCTGGTTTGGTACTGCTCAATTCTGTAAATCTTGGTTTTTAACTTGTTTTTCATTAAGTTATTTTATATATACATTTTTTATTTATTATTTTTTTGCTGTTATGGCACACTTCTTTAGCTCTGCTTCTCTCTACACTGTCGACTGGATTCTCTCAAAATATTTATTTTACTCCTTGGCTCAGGCTGGGAGGGAGAGGGTGCTAGAAGGTGGTTAGGTTTCTTTCGTATTGTATGTTTGCTTATTGTTTATATGCTGTCATTTTGTCCTTATTAAATAAAAAGTTGATTACAAAAATTAAACCCAATTAAAAATAATAATAGGTATACTGTATGTCCAGCGCAGTCAATAAAAACAAGGAATAAATGAGAATTTCAATGTGGTTGCAACAAAAAGCTGTACCCAGTACAGGATTACTCAACTCTGTTCCAAAGTGGATTATTCAAAATGAAAACAGAACACGCACAATATTATTTCATGGTGTAATAAACAATGATCCTACATTCTTCCACATATTTCTTACATCTTTAGAAGATCTTATAGACTGAAAAACTTTAATTGAAAATAGGTTTAATATAGTCATTAATTTGTCATTAGACACTGTATATGTTAAGTAACTCATGCTTCTGAAACACTGAAGTAATGCTTGAGTGGGTTTGGAATTTGGCAGCTGACAAACTGAGAGCAACACAACACCCCCTCATAATTGTTTTTTCTACATTGATTTTTATCTCATGATTAACTTAGTTATAACCAATATTTTAGACATAAAATAAAGGCAGTTGCCATCAGTCATCATGTATCTCTCCTTCAATTTAAATCAGATGAATGCTAAGCCAAAAGCTAGATAACATTTTAATACACCTTTACTTAAAGATTTTACTTTTGACATTTTCTTTACAGAAGAATGGGTATTATGTATCAATATAAATGTATTAAAATAAATGATTCTCCAGATCCCAAGAAGAGTCCTCTGGGTAACAATTTTGACAGTTGAAAAATTATTATATGTTCAGTGTTCTGGAAAAATGGTTTAGAAAACAAAAATATTTGGCAAAAAAGAAAACAAATAGCATTCTGTTTATAAAAATTCAGCAAGGACCAGTCTTCAAAGACATATCATGTTATGATCCAACTTCAAATGAAAATGATGCATGCCTGAAAATATTGTTAACCTGCCAATACTGAAAAACAAGTACTGTAGGTGAAATGGATATACATATACCATCAGACTAACTATACAACAGACTAAATAAATGCTAAACCCAGGCTTAGATGTCCTCTTGAATTTTATACACATTCTGGCAAATTTTCTTGCTTTCATTTGAAAGACTGATGATATAAATTAAGAAAAACTCAAAAGATTCATCATATAAGAAAACAATATTTTTCAGCATTATTGAAGACAAATAGACATTCAATATAATACAGTTTTTCTCAAATGCTAAAACACATTTCACAAACGTTTCCTCCATGTTCCCCAATGTCTAAACACAACACCCTTTTCTAAAGCTACATAAACACAACCACACCTTCTCACTTCAAAACTCAAACTTTCACACCAAAAGAGCAGCTCGAAGCTTTCAAAAATGTAAACACTATACACATCATTACACACTACAGCAAAACAATTGAAAACACAATGCTCAATTTGTGAGAAGGTTCTTTGTTTCATAACTGCCAATGCATATTTTTAGAAACTTTACAGTAATGGATCTTCTTAGATCTCTGCAGAGGATTAGGCATTTAGAGTTGTGAGTTTCATATGAAGAGTATAAATCTATAGAAAATTCTGCATGTACACTACTGTAACACAACTCAATGCAAAAACAGAATCTATTGCACACAACAGTACTCTTGAAAACATGATCAGGGTGTGAAGTTTTTTTATTTAATTTATTCACACCACACACACACCACAATCACTGTGCGGCATCATGGCGCTGAGCTGCATCAGGCCACATCACCTCATCCACATCGCAGGCTACATTATCTCTTGCCAGGCACCGCGGGAAAAACTCCCTGGAATGGCGAATCCATCCTTGGAAGGCCTCCACTGGGATGTCAACACAGGCCAGCTCCATTGCCCTTAGGAGGTTCTCTCTAGTGTATGGTTGTCTGTCATAAACCTTCCATCTCCACGATGAGAAGAACTCCTCTATAGGGTTCAGGAAAGGGGAGTAGGGTGGCAGACAGGTGTTTAGTGGTTACTGTTGGTGGTGAACCACTCTCTGATTTGGTTTGTTCTGTGGAAGCGGATATTGTCCCAAATGATCACATATGTGTGATGTGTGTGCCCAGGATGGTGTTGTTGGCGGTCCAGGAGGATGTCTTTTAGCTCCTCTAGGAAGGTGAGCAGATGTTGGGTGTTGTAAGACCCAAGGACAGCATGCTGGTGGACAAGCCTCTCCAAACCCATGGCCGCACAAAGAGTAATATTACCCCCCTATTGGCCAGGAACCTCAGTGATGCCTCTTTGGCCAATGATGTTACGGCTTCTTTGCCTTCGTTTCTGCAGGTTGAAGCCAGCCTCATCCAGGAAGAGGTACTCATGAGGTCTGGCCATCGCATCCAACTGTAATATCCTCTGTGAAAATGTGAAAGTGCACAGGTGTTCAGAACAACAGTTAATCAGGTAGCACTGTATTGTCCAGAAGTAATGTAGGCCACTGAGCAACACAGTATGTCCACTAACTGTACTGTGAACATGGATGTATACTTACTTGCACATACTCGTAACGTAGGTCTTTGTGTCACGCAGAGTTGCGCTCAAAGGGAACCTTTTTCATCCTGTTTCATCCGCATCTTTTGGTGCCGGAGAACTCGGTCTATTGTGGCCAAGCTGACATCATCAATGCTCTCAAAGTTGACATTATCGGCAATGACTTTGTCTCTGATCTCCTGGAGTCTGATGAGGTTGTTCTCACAAACCATATCCACAATGAGGGTTTCTTGTGCCGCTGTAAATATGGCAGCCCTCCCTCCTCTATGTGGCATTCTTTCAACTCTAAAGAAAGAAACATGTGTTGTCAATTGACATGTTTTACAATAGAAACCAATAGACTATTTTCACAGGCTTGTAAAGCTGTATTGTGACAAAAAAAGCAATAGAGTACAATACCTGTTGTGTTGTCTGAATGCCCTGATAATGGTGGCCACGGTGAACCTACTCAGGTTTGTACGGACTCTTAGTCCTGCTTCAGCCATTGTCATGCCATGGACAATGACATGGTCAATGACTGTTGCTCGCATCTCGTCCGTAATGATGGTGCAAGGTTGTCTTGCTCTCCCTCCTGGACCTTCTCCTCTCCCTTGTTGGCCTCCTCCTCTTCCTCATTGGCCTGCTCCTCTTCCTCCTCTGATTTGAACTCCTCTTCCTCATTGGCCTGCTCCTCTTCCTCCTCTGATTTGAACTCCTCTTCGTCATTGGCCTGCTCCTCTTCTTCCATGGCCAGCTCTTCTCCCTCCTCTGACTCGAATTCCTCTTCTCCTGACTCTGCCTTCATCCATTGTGTTTATTTGGAATCTTCAGCAAACTGTGCACTCTGAACTTGCTTTTATACATGTGGTCACAGCATTAGCAACAAGTGTGTTCAAATTTGAGACGTTGTGTGTAATGAATGACGCCAGGTGTGTTCATTGTGTTCAAATATTGTTGACTGTGGCAAGCATTTTGCATCACATGAGCTTTCATTTCAGAATATGAGCAGAGTTCTTTTGCAACTTGTGTTTTAGCAAGGAAAAATGTGTTTAGATTTATGAGAACGGAGGATTGTGTTTTGTGAATTGTGTCTTCATGTGAATTGTGTTTATGATATTGGAAAATGATGGCTAGATTTAGTAAATGTGTTTAGACAACTGGTCATTTGGTTTAGAGGATTGGCTTTTGTGTTTTAGCATTTGAGAAAAACTGTAATAATCAGCAAAGCATGATGGATTTAATAAAGGAAGACATGTACTCAAGAATATATGTAACTACCGCATTTACTCGTGTACCACGCACCCTTGTGTAAGACGTGCTCCCTAATTTTTACAACGAAAATCGCAAAAATTGTTTTTTCCCCGTGCACGACGAGTGTTGTGATTGTATAGGAAGCGGTTAGAGAGAGAGCGTGAGTGAGAAAGAGCACGAGAGAGAGATCGCGAGCAAGTGAGCGAGAGAGAGAGAGAGAGCATGAGTGTGCAAGCAAGCGAGCAAGAGAGAGAGAGCGAGTGCGTGAATGAGAGAGAGCACAAGAGTGTGAGCAAGTGAGAGAGTGAGCGAGCCCAAGCAGAAGAAGTAAACATTACAGAATTACATTTCCTCGTGTATGATGAGCACCTGATTTTCTAATGCTAATTTTTTTTTTAAAATGTAGCATGGAACACGCGTAAATACGGTATTTCACTAATAAATCAATCACACAAAACAATATATAATTGCTTCAATAAATGAAGGAAACGTTTTTGGTAATAAAAATGTGATATTACTATAAGTATTGCATAATGTAGTACTTGCAGAATCTGTTATTCTCTATGACTGTATATATTACCTGTATATATATAGCCATATATACTACTATAATAATTACAAGTCAAGTCAAGTTGGGGAACATGCACTGGTACAGTGTGTTACCACACCCACTACATGACGAAACAACCCGTTAACCCGGTTGGCAACCCCCCAGGCAGACACGCAGTCCAATCCCACCCTCTGGAAATGACCCTCTATTTGCAGCAGCTGTTACGTGGGCGACCCCTTGGCCTGGTCCAGCCACTCGGGTCCCCAACAATAAGGATCTTAGGAGCTGGATCACCCTCTGGGATAACGTGCTACATGGCCGTAGTGCCGTAATTGATGCTCCCTCACAATGCAGGTAATGTGCCTCATTCGGGACTCCATGAGCAACTGCTCATTTGACACAAAGTCAAACCAACAGTACCCAAGGATTTCCCAGAGAAACACAGTACCAAAGAGTCCAGTCTTCGTCTCAGGTCACTGGATAGCATCCATGTCTCACAATCATATAGCAAGACAAGAAGCACCAGGATTCTAAAGACTTGGACCTTCGTCCTTTTGCATAGATATTGGGAGCGCCACACACCCCTTTCCAGTGACCTAATGAGCCCCCGTGCTCTCCCAATCCATCTACTTACTTCACAGGAAGAGTCACCAGAGACATAAATGTCACTACCAAGGTAAGTACTGTAAACCTCTCAACAAGGTCGACACTCTTTCGGCAAAGAAACACACTGCTGATGGCTGTGCCCAAGAGGTTATTAAAAGCCTGGATCTTCAGTTTTATCCAGGACACTCACGAGTCCAGACACTCAGACTCCTCGCTCAGTCTCTCGAGTGCCCTGATCAGAGCCTCCATTGACTCCACGAAGATCACAGCGTCATTAGCAAAGTCAAGATCCACGTACCTTTGTTCACCAACAGATGCCCCACAGCCTCTGGACCCCACAACCTTGCACAACACCCAGTCCATACAAGCATTAAACAGAGTAGAGGCAAAACTGTGTTTTTCCTAGTTGATAATTAAAAGCATGTTAATATAATTCCTTTACCTACTTCAATGGGCCATCAGGCAAAGGTGCTCCCCTCTCGCTGTCACTATTTACTCTATTCTTTGAGCCACTGGCATCAGCAGCAAGACAACAAAATTTAAATGTTAAAGGAACTGAAAACTCCTATAGAAGAGAATCAGTTAATTACAATGAACTTCCCAAGGTAGCTTGCGGCTTTGTACTATGCTGTTCACTAGATAGTCTGGTACTTTATTGAGATCATGTCCAGCTCTGGGACCTCATTTATAAGGCTTACATACTGTACACACAAAAAGAGGCTTTCAATGTGCATATGCAGCTTTCAAGCAAACGTCAGGATTTATAAAAGAGGAGGAACATGTTTATATGGCAAATCTGACCCATATGTATGAAACATTTTGAAGAAACTGGGAAGTTCTGACACCCTTGATACAGCAGGGAAATGTAGCTAAACCAGTTAAACAATTACTTGCATGAATAATAATTCAGATCACCAAGCTGTTTTTATTATGTGCATTGATGTGATAAGCATATTACATATGAAAATGAAGAATATGGCATAACATTACAAATGCCAAGATGTGGCTGAGAAATATTGTGTCTCTGTGGCCTGGGTCAGCCCTTGATTAGTTTATTTTGAGGCAAAGTATCTTAAACAGATATCATGGTGCTGTACTGGCTTGTTGGTAAGGTAACTGGCTGAACCCTCAGTTTTTCATACGGCCTGTTTGTAACAACAATCAAGTCATTACATTTGCCATGTAACAACAGCTACCTGCTCAAACGCTGGCACTTTTCACCTTTCCCTGACCCCCAGATTGCAGAGGAGAGGGACGATAGAAATGTGTGTACACCTAATTTTATAAATCTGACTTTACTTTGAAGTACAAATTTTCCTGTTTTTTTGGAGTATGCATATTTTCACACTCACATTTATGAAAAGTTTTATAAATGAGGTCCCTGAGCTCAACTGCAGCAAAAAAAAAAGAAATGTAGAACACAACTGGTGTTTAGCTGAACCTGCCACAAGGGCTCAGTGTTATAATGGTTGTAATAGTTAGCACAAATGTATTTTCAATGAATCTGAATAGCAAGATAGCAAGGTATAAGAGAGAAAATATTAATATAAAATTGCAGCTTTGCCTGTTTTGTGTTTATATTTAACCTCATTTTCTTGACAAATTAAAATTACTTATTAACTTAAGAACCGCTTTTAGCCTAAAATATACCAATGAAAGCATTTATTAACGAACAAGATACTCGATTGTAATTAGTCATGAAACAAAAAGAACTGCAGTTGCAATTTTGAAATGAAGCACTACTGTATCATTGTTTTTTTTATTTCCTTTATTTAATGAGCTAATCCAAACAAATGAACATAACAACCTTAATCCATAACTTTATATCATGTTATATCCTGAAAACTGCAACAACAAAAAAATATATTCCAAGTTGTAATGTCAAGCTCAAAAGAATTCTTCTATAAATTTGAAAGAATGGACAAAGAAATAATTTAAATAAGCAAGGATAAGAGGTCATTTAAAAGGGCAGAGGAAGGTAACAATTTGGACAAGCAGTGGCCCTTTTCAAAGATGGAAATGCTAGCCAAACCCAGAAGACAAACTGAATAGGTAAGCTGGAACGAGGTTAAGGTTAAAAGCAAAATCAATAACCCTCCAAAAAGAAATTTCCAGAAAAAGTTTTTTCCAACTTTAATAAAATGGTCTTTTTCTTTGTTTGTAGACACCACGACATCACAGGAATGTAGCCACATCCCTCATACATATAGAATGACCTAATATGATCCATGACATTATAGCGTCAAAAGCAAAAGAGTAAATAAATTAAAATAAGTATCAAAAACAGCACGGAGTCAAAAACAAAAATGATTATATATGATAAAATAAATAGTAAAAAATGATCAATTTCATTTAATTTCTCACTTTAACAAAATATTAGGTAGTGTAGACAAACGAAAAGAGAACATTATTAATCATTCTCAAGAATTGTCCCTCAAAGCTACCTTTAATTTTGGAAATAACTAACGACTGTTGTCATGGAAATCAGAGGTGAAAATTAATGATTCTTTTTAAAATGCCATTCTTCTTCCAGATTAATTGGCAGGATGGAAAAAACAACTGCCTCTCCTTGTAGACTGGCCCTTTGGACAGAAAGAAGACAGTCAGTGCTTTGCAGATCGACCAAAGCACTGCCTTGCCGGTCAATTATCTGGGTAGAAATAGGGCATTTGCTAACTTTTGCTTGTAAGAGTAGAAATTAAAGACAAAACACAACAACTCCAAACTGCAAGCTGCCCACACGGGTACATTGTCAACCTCACCATCCTCACAACTGATGAGGGATACAATCTTTTTAATTGTTTACCAAAGTGATGGATTTCCCAAAAATCCCTTTACTTTTTGGAATTTAAAGAAAATAAATAATTACCTTTCTTTTTTACATTTTTCTTAAAAAGTCAGTTTTTTGATATTTTGATTTTTGTTGGCTGTTTTAAAGATGGGATCTCTTCCAACCCTCACAAATCAAGGCATTGACAACATTGATTAGTTTGCCATGGGCATGTATATTTATCACAGACTTGAGGCAATGACATTCACAGCATGGTACATTCATCATGCATATACAGATGTCATCAAACTAAAAAAATCAAAAATAAAAAACACATGGAGACAAAATCTCAGAAATGATTTACAAAAATGCAAAGAATCATCCAGATCATTCAAGTTATCCTCATAATCCCCAAGACAGAAATCTTCTTAAAGTGTACATTAGAGAACACAATAAACACTATAGAAGGTGTTAGCTTTCCTATAGAACTTATTGCAATGCACAGAAGACTGTCTGTCTTAATAACCATTAGGAACACACTGAAAAATCTTATATGCATTGTATATGTACTTTACTATATGAACATTTAGTTCTTTTAGATCCTTCTACTGAACAAACTGTTTGTTGCATACATGCCCAGAGGATATGTTACAGTCCAAGAGCCCCAATTGTCTCTGCATTTAAATTCATGGTGAAGGCTCACTGCTTTATTCTAGTATACAAATATTACAATTCCTGGTTAATTTGTTCATATAGCATTTGTATTTGCTACTTATTTTTCTAAATATACTACAGTATATCATCATATATATATCATTATATCATCACCATCTCTTGCTGACTAGTTTGTAACCTGTTTCTCTACATTGTATCCAGCACTGACATAACAAAGAATAACAAGTGATTGGAATCAATGATTACTGACACAGCAGCCACCCATCATCTTTTTACCACAGTTGTGAACTTCAGCATATGGTGTGACACTGTAGAATGCCTGTCAGCCCGTCAGCATAGCCTGTTGGTCTAGGTTAGGGGAAACTGATACTATGGTTGTTCCAAATGACAGTGGAACCAGAGGTTACTGCTTAAATAAATACAGTTAAGAAAGAGCTAATATATTTAAAGAGAATTTTAAGTCTCTTTGCAAATCAGAGTGTAGTCAACTAAAAGCTTATGCCATAAAATTCCAAAAAGGCTGCAGATCAATACACTACAATTAGAAGAGCTTGACATTTAGATAATTTTTGGAAAATGTGGAAAAACTGTATGTCCCAAAGCTATCTAACAGATTTTTTAAAAATATGCCTGTTCAGTTAACCCCAGTAATAACAGATTGAGGTGAATATTGAAGAAAACACATTTTACAAAAAGACACTACACAAGGTATTGATCACTTTGTTTCCAAAGTAGAATAAAGACCCTCTCAAGTGTGTATCTTGCAGACCAATCTCATTATTGAATAACAGTGTCAAGATCTTAGTGACAGTTTTAACTAAAAGAATCGAGACAGTGTTCCCTTCCATAATATCTCAATGTCAAACAAGATTTTTTAAAGGTTGTCTGCCTTTCATGACTGTTTAATATAGTATGTATCCCTACTGTACCAAAGCTACCATATTTTGATAGAGTGGAAGGGTGATATGTCTTTATTGCACTACACAAATTTGGGAATGAACTTAGTATCTATTCTTGGGTGCAATTGGTATATTCTGGCCTGGAAGGCTCTATTTGTGTGAAAAATGAAATTTCTGATTATTTCACATTAAAATGCTGCACTACACTGTGCTGTCCTCCATTGTCAAAGCTTTTGTAATTGTGATAAAACCCCTGACCCTTAGACACAGCCAGAATCAATGGGATTATAAGGGAAGAAACTGAGGAAAACATATCTCTTTGTGCTGATAGTACTCTGTCACAGATCCTAACTCATAAACAACAGTCGTATTAAGTGATTAAAAGAATTCTACGGGATCTCTGGGTTTAAAATTCATTTCAAAAAGATTAGACTTTTTTCATTACACTTTTGTGTGTGTTTAGGTATTTGTTTCGAAGAAATTTGAAGATCTGCATTGCAATAGGTGTAAAGCACCAAGAAATAAGATATTGATAGCCTGATATATTTTAAAAAAAGAAATATAGCAGAGTGGTGTAATAATGCTCAACACGTAAAGTAAAAGCTGTGGCTGACTTGAGAATACTTTTCTGCACTCTTCTCAGTGCCCAAGCCCTGTTCCAGTCAAGTATTAAATTCAACCTGGCCAAGCTGCAGCGGTAATCTTTGTTGCCATGTCCACACAACACACGTACACCTGTCAGGCAGTTAATGTGCTGCTCATTTTTTACACATATGGCAATACAAAATAAACAAGTGACTAAAAAAGTATGAGATAATGTGAGAAAATGTGAACTAATTCCAGGCTGCCTAATTGCACAGATTGTTGTGTTAGGGCATCTTCAGTGTAGATCATTTAAAGAAGTGGATTCCCCTTGGCCTGTCACTTTAAGATAAATTTGTGAAATGCTATGCTGCATGTGTCTGTTTAATAAAACAATCAGGCCCAATAAAATTAGTTTTGTATAAGCAGATTTGTATTGAGTCAGTGAAGTGCTGTTTTAATTGGGTAGAAAGGTGACCTACCATGCTTGTCAGGGTCAGCATTTTAGTACTTTAACATGTATGCATTAAAATTATTTTCCAAGAAAGACATTAAATATATATTTTTTCATTTAAGGCACCCTTTTGTTTGTTTTCTTTTGTCTGAATTAAACATTATGTAAATGTAAATTTATATGGAAAATAATTGTCTATTTTGATTGGAATAACATAAAACAATTTTTAAACACTGTATGTTTCTGCTGCTTCTGTTTGCTACACAGTAATTTTCACAATAAAAGAATGCTGGTGGATTGAAAAAATAGTAATTTGCAGTATTCCAAATATTAAACAAGTTCCTTCTTTATGGCATACAGGGTTTTATTTTTGCCTTAATCTTTCTTTTCCATTCTGGACTAAAGTCTACATCACTATCTATCTATCTATCTATCTATCTATCTATCTATCTATCTATCTATCTATCTATCTATCTATCTATCTATCTATCTATCCCAATGCTTGGTATATTCTAATTTAAGGTGTTACCATCTATGAAATGGAAAACGGAAATGGCCATAAGTTGTATCAAGTTGTACTTGACCTGTATCTAAACACAACATTCTTTATAGAAAAACTGTGGAAAATAATAATGTTTTCTAATTCAAAAGTCAGTTTAATGTAGATAACAGTATAGACTATTACAGGGTCAATTAGAAGACTTATAACAGGAGTTTTCTGAAAAAAATGCATAAGGAAAACTTGAATAACAGGCTATTCTGCCAAACATGCAAATACATTATTTTATTAAGTCAAATTTAAACGTCTTTGTTTTAATGAGCATTAAGCCGACAGCATTGCTAGATCTGCAACTAATTGCCTGTTGGCTTAAACATTCTAGCTGTTACATTTGCTGTAAACGCACACAACTATTTTGATAAAAATGCATTAGAATACTGGATTGATGGATAATAAAACAAACATACATGATTTTATTCATTAAATTTTAAGACATTTATTAAAAATTACATAAATCAAAAGTACTATCAAAACTATATCCTGAATTTTGTTTTTCATATCATTCATAATATTCCCCCTTACCCAGTTTGGATGGCTATATGATCTGAGAACCAAATAGAAAGTAGACCTTTACAGAATATTTAAACTGGTTAACTGAGGCCCAGCTTGTTTATTTTAGAATGCCATTAATAGCTATGATGTACGATTCTTCCAAATAAGTAATATAAGATGATGAGTGAGCAATATAGTGTTAGATATCACAGTGGGTCTTTGTGACATAATGTTGTCCCCTCAGGTATTACTCTAAATAATGCTGTTAGTTAATTTAGACTAATTGTTAATCCAAATCTTCTGACAAACTAGGCAATATTTTTCCTAGAATAATATGAAGGTAGGGGATTCCCAAAACATATTTCCTAGCAAGGCACACACTTGATGATGTTGTTCACCATCAGGACTTGTTCTGAGTATATTTTGGACTGATACAGGTGTATGTGTTGTACAGTTTTTAACAGAATTACACCATGCTTTAAACCGGGGTCCACAACCCCCAGTCCGTGGCCCACTAGTGGGCCGCAGCCATCTGACAGCTGGGCTGCGAGAGAACTGCAGGCAACGGAAACTTACTCAGTGAAGGGCTACAGTAAAATGGCTGCCCCTTCACTGAGGACACATTTCAGAACGCTAGGCAGTCGGGGCTTTGTAGCGGCGTAGAGAGAGGAGAGAGACCAAGGTGAGAGAGGGTGAGAGAGTTTTACAACAAAGCATCTTTATGGTCCTGACAGTTTCCCCATATGACACAAGTCTATAGAAATCTTGTTACTACAAAGTACGTTCAGCAGATACCTTTATTACAACAAAGTGACCTTGAAATGCTTGAATGAATCATCCACAGAGCAGTTAGTTCTGTGGTCGCAGCTCAGTTGTGCACATTTGCACAATAATCCCCAAACAGAAACAATGTAAAAAAAAATTCTTTCTTTGAACTTTCCTCATATTTTTTTTGTTGTTGCTGTTTTTGTTTTCTGTGGTTTTCAGTGATACTTGTTGCTTATTGCTCATCAACATTTGAAAAACATCCATTGGAATTTAACTCATTGTCACCCTCATAAGGAAACAGCAGACACGAAAAAATGTTAACAGTGTTAATGTTTGTGATGTTCAATCTGTTGTAATGACAATTGCAATGCATATGTCTTTGTTATATGCAAAAAAGGGTTGCAAACGTATGCGAACTGCTGCATTTGAAGATGGCAAAAAAGCCATTTTTATGTGGGTTCAGTGATGCTTGTTCAAGAAACATTCCTATTAATGCGGCATTCATTCAAGAAAATTTACAGACAAACTTATGAAAAACAGCTTTGACTAATGGATCAATCTCATGCCATTGAGCCACAGATAAAGCCAATGTCACTGAAAAATTAATATAATGATGAAAAAAATCTATAAGAAATCTACAATGACGTGTCTCATTTAATAGTTTGAAAAAAAAAATCTTAATATCAGGCTGCAGAAGCTGCAGAATAGTGCAGATGGTAGCATGTCAGTATTGTGGTTCAAGTCCTGGCAGAATCCTTTTTTTATCTTGGATTTTATTTATGTTTTGTATACAAAAGCATATTCTTAAGAATAATTATCAACACTACAAAAAGCTATCAAAAATCTAAAATTGTTTATTACTATACAATTATTCCTTATTATGTAAATATATCATCCATCATTGTTCTAAAAAATGTATGATATTCACACTGTTCAGTTTTTTCTCCATTTCATATGTATTAAGATGTGCATAAATTTTATATTATTTTATTGACTGGATACACAATGGCATGTATTCATTTTGCTTTGAATGGCCATCTTCAGTATTCTGCTATTTAAATGTAGCCAGGCCTCTCTGATTATCCTGCATTGTTCTTCATTAGTCCATATATGTGATTTGCCCCTGCACGATTATTTAGCTTAAAGTTTAAAATGATTATTCCTGTTCATAGGTGCACCCATTTAAATTCTATAAAAGAGTTTTCACACTCATAGACCATCTGCTTTGTGCAGTGTTGGTTGAAGCCCACTGAACTTTCATAAACGATGCCCCTAATGGAGTGATTGGCTCACATCATTCTACATTTTTTTGTGCCACCCTGAGCAAGATGCTGCCTTTGACGGCTACCCAGGTCGCCCATACCTTAATTAGCAACTGGCTTTGTGACATATTAGTTGTTTTGCCTCACACTTCATCCAGTTAGTTTGTTTCTGTTTCACACAGCAAACTTTTATGTTAACTAAATGTATCGAAAAACACCCCATGGAAGTATCAAGGACTCTTTTCTTTTTGCAGAAACAATTTTGTTATGGGGAAAAATTATTAAGGAGGATCAGCAACAGCTGTGTTTGTGCACAATGTTTTTCCTAAATAAAGCTCTGTGAGCACCATGCCTTTTGTCTGATATCTAGAAGAGTATATGAAAATGATGTACTACGCTGCATGCCACAAAAAGGACACTTCATCAAGGAGACTCTGCAGAAGATGGCAAGCTTTGCTGAGGGCACACAGTGATGTGCTTCAATTTCCTTCAGACCAAAGAAATACCACGTGAGTTTCACTTCAGTGTGTCACGCTGCACATTTACTTTTTAGCTATATTGATGTCAATTCTTTTTTTTCACTCAAGTCTCATCTCTACTGTTGATAAGTGTTGTTAATAAACTTTTACTACATTTGAAGTTAACACATCTCCAGTGTCTGTGTAATGTCTGGAGATCAATCACACTACGATATACATATCACTCTTGTAAAATAAGATTAAAGATTTGATCATCAGTCACACAGGACACTGCTATTCTCTTCTCTCCACTTATGTAGATGGTTTGATGAACCGGATTACAAGAAAATTTATACCTTGTTTTTAAAATAGTTGACTACTCTCTGATTACAAAAGAGTTGAACAGGTTCTGAGCCTGTGTCATTTGCAAGACTTGCTCTGATTGGCTGGGATTAGTGTGAGCCGTTTTATGCAAATTCTGTAGGTATGTATTCATTTTTCCATCTTTATTTTTCCCATAACGCACAGTATTTGTTGTAGTTAAACTGGTCTTTTGTCAGATCACATTCAGTCCTTCCACAAACCACTCTGGAGTTTGCTTGGTACTGCGCCGAGACCATTGTTTCTAAAGGATCTTGGTTTTGTTGCCACACTCTTCCTAAACTAACCAGACTCTGAGTCCAGAGTTTAAAATGACTGCTGTAGCATTTGGGCTTTTTTATACATATAATTTTGGTCTGATCATGTTTTTTTTTTTTTTGCTTTTATGATTCTGTTTTTGTAGTTGATTCAAAAAAATGACATTTTCTTAATGTTTTGTTTCTGTTGTATAGTGCCATGTGACCCATCTGACTGCATTACAGACATCAGCGGATATAGTGTTATGAAAATGAAGACATTCACATCACCCACAGTGCCAGGGTGGATATACGTAAAAAGAAAATTTGAAGGACTTAAAAACTGTATTATCTTAAACTATGCAAAAAAGTATTAGAATGTCATTGCATTTATATTATTAGGTTAATTAACAAAATTAAAAACTGATGCAAACAGGAATCATTTGGTATCCATGCTCCATCTACCTGTGGTTGGGAAAATATGTAAATAACTGAACTGCAAAGAAAGATAAGTGCCAGAACAAATGTACTATGGGGGCATTGGATTTTCACCAGGGGGTGTTGATGCGTGTTTACAATACAAATGAAGTAAGATAAATATGCCTGAGACTGAATAAGCTAAAGATTACAGCAAACAGAACTTCATCCTGCAAAATGCAATGCTCCAGAATTGCATTGCAGTTATATCAATCTAACAAATGTAAGGTGGCACCACTAGTTTTGGCTTTTCATTTGTTTTTCAATATTTGTTGCAAGTTCATATGTAATTTTATTCCTTCTATCGATTGAGTTCCTAACTGACACAACCAATACTGAATATTTGCCAGTTATTTTTGTGGAACAGCAAGGAAGACAGATTGAGAATGAGTTTGTAATAGTTACATTACATGATTGCATGTGGCATAGTTTTGTGTTGTAACAGCCATTGTTACATATCAGCCTTGCCTCTGGAATGGTTCAAAGAATTCTTCAGTGACAGTTTGTGAAAATCAATACATTTCTTAAATATTTTCTTTGAACACTGTACTGCATTATGAATTAAATATACAGTATATTATCTCTGTACTCGAATACTACTAATTATGTATTAAACATACTAACTACATACTTTTTTTATCACACAGTGCAGGGCACAGTTTCTTCCTATGAAGTTGTTACATCGTGTTTTTGTGCCCCCTATGATCTTCTGTGCATACAATAGTAAGTCTCACAGACAACTGATGATACATCAGTTATAGCTCATTGTTGCGTGATATATTTCATACTCTGGTTCAAATTACAATATGCTTCCAGGTGCCTTGTCACTGAGAACACACCCCACCTTTCTATACTTACAATTTTATGTTAAGAAAGAGCCATGTACTAGAGCTACAGAACCAACTGAAATCTCTCCTGTTGTCCTGCTAGTGCAGAAATAGCTTTCTTATGCCTTTGTACAATGCAGTAACAATCTTGAAATAATTTGTTACTGTACTTGATTATGTTTACAGAATATTTCTGTTTTATTTACTGTAGGTATGTAGTACTAGGGTGTTGTAGCGTGTTAGCCATTATGAATGTAGTGAAAAGCCAAGCAAAATGACACCTTTTATTGGCTAACTAAAAAGATTACATTATGCAAGCTTTCGAGGCAACTCAGGCCCCTTCTTCAGGCAAGATGTAAGCTTACTGTAAGTATAAAATTTTCTTTTGTAACTACAAGGGAGTGCCACTGCCCCATACCTCAGACACGATAGTACCCAACACAGTCACATATTCAAATAAAGTATTTTATTACAAATAAAACACCAAATGTGCAGAAAAAACACTATTACAATCAAAGGGTAACTGAGCTGTATCGCAAAAGACAAACAAAACTAGGACGGCATAGTGCTGTAGTGAGCACTCAGCCTCCTTCCAAAGATCACTGTACAGTATTGCTACTTACAAGGCCAGCTGTAAATTGTGCAGGTGTACATATATTAGGAGGTGTGCACATACAGTATGTGGGCTTAATGATGGCTCCCTATTGGGGGATTTATCTTGTCTTTCAACTGATGAAGCCATAAAATGCTTCTTGAGCTTTCTTGGGATGATACAATCATTCACGCACATTCTCATTGATACTACAATACTTGGGTTATTTTTATTACCGTTGCAGCACAGACAGGCTAATAGACTTCCACAGAATCAAATTATGAGGAAGAAGCAGGATTTAAACTAGCAACTTTGTGGTTTAAATCCATCATCTTAGCCATGCTTATTTCATCTGCCTATTTTACTTTGCAGAACACCAGCAATGCAACTACAGACTTACAATGTTAATTGCTTAGTAAAGTGGCTTATGAGAGAGCTTACAAGGCTATCCTGTAATTGTCCTCTATTATTGTTAAACGGCAATTATACCATTCAAAACTGCAAAGTAGATATAAGCCTGATTGTGCATGAAAATTACACCTAAGTCTATCTGAAGGTGAAATAATAATGAATTTGCACAATTTCCCAAAATATGCATGGGTTTTCTTAGGCTGCTCCAGTTTTACTTTTACATCCCAATAATGTTGTGTGACTGTTAAGTTTATTAACAAGCACAAATTGGCTAACTAGGAGTGTGTGTATGAATGGTGGACTTGTAACTACAATAAATAGTTTTATTTTTTACTTTTTTAAATGATTCCTTCAAACTTTAACTATTATTTTGGTCTTTGTTTTTGGTTTTGTACATTGGAAAACATGAATCTAGCATTTCCTTTGAGACTCAGAATGGTTTTCACAAATTTCAGACCTCAATATAATATAATATAATATAATATAATATAATATAATATAATATAATATAATATAATATAATATAATACGACAACAAATTCCTGTCAAATATACAAATACTTCAAATTGACTAAAAAGAAAACTAAAAAGAAAGAAAAGTTCTGACTTGGCAGTCCCAGTCACAGCCAGGCATTATACAGATGTATTGCTGTTGGTATTAAGGAGCCCCAGTAGTGTTTCTTGACACACTTCTGATGAATAATTAGCTATCTGAAAGTCCTCAGTGTTAGTGTGTCAGAGAGAGGATGTGCAGCATAGTTTTGTTTTAATGCTCTCATTTGCTTTGAACTCCTGGGAATCCAGAGTGAGTCCTGTAACTGAGCTTTCCCTTTTAATTAGCTTGTTGATTCAGTGGGCTTCTCTTGAAGTGATGTTACCAGCCCAGCACACCACAGAGTAGAGAATGGCACTGGCCATCAGAGTTATAGAAGATGAGTAGGATGTCACTTCCCACATTAAAGCAACACAGTTTCCTAAGAAAAAAAGTGCCTGCTCTGCTTTTCTTATTTAGCTCCTCCATACTTTACGAGACCAGTCCAACCTGTCATTGATGTATACCTCCATGTATTTTGTAACAATGCCCCACTTCTGCATTCATTCCTTGAATAGTGACCAGAAACAGAGGCTCTTTGGTGTCGTCTGGTTTAGTAACCAGTTCCTTGGTTTTGCTGTTAAAATGAAGACAGTTCTTTCTGAACCAAGAAGTAAAGTACTCCACCTGCCTCCTATACTCTGTCTCACCCTCCCTTATCAACACACCATGTAAGTGCAGAACCATCTGATAATTTCTGCAAATGACATGACCTAGTTTCATATTTATAGTTGGATATTGTGACGGTACTGTACCACAGATATGTAGAGAATAAAGCGAAAAGGAGACATGACTGTTCCTTGTGGTGATCGAGTGTTGATCACATCCTTATAAGAAACACAGTCCTTGACGGAAGACATCATAGTCTCATCCACCTGCATATCTCTGAACTTTCATCTTAACAGAGATGGCAGGATGGCATTGAAGGCACTGGAGAAATAAAAAAACACAATCATTACAGTGCTGCTAGCTTTGTCCAGGTGAAAATACACCTTGTGGAGAAGATAGAAAATTGCATCCTCCACTCCAATCTTTGTCCAACACGCAAACTGCAGTGTTTGCAGGTGATCTACTTTCATAGTCTCTCAAAGGTCTTCATGATGTAAGATGTTAAGAGCTACTGGTCTATAGTCATTAAGGGAAGACATGCTTATCTTTTTTGGGACCCTTCTTTTTGCAGCTCTTTGTGAATTTTTTGAGTTTAGTAAATTTCTTATTTATGTGTTAGCTTTTTTCTGGGGTTTTGAGCTATGTAGATTTTGGTTTCTCTCATGATCTGATTTTTGTTCTTTATTTTTTATACATTTTCATTGTTAGGATTTCTGAGGTTAAGGAATCCTGTAGTCACATTTCTTTTGCATGGTTATATTAAAAAATATATTTCTTTGATGCAATTTGAAATGGGTGTTTTGACGATTACTTGCCATTGTTAGACTTCATGCAATTCATAGTTTGTTCGAGTTTGTGTGGATTCAACTTAGGTGGTGTTATTTTTGTACATCATTTTGATCCCTGATTACAAAATCTTTTCTGTCTTTTGGCCATATCTTTCAGCTTATGTTTTGGCTCAGTTTATGTGAAATCTTTTATTTTTGACTCTCTTACTACAGTATAGACTTTGATTTTGGTTTTGTACACTGAGCTTGCTTTCTAGATTCTTCCCGTAGTTGACCTTGGCTAGTTTCCTTTTCTCCTAGTTCGGTTTCTTTTAAAAACTACTGCCACTCTGTACAGACAGTACAGTTCCATTTTTGTTTTTCACTCTTGTTTTGTTTTTTGACTTATTACTTTATCATTACAATTTGAATTTACTATGACTTCATATTGTTTTATAGTAGGTCTTGTTATGTGTATACAAGTTGAACTACTGCAATCATTTCAATTAATTACACATTCAAATTAATGAAAAAATGTAGAACTGCAGGAGATTGTACATTGGAAAATGGTATAAAATGCTTATAATCTTATTTTGCTTTCCTGTATTTTTCCATTAAAGTTTTGCCATTTATGGTCATCCTCGTGTACTTCCAAATAATATTTCAAATAAAGACCTGCACAATGGCATCAAAATAATAACAAAGCATTGTCTTCTTAGAATTTGGGGCAAATTAATTCTTTTCAGGTGACAAAGGGGCTCCATCTTCTTAGCTGCTCTTTCATGAAGTGTTGCTTTCTTCCTGGCGGTTGTGCCTTTATGGCCCAGGGGTCAGAAGGGGAGGAGTCACATGCCCTCACTGGGTGGTTTCTCGTAACTGTGGGAGTAAAGCAAGACAGCCTGGGATGGAATCACATATCTCAGATGGGAGACCCTTTGATGCACATGCGTGACACATTATTATTTTGTTTCATACTATTTGTTCTCAGTCTTTTTATGTCTTTAAATGTATACTTTATGTGACTACATGTATTTAATTTTAACAATGTGCTTTTATTTGCAGTCTGTTCTCTGCCTTGAGCTTGGAGAGGTTCATGATAAATATTGTACGAGTATTATTATTATTTTTATTATATAATAATAATAATAATAATAATAATAATAATAATAATAATAATAATAATAATAATAATAATAATACAGGGGGTCTAACAGCCTGTTCTATTAAATAAAGTCTAAAGTTGAAATCCTAGACCCTGCACTCTATTGCTTGTTTTTCTCTTGGTACTCCATTTTCTTGCCATATCACAAAAAACTGTGTGTTTTCTGGCAGCTTTACATTGGCCCAGTGTGAGTGAATATGTCCTGTATATACAAAATAAACAAGTTTAAAAATGGATATAGCATTATTATGATTAGGAGTTTGCACTGAATTAGTACATTCATTGAAGGCAAAGGAGGACACTTCCCATTCTTCTCTAATGCAGAATATTTTAAATGAATAAAATATGAAAAAATATAAAACTATAGACAAGTATTTTAATGGATAATACCTTTCAAGAAACAATTTATTTAAATCTACAAGAGAACATGCTCGGTAGGACTACACATATAAGTCAAAAAGCTTTTGTGTTCTCGTGCAGCACGACTTGATTCTCAAATTTCACGGTACATATCACAGTAAGAGAAAGATAAAGGATGTTAGTAAAATGATGTAAGGCACTTTGTATGTTCTTATTTCAGGAAGGCTTTAAAACCTACAAAGCAGAACAGTAGATGTGATAGGTAAACAAACAAACATGGGGTTATTTTCTGCTCATTGCTCATGCAATTCAAATGCGACAAGCACATCTGCTGCTTCTGTCTGTTATGATGAGCGCTACTGTATGTGTCCAATTAGCTTCATTTGCTTTAATCCAGGATTTACTACAATAGATTGTTATTTTTTTCTGTGTGTGTGTGTTTTCTAAATACTTCTGTACTTTTTCTAACATTCACAGTAAAGAGTGTGGTAATGCAACACATTGTGGCTTTGTTTTCATCTTTAGCATTATGGCAGGAATCTTTGCTCACATGAAGTAATGTTTTTTGTACTTATCTCTTTTTTTGGAATTTCTTTTGAGCCCATGGGATACATAAGACTTAATTTCACAGTCAATATTAATTTAAAAATTCCTGTTCCAGTCTTCTCAGAATGACACGAATGCTGCTCACCTCTCCGTATTTAAAGTGAACTTTTAACAATTGTATTGTATCTTGTGCTCGACAATCTCCTTGACTGCTTCACTCTAACCTCCCATGCAGGAGATGTCAAGCTTTATAAAACCCAAGTTTTCAAACCACACAGGTTAGCAGTCAGCATCTGTAGGAGATCCTTGTATTTTTTTTTTAAATCTTACCAATGAGGTTTTTATCTCATGGATGTATTAACCTCAAAACAGCATTTTTCCTTATAGGAATTTTTTCCCACCATAAAACAATGTATACAGAAAAAGGATAATTCCGAGTCTCAGTGCCTTGAAATAAAAAAATACAGAACAAGCATAATTTCACTGTAGGATTTGTTAATCTGTAAAAGCCAAGAATTGGACAAGGGTCCAGATACTTTTTTCAGGCACTCGATCCTTTGCATGTTGCTTGTTTATAGATTTTTATGCTGTAATGTTGACTGCTGTGTAAACTTCTTTGGTTGTGTTTAGTCTTAAAGGTGCTCTAAAAATATGGGATTATTATCTATAAAAAATGTTTGTAATAAATAGAGATTTAAGTAGTAAGTATGGGATGCTCCTTACATTATGATATGGGTATTTGAGTAAACTCATCCTCCACAGTAACCTCAGCAACACAACCTGAGGGCACAAGAGTTGACCTTGGAAGGAGAAAACTTAAAAAGAACACAAAACAAGATGTGCTTGATTCTCTTTTGTCTCTGATTCTGTGTTTTTTTTTCTATATGTTTTGTCCTATATTAATTTACAACTGCAGCATAAGATTACTACTTTTTGATCACTCAGGTCATTGGTCAGTGGATTATGGTTCATTGTGTATATAGATAAGGAACCTAGAAACAAATATTGAGGAAAAACCCTTAAAAATCAACAAACCTTTCTGCATTTAAACCCTTCCTTACTCCTCCTTATTTATTATAAGCTCAAGGCAATCAAGTGTTATGACACATCACATATTTTTCTGTAGTGTACAATTAATTTTGTTGGCTTGATAATACTGAATGTCAGGTGACTCAATATAAAAGCAGCCGGCACTTTACAGCTTGAAAATATACTTTATGATGAGCAGTAGCCAGTGCCTCCTTGGTTTAATCTAAAGTGGTTCAAATCAGTCAACTCATTTGGGGCCCTGCAGTTTTGCCAAGACCAGTAGATGAAATCCCACCAACGTGTACTAGTCACATCGCAAACTTAAGAGAACTGAAATATCCAAATGAAAAGGAATCTTCATGTAACGTTTTCAAATATTTTAAATTGATTTGATTAAAACAGACTTTAACATAATATTTTAAGGAAAGAAGAAAGGATTCAAGATTAGACATTTTTTTCTTCCTTTCTGTACTACCCAGATAAAGGTCATAACATTGCGATTCAACAGGAACAAATTTCTTATGTCAGTTCATTGAGCACTCAGTGAACTTCAGATACAAAGGATTGTCTAGAGGAGATTGATGTTCTGCTGCACACAGATTCTGCACGAGAGCGAGCGAACCGGTGGTGGATGGAGAACGAGTGAGCAAGAGAATGCTTGCAGGCAGCTGTGTGGGAGCCTGGGTGTTAGGCCGACACCCAGGAGTCGTAGTAGAAGTCGCTCCCGCTTGGTGGTGGATTCCCCAGCGTGTGCGTCCTGGCCGTTGGGCGAGAACCAAGTGTCGGGCCTGGGATGAGTGCATGACCAAAGCCAGGGATCGGGAGGCCTCCAGACCCGTGTAAGTAGGAGAAAGGACAGTTGCAGAGAGGGCGACTCTCCTGCTGCGGGGCCCAGACAGGTGAAGCAGGAGAGACGCTGGAGTAAAAAACACTGGACGTGTCACTGTTTTAAGGATTGTGTTTTTTTTTTTATTTGTTGATTTTAACCTCCACATTTTGTCTTTTATAGATTATTTATTTGAAGAAGACTTTTGGTGAGCCACTGCACTTATTTAATTGAACACTTTGTTTTTGATTTGTTGTTGTTTTTTAATAAAAGCACTTTTGCACGTTTTACATCATCCCCTTGCTGTGTTGTTGCCTCACTGTCTAGCTTACCTCGGTTATGACTATCGATGGTGTTGGGTTCAAGGGCTCTTGAACAGCGGATGGGAGCATGGAGCAGAACCCGCATCGTCACAAGTCCTTGCATGTGAGTATATAATGTATATTAGATCTGGTCATACACCACTAATTTCCCCATTCATTGATATTCAGCTCAAACAAATTGCTCTGGATATCGTAGGGTCACTAAAAAGTCTGAACCAATATACAGTATATCAGCAGTAATGGACTATACAAGTTGATTTTTGCTTATTTGTTGACTCAGCCATCTCCCAGTTCATTAAATATTTTTCTCTACATTTTTTTAATTTCAGGCAGAACACTATTATGCAGTCAAGAACTGTATGAGGTCAAGGCGAGGAATAGGCCCATAGGTGATGTGTTTGTGCAACTTGATAAATCGGAGGGTAAAAGATCAAACCATTAAACTGGACCCCATGTGAGGTGGAGTCAGGACAGGAGTGGCCACTAGGTTAAGGGAGTAACTCTTGAAAGATCAGAAAGTTGTATACCCAACCTTGTCAGCTCCTGGTATTCTTGAATAAATATTTAGATATTGTAAATAACAAGACAGGTTTGGCATACCTTATTTTACACGGGAACAACACTGATCCTTGAAGGAGAGTTCAGGTGGGTAGCTGTCTGCAGTCAAGTACCAAAGTAACCATGCCCAGGAATGATGGCTGCTAGCAATTCTTTAAAGGCACTCAAAATCTCAGTCCCATTTCTAAGTTTAATGTCTAGCACATGCAAGACAATAGACATAATGCACACCCCTAGTAATCAATGGCACCCAGCAGCCTTTAAATAGATGATGGCTGGGGTGCTAAACCAATATAAGTTCTCTAGTGTGGTATACCACAGCTATTTTCTATCTTCTTTTCCAAATGTGACCATCAACTTTCCTACCTTTCAAGAAGCTGTTCTCCATATCAGTTGTGCAATATGCACATATGGAATTAAAAAAGCAAACTTTTTGAGATATGTGTGACTGTAGTAAAACCATCACCCAGTCCTTTGCCAGCTCAAATGAGAAAGAAGGACCAGCAATGTCCAATAACTAGCTAAATATATGCAGTTTGTTGGTTGTTAGACAGTAAATTGTTAAGAATAGTCTGAACTAGTGAGAATCAGTTTTTAAAATTGAGGGAAATTTCCTTTTACTTACTTGCTTGGCTGTGCTCTCCTTTGGCGGATTTGCTTCGGTTGCAGCCATTTGATGGCAAGTATTTCAGCCTTCACACGAGCATCTTCTTACTCCCTGTATGCTAAAAAAAAGTTGCCAAACAGCTGAGTCCACAAAAGCAGGAGCAGCAAAACCTGACAGGTGGAGAGCAGTGGCAGCAAAGGGGAAGGAGTTTTAATTTGGTCATTTTAAGATTTTGGCCTTGTATTTTTGTTTGGATGTAATCCCTGGTGATGTGCGAAATGTACTTTAAATCAGTTTATGTGTTTAGAAAGGTGCTCTTAAGGGAATGGATTCCCCCTTTTGTCAGAATGATATGGATCCATTGTGTCACGGCGAGCAGGGTGGAAGTGGTTAAAAAGCCTCCTTGCCATTAGTTCAGGCCCATTTTTGGTAAGTATAGTCAATTGATAGTTTTTCAGAATGCTGCTACAGAGCAATTTGATCAATTATTGGATTTTTTTCTTTTTTGGCAACATTGGACTGTTTGCTTTTATGGAGTCTTTGAAAGTAACTGCACATATTGAACACAGAATATTTTTTCTTCTCTTTCTGTGATGTCTGTTGCTGTTTTTGCCTGATTATGTATTTAAGGCAATTTCATCAATTAACAGTACGTCACTGTAGCATATTACTTTTGCTTATCATCTTTATTGCACTTTTTCTTGTTATTTTTGATTTATCAACAACTACTGGATTTGTCTTTTCCTACTATAAACATAAATGCCTTTTTATTTATAATTGCTTTATGCCATGTCTTTGTTTTGGGACACCGTCAGAGCTACTAGTGGGCACTGACTTTTGCCAGTGATTTGTGACAGTATCTAATGGGTTAATCACCACATAAAATCTCAGATTATAAGATGAATACGATTATGTTACAGCCAAGGTTAGGAGGAAAGTCTTGACTTTCTGAGGCTGATGAGATATTTTTAAAGATTCACTCCAATACACATTATTGTGTTAACAAGGCAGTGGACACCTAAAACTCTGGTTTGGACTCCTTAGACAGAGAACATCTTCAATGACTTGCAGACCTGCAGAAAAATGACCGTGTAGTGTTTGTGTTTCTGAAGAAGGAGAATCATTCCAACCCACACAAAAATGGAAGTAAAGGGAAAGTAAAATGAATTTTCTACAAGTTACCTCTTGAAAAGCAATTAATTTCCATATTTGCCACATGAAGCTCCTTTGGGTTTTAATCTTTATGAACATAGCCACCTGCAAATGCTGTTTCTTTTCCTGATGATCTTGAAATATAGCAGTTCCACATTTGGGAAATTCTGAAATAGAAATGGGGAAGCATTGTGGTGCAGTGGGAGAACTGCTGCCTTATCAATAAGCAAACCAGGGTTAATGTCCCACATCTTCATTGCATGGAGTTTGCATGTTCTCTTCATGTTTGTTGTTCCACCAGGTGCTCTGGTTTCCTACCACAGTAAAAATACATAGTACTCTAGTATGTGCATGTGTGTATGTGTATGTGTGCCCTGCAATGGACCCTGTCCAGGTATTCTTCCTATACAGCATCCTGTGCTTGTTGAGATAGGCTCCAGTCCCCCACAACCCTATTCAGGATTAAGCAGGTTTAGAAAAGAGTATGATATAATATAAAGTGAGATGCCACTGCAAATAGTGACAATAACACATATATACCAATGGTTTGTAAAAAAATATCTTTAAATAATAAATGGAATAAATATAAAGTGGATCAGTTCAAGCAACATCCTACCAGTGTAAACAATATATGCATCTGCCCTGTGCTCGTATTATGATACCATGCTGGATTCCCAAAATGTGCAGAAGAGGCAACATTCATCCTACCCTTCATTGTTCCATTCAAACACTGAATCTCACACTCTTTTTCAGAAATTCCCTGGTCAAGATGTATATTGTATACTTCAGTAAATATTTACTTCTGTGGTTAGGATCTGTACCATCATCGCGATAACTTCAGATGTATACCATCTTTTAATGGTTCTTGAACATACAGCAACCTTAATTTATGACCAATCTAATCAAAATACAACATATTGTCCCATGTTGCCTGATCTCATCTGAACTGTATTGCTTCTCTGTACTTTTTCACTGCTACTATACCTTGTGTAGGGATTATGAGTAGTGGTACCCTTTTTGTATGCAGAATGTTAAAAAATTAACAATTTGTCTTAAAAATCCTATCCAGCTTGTTCAGTTTTTGAAGCATGTTATAGATATGGCTGCTTTGGCACAACAATTTCTTAAGACACATAAAAGCTAAGGCAATGACATGTCAGGTTTATTAAAATCATCTTTCCAATAATACACATAGCACTAAACAAATTTCTGGGAGCATCAATGCATGTCCTTCCAGTAATGCTCTGGGGTAAACTATAGTACACCTATTCTTCTACTAGGTGGGGATTTATTTTGTTTCCTGTCTTCCGGTTGCAAGAAACCAAAGAATGTGTTTCCTGTTTGTTATCATAAATACAGTATAGAAGAACACAATTATGATTTAAGGAAATACATCATTTATATGGAATATGAGGATTATACAATAATTAGTTGTCTTGATATCTGGGTTTATGCTTTGTGATTGTGGGAGGTTGATTGTCCAACCTAAACAAGAAATGTCCCCATCACTTTTTAATCGGCAACTATAGGGATGTCTTTAACACTAGAACCCCTGAAGCTTACAAAAAAATTTGTAATCCTGGGTCACCTTAAATTTCTTGGCAGCTCTCCATCAGATGTGTCAATCAGCACAAGCAGCAGGCAGCCTGCTATCTCACCCAAACTTGACAGAGCTCAGGTGGGGCAAAAGGTTCTCCCAGCTCAAGTATTGTTTATCTGTGTATGAGGTGCCTAGAGTTGTATAAGGTAAATACTATATTGTTATTTGGAATACATATAGTATTTACCCAGATAACGATCTGGGTAAGTGTAGGATGAAAGGAAATGTGAAGCAAGAAATGCTGAACACATACCTAAAGCAGAAAGTTTTTCCATGTTATACTAATAATGATGTGAAGTGTATAATGTGTAAAGATTTTAGTCCAAATATCAAATAAACATGTATTCTTTTATTTAATCCTTTTATTCAAATCAAAGACTTCTTTTTGAGCGCATACACAGTCAGCACGGCACTGTTAGACCTAAGCACTATCGTAGCGAATTAATCACGTACTAAAGTGACTTTATCTGCAGGTGGAAGTCCCATTTTACTTATGGTGTCAAGCAGAGTTGCGTTGTGGTGCAGCTGTTTATTAGCCAGCAAAAGCGCTGTGAAGAAGCTGGCTGTTGTTACGGTTCTGCCTTTGTCCAGAAACAGCTCTATAAACTTTATGACCATAGACTCAGAAACTCTTTGCTCTTGGATTGTATTTCAAAACACAGCTCTCAGCAAAACATTGCCAGATGTCTGAAATTGCAGCAAATCTGTAATTTTTCATACATTTTGCTCAGGTGTCTTTGTTGTCAAAGTGCAAATGCTGCATGACAGTCTGATGGCAGTCATGGAACATTGTTGCTCTTGTGAAAAGAATGGAGATAAACATCATCAACTCAGAGAGGGAGAGGCAAGTTTGTTGTACCACGTGAACATCACTTACAGAATAAAAATGAATATTAAAAAAAAGTGCTAACTTTTACAAGTAGCCAAAATTTACACTGGGTGTTACAGACTCAAATCAAATGTATGTTTTTATTATATTACAGTAATAATAATAGGAGCTCATTGCTCAAAACGCAGTGTGCCCAGTCTCAAACCCAGAACCTTTTTGTTATAAGACAGCAGCTCTTATCTCTACACCATTCAAGAATACATATCAACTTTTTGTCGAATTGACATTTGAGCTTCTAAATGTGTTTATTTGATATTTCAACTAAAGTCTTCGCACATTATACACTTCACATCATTATTAGTATAACATGGAAAAAGTTTCTGCTTTAAGTATGTGTTCAGCATTCGATGCCTTTCATTTCCTTTCATCCTACACTTACTCAGATTGTTGTAGACACGAAACACATGTGAACACACAACGCATGTATTCCAAATAATGATATTATTTACCCTATACAACTTCAGGCACCTCACAAGCAGATAAGGAGCCTTGAACTGGGAGAACGTTTTGCCCGAATTGAGTTCCGTCGGTAGGGGATGGGATAGCAGGCTTCTTGGTGCTTGTGCTGATAGACACATTTGCAAAACAAAAGACACTGATGGAGAGGTGTGAAGGAATTTATACACGGGATTACAAGTTTTTTGTACGCTTCAGGGATTAAAGTGTTAATGTTGAAAAACACAACAAAATACATCAAATAACAGAACGCAGTGAAAAAATTACTATTTGCATTATTTGAGTCCTAACCCCTTCTGCCAGTTTTCTCAAAATGAGACTTCAAATTTACACTATACTTGAGGTATATGGAGGATAAACAGACCAGTCCATTCTATCCCAAACAACTGTGGCAACCTGCTTCTGGGGAATACCCAGGTACTCCCAGGCTAGCCATAAATGTATCCTAAGTCTATCCAGGATTGTCTCCCAGGACTGTAGTTGATGGAGCCACTTCACATGGCAGGTACCCAAGGGTATCCACATTATACTCTCAAACCAGTTTAACTGGCTGCTCTCAGCCCATTGTTGAATGTAATTGCACAAGAAGGAACTGGCAACTTTGCTGTGACACCTCATAAGGTTTACGCCTTTAATAATTCGGCTTGATCTGAAGACTAAAGTGGTATACATTTTGTTTTTTCCCATCAGTTCCTTTAATTATGTTTTTGCAATATTTCTACATTAGAATGAAAGAAACAAAGAGAAAAGGGTATTCAGTCCATAATGCCTTCTGATTTAGCTAATAGGTAAAGTTGCCTCAGCATCTTTATCATCACCAGTTTAATGGCCATTTTCAGGTAGACCCGAAAAAAGAAAATTGACTTAAAGATACCACTCGTGATATATAAAACTTTAAATAATTTTATTCTTTGCTATATTTTGGAATGCCTGTTCCCCTACTTACCAAGCCATAACCTTAGATCTTCTAATAGTGACGTGCTTATTATTCCAGGAGCTAGTCATAATAGAGGTAGAGGTGCTGTCGTGCACAAAAAGTCTGAAATACTTTACATGAAAATCTAGAATACTTTACTAATAGAGATATGCCAAGCTAATACCGTGGATCACTTAAAAAATTGTAAAAGGCCACTTTTTAAATTTGGCTTATTTTTTGTAGCAAAATTTTAGTTGTACTCCTAATAGACATTACATGTGTAGACTTATGATTCTATTCATAGATGTGCAATCATTATAAATCTCCACTTTTCTCTGCTTTTTTCCATTTCTTCTGTGGTGGCATTGGAACCCTGCAAGTTTTGGTATTTTCTCCAGCTTGTCTGGAGTTAAATTTTTTCTTTTTGTTCTCCCAACCATCTGACTGTATCAGTGTACTCATCCTTAGAGACTTATGATAGAATACGATACTATATACAATAAATCTACCTTTTTCTCATCATATATATATATATATATATATATATATTGTGGCCAGTGGCCAGGTCCCATGCCCGGCCAGGATGCCCCTTCTACATATGTTCTGAGGGAGCAACCAAGGGCTCCTCAGTACCACCCCGGGACGCTTGGTGGCAGCCTCCCTGGATGGTGATGGTGCCTCAGTTTCCCGCAGGGTTCTATGGGAGATGGAGTTCTCCGCAGCCCTGTTGGGATCTCGGGTGGCTGCCTGGAGGTGCTGCATGGTGTCTCTGAGCTGGCCCGAAGAACTCTAAAGTCCCATCCGGAAGTGCAATCAGAAACAGGTGATCAAGCACCTGGAGTGCTTTGAAAAATTGTGCTGTTAAAAAATGCTGTCATTTTCTTATAAATTGCTAGAAAAGAGTGGACGGAGCTGGTGGAAGAGCTCAGAATCCCAACAATCAGTGCAGTGGTTGGCAGGCATGGCAAATACTATTTTTTGCTATTTAAAGACAGAAAAATGTGATTGTTACCCTCAACATTGTTAGTACCAAAGCTAAAGCCCCTCATGGATGAGTAAAGGTTCTCCTTTTTTAAAAGTATTCAGAGAGCTGACTTGTTACAAAATATGTCCCTGATGTTTCTGTCCTGAACTGGATTAAATTATTGCTATTTAATAGCCATTTTTTGTCTACTACTGTTTTCTGAGTTGTCAATTCAGTTGCTTTCTAATATTAAAATAAGTGTTACCAAGATATGTTGCTATCATGTGTGATAAAAAAAGCATTTGATTTAAAAAAAGAGACTTTTTAGTGTTAAAGTTACAGCACTCTGTTCCTATTAGGGCAAATGCTAATAAAAAGAGGCCTTTTCTGACCTGCAAAAGGATTTAATTTTCTGTTGTATGTGGAGCAAATGAAAGAGGGTTGGGATTAGTCAGTTTGAACAAGTCTGTCAAAGGTGTCAGGAAGGTCATGGCTAAGTTAATATTGCAGTGAGAATAAGCGCAATAACCATTTCCCAGCTCCATTGCTTTATGGTCCTTTTAGGCATCTTTAAATTGGGGAGTAAACACATAATGTTTGTTTAAAATTAAAAGGAAAACAATAGAATTTCTTTGTTATTCAATCATACACTCTAGGCATTTTCAGGCAGAAGAAAGAACATAGAATACAATAGTGCAAAAAAGGTTATTGAGCCTAAATTATTTAATACTATGGTACAATTAAATAATATGGTTTATGTATATTTTTTTAAAATTCACATCCTTCCATCCATTACTGACTTTGCGTTTGTCCTCTCAGAAGTGTGTGCAGCAGGAGCCTGTCCAGGCAAAGCAGGAGCTAACCCTGACTGGATACCCCCTATACAGACTCACCCTCATTTGTTCAAGAAAGAAGTTAACAGTTGTCAGTCAGCTGAACACAATCGCCATGTTACCAGTGACTGAGATCAGTCGTGAATCCAATTCTGTGAGACAGCAGAGCTAACCACTGCACCACCCTTGTTACATTTCAGTTTTGTAATTTATTAAAGCATTTTTGTCAGCCAAAAATGACATAAAACTTTGAAGCTGTTAAAAAGTCATTAAATTTGCAATAATTGTGGAAATGGTATTTACATGCCTTATTTTCTGGTGTCAATGTTGCGTTACTTCCTGGAGTTTTGGAACTGTCTTTTTTGAAACTAGAGGTCTCAAACTGGGACCATAAATCACCTTTGTAATAATGAAAAATGTATCATATGATGAAACTAATTATATATTTCAAAAAACATTTTAATGTCCTATCCTTACAGGCTGTAATGCGCATCTTGTTTGTCCCAAAATTCTTAAAATTCATAAAAAATATGTTTTCCTCTGTTAAATTTTCCAATCCATGTGGCTTTGCAAGAAAATAAAGTTGCTTCAGTATGCCAAATAAGGCAAATACATTTTATTACGCATGAGATCCAAAGCCTTGGGGAACGCTCAAGATTCGAAAACCATTACTTTTAAAATTTATCAGGACTGTTGACAGCAGGCTGTGTGGAAAAAGTGGTCATATAGTCTATTAGGCATCATATGTCAGCCTAGTGATTAAGTATTGGATTTAAAACCACAAATTTATGCATTCATATTCCATTATTTCCTCACATCATGATCTTGACTAATTCTTCTTTAGCAAATGTATGTTTAATTTTGTAATAATATATTTTGATTCTTTCTAAAACTGACATACTTTAAGATATTTAGCTGTTCTACTTATCTGTCAAAATGTTCCGCTTTTCAGTATTTTACTGCTGCTTATATGTTTGCATAATATATGGCACTACACTATTCATACAGTATACAATGGCCTGGACACAGACAGGCAGACATCGTTAGTTCACCCAAAAAAGTCAGGCCCTCAACAATGCCTCTTCCTTCTTCTGACCGCCTCCACTCCTCTTCTCCAAGACTCTGTCCAACTACACTCCCGACTCCAGCCATCGAATGGCTCCAGGTGCCTCCCGATAACCTTCCGCAGGCACTCCCTGGTGTGGCGGAAGTGCCGGCTGTGCACCCAGAAGCACTCCGGGTGTCCCTGGTCTTCTCCCCCCCACACCAGCATTTCTGGGTGTAGCGGAAGTGGTTAGGGCCTGGGCTCCTCAGGCAACCCGGGCGCCCCCTGGTGGTGAAAATGGGCTCTTTGAGGTTTGAGCTTCTAAGCTCTGTTCCCGTGGTCCCCGAAGCCACCAGGGCGGTCACCCACTCATGGTCTGGAGGAGGCTTAAGCCCTCCTCCAGTCCTTCTGGGTGTCCCGGCTGGGTACCACCCCAGCCACCGCCACTTATATATATATATATATATATATATATATATATATATATATATATATATATATATATATATATATATATATATATACTGCTCAAAAGAATTAAAGAAACACTTTTTAATCAGAGTATAGCATAAAGTCAATGAAACTTATGGGATATTAATCTAAGTATTAGTTAAGTAGCAGAGGGGGTTGTTAATCAGTTTCAGCTGCTGTGGTGTTAATGAAATTAACAACAGATGCACTAGAGGGGCAACAATGAGATGACCCCCAAAACAGGAATGGTTTAACAGGTGGAGGCCACTGACATTTTTCCCTCCTCATATTTTCTGACTGTTTCTTCACTAGTTTTGCATTTGGCTACAGTCAGTGTCACTACTGGTAGCATGAGGCGATACCTGGACCCTACAGAGGTTGCACAGGTAGTCCAACTTCTCCAGGATGGCACATCAATACGTGTCATTGCCAGAAGGTTTGCTGTGTCTCCCTGCACAGTCTCAAGGGCATGGAGGAGATTCTAGGAGACAAGCAGTTACTCTAGGAGAGCTGGAGAGGGCCATAGAAGGTCCATAACCCATCAGCAGGACCAGTATCTGCTCCTTTGGGCAAGGAGGAACAGGATGAGCACTGCCAGAGCCCTACAAAATGACCTCCAGCAGGCCACTGTTGTGAATGTCTCTGACCAAACAACCAGAAAGACTTCATGAGGGTGACCCAAGGGCCCCATGTCCTCTAATGGGCCCTGAGCTCACTGCCCAGCAGCATGCAGCTCGATTGGCATTCGCCATAGAATACCAGAATTGGCAGATGCACCACTGGTGCCCTGTGCTTTTACAGATGAGAGCAGGTTCACCCTGAGCACGTGACAGAAGTGAAAGGGTCTGGAGAAGCCATGGAGAACATTATGCTGCCTGTAACATCATTCAGCATGAGCAGTTTGGTGGTGGGTTAATGATTGTCTGGGGAGGCATATCCATGGAGGGTCACACAGACCGCTACAGGCTTGACAAAGGCACCTTGGCTGCCATTAGGTATCAGGATGAAATCCTTGGACCCATTGTCAGAACCTATGCTGGTACAGTGGCTCCTGGTGCACGACAATTCCTGGCCTCATGTGGTGAGAGTATGCAGGCAGTTCCTGGAGGATGAAGGAATTGATACCATTGACTGGCCACCACACTTTCCTGACCTAAATCCAATAGAACACCTCTGGGACATTATGTTTTGGTCCATCCAATGCCACCAGGTTGCACCTCAGACTGTCCAGGAGCTCAGTGATGCACTGGTCCAGATCTGGGAGGAGATCCCACACAACACCATCTGTCATCTCATTAGAAGCATGCACCGATGTTGTCAGGCATGTATACAAGAACACAGGGGCCATACAAAGTGCTTCGTACAATTCTGAGTTGCTGCAATAAAATTTTGGCAAAATGGACTAGCCTGCCACATAATTTTTTCACTCTGATTTTTGGGGCGTCTTTGAATTCAGGGCTCTGTAGGTTGATCATTTTCATTTCCATCAAACGATGTGGCATCCTTTCGTTCCTAACACATTACCCAGTCTATATCAGTATAGATATCCAGGAGGATTTCTTTTTCCCATGTGTTTTCAAAGTGTTCCTTTAATTTTTTTGAGCAGTTATACAGTATATATCCATCCATCCATCCAAGTATTCAACCTGCTATATCCTAGCTACAGGGTCACGGGGGTCTGCTGGAGCCAATCCCAGCCAACACAGAGCGCAAGGCAGGAAACATACCCCAGGCAGGGCACCAGCCCACTGCAGTACAGTATATATACATACTAGCAAAATACCCGTGCTTTGCAGCGGCGAAGTACTGCCTTAAAATTTTTATTAAGAAGAAAAGTAAACCTTTTTAAACTGAGGGAAAATATGCCAATAATTATTTGTTAAGGATCTCTTTGTATACCACATTGTGAGTTTGGCCCTCCGGTTGTAATATGACCGGGCTGTGCGCTGAGCTTACTCTTGAGCATGCAACGTACAGTTGGCCATGTGAAAAGCAATCTTGTTTCAATTACGTTAGTATTTGCAGGACTTGTGTTGAAGTGACATTTGGCATCTGTCAAGCGTTGTAAGTATACAACCGGTTTCATCAATAACTTCACATCCAGCTTTTGAGAGTTTAAACATTCATAAACATCAAAGTGTCCACTACTGAAATCGCCACCTGTGAATCTAAGATGTTTAAGAGGCATTGGCGGTTGTTGAAAGGTGTAAAATATTTGGTCATTTCGGTACACTTGAAAGTGACAACAGAACAATTCAGCGGCAGCCATCAACTCACATGCAGAACCATAGGTGAAGAGCTTAAGCATTTCACTCTTATAGTGCTCCTGTGTAGTATAATTATCTCCTATACCGTCATTAGTCTGCACCTTGTACCTGTCCCAGTCATTCAATACATAAGACACAATGTTCCTCCGGATATCAAGAGTGAGCCCAATATGGCCGTGCAATATGTAACACAGAGAATGGAAAAGGCAGGCGCCATCTCCGGGCATGGAAACCACTCGGTAAGTGACAGTTCTTTGATCGATGGTGATCACCTCGATAGACATTTTAATGGGGGTACGGTTGGAACGGTAAAGGAAATGGGTACCTGAACAATGTAAACTAAATGTAAAATACCTATACAATAACTATAATCATAATAACGAACAATAAAACAGCGGAGAAGCCGTGGATTAAATAAAAAGGCTGCAGTTATCAGCAGGGAGATGTGAATCCCGTGGTGAAGCAAGGAAGGGAATGAAGAGACCGGAGCAACGGACGGCCTTATATAGGCAGGCAGCCAACAACGTGGGAGGCGTCGGGATGGGGGACCCAACGCCGCCTCACATGGCGACCGAGCTGCAGGCTATGGACGTATATATGTACATAAGTAGGATTCAGTTAGCATTGGGAACCCGTGTACCAAATTTCTTGAAAAGGGCCCATAAGTATCAAAGACCGTTGGAAAATTCCATATGGCGGCCGACAGTGGCATCTTACCACCGAAATAAGTACGTACATTGGTTTCGGTTAGCGCAGGGAAGCCGCCTACCAAATAAATAGGAAACTTCAACATGGCGTACGTTGTCGACCGTTATGACTGTTCATTTCGAAATAAAACCTGCTTAACTTTTGTAGGTAAGCTGTAAGGAATGAGCCTGCTACCTACACAGGAAGTTGGAGAATTAGTGATGAGTGAGTCAGTGAGTCAGTGAGTGAGGGCTTTGCCTTTTATTAGTATAGATTTAAATATATTGTGAGAACCCAGCACCCCTGGCACTCCCCAACAGGTGTTCAACAACCCCACAACTACACTGTGCTCTGCTGAAACAGGCATGAGTTGATTTGCACGCTCAGCAAGTAACATTTCTATCGCCCGATGGCTGTTGCAGGAAACTTTTAAAACCAGCTGCTGACCTGGTTGTGTACTGACTTTCTGTAGTCTCTCCTCCAGAATGATCCATGTTCTTTTAATCTGAAAACGGGAGCTAATGCAGGATGACTATTAGCATTACTGCTTGCTTGCTGTGTGTTTGAGTGTTGATGTGGCAGCTCCCCTTTGGTTAAATGCTTAAGTTTATTCCTGTCTTCACAACAATAAAGCTGATTTTCTTGATTTTGATTATCTTGGAAACCTGGACTCACCTCCTTCACTCTTGTGCAACTCTGCTACCCACGCATCACAATATATTGCGACATGTGAGCCATTGTCTTGCACCCAAAAACACGAGGCTGAGTCTTAGTACTTTAGCAAACCCAGCTTTTATTCATCTTGAAACCGGAACAACACTGTTATTTATTGTAGCAGGATCTACTACTCTCCTATACACAGACACAGCAATCAGGCAGGGTCGTGGCCAAGTAATACTATTCCATGCAATTATAATGTTCCTTGCATCACCCATTGACGACAGGCTGTCTTCCACAGACTCGGCGACTGCCCTTTGGGACACTCTTTAGTGGGGAGTTCCAAAAAAGTTTGCAAACCTTACAATATACTGTATATATATCGTCTCATCTTTCCATCTGCATTTCCTGGTGAGGGTTTCAGTGGCAGCAGCCCAAGCAGGATACCCTAGGCTTCGCTGTCTAAACAGGGTATATATATATTAGGTCCACAAACCAATGCAAAGAATCGATGTTTGTCAGGCTTATTTTTGTTCATTATTGTTAGTTTGTCAGCCTGGTTATAAAACATCACTGAGGTCACTTCATTGTGAACATTTTATTTGTATTGTTAATAACTACATACTCTTGCCCCGGTTCTTAATAGGCCAATTGATTAGTGATTAGTAAACAAAACAAATAAAAAAAAAACAGAGAACAATCTAGTATTAAATTGGAGTTCCCAGAACATTCTAGTATGAAGTAGGAGTTTCAAGAACACTTTATTAGAAAAAAGGAGTTTCTAGGGGTGGGGGTTGACTTGTTCTCAATCCTACTTTTTGTAAAAATTGATTGATTTGTATGGAATGATTGCAATAAAATTAATAAAATTTAAAAAAAAAAAAGAAAAAAGGAGTTCCTGTTTTAGGCAAAGGCAAAGATGATGAAAAGCATGCAGTGGCCAACATTATCAGACTATCCTTGACATCTTAAACTGTCATATGAATCTGAACAGGTGAAGCTTGAGGATCTGGTAACAGAATGAACAACATCCTTATTCATAAAGGTGCAAAAAAGGTCTCGGCCATTTCTCAAGAACATTGGACAGATGATGTAATCTTCAATGAATTTTGTAAGCTGTCAGCACACATGACGGGAGTGAATGACACATTTGAAAGATGAATAAGTCTCATTAAAAAGAACAATGTCATAATGACAAAGGACAGGAAAACAGATACAGCTTATTCTTCTACTGTTTGCAAGCCTTACCAAGAATTCCCCAGCTTCATTAAAGACAGTGCTAATATTGTAGACTTTCAAGTGTGGAACAGTTGTCTGCTGTTCAGATCAGATGATATAAAACATACCAAATGGAGTGTCTGCTAATTGATGTTTCAATTTTTTGTTTAAGTTTGTGTTAAAAATAAAGATAAAGAATCAAACTAGCCTTGTGGAGAACTTGGTTCTGTTAAATACCCCATACTGAATACTCCACCTAAAAAGTTGAGTTGTTTAATATGTTACTTACCTCATGTAGTTTGTAGTGATGGTCAAGAATATTTTTCATGGAGAAAGGAGTTAAGAAACCTTCTGATACAATGGCAGCCTATGAAAACTAAAGCTCAACCAGAGAAGACAATATAAAGATATCTGTGAAAAAAAATCTCACTTGTGTCATATAATCTACATGTCATCCAGCTGTATGATCACAACAGATGCTTTTTGATAAAATAATGTTAAATAAATCAGAAAAATCAGAGTGGTGCCCACAGGAGATTGAGCTTTTGAATTGAAGACAGGACTCTTGACCAGTGACTGAGGGGGGCAAGCAGGTTTTCAATTCAAAAACACATCGCATTTGAATTCTTTCTGATGTTTTCATATGGATTATGTGAACATGAGACTGCAAATATCTTCGCCATCACTTCTACATATGTAAGTACCATATAAAAATATTATTTTTGGATGTAATATTCCTTTAAATTTGTTTAAGTATTGTGATGCGTGAGTTGGTGTCTTGCACTCCAAAGTCAAGGCTGAATCTCAGTATTTTAGCAAAACCAACTTTAATCAACTCGAAACAGGAACAGCAAGGTTATTTACTGTAGTGGAATCTACCATTCTACTATACACAGACAAAGCAAAATGGCAGGGTCGGGGTCTGGTCAGTGGCCAAGTTATAATGTTTCCTACATCACCCATCAGGCAACCATTGTTTTACGCGTGGCAGCAGTCAGCTTGTAGTAGTTTCTTTGGTGCTGTGAACCTGCGGTTGCCATGGTGATGGACAAGCAATCCTCAACAGACGCAGTAATCGCTCTTCTGTGTGTCGTTCCATTGGTGAGGGTCTTAAAAGGGCTCATAGTATTTAGCCAGGACCTTACTAGTGTTGGCAAAATTACTGCTTGGAGCAACTGATTTAAAATTTATTACAGTATTCACATATGACTGCAAAGCCTCAATTTCAGCATTCATTACTCCAGCGTCCTAATGGTAACATTTCTTTGCTCTTTGCTCGTCCTTGATTATTCATGTTTAAATGTTAATTGTTTACTAGAGAAATCTTTGTAATTGTGTTAGCAGAGCTGCAACTCATTTTTCTGTTCAATAAAGCAAGTAAAATACCTTTCTTTACATTGCAAGGTTGTGGCATTCCTCGAGTTCAATTCTAGGTTCAACAACTGCCAAACCAAAACAAGTCAGTCCATGGTTGTTTTGTGAAACAAAGGTTATTCCGTGTGATAGAGGTGTCTATTATGGCTTTGAGGGAAGAGGGCAAGCTGGACAGAAAAAGTAGGGGAAGGCATACATGCACAACTGCACAAGAAGAGAAGAACTTCAGAGTGTGAGAAGCATATACTTTGCAGGTCTCCAGTTGGCTTCTTCATTAAATAGTACCAAATACCAGTGCCATTTTTTGACAGTCAAAAGATGACTCTAAGTTGCTAAATTCAGAGGCAGAGTTTGAAAGAAAAGGACATATCTGAAATTGGCAAATAAAAAGAAGAGCTTAAAATGGGCAAATCACTCAGAAATTCAACATCCAATATCTGTGATCTTCTGCCCATTTTAACTGCTTCAGATGGCACTGGTATTTTAGCCCAACAAGCTTGCCAATGCGATTTAACTAAATTCTCCAAAATGACGTTTAGTTGAGATTTAGTCCCCAAAGTCCTGTTATCTACCGCAGAGTTTGGTAACCTATTCCATGTGTCTGTGGTGCTCTATGTAAAGAAAGAAGAATCTGGAACAGGCTACTGTGTTGAGAAGCCAAAATGAATACCCTGAAGGCTTTTAAAATATGTCTGTGCCTGTCCACTGTAAAGAACCATTATTTTGAGAAGTGCTCAAAAAAATAACAGTAAATTAGCCATCATCATTATTGGCATAACACATTACATGGAGGGACCTCTTTAGATTGGAGAACAGATGGTAGACACACATGGCCAGGGCTGGAAAATGAGGTGGGTGTGTTATCTCTTTGAATGCACAGTTTTATAGAGTAGCCTTTGCAACCCATGCATTGTGCACTGCAGCATTTTAATGCAGTAGAAGATGATTGGCGAAATTGGATGTCTTGCTGCGGATCCCTGCTGCAAACACCAAAGCAAATCAGCTACATCCTCAACATTATCAAAAATGTGTTTATAGTTTATAATTTCTTTGGTGTTGTAGAATCATTATGTTTTCATTGTTTCAACTGTTGTTTGGAGGTATTGACATGTCAACTAAGATTTCTTAAAGTTCTCCTAAGTCCAAATGCATTAGCTAGAGATTATTGTCAGAATATTCAATGCAATGATGCTTCATTTTAGCAATCAACATGCTTCAGCACCCAACATTCACAGACCATGTGCATGTTTAATTGTTCATGAATAATGAATAAAACTGGTGCTTGATTTTGTGTTGTATGGTCTCCATGTTGAAACACCAAGAAATACACACTATAGGTCACAATGTTTATGGCATTCAAATTCAAGTTCAAGTTCATTTTTATTCTCACTTGTACATCTATACACACAGACACACACACCCCCACACACACACACACATATATTTGTATGTATTGTCACACATGCGCGACTAGGAGACCGCGGATGGATCTTAAAACACATCGAAGGACATTCGCCGTCGGGGAATGGCGGGGTACTAACCTTGTTTCTTTGTTTTCCAGGACTAAAGACGCTCCGCCATAAGACCTTGCCCGCAGTACGTTCACTTCCGCCCTTCCTCCGCCATCTTCTCTGACGTTAGCAGTCCCATCATCCATCACGCCTCCTTCCCAGCATTCCTGCACTTCCGGCTCCTCCCATATAAAAATGGCCGCCGACGCCTAGTATGGCGTCGCGCATGAATGTATTTTTCTTATGTTTTGACCCTGCATTTTTTGTTAAAGAGTCTGGAGCGTCAACAATATAAGGGGCCGGAAAACCCCAAACCTTTTTGTTGTCTCCTATTGAGTCTTTTACTATATATATATATATATATATATATATATAGTTAAAAAATGAAGGGAGCACTTAATCATCACAGTCTAACACCAACTCAGTGAAGCTTCAGGGATATCAATCTGTCCAGTCAAGAATCATAAGCGATTGTGAATCAACTTCACTTGCTTTGGTGCAAATGAAAGTGACAACAGGAGCACTGGAGAGGCAACAGCAAGATGACCCCAAAAAGGGAAAGGCATTGCAGGGGGTTGCCACAGATAATTGCTCTCTCCTTATCATTCCTGATCGATTCTTCTCTAGTTTTGAATTTCACTAGCGTCCTTGTCACTACTGGCAGCAAGAAGCGGCATCTGCAGCTGATTCAGGTTGCACAGGTAGTCTATCAGTTTTCTGTGCCTCCCAGCACAGTATCAAGAGCATGGAGGAGATGGGTCATTACACGAGGTGAGCTGGACAAGTCCATAGAAGTCATCAACCCAGCAGCAGGACTGGTATCTGCTCCTTTGTGTGAGATGGAACAGGTGAAGCACTGCCAGAGCCAAACAAAATGACCTTCAGCTTCTACTGGTGTGCATGTTTTTGACCAAACTGTCAGAAACAGACTCCATAAAGGTGGCTTGAGGGCCCGATGTCCTCAAGTGGAACTTGTGCTCGCAGCCCATCACTGTGCAGCTCGATTAGCATTCGTTGGAAAATACCACAATTAGCAGCTCCATCACTGGTGCCCCGTTCTCTTCACAGATGACAGCAGGTTCACACTGAGCATATGTGACAGACATGAAAGAGTCTGGAAAAGCAGTGCTGAACATTATGCAGCCTGCCATATTGTCCAGCATGACCGGTTTGATGGTGGGTCAGTGATGGTCTGGGATAGACATATCCTTGGAGAATCGCACAGACCTTCATGTGCTAGGCAACAGTACCCTGACTGCTGATGAAATCCTCAAAGCCATTGTTAGACTTTATGCTGGTGAAGTGGGCCCAGGGTTCCTCATGGTGCAGGACAATTATCCAGCCTCTTTTCACCAAAGTGAGTATGCAGTTCCTGGATGACGAAGGCATTGACTCCAATTGAGAATCTCTGGGATGTTATATATCGGTGTTTCTGACACTGACATTGATGCTCTGGTCGAGGTCTGGGAGGAAATCCGTCAGGACACCATTCGTTATCTCATCAGGAGCATGTCCAGACATTGTGAGGAGTGCGTTTAGGCATGCTGGGCCATACACACTGCTAAGTCACATTATGTGTAGCCATAATGAAATTCACAAAAGTGGGATCAGTCTATGCTTTCAAATTTTAACTTTGATTTTTTTGGTGTGATGTTGAATCCAGATCTCTATAGGCTGGTGATTTTGGTTTCCATTGACCACTGTTACATCGTTTTGTTCTCAATGAATTATTAAGTATTACTCAGTAAAAAGTTTCCACTTGAATATATCTTTCATTAAGATCTGATGTCAGGATAGGCATCCAGACATAAAAATCATGCCAAAACCTGTATCAGAGAAGTCTAGTAAAAATAAAAAATAGCAACCCTAATTAAAAATTGGACTAGCTATGGAATAGAGAGGGTTAGGAGCAGGTGCTGATATAGAGCATTGCCACACCCACCACATGACAAATCAAGTCAGGATCCCAGATTAGAACCTGAGTGCAGCAATGCAATGGGCGACACCTCAGCACCACACTAGTTCAGATGGAATGGAACAATGGGAGGTTTTTTTTTTTTTATGGTGGCTAGAATTGAAATTCTGTCACCAACCCCCAGGTTTTTTCTTGCAGGTTGGAGTGCCTACATGCAGGGTGGATGCAGATTAATGTCATACCCAGGAGGGGAAATGAATAAGACTACTATATATATATATATATACACTGATGCCAATTCTTTGTCGACCTTGACCCACTTCTTCCTGTCAGAAGGAATTAAGACCGGAAATTCCACCAATTTGAGACACTTTAATTGGGAACATGCGCCAGGAAACACATGTCTGCAATTATTGTGTGTTATTTTTGTGATTAATTCATTTCAGTTATATGGTGCCACCAGGGTGAAGCCCCAACTCTTTTCGTTGTCTATCTAGTCTCTTACAATATATATTGTAACCACAAGGTGACGCCACAGAGCATCAAACCTCAGACTCAGTAATGCTCAACACAGCTCCAGGTTTAAATAAAAGGTTTTTAATTACTCCTAACACCTTCTCCACAAAAACACCTGCAAAAATGAACCTATACACAGTTCTCTCCTTCATCCTCCAAGAGTGTTTGTGTGCTGCCTCACAACTCTGATTTGATTTAAGTGAATCAGACTCTCTTTTCAATTTGACCCAAGTTATCAGAGCATTTCCGGGTTATGCAGAAACCAGGGCAGTCCTCTCCTGGCAGTATACAAAGACCCCAACAGGGCAGCATTTATGGACTCTAACTCCCATGCCACCCTGAGGTTATCTTAATTTGGTCCAGCCTTGAAGAACACTGCCACCTGTTGTGTAGGGGAATGAAGTGCTCTGAGTGAGCCCGTTCACCTATTCCATCTATTATGGCCTCTTGGCCGGGTATGAATTCATCTTTTATCCTAGCTAGGATGCATAAAGAATAGGAAAAAAAACAAGTTTGTAAATACAGTATATAAATTGGTTCAGATACATTGGTTTGAATATATACATCTGTTCACATATATACATTGATTGAGATACAATGGTTGAAATATATAAAAATTGTTTGTATAAATCCATTCTGATATCTATACATTGGATGAGATACGTTGGTTTGGATATACAGTATATATTGGTTTGAATACATCTGTTCATATATATATATACATTAGTTGAGATATATATATTGATTGAAATACATTGGTTTAGATGTATATATTGGATTAAATAGATCGGTTTTGATATATACATCAGTTCAAACAGATTTGTTCAGATATATATACTGGTTGAGATACATCTGTTTGAATATTAGGTCGGCTCATATATATACATCAGTTTGAATAGAACGGTTGGGATTTATGAACAGGCACAGCACGGTCACCCAAGCTTAGCATCACCGGGCTGTGTCAAGAGCTTAGAGGATTATTGAGATACAGCATATAGCCCTGGAGACTATTTATAGCACACGCTACTGCAGCCATGCGCACAGTCTATTTGAACCTCCCCCATTCAGGAAACGCTTCAGAGCCTTTCCTGTAGGGACCTCGTAGTTCAGAAACAGTTTCATTCCAAGAGCTATAAACTCACTCAATCAGTCCATCAAGTGCTCCCGGTAGAACGGTTTGTACTTAGATTTACAATTACTTCACTGTAAACTTGCACTACAGCTGTAATATTACACAACCTGAGCCACTTTATAACCATTTACACTATGTGCATTATACGTACATGTATATTGTACTTATGCTTTCATATTGTATATTTTTCGTTGTTTTTAATCTTATTATTATTGTTATTTTATCATTTTATTCGAAAATTAGTTTATGGAAGATTTACATATTGAATCTCATGTATCATAAAATAAAAATGAAGGAATTCAATTCAATTCAATAGAAGAAAATATTGACATTTATTACAGCGATTGGTTACATGGAGAAAGAAAAGGAAGGACAGGAACTGGAGGTTGGTACATCTCAAAGAGACGGTACTGCTGCAATAAATACTTCATTGAGGGTCCCAGCAAGCATCTTGCAGGAAGCAGGAACTATCTCTGGATGGGGCACCAGCTCATCACTACCACTACACCACCGTGCCCCCATGTTTAATACATGCTTTAATTCATTTCATCTTGAAAATGATATCAAGTGTACATCTTAATATTTAAATTGTTCAGAGAGGTGGAAATTTTGACCTTTTTTTCTTCACTATGTCCCTATTTTTTCTTTTCTCTGTACCCTAGTACGCTTCCTTATGACACTCAGACGTGGATTATGACTCACCTTTTCATGTTGACTTTGGTATCTGACCACTTCTTTTTTATTTTAGGCACTGTTCGACTTTCTGAATTTGAACTTTCAAGTGTTTCCGCCACCCTGTATCACTTGATCTACTTCCTTTTGTTTTTCATACCACTGCTTAAGCCAACAAATAGTACCTCCACTTTACAATGGCTGAAATTCTTTTTTCACATGCTTTTACCATTGTCTGTTAACCAAACACCAAACAGAAGGTGATATTTATTTATTAAAATATGCAAAATTCTGGGAGGAGTCGGGGTAGGACAGCAGGCGTGTGCACGTGCATTACTTTTCACACTGACTGGGATTTATGGAGTGTAAGTGTGTGGAAGTTGGCTTAAGCATGGATTTGTGCATCTTAATTTTTTTGTGTGTGTGTACATTTCCATTTTTGTCTGTACATGCCATGTTTTAGTGTGAATTCTACGCACGGAGTTATACATGAGGCCCCTGGTTACAACTTCAGTTTGCTTTTTTCAACTTCTTAATATCTCCTGATTTCAATATTAAAAATAACTTTGGCTCACCTTCACAGTCAGTACAGCTTCTTGAAATTATACCAGGCAAGTTAGATGATGATTTTAGCCATAAGAGTAGAAAATGCAAACAAGGAAAACAAAAGGTCACTAAACCTATCTAGAAATAAATGGAGGAGTAAAGGAGCTTCCTACCCCCTTGTGGCTATATGATTCATAAATGGTAATGATTCAGTATTTCATTAATGATATCATTTAACAACAAAGCATCAGAATATCCTAAAAATGATGGCTAACTGCAGCCAAAATTTTAGTTTGAGACTTCAAAATAGATTTTTCCGCTTCACTTCTTTAAACAAATTAAAAAAAAATTTAGAAGTAAGATCTACATTTAGCCATAAACTCTCCTCAACTAACAAATAACAATTGGACATTAATTTTCCTTCTATGTTAGCTGAGGGTATTGTAAAATGTTATTAAAAACAAATATTAGTATGAATGCACGTAATTATCATTTTTAAAATGACTCACTGTTAAAATATTTATTGAGCAAGAATGTGATATCCATCTCTTTCATGAAATGCAAAAAATAAAAAATGTCTAACTTTCAAAACAGTTAATGAAGCCTCCAAATGCATGCAAATATTACACCATACATACATTTTCTACATTTTTAACTGCTTTCAAGTATGCAATAAAGAAATAATTGTATTATACTGTTCAGTTCCTAATCTAAACAAACTGCTTAAACTGTCTGTGTTTCAGATGCAAAAATTAATGTGAACAAATGTATTGTGGTTTTATACTTGATAAGCGCCCTGTGAGAACATGCATTCATTGTTAAAAACACTTAATCAGATTTAGTGCTCTTCCCGGCTGCTTCAGGTAAAAAGCAGGCACCAGACTTTGGTGTGGCATATAAAGACATAAAGTAAATTAATATATTGTCTGGGGAGCTGCTTCTTTAAAGAGGTAACTGGACCTAAAGGATTCTTGAGCTTCCATCATTCCATCACTACAGAGGCTGACAAGAGGTTCCCCAAATTTGTGCCTGCTGGCAACATCTTTAAATCTATTCAAGGTCCAGTAAAAACTGGGCTTGTGAACAGTCATCATTGCCTGGTGAATACCAGCTTTTTAATAACGCACAACCGTGAAAATGAACCTTGGATGCAGGTGACACAGGGGCCGTGGGCAACAGTGAATTGAATCAGCATATGGGCAGATGTAAATTTCAAAGACAGAGACAAACTATGTTCAAAGAAACTGAGGGATGACAGTTTATTTGTGGAACAATATTTGTGAACCCCCTGGGAACAGTTAAGATGACCACTGTATGAATGCCGACCCAAGAGATTAAGCCAGGCTTTTATTATTTTTTATTGGGCTGTCTGACTTCTGTTCCTTAAAGTGAAATTCCTTTATTTTATTTGATATGAGCTGAGTATATTTGTTCTGAATCCTGTGCTGTGTCATTTTTACACCTGTTATAACATATCCAGTTGGATATTTTTTCTTATTTCAACATTAAACATAAAAGAGGAGCTTAATAATCTATTCATAAACATGAATAAATTACAAAACAAACGTAGCATTTGTTATGTGTGTCACATGCCATGAACATGGTGCTGATTAAAATATTTTTCCTGACAGATTTTTTTCATTCCTCCATTTTCTAAACATGCATCTTTCATTACAGAGCTATTGGCATCAGAGACTATTGTGGCAGCATCAGGAGAAAAGTAGAAACCAGCCTTGGACAAGATGCCAGTCCATTATAGGTCAAAACTCACATACAAACACACACCAGTATTCACTTATGCAATTTTAAGTTGACAAGAATCAACACATATTTGGATTATGAAACTTAACTATGGAATCCAGACAGACATGAGTAGAACAGGTAAAATTTACTCAGACGGTGTCAAGGTCAGGGTGTGAATCCAGGACTCCAGAATTGTAAGAAAGAAGAGCTAATCATTATGTCATCAGGAAAGCTGAATTACTCAAATATGGTAGATGTATAATTACATTTGAATATAAATACCTTTTAAATGTATGAATCAGACTGCTGTGCACATTCTTCTATTTATCATAGATATAGAATCTATCTGTCAGAGTCTGTCCTGGCATAACTTGGCTTTTTCCAGTTAAACAAGCACTTCTCTATAGAGGTGGGAGGAAAGCCCCACACTAATATGATGTGAACTTGCAAACTCAACATGAGCCAGAGCCAGGCCAGGAGGGGTACCCAGATTACTCTTCTCTGATTACCAGGCTAAAAGGTGAGAGATACGAAGACAATGGTAACCTTAGTGCCTTCAAAGTTTACCCTGCAGTTCCAGATCTCTAGTCCTAGCACCTGGTATGGAACCTTTCAAGGAAAACCCCACCTTAGCTTTTGAGACCAGGAAAATGTAAGAACTTAGACCAAATTAATAAAAGAAATATTTTATCTTATTTATTAAAGCACAACATTAAATAATAAAAGATTAATTGCGGGTCATATACAGTGTAATACCTTAGCTTGTTGCCTGTTTTAACTATGAGGGGGAGTTAAGCTAAAGTTAGAAAATGGGATTTATTAGAATATGGAATGGACCTTAACAAAACTGATAATGTCACGTCTCAATGTAGTCTCCACCCTTCTCAATGCACTTGTGCCACCTGGCTAGAAGTGCTTGGATTCCAGCAGAATAAAAGGTTTTGTCTTGTCAACCACTCATGCACCCGAGTTATTGTCGAACGCTACATGCTGAGGGGTACTACAGTCGCTAGTTACTATGACTTGCTGGAGACCAACGTGAAGTCTGCTATTCAATCCAAGCGACGGGGACTGCTGTCTCAAAGAGTCCTATTGCTGCAAGACAATGCCCGTCTACACATTGCTAAGAACACCAAGGCATGTCTGGAGAAACTGAAGTTTGAGGTATTGCCACATCCTCTTTATTTGCCAGAGTTGTCAACGTGTGACTTCCACCTTTTTGGACCGCTAAAAAAACATCTGGGTGGTCATCAATTTAAGATTACGATGTGAAGAAAGCGGTGCACAAGTGGTTGGTTTGTTCTATTTTCTGATAAATGCCATTTTCTAACTTTAGCCTGACTCTCCCTTGTATCAGCTTCTATAATACTGTACTTTTAAAGCATAAGTAGTAAAGAAAATAATTTCTTACAATAATTCGGCAATTATGACATAGATTTAGATGTTACTTTCAATTTTTATGATAACCCAGGTTTTTTCAAATTTCACTGGGATTTTATTTAGTAATTTGGGGCGGAAGTGCAAAGAAACACTTTAATATTTTTGTCCTACATAGGACTTTATCTTCTGAGGTGGTGTAATATTTCTCTTTTTAAAATAACACAGTTTCTTTCCATTACACATTGTCATGTGACATGTGTGGGTCACCTTCTGGGCTCAGCTGAGGTGTGTAATACTACCCCGGAACAAGTGGAGTTGCTGTTGCTAACCCTGTCACCTATTTCTAACTCCACAGATCTGAGAAGATGCCCAGTGAGGGCAACTGACTCTTCCCCTTTTGGGCCAGGACCTATAAAGTTAGGCATCCTTGGAAGGAGGCACCTCACTTTAATTCAAGCCAGACCAAAAGATGGAGCTCCACAAATAGACATAACCCACTCAAAGAGCAGCAATATGGAATTAAGAGAAGGCTACAGCCTATATTTCTGTTCTGTAATGCCACTGTGTGTTTGTTTTCTTTTGTTTAATAAATTACATATACACACATACATACACACGCACACATACACACACATATATACACACACGCAGCGGAGAAGTAGTGTGTTAAAGAAGTTATGAAAAAGAAAAGGGAACATTTTAAAAATAACGTAACATGATTGTCAATATACAGTAATTGTTTTGTGAGTGTTACTGAGTGTTGCTGTCATCAAGGATTTGATTATCATTATTTCTTTCAATCAGGTTCGTATTTGTAGGATGTGTTGTGTTCAAGTTACATTCCGTGTTTGTCAATCGTTGTAAAGATAACAGGTTTCATTCATCGATTCGTTTCTTACTGCATCAATAAACAGCTCATCTTCCTCTTTATCTGAGATGTGACACACTGCATGCAAGTTTTTTTTTTTTACAGTCTTCCTTTAGCGGGACATTGACTTTTTCCAACGTGTGCTTTATTTCCGCAGTAGCTGCACTTATGAATATGCTTGTATGTATCACACGCTTAATATTTTTTTTGCTGCCTTCTCAATTGTGTAATTCGGTTTTTGTTCAGCACTCTTTGGAACTGTTGCTTTTTGTCTGTGCACTGCGTCAGTTCACGTGAGCCGCTTGGTGTTCTTGCATCAAAGGTTCCCAGCTGTGCTGGTGCCATCTCGTGCGATGTCCATGGCTGTATGTAATGTTAGTTAAGACCCGGCACTTAAAAGTTTCTCTCGCAGTTTCGCTGAGTTTGTGCCAAACACCACCCTGACCATCTCATCTTCGTCTGCATAAGCACAGTCCTTCACCCGTGAATATTTAGCGGCAGTGTTTCTATTGGATTGCCGCTGACGAACGGCCTTATATGGGCAGGCACTAAATTACGTGGCTCCGCCTCCCACGGGCATCGAGGAGAAGTCTATTATAGTATATGGACGAAAAAATAGGTTCCAGTTATGACCATTACGCTTAGGCCCAACTTTTGTAAATAAGCTGTAAGGAATGAGCCTGCCAAATTTCAGCCTTTTACCTACACGGGAAGATGGAGAATTAGTGATGAGTCAGTGAGTGAGTGAGTGAGTGAGTCAGTCAGTCAGTGAGGGCTTTGCCTTTTATTAGTATAGATATACATTTCTTTATATTCCTTATATGTTCTTATTTCCTATTCTATTCTCACTAACATTTACCACACTTACTGTTATCCAAAAAATCATTTCTGCGTTTAATTGATCAGGTAATAATTAAGTGTGTGATACCTGAACAATATAAAAACATTTCAAAAGTTCAGTTTAAGTTATCTCTTAAAAGAGGAATAATTTTTGTGGTTTTCATTGATAGCCTTATCTTTGTGCTCAGCTCATTTCTTAATTTTCAATTCATCTGTCTTTTTTTTTTTAAATTGATGGTCTGTTTTCTTAACATCAGGGGCCTCATGTATAAACGGTGCTTTCTGTGACCTGTCGGAGAAAGAGAAAGAACGGAAGCATGTAGTGATTCACACACATAGAGCATATTGAAGATCAAATACAAAACAAAGCATTTAACGTGCTACTTTAGTTACAATGGGATTTGAGAAACTAGTAAATTAAATGAATTTAAGATGAAGTTTATGATGTTCTACTTTAATGACAAAATAAACTACATGATTAAAGTGGAAATTTTGAGATTAAAGATGACATTTCGTGCTTTTTCCCCCACTGTGTGCCTATTTTTTTTTTGTCTGTACCCTAATAAGCTCAGACAGTGGGCTTCAACTCGCCTTTTCACAGCGACTTTGATATGTGACTTCTTTTTTATTTTGGCACTGTGTGACTTTGTAACTTTGAGCTTTCGAGTTTCTCCGACACGCTATGTCAATTGATCAGCTTCCTTTTTTTGTTTATTCCACTGTTTAATTCAACAAATAATATGTTTTTCCTTTGCCTCCACTTGGTATTCGCTGAAATTCTTATATTTCCCCCGTGCTTTTCCCATTGTCTTTTCACAGAACGCTGAGCTTAAGGGCTATTTATATTGATTTGCATATTCAAAGAGGCGTAATTCTGGGAGGAGTTTGGGCGGGACAGCACACCCGTACACGAGAATTACTTTTCACGCTGACCGGGATTTATGGAGCGGAAGAACGCGGAAGTTGGCGAACGCACAGATTCCTGCATCTGGATTTTTCTGTGCGTAAGCACATTTCGGCTTTTGTGCTTACGTCATGTTATAGTGCGAGTTCTACGCATGCCGTTATGCATGAGGCTCCAGGTGAGGGATTTGATCCCATGAGAATAAATCCTGGAATCCAGGATGCTAAGTACTGTTTTACAGGGCCACCTTAAGATCTGACATAGGTTTTCATATTGCCTCTTTTGTCCAAGACCAGCTAGGTTCCGTTTACTTAGCTTATCATGGTATTACACCTTCTCTTACCTAGCAATGCACAATTCTGTTCTTCTCTGCATAGTTCCTGTTGCCAGTCTCTGTATTTTTGGGGATCAGAATTCTACATACTGTCTATATATTGTGTTACAGAGTTTAAGTATGTTTCTTGATTTGTATCCAGTGGATTTAAGAAATAAACAATTTATTTAAATTTCTATTTTATTGACTTCAAAGCTTCATTATAAGACACATGTAAGACATTCATAAATTAAGCAGTATTACTTTTTGTTGATGATGCCTTATTTATGATATGTAAGTTATTATCAGAATAAGATGAAAGGGCATTCTCAGTCCTGGTTAATTCAAATTGAAGTTGTGGATTGTCAAAGTCTATCCTCTCGACATCTGTTCAAGGCAGGAGTCAACAATGAATGGACTAAATGGGAACACACACACCTACACGCACACCCACACATTCAAATTGACAATTCACAGTCATCATCCAGACTAACTGTAAAAGGAAAACTAAAGTAGCCAGAGACAAATGCACACAGACACATATAAAGAACATGCAAACTCCACATAGACAACAGCCGGATATAACACTCATACTCAGAACGCTGTAACCACTGTACCACCATGCTGCCCGGGCTGTGTCCACTTCATATTTGTAGGAAATTCCATTTTCCAGGTGAATTATTTTTGCTATCTTCTCAGCATTTGCTCACATGAACTCACATGTTATGTACCTCTCAAGGTCAGAACTGCTTATGCAAAACATATATTTTATTTAATTGTCATTTGTGGCGCATGGCAAATAATCATTCTGGGCTGATAGTGCCAGTAGGCAATTGATCAGATATGAATTGCATCAACTGCCTATACGTTCCTTTGTAAAACTTGCACTTTTAGTCAATTGATTGATGTACAGAATCGCTGATTATTTCCTTCTTGATTAAAAATCATTCTAGTCTTTCTCTTAAATGTACAGTAGTGTTAAATTTAAAACAAACAAATGAAAATCTACTGTATATAAAAAGGCAAATTGTACCAATTTTAAAATTCACTAATTAAACTAAAATGGTAATACAGTTTCTTGCTGGCTTATTATTGTTATAAATTGAACTCTGTTCTTTCATATTTTACATAATCTATAAATCTGTTATTCAATATCTTGTGCAAACGGCATTTACTTAGCACTACTAATTAGCAGTGTTTCTGTAGAGTGTGCGCGCAGGTACACACAAATAACAAGAAACAAAAACTTAGCAAGCAAAAGCAATGTGGAGACTTAACATATATTTAGGCTAATCCACTACAAAGGAAAATAAACAAACCTGATTTTTCCAAAACAAAACACTTCAACAGACTAAAAGGATTTGTATTACGGACACTGATATTTTCAGTTGCTCTCATAGCTGGTGGTACATCTAGTTTTTCCACCCCTACCCAATATGAAGGGAGGCTCTTTAAGTAAACTAATATGACTGCTGTTGCCAAATAGTTTTCCAGCATAAACAGAAACATTTCTGAGGAATGTCAGGAATGCTAAACAATGTATTAATCTTAATTTAATCATTATTATTTTGATGGAGTCCTATTGAGATATGTATAAAGTACATATACAGTAGCAATGTCTGAATGCCCTGATTACATATAGTCTATCCTCTGTAAAATACTTTCGAATCTTTTAGTTTATTGAATGAGTAAACTACTGATCTTTATTCAATATTTTTGGCTAGAAACAGAAAAATCAAGTTGAACTGTTAATTTATAATAAAATTTATGACTGTAAACTAAATTCCATTTCAGTACCAAGTAGTACTAATCGTAAATTCTTAAATGTTGCCAAATCAAGAACAGCAAGCAGTGACTTGGTTAATCTTACTGTGGTAACTTTCAAATATAATTTCTAGTGGCTACTGATTGTCATTCTATGCAAAATCTTTATTTTACTATTACTGTTTCTGTAATGAAAATACCATAACTTAACACACATTTACAAATTCACATAATACATTTCAGGATCATGTGTGACTGGAGTATATCCAATAATAAAAATAGTAGGAATTAAAACTATTGCTTGGTTGATACGAAATTTGATATTACTCTTAAAGATCTTCATTTCATATCTCAGTCTACACTGCTAAACTTAGTACAAGATACAGCCATATACTCAGCACAAACAGACCTGATGACGTCTGAGAGACAAACTGCAGACAAATAACTGTTCCCCTGGCACTCAGAGCAGTTGTGCAGGAGTCACATAAAGCACAGATGTAACAGACAATAGGTTTACTAGTTGAGCTGGCAGGATGATTTGAAAGGGTATGACAAATTATTATGTGATGTGTGCCAAAAAAGTAGACCCATCTATCTAAACTTGCCATCTTTAAAACTGAATTTGATTTTAAATAATGCACTAATGAAATGTCACACAACATACTTCAAATTTGTTTCAGCTGACCTATAATACGCTGTCTGAAAACTGTCAACTATAACATTTCCCTTAAATGATGCTTGATCTAACACTTACAAGTATGAACTAAGAAGTCATTAGCACTTAAGTATCTTATGTGTAAAGAATATGTCATTAATCAGAGTCATTTAATACTGTAAGGCACCTTCTTATTTTTGTGTCAAACGCTTAGGCCATATTATAGGTAATGGAAAGCATCTTAAAACATTAAACCTTTGTGCTATGGAGTGTGTAAGTAGACAGAAACCACAGTAGACAGTAGGTGACTGTTTCTTTCCTACTATTTACATTGTATTGTATTTACTTCTTGTGTTCACTCCTCCTTCTATTTATTTATTTATTTATTTTTTGATAAAGACCCTGTCACACTATACCACTTTTCCACCGATTATTAGTCATAGCCTTCATTTGTATAATCTTAGTGATTCATGGATAGTTTTGCACCCATGACATTCAGCCACGTAGTGTGACATATCCAGAATCTCTGTCATAATGATCTAGAACCAACTTGTTTGATTCTGTTGTTAGTCAGAGGGGTGTGCTCTTGTGTATAGAAGAAGTGACAACCAATGAATGCTCAGCCAAATGTAGAGTGTATTCAGTCCAGCTGCAAGGAAAAAGGAAAAGCAAGTGTTTTGGCTTGCACAATCAGAAGAGAGGGCAGTCTGTCCTACATGTCACATCTGATATACAGTATCATGAGGGAATGGTAAAAAGAAAAAAGCCTGGACAAGATTGCGGCCGAACTTACTACACCTGGAAAACATTTGCATTGCCACCAGTGTTTTCTGGCAGCATGTTAATAGGCTGTCAAAATAAAGTTAGGTGGCAATACTTTCATGGCATTATAGCAAATCTGAACTTGTGCTGAAACTTTATGAGGGAGTTGCATAATTCATCATCATGTGAAATTCTTACACTGCAGGTGTTATGTGTAACATACTCTCTGAAACATGTAATGTGATACGCCTAACAGGCAGGACTGGGGAATTAGAGAAACAAGAAAGGCCCTGACTACAAAGACAAATCATGTACAAATTTTATCAAATCATAAAGATTAAACCGTGGGACTCCTCAATTGCATCAGACCTGAAAGAGTTTACCTCTTAAACTCTAAGCGGCCCGTTACTGGGCCGACAAAAGTTTGAAACAGTTTTAAAAAATCTTTTGCAACACCACACAGGTGAACCACACCACACACCGGCACAAACAATAACTTTTCAAGTGATGGGTGTTCACTAAACAGTCATGGTGATCACATTGTAAACAGTATGTACAGATGACTTTTAATCTGGTATGAAATCATATGTGCATCATAAAGTGTAATCAAAAATAATTTAAAAAATCATAGTAATTATTTGGTACAAGGAATACGCAAGTGTTATACATAAATCAAAAGGTCTTAACGAGTACATTTCAACTGACATGTTGAACCCTCACTGTGACCGAGTAAATAAAAGCCACGGGTCAAAAACTGAAGAAACCATCACACAGCTTGCCTGAATTTTCACGTGCTCTTGCATATAACTTCACAAAACAACAGCAAATATATACAAGTTATATATCTTACAGGAGATTCTCCTGATCAAAACAAGCCCAATCACGTCCCTGTGTGATGTACCGATCCTGAGAAATCCTCACTAAACCAAAACCATTGAGGCTACAGCTGATACAAGCCATCTGCCATTTCTGAGGTGGCTCTTGCTCAGAGGGCATTTTGTACATTTAGTTGTATTCATTTTATTTTTTTATATTTAGGATATTGTTTTTATAGTTTGTAATTTATTTGGACTTGAATTAACATTAACTACATTGTTCATGCAGCACTCTCAGTAGTTTAGTTGCACTATTAATGTTACCGGAAAAGATGATTTAAATATGGTGGCATTTGTATCCCTTGCTATCCCTCGGTGGATGCTCTTCACACATCTTGCAAAGAACTTAGTGATAGGTAGCTAAGTAGGCCCAACTGTCCTTTTTGTTTCTCAGCTTTAATGTTATCTTAGTTTGTTGGTTTTGATGTCTTGATCTCTTTGTCCGTGTCCATTTTTCTCCTTACAATAATACTAAGATGGTGGTCTTATAACAACAGGCATTTGTCATAACACTCTTTTCTTTCTAAATTAAATTAGATTAGATAAAATTCATTAATCCAAAGGGGAAATTCACAAAATACCATAACTTAATTTAGTGGTAAATCTGGCTTCTCTTACTCCAGCCAGGTGAGTACTTACCCTGACTCACCTTCTGATCTTCTTGCAAACAGGTCTTTTAAGTTCCTGCCTAGTATCATGGCAACTGGCTAGTATGCAGTATGTAACTCCTGGGTTCATCCTACTGGAACAAAGTTGTGGCCCTCATGTGATCCTACAGCCCTTAACTTCTGCTCACTTTTAAGAGACCAAGCAGCCTTCTGGTAGGCTGTCCTCCAAAATTGGGAGTCTATCTTTTCTGGGCATTTTCTACTGCTCTGGTGGTATTTCATTATTGGATTGGGAGCATATATCATATCTACCATAGCTTACCATAAGGCCATGCTGTTGCTGACCACATAAGCACAAGAAGATGTTTAAGTTGGGATGTGAGCATTGTCATAGGGAGTATAAATTATAAATAAATAAATATAATTTGTCAGTGACCACACTGCTTATGGTATTTGCTCCAAACATGTAATTGAATAACATCTTCATGAACTGTCGATTTCATCTTGCGGTGAATAGATCATCCATCCTCCAAGAGCCTATTCACCTACCCATACTGATGTAAAGACATTTCTTTCCCCACAACTTGAAATAATAAAAAACAAAAACACAATCTGTCTTTACAGCTTATTGTAGCCAGCCCCATTTATGAAACTGCTTTGGTTAAAGAGAATGAAGATAGTTTTCATCTCCAAAACATTCACCCGGGAAATCATGGTTCAAAGGCAGGCAGTGTTCCTCCTGATCCTGACTCTGGGGCACTGCTTCTCGTACCAAATGATCTAGACACAAGTGTTGATCCACTGCTGCTGGTCCTTGGTAATGGACTAAAGTTTACTTCATCCTTTCTTAATAGCAAGAATGTGATAATTGCTGAGGTGGTTGGATTGGCATCAAGAGGAGGAGTTTAGCTGTTAGATACAAATTCATCTACCATCATTTATGTTAGTTGTTGAGCTTTTTTTAAGAATTTGATACATCCATCCATCCATTATCCAACCCGCTATATCCTAACTACAGGGTCACGGGGATCTGCTGGAGCCAATCCCAGCCAACACAGGGCGCAAGGCAGTAAAAAAAAAAACCCCGGGCAGGGTGACAGCCCACCACAGGGCACAGAAACACCAAAACATCAACCCCACACAAGGGACAATTTAGGATTGCCAACACACCTAACCTGCTTGTCTTTGGACTGTGGGAGGAAACCGGAGTACCCAGAGGAAACCCATGCAGACACAGGGAGAACATGCAAACTCCACTCAGGGAAGACCACATTTGATACACTTCTAAAGAAACCCCTTATGTGCATTTGTGCTGCCATGTTGTAGACTAACAACGGTATACAGTACATAGTTTTGAATAAAGTTCATACAGTATACCTTTCAGTAGGGGCTGCTGTAGCACCCTCAGCCCCCCTACGTTCCATGGAATTGGTCTGGCCTTGCCACTTGTTGCCCACAAACCTGATTCTAACTGAGCATACACCTTTCTATACAGTGCATGGTGACCTCAATGTATTAATAATCAGCTGCTGATCACAGGAAAACCATTGACCATTGGATTTGTGGTTAGTGGACTATTCTTGATATACCAATGATGCTAGTAGGCATGAAATCTAAAGTAGGTTTGCAGTCCTGATACACCTTTGTCAGTGCATCTAATGGTCAACATCATGCAGTTTTGAAAGAATCATAATAATTTTAATCTTGCCCATCCTTCTAAATTTCATACACGCACAATCCTTTGATACCTAAATATTTCATTTAAATTTCATTATGTAGGCATAGGATGCCGTCATTGATTGAACAGCTGATGTTTCTAAGTGGATATTCAGTATATACACAGAACCTACACACTGTATAATATGAATAGATTAAAGGTAACCCTATGGTTTTGTATTAGCATGTCTTAGTGAAGGATTTAATAAAAAACATATTTTTATGCAACAATAATGTTTAATTCAGAACTGATCAGGTTAAATCTGACCTTTCTTATTTTTGTTTTTGAGCCATTATGATCAAACCTTTTGAAACCAGTTTCTGTTGGCAGTCATCTACTGCTATCATTGCACAGACGCATTTCCTTGTTTAAAATTCTGAAGTCATACTCCAAAATATTTATCTCAAGCCAGTGTTTGTGTGCTTTCTATGGTTTCTGTGCATTGTGGTTAGCCAGAGTGTTCTTACACAGACAACATATAAAGTTCTGTTGCAGTAAATCCTGAATGATTAACAGTCCTGGGTTTATATTAGTCAACAACATCAAAGAATGTAAGAAACTGATCTTGAGATGGACTGCACAGATAGAAATGCTAACCTTTGGTGCCCACACCAGAGACAAATAAAATTAGTAAATGGTAGGTATACTAAGGCACCTAACTTAATGTTGCAACATTCATTGCCAAACAGGGCTGTAAATGATTAAAAATGATTGCTTGTACATTATGCTGCTATATTAATCCACTGTGTGATTGTTTTTTTGGAAATGAGTCCAAGCTCTTCAGACATTCCAGGCAAAAGGAAAAAGTGGCTTAATTTCAACAATCGTTTATTTTGAAAGAATATTTTCCAGCTGCTTCCTAGCCATGCATAGAAGCAATTTGAATCATTTTCCTGATATTATCTCTGATTGGTGCCAAAAACATACTGGTTTTAAGATCTGATTTTCAAACTGTAAAAAGGAAGAACCTTTTCACGATCTTTGTTTAATGAAATTAGTGATGTGTCAAGAGGTGAATGGCTATAAGATGTCATTTAAGATGCTTAACAGAATTTCTGATTCAGTGAAAGTTTGATATTGATGAATGAGTCCCTTCTTTTTCTTAATGCCTGTGTTTATTGATGACTGCCATTTCCAGATGACAGAACTTTCAACAAATCCCACTTAGGAGGCACGACATATTAAACTCAACTAATCTCTGTATCCTGTCTTTGGTCTCCGCTGAACTGCAGGGCTGTCTTTTTAGAAGTCCGCGGAATTAGGTGAAGTTGCTAATGTCAGACTTATAATTTCTAATGATGCTCATAGGCAATAGACTTATTGTAGTAAACAGAATACTCGAAAAACATGGAATGACCAAGCAGTGCATGTTATGGTGGTATGAAAAAAATGTTGGCAGAATTTTGACTGTCCTAATAAAAAAATGTTTGTTATCAGTTAATCTTGCAATTCAAAAAAGAATGAAGTTCTGAGTTCTAGTTTCAGTCTAGTTTTACCCAATATAAAACTTTTTCTGAAAAATGTACTGTATGTATTCATACTACATACTAGACATGGCCAATGCTGTGCTTAATCAATGATGAAATATATGCGACACTAAACATACAGTCATGCGGGACAAATGCAGAAAATCTTAACTTCCCATCAAATTCATTGCAGGCTTTACTCCAGATGTTAAATTTCTATCCAGACATCAAAAACTGGGTTTGGGTTTCAATGGACAACAAAATACGATCTCAAAATGTCCACGAGGTAAGTATCTGAAAGGATCAAATTGTCTAACTTAACGAAAATGATAGCTCACTAGATTATGGAAGCAGACATTTTAATTTAGATAAATGAACTAAAAAAAAAAGTGTTAGTTTGTAGAATCCTGTGTGAAATAGGGAACCAAAGAGAAAATTGCTTTAAAAATAACAAAGGCTGTGAGATATTACACTGCAGGAAGTAAAAGAATTGCCTTTCTAACATTGGCATAAAATTGTGGTTGAAATCCAGAATTAGCAAATAGCCACATGAATTCATAAATTAATTCTTCTGTTGGATAGACTGATGTTTTAATGGTTACTTTTTCACAAGCTACTATCTTAATGTCGGCCCCACCACAGGTACTTTAGATTTTGCACCCAATGCTACCAGCACAGATTAAAGTTCATTGCAATTTTAAAGTAGAACAACTTGGGCTCATTAAATCAATACATGGCTGAATATTAGTAAATGTTACTGAATATAATATTAGTATTAACTTCTTTGCTGTTTAAAACATTTTTATTTTGATAAGTGAAATAAGCTATATGCTAATAAAACAAAACAACAAAACATTGGTAGTATAATACAAATACTTTTGTTTAGGGAGATAGTTTGAGAAAACCTAAATAATTTACTGATGTGTGACAAACATGAGGTTTGAAATAATTCAAGTAAAAATCAAAAATGTAATGAATTTAAAAGGAATTTTGTGCAGAAATCTATGATATACACCCTCCTCATAATGTGAAAAAACTTAATTCATAGAATGAACCAGGTTAGCAATTACTGTAACTGCAGATGTGTGTACGTAATAAATGTAAAAATCAAGGGCATTTGGCTGGCATGGTTAAAAATCACTGGGTTAGCCAAAACTACAATTTGGGTGGGCTAATAATAATAATAATAATAATACAAAATTTGGAAGATGGATGGATGGGTAATTTGTATTGTTAACATTATTGTTATTATTATTATAACTAGGATAGTTTATGATGAAAAATAACTTTGGTGGTATTAATCTTTTTCATATGATTTGCTTTGTTTTCTTTTTAGTATTTTCTTCAAAATACAGTATAATACTTTCATACAGTGTAATGTCTGTCTCTTTTTGTTAATATAGATTAATGTTAAATTTAATATATGTGTATATCTATACAAATATTAATATATGAGAATTGGATTGCTTTATTTATTTACCAAACATATATATTAATGTTAATATATGTTTTTTCATATTTTCTGGTGTATTACTTTATTTACCTGATTGTAATAACATTAATTAGTGTGAATAATATTTATTATGAGATTGGTAATATGTTTCAAAACATAATTGTTTCATTATGTGTTACAAAATATGGGGAGTTACAGTTCAAATCTATCATTATGAATCAAGCTTTATATGAATGACTTTTTATTGAAGCTTCTGATAATATTTTTACATTTGTGTGTTTGTGCATTTCCTTCATAGGTTAGATTTTTGCACAATTTCGGTGTTTTTGACAAAGCATGAATGTGCAATAATTAAACTACCTTAAATTCTAAAAAAATTCAATGTTAATCTTTCCATCTTTCACATCAAAGATAACAGTTTTGTGGTAAAACATTTTTAATATTTTTATGTATATTTGTTTTATATTTATTTTTTACTTCTAGGTTTACATGAATATAAAACCAAAATTGATAAACAAAAATATGTTCTACCTAAAAAATATATCTCAATACAATATAAATATAAATGAATGAAGAAAACATTACACATAATGTGTTATCTGAAAATGTCAGCTGCAATGGCAAACTGGGTATTTCTATTAGGCGATATCTACATAAAAATGAGTTGCTACAGGCTACCATTTAAACGTTTGTATTACAGAAACAATGTACATTTTATGTATATACACAATATTAAAAACATAACATGCATTATTAGGTGTATTACACCATATTCCGAGTTCTGTATTTATAACATATTTAACTAGGTTGGTAGAGTCCTAGGTCCATTCTGAATCATCATACGCATGCATTTCTACTTGTGTCTGTTTTTCTTTTCTTCAAATAATCTGCATTTTTAAAACACAAATGTTGAGTTAACTGTTGACAGTAAAGTGGCCAAATGAGAGCAAATGAGCCCTGCTATGGACTGGCATGCTCCCTATGGCTGATTCCTGCCTTCTGCCTATCTAAGTAGGCTTCATTTCCATGAAATAGGATGGTGTGGAGAATGAATTTGTTATTTCTAAAGCATTCTGTACTAGTACTTTTGCAAGATTTTGCCAACTTTCACAGACAATTGACTTTCGACCATATACCCAAAACTCAAAACCTTTCTGAAATAACTAACAATTTCTTGAAAATCATCCACAGATGATCAAAACTGAGCCAAGATATTTGTTATTCTTTGTAGAAACTTTTAAACGAAACACATTACCTAAGCATCAAAAAATACATGCTGGAGCGTCTTTTAGCTGCTTTCATTTTGCTGACCTTGTGAAAAGTGATAAAGAGCAGATGGAACTAGTGTACATAATTAATTTAAATAATATTCTGAGCAAACTTGCCTTAATATAAAATGTAAGTATTGTACATTGTATTATAAATATGTATTGTTAATAATATATGGTTAATATAAACATCTTAAAAGAGAGCAAGACAAAGATACATTCTACAAAAATCACATTTTTATTTAGTTCAGCAATCAAAAATAAAGTATGCACTGAAAGCATATCATAGCCAACAAAAAATAGAGAAGCAAAGAAAATCTGCACTTACTTACTGTAGCTAGCTAAATAATTAAGAAGATAACAACATTTATTTCTATAGCACAATTTTATGTACAGTAGCTCAAAGTTCTTTACAAGATGTAAAACAGAAAGTTATAAGAAAAGAGAAACAAATAAGATCAATGTTAATAATATTTATAATGTGTTGTGTGTCCTGCAATTATTTACCAGATGACATGTATACAGGGTGGTCCAGATCTAATTATGCAGATCCAGATCGTCTGGATGACTTTGATTTATGTGGGGACGATTCCATTTCGGCGCAAAGACGATTCTTTATGTCGTCAGTTCGCACATTTCTCGATAGTCTGGGATTTTTTGGGTGATTTTCTATGTAATAAACTTAATAAGTTAAAGCGTAATGAAAATTGCATAATTAGATCTGGACCACCCTATAGAAATGTAGCATTTTTAAGACAGAATTTACCTCCGCAGTAGTTGACAACCCTGCAGTGATGAACAGCCACCTTCTCATACCACACACATTACAGACATGGATTAACAAACAGAAGAGTTCTTTGCTTTGTAGAATTCACAATGTCGGCATTCTGAGCCCATATATTTCCCTGAATCAATTGATGAAACAAAATGATGTACCTTCACTTCAGGCGATGTTAGCCAGTCCATTGCATTTTTTTGTATTGAGTAGAATGATTCCATAGTGCTGGTGCATATGTGCACTTTGTATTTATGCACACTGAGAAGTAGCCGTAGTAGTATGAAACTAACTATATGGAGCCTGCAAGGCAAACAAAGGCAGTGATGTAATATAACATAAAAAAACTGATAATCTACAAGCTTTGCACTTTTCACAGGTTTAAAAGAGAAATGGTTCTAAAATCTAATAAATAATTTAGTGAATCGTTGAAATTCAATGTTTATTGCTGTTGGGAATGTTTGGAAATATTAGGTGCAAATGGTATTTTAAAATAGGTTTTGATATTCAAAAGGAAAAGTCGAGGATTCAGGGGAGGGCTTAGTACATAAATAAAGTTAACAAGCCTAAAATTAATACAGTTTCATAATTTATATTTTGTAAAATGCAATATATAGTTTATGAAAACGTTTAACCTTTACACTTATTCAATGCCGTGGATCTCAGCTAGTATTTGTAAATGTCCTGTGTGTATACAGTATATAGGCAACTTTCATTTTGCGAAGTTTTTTTTTTGTCATAATAGCATATAGCATTTTGTGTGTGGGGCTTTTTGATATCATCAGGACATGGCTATAAAAGATTCGTTCATTTAGAAGGCACTATCTTAGCCTTGAGAAAGGATTATAGACAACGACATAGACATTTTTGCCTTCTGTTTTGAACTAGGGTTTTCTTGTGCAGCATTTCATGTGCTGATTTCTGCCTGGCCATTGACAATTCTGATCCCCTTCATTTCCCAGTCTTAATTCTAAACTCTTGTGCTTTGCTGTAAATTTGTCATAACACTGTCATACCCAGATTTGTATTGTCGGGTGTGGAGCATTTGTTATTCACTTTACAATTATTTGTGGCTAAGACTTCATGTAAACTTATCCATGCGAGATATGTTTGTTTTTATGTTATTTCACTTAATTTTGTGGAAAAGTTATCATACAACATGTTTGAAGAATACAGCATAGAGGATCTTTATAACAACGTTTCATTTGAATTTCTCATTTTTAAGAATGATTACCCTGCTTTCAGTCCCGCTGCTCCATCAGGTGCTGACTGAGATCTTAAAACATAAATAATTGTGTCCTGACTCTGATTATTACAGATTAATTTATATTGTGTCATGCTTGAAACAAAACATTTAGCAAAAAAAAAAACATTGGGGGAAAAGATGCAGTGAATAAGTATGCCTGGCCATTAAACTTAAATACACGTATGTGTAAAATAAGTTGCAGCCATTATTACCTGGCTTTGTATTAAATTGTAAGATTCTTAGCGATGCTTCTACGATGCCTGCCTTTCTCTAATGTCAATTTCACTAGCATCAGGAACCAGGTGGAACACTTTTTTTGGATAATACATTGTGGAGTAGGTGATCACCATTAGTTAGTTAGCTGAAGCACTGTGGGATAGCAGACGTTTTGAGGTAAGGTTGTCAGACTCACAGACCATAGCGACAGAGAGTGCATGTTTATTAGCACAAGGCAGAATTTCACTGTACTCTGTACAAGTTACAATAATGACCCTATAAAACTACTCTATAGTAGCTAAGGCACTGTTCGTTTGGGTGTTTTTATTTTTTCAAATACATGTTTTAGTCTTTTTTTTTTTTTTTTTTTTTTGTTTTTTGTACAAAATAGGCTTCTGTACAGAACTGAATCCCAGTATTCCTGGTTAAAATTTCAATCCATAATGGGAAAACATATATACAAATATCAAAGAGCCAGAATTTTTTTTAATTGTGTGCAGAACAAAATGGCACTAAGAAGAAAACATACTTGACCTGAGTTAAAAAAAATAAAAAAATAAAGGAGAAATAACCACCACAGTAATTTCTTCAATATCTTCCATGAGAGTACATTTTATAATGCCAGTGCAGAAAGAAAGCCACCTTAAGTGTTCTTGTTTATAATAAACAACGATCTAGAATGTAGTAGCCCCCTTCATTTTGAGTTTTCATGCTAAAAGAATAGTGGCAGATATGAACATAAATTCCAATGTCATTCATTTGTCCATGTATCGTTCTGGAGGAAACAATATGCACACCTATGACGTGTCTAGTTCCTTATTCATCAGTTAACAACTTAGGAGCACCAACTACACAAAAATGGACCAATGCCCCTGTTGGATTCTGATTCAGGGCATATACCATGGCTTACCATCATAGAGGGTGGTAACACGTCTCAGCTCTGGCTCAGCAAGGGGTGTTTTCTTCATCCGACAGGACACGTTGTACTGTTTTTGGGTGGCCATTCCATAGTTGTGGCAAGAAACCAATTCCCCACCATTGAGTGTTGATGTGGCCTCAAGCATATAACAAACATATAAAGTCCTGGGCTGCAAAAATTCTTCTTTAGCTAAACCAATTCAGCCATCTTGTGTGCTTTGTTTTTTGTTTTGTTTTTTCTTTTTTAATTTGGAGATACTTTAAAAATAGTAAGCCATTCTAACTTATTTACTTTCTCAGGTTCTGAGTAATCGTCCTCTCCTGTTATTCTCTTAAAAAGGGATTACAACATTTCTGCATGAAATTTACACCAAGGCGTTGCTAACAAGAAGCTAGACCAGTTTAAGTATAGCATGATATCATAACATTCTCAGACCTGTTTAACCCAATTCAGGGTCATGGGGGGGCTAATGCTTATCCTTGCAGCATTTAGCACAAGGACAGAACAAACCCTGGCTGGGGTGTAAGTTCAGGCCCCTCAGTCATTCACACTCAAAAAAAGAAAAAACAATATCATATTCTATGAAGAAAAGAATAAACATATTTATGCTGTTTTTGTGCTTTATTGTATAAATTGGTTTAAAATTGCTGTTTTTTATTATGGTCGTCATAATGAGCACAATACCACATCATAAGTAATAGATATAAGCCTGTCTCTTTCTTTAATATTTTAGCTGTTTTGGCATCCTATTTGTTTCCTATTTCTGCATTTATGTGTGCTCTACATATGTTCTGTTAAATAATAAAACATTAATTATTCTGAATATGGCCCATGCTAATTTTGAACATAGACATGGCTATGTTAACAATCTAATGCAAATGTGCCATATATGTCTGGGATTACTTTACTCTTGTAATACATAAAAATATCTAAAAAAAAAATTAATGTCTGACTGTACCACCATTAGAGAGGCTAGAGAAACAATTCTCTGAGGATGGACCTGCATGCTTGGTAAATATCTGAACTCTGGATAGACTGCATTTGTAATGTACAATTTAAGTTATGAAATATACATTAAAATTCTTTCTTTACTGAAATGATCCTGAGAATTATGGCAATGACTCATACCAGATATACAAAGCAAACAAGGCTACTAACGGCTTTGAAAGCTTTAAGATCGAAATGGTATGAGTGAATCTCCTAAGAATATTTCTTAGTGATAAAACTAAAAAAAGCCATTTCTGAACACAAACTGAATGTGGTAGCATTCTTTGTTTAGCTGTGTGCTACCAAAAAGCTGTTCACATAAAAACTAATTAACATTTTCTAGTTAACATTCTTTAAAAAAAGTCTTACCAGGAGTCAGTGATCATTGATTACAGACCTCTTTTAATAAACAACACTTGTAATTCAGCAGTTACAATAAAAGCCCTCCCTTTCGTTCATGATGGCCCTTCAGACTCTGCAATTAAGTCGTCCAGCAGGCATGCACCCTGCTGCAGCTGTGCTGTCAATCTCATTTTGCACTACAAATGAGCTTAGGCACCATGTTTGACATGGGGTTTTAACACCAAAGAAGGCGATTCTCAAACATCAAAGAGCCTAATTGGTTGTGCGCTCAGGCGTTCATCCATGAAAGATCTTACTATCAGCTAACCTAAAGAATAATAGAAAGATGGATATCAAGGGACTGCTACATGGGGTAATTAGGCACATGGAAGAAGGCAAATCTAAAGGGTTTAAAACTTGCCTGCACAGTTTAGCTGCACATTTGCAGTATGCTACCAATGCTCACTCCTGGATACTGAATGTGCCCGATCAATCGGCTCTTTAAATTAGCTCTAATCAAGTGGTAAACATATAACTTGATGAATCGATCACCGGGATAAAACAAACATTACATTTCTGTCAAACTTTCAAACATTTAGTCTGTATTGCTTCATGATTTCTCAAACGAGCGGCTTTAATAAAGTTAAACATGGGGTAATATTGAATAAATAGAAGTGGAAATACGGATAAAGAAGTGAAATTAAGTACAAGCATAAGCCATACATAGGATGACAGGGTCTGGTAAAAAACGTAAATAGCAAAACAAACTGCTGAGAATATCATCATTGAATAGCCAATAATACACCAAAATTCTTAGTTGAAAAGGATCACATGCACAATTTTTGGATTTCATGCTCAGGAATATCTTGTAAATACTTTTAAAGTACCATTTTTAAAAACAGTTTTAAATGTTTGTATATAGTGGATGACTCCTCTGCAGCCACATGTAGCTTCAATAAAAGTGAGCTGTCGAATGGTGCAGTAAGAATGACCCAATTGCTTTGTCATAGAGAGATTGCTCCACTGCAGCGTTTCTCAACCGCTGGGTTACAATCCACTTTCGAGTTGTAAGTTGCCATCTTTGGGGTGCCAGCTCATAAAAAAAATTTTAAAAAAAACTTGCTCACATTAAAACCAAATAGTGTTTGTTTCATCAAAGAGTACAAATGTGTTCTATTTTATTTCCCATTGTGGCTCAGTGCAGGAATGACAGGTCACAAAGCAAATAAATAGTTGGGACACCAATCAGATCGTCCCATTTAATAAAAGAAAGTCCAACAAAAAATATGCCTCTTAGCTTCTACATATAAAGCAGCCCACTTGGGCAAGTAAATATCTAAAGATATTCATCTCTTTTCTGTGGAAACTGGAGCAATGTCACTGGAGTTCCATCTCATGGTTCACTCTATTTGCAAATGAGGTCTCCTTCCAGGCAGCCAGACTTCGTATTTCAAGCAAATTGGAAAGGGCGGGGCTAAATGCCCTAACTGGGCTGTTTCCCAGTGCTGCGGGGACAGAAGGAGAAGAGATTTTAGTAACAGAACCAACCATGGAGGGTTATCACATATTTCGATTGAGCCCGTGAAGAGTTCCTCCAATGTGCATACGTGACACCATATTTAATCTTGAGAGTTGCACCTAGTGGAGATTTCTCTATGAGGTCAGTGAATATAAGTAGGTAAAACTATGACTAGAGGCCACAAAGGATGAGAACCACTGCTCTAGTGGACATCACAGTTCTACATGCCAACAGTTCATGCTGACAGCAGGAAATGAAATCAACTTGGGGTTCATTTTCAGATTTATTGGTTTACTTTGATATAAACCAATGGTGGATTCTGTTGCTTCTCTGCTAGATAATTACTTCAGAATTATTTTTTCTAAGCCTGACTTAAGACTAATTTACATGCCACTCATTTCACAGAATACATTACAAATGGAAAACAAGTTACCTGCATAGCAGTCATCCTTATATTTTACCTGCAATAATCATTTACAATCCATTAAAAGTCAGTCATAATATACGCTTTGTAAATTTTGATGGATGAGAAAAGTCATATGAAAATGTATGTATGAAAACAAATATTTTTAAACATATTGTATTGAATGTAATTATACTCAAAACTGGGTTCAAAATTCAGTACTATCCCTAGTATTGACAATAAATTACACAAATATCTGTAACTTTGTGTGTTCCAGTTAAACATTTAAAAATAAATTCAATTATAAAAGACATAAGTACAAAACAATTTAGTGTGTAAACACTCTGATAGACTTCTTTAAGCTATTTCTGCTAAAAACAATTAAGTTAAATTAGAACATTTCAACAAAGTATAATATGACTATTAGCTATTGCTAACACACACTTAAATGTCTTCAAATGGAAGTAAGATATATCAGACTTACATCGGAAACTTAAGTGGGTCAGATTCAATAAAAATGTTTTTCAGAGATTATGATGAATTATGCAATATAAATTGTTTAACAGTCAACAGGATAGTCAGTCATTAATGTATAATTTATTGACAGCATTGAAGAAGGTCATAGGTGCACACGATTAAATACTACACCGATTGATGACCTTAGGTTTCCTGTTTCTGTCAACATCTCTTTTAGTTTCATTCTCTCCCACTGTTTCCTGTATACACTTTAACTTTACTGCAGGTAACCATCATACATTTTTCACAAAAGTTGTTTGTATAAAAATAACTTTTTAGATTTCAATCTTTTCTCATTTTCAACAAAAACATATAGTTCATGGTGCACAACAAATTCAAGATTAAACCTACATTACGGTGTACAGGTATATGTTGTTTATATACTGTATAAAATACATTAAGAACCTTGCCTAATGAATAATATACTTGAGATGTCACTTTCTGTGTGGGTATAAAACAAATTTCTGGTCTTTATTCATTGAATTGAGCATATAAATGGAGCCCTACTGCTGCCACTTGTGTGGGTGACAGGGAAACCTTTATGATTATACATTAATGAAACCTTCATCTTACCTAAATCTCAAAAGTGTTTCTGTCCTTTAGTAAATAACCCTTCATTTTTTTCACTGCTTAACCAAACTACTTAGCTGGATTCTGTTTCCAGTTCAACCTCATTTAACTCTAACCCTGTCTCTCAACTCTACTGTGAGGTGATCTGATCATTTATAAGAAATATTTCTCTCCAATCTGCCCTTTTTTACCTCTCACACCCTAGACTGCTACATGAGGACAAGTAAGACATCACATCTATTTATTTGAATCAGTGTATATTCAAAATATGTGCTTTGTCCTTTGAAGGAATCTGCCTCAAGAATAGTTGACTCACTTTTAGTATTCCTTTTAATTTCTTATATTCAGTGAATATGAGAGTGTTCTGCCAGTACTCAAAAGCAAATCCAAAGACTAGACAAAAGTTAAAAAACAAAATCATAAAAATCACAAATGATTTCTGACTGATTTTTACATCTCTCTTCCACAACATTAAAACCAGCAGCCTAATCTTGTTTAGGTCCTACTTGTGCCGCCAAAACAGATGTGACTCATCAGGGCATGGACACCAACAGACTTCTGAAGGTGTCTTGTGGTATCTAGAACCCAAATTTTAGCAGAAGATCCTATAGCCTCCTTAGTGTTACATTTTTTCTTGAAAAAACAAGTAAAAAGTGTTGCATTTTTTGGCTTGAAAAGTATATATTTATTAAATCTGATCTTTCTACTACAAAGTCAGAAGCACAGAAAGTATAACAATTATTCAAATAAAAAAAACCTTTTGGGACAAGACTTTTTTTCCTGCAACGAGACGTGATCTTTTGAAGAGAGACAGAGAGATAATTTCACGTCCTGCAAGATGGCCAAGTCACGCACTACTTACAACCATTTTCAAACAATTCCACGTTCATCTAACCTCTCAGTTGTTGGAATGCTTTTGGCAGACACACTTCCTGTGCTCTCATCTCTTAAAAATTCGGGGCCGGAACAAGACAAAGTAGAACGTCATAATTCATAAACAGGTTAGAGCAGGTTAGAGATAATGGGAGTAGGTAAATTCGAAAGTCACAAAAAAATGATAGTAAAGATCGCATTAGTGCAAACAAACGGAAAATATTACTCAGTGAAATAACAGAACAGCGAAAAGAGATTGAATAGTGTTTGAGGATGTCTGGGGGAGAAGAGAGACAAGGCAGTGAGACAAAAGGACAGCTGCTGTACAGGCTTTTAAACGTTTGAAACGCCACAGTTGATCGAGAAAAGAGGAGGTAAGAAAAAACTGTATTTGTTTCTCATTGTATCACCGTTTAAGAGGGGTTTCAGAGGAGTAATCGTGTCTCCATGGGGTGCGTTCAAGCCTCCCTTTCACAACGGCCAAAGCACTGGCTTGGAGGATAGGGGTTGGTGAGCGAAGCGAGCAGGGGGCCCAGCCCCCTAGTAATAATAATAATAATAATAATAATAATGCTAATACCTTATATACTGTCAAAATGTGTTGTTAGTATGATATATCTTGAAGCACAGTGAAATACCAGTCCAATGTCACATATAGGACAATAGTAGTGTGATTGTTTGTAGATTTTCTTTCCAGACTGATTAGCTTTTGAACAGCACACTGCACATGTGTGACTGACACAAGCATCACTTTCGGATCCATCAAAATCACTTTCCATTTCACTGTATGTTTCAATTTCACTGCCTGAAGACAGATTCACTTCATCATCACTGTTTGTATCACTGTCAAGAGCGTGCAACACCTGGGCTGCTGAAAAATGTTTCTTACAAGACAGAATTATGAGACTAGAAGATGTGTCTGTACCCTTACCTGGGTAACACTTGAGCCTGTCGCTTATGTAAGATATGCCTAAGCAGTTTTCAGAGCAATGCTTGCAACTAACGCTGTTGGCACTTTCACAGGCCAAGTAATTCTCGGGTCTAACACTTGTGCGACTCATGTCTATACAGTTGCCCGTGGGTTTTAGCACTGGTTTTACAGTTCGAGTGATGCTCAGGTCTAAAGCTAAGAAGGCTATGTTCTGTAAGACATGAGGTGGGTTCTCCATGGATCAGACTTGTTTTTCCAGCACATCTGGGGAATATAGATTTTAGAGACCAAGTCAACACCTTGAACTCTTTGACATGTTCCTCAAACCATTCCTGAACAATCTTTGCAGTGTGGCTGAGCGCCTTATCCTGCTGAAAGACACCCCTGGTAAACAATGCACACACGCCTGGCTGCAGGCAGGGATCAGTATGGGCACTCTGAACAGTCTTTCGCTGTGCAGTTCCATACACATCAAGCTGCGTTGTACTGTATACTTTGACACCTTTCAAACATGATTAGCAAGTTTTTCTTTAATTTGTGCTACAGTAGCTCTTCTGTGGGACTGAATCGGACGGGCTAGCATTCACTCCCCACATTAATATAAATGAGCCTTGGGCTCCCATGACCCTGTTGAGGGTTCACTGGCTGTGCTTAGTTGGACCAATTTTGGTATGTACTAACCGCTGCATATTGGGAACACTCCATAAGACATGTTGATTTGGAGATAAATCTGACCCTGTTGTCTCTCCATCACTATTTGTCCCCAATCAAAGTCACTCAGATCCTTACATTTGCACATTTTTCTTGCTTACAACACTTCACCTTCAAGAACTGACTATTCACTTGCTGCCTAATATATCCCAGCCCTTGACAGGTGCCATTGTAACAAAATAATCAATGTCAACTTCACCTTTCAGTGGTTTTAATGTTGTGGTTGATTGGTGTATTATCATTTTTGCAATGTGCTTTTTTAGATATCTTTACATGTTACTCTTAGATATGACCTTTCACCTGTTCTTCGGACTCTACTTTTGCCCTATTGATTTTTGTTGCCACCCTTCTGTTTTTTTGGCCTTCTGTTTGTCTGTTAACATAGCCTTCTGGATTGCAAACCTCCTTCCTATGACTTCAATCTTATTTGTTTGTCCAAGTCTGCAACTCAGCCTGCCAGTAACCAAAACCTGAACCCCACAGAAAATGTGTTGCTAACATATTTCTCAAATAAAGAGTAATTGATTCTCATTTTTTTAAGTCCACATTTAATCTATATATTTGAATAAGCAAGGAATATGCCACATGGCGATGTAATGGTAGCACTGCTGCTTCATCCATCCATCCATCCTCCAACCCGCTGAATCCGAATACAGGGTCACGGGGGTCTGCTGGAGCCAATCCCAGCCAACACAGGGCACAAGGCAGGAACCAATCCTGGGCAGGGTGCCAACCCACCGCAGGACACACACAAACACACCCACACACCAAGGCCAATTTAGAATCGCCAATCCACCTAACCTGCATGTCTTTGGATTGTGGGAGGAAACCGGCGCCGGAGGAAACCCACGAGACACGGGGAGAACATGCAAACTGCACGCAGGGAGGACCCAGGAAGCAAACCCAGGTCTCCTAACTGCGAGGCAGCAGCGCTACCACTGCGCCACCGTGCCGCCCCTGCTGCTTCATAGTAAGAAGTTATTCTGTGGAGTTAGCCACATGGGTTTGCTCTGAATGCTGCAATTTCCTCCCATAGTCCAAAGACATGCAGGTTACTTGGACTGGTGTTAAATTGTTCCTTGTGTGTGTTTTCATCTTGCCATGGGCTGGCACCAAGAGCGTCGTTTGGGGTGGCAAGTGGGATGATAGCCCCAGGCCCTGTGCCTAAGGGGGCCCCACTTTTGAAGTCCGTGTGTTCTATTCAAGTTATATTCTCCGGTTATATTTTGATAAATTCCTAGTGTTATCTTGCAAAAATTTAGCTGAATACTCTAATGAGAAAATCCGGTGTATGTTAACATTATTTTATTAAATTCGTGCCCAAGTTTATACAGTCCACACATACCGGTAACAGCGTTTGATGAAACTGGCCCCGTGTGGGGTTGGTTAGATCTAGGGCCCGCACACCCCTAAGGCCACCTCTGGCTGGCACCCTGTCCATGGGTTGTTGCTTTCAGGGATAGGCTTCTGTTGCCCCTTGCATTAGAAAAGTAGGTTAGAAATGATTGGATGGATCAATGAATACTATAATCAATCCTGCCTACAGCAACTTCCTCTCTTGAACATTGCCCAGGTTTAAAACAGTGATACATTCTGTACAATTTCAATAACAGACTAGTCAAAAGTTTTTGATTAAGCCTGAGTGAGGTTATTTCAGCTTGCATATGTTATATTCAGTATTTTCATCTTTTTACGAGTCTGACAGTAACTGCTGTTAGAAAAACAGATCCTCAGTAGTCAGCACAAGAGACTGTAAATGCAGGAGGGTTTCTGCCTTTATGTGCCTGCTATTTAAACAGTGGCATGGCAGTCTGACCAAATCTCCCTCACACATCATCCTAACCCCTGTGATAAAACATATAAAAACCACAAATGTGATATATTTGTTTTTGATGTAGCAATTAAATAACATAAAATGCAACAACTTTAAAATTAGTTAAACAAACTGCAAACATTTTCCAACTTGTTAAAACAAGAAGGTGATTATTTTGTCATAGTTACAATACGTTGACAAACAAACTTAAAAAAAGCAGTGTTTCCTGTCATTTAATTATTGTTGTAGCGCCACCACATAGAAAATTTTATGTGTTTGCCACTTCATGGTCTGGTCTGCTTGAGCAAGAATGATGATAGCCCATCATACATCCTGCTTTAGGAAAAGACAGCCGATTGACAGAGGCACCCCTGAAGGCTCGACATCTGTTTGTAGAAGGAATTTGCATAAATTAGGCCATTTTTCGAAAGGAGAAAGAACACAGCAATCGGATGAAAAAGACCTTAAGAAAACATTGTAGAATGTGGTCTACAGTGTGATATGCTCTGGGTCTCCACAACCTAAAATTTAAAATAAGCAGTTAAACTTGATAGATGTCATGGATATAAGAAGCAAAGGATTAAAATTAGGAAGGGCGAACACATCACATATGTTATGACGTAGACAGGAAGAGGTTGACTTGCTGGGCAGGTATTGCTAGAACTCTCCAAGAGACTGTTGTGAATATCTGGCAAGGAAAGTTGCTCTATTAGTTACTTTGAGGCCAAAAAGATAACTGAAAAATGGAGTTAGCAAATGAAAACTGTTCAACAATAAACAAGCAAAATGTCCTTCCAACGCATACTAGAATTCTTTCGCCTATCTATCTTCAGAGTTCTTTTTTTATTTTACAGTGCCTGGATAATCAGCTGCTATGTGCTGCCATCTTAAATAGGTGACGAATGAAGACTCAATATGTCAAATGTCATCCATATCAAGTGAGAAGCACCATGCAAAGTGGCAGTAAACAACATGGCCACAGCCATGAAATACATTTGTAAAACCAGATGGTATCGACATAATGTCATCAAATACAACACTAAAAAAATAAACAATTGAAAATAAACATGCAGAAAGTACAAAATGTGAAATTAAACACTTCTAATGATAAAGATAAAGCTTCATGAATGATCCAGGGATGCTCACAGTGGTGGGTAGAGAATTCCTCTCCCCTCCACTAGGGAAGTCGGCAGACACCAGGTAAAAGTAAGCCCTGTATTAATTATGGGAGCCCTGTGAGAAAGACAGAAGCCTTGGAGGACTGGCTGGAGGTCAGTATAATTCTTCCATGTTAGCAGCTGAAATTGAGGCTGTCCCATGTGGGTCACGTAATACAACTGCCTGATAAGCATAGAAAATTATAAAACGTCATGCAGGTCTAACACACTGTTGCATCTAAGCATTACTGATTGTTCTTCCATACATCCATCCATTTTCCAACCCACTGAATCCGAACACAGGGTCACAGGGGTCTGCTGGAGCCAATCCCAGCCAACACAGGGCACAAGGCAGGAACAAATCCTGGGCAGGGTGCCAACCCACCGCAGTGATTGTTCTTAGTTTGGAAAAACTTCACTCTGAAAAGGATTCTGGTGAAAGACCTGGCCGAAATTTCAATACTTTAGGAAATAGGAGGATCTTGGAGCTGGACAAAAGACTCACCGAAGACTGGATAAGAAACTGGACTGGTGAAAGGTGTTATTTTTAGTACTGGGAAGGTGGGAAAAGCAGGAAGTCATCTAAACAAGTAAACAAACATAAAACATACATACAATATATTCTCAAACGCCTTGATCAGTAGGGCTGGGCATAAGGGAGGAAGTAACACTAGACCTTCAACAGAGACTAGTTTATCACAGGCACATGTAGGCACATATCTTCATTGGGACTATGTTGTTGTTTTCTTTGGGGATGTAGGAGGAAAACCAGAGCACCTGAATAATAACCCACATAGATGTGTCCAAGCTTCAAAACGGACAATGACTCGGTGCAGGATTATGTGGAAATGTGAGGCAGCAGCACTAACTACAGCACAACTGTGCCGTTCTCCTCGACCAGCAGACATGCTTGTTTAACTAGGCACAGTAGGGTAGAAGAATTTCATAATTTTGTTGTCCTTTGTTCATTTCTTTTGTCTCTGTAGTCATCTCTGCCTTTTGTTTAGCTAATAAAAAGCATTATTTTAGATAGCTTTGGATTTCTTTGACATTTATATTAGCCTAACGGGACATCAATGAAGCACTGCACTGTTACAGGATATATAGCAGAACATTTTGTGTTTTATATTTTAAAACATATACAGCCTGTGAGGTGCAGAGCATAAGAATAAATCTCTTTGAACAGATTTTAAATTAACACACATATATGCAAAAATATTTTACAGATCCATTACAAAGCTGTAAGAAAATATTTAACCTTCCCTGGTGTCAAACTTAAGCAAAACTACATTAAGATTTTCTTTTTGTTCCTTATCTAGCTATCTATATTAATGTCAATGTGTAATGGCAATGGGAGATTTTTTGAAGATTTTGTTTAATATTTAAAAAAAAACAATGGCCTGATCCCCACATCCTGCCTTTTAATAGATCTGTGCAATTTGATTTTTCTTCAGGTAATCCAGTTTCCACATGCACCTCAAAGACATGTAGGCAGTGCCAGTGCTAGGTTAGTTTGTGCCCTAGGCCAAGCTTATTAGTGTGCCAATTGACTGTCTGTAGCTAACTTGTGTGGCTGGGTACACCCCCCTATGATCTGTGAATGCCTAATTCGCCGTAATGGTGGTGCCAGCCCTGCAGGGTAGGTTTATTGGTCTATATCAATAAGTTTAATTAGGAATGTGCTGAAAGGGATTGACTTCCTTTCCAGGGCTGGTTCTTGCCTTGTATCTGAAGTTCTCAGAGTAGACTGTGACCCCTTACAAATCTGAACCCAGTATAGGATAGATAGATAGATAGATAGATAGATAGATAGATAGATAGATAGATAGATAGATAGATAGATAGATAGATAGATAGAGTATGAAATGCACTATAGACTAATAGATAGATAGATAGATAGATAGATAGATAGATAGATAGATAGATAGATAGATAGATAGAGTATGAAATGCACTATACACTAATAGATAGATAGATAGATAGATAGATAGATAGATAGATAGATAGATAGATAGACATAAAAGGCACTATATGATAGATAGATAGATAGATAGATAGATAGATAGATAGATAGATAGATAGATAAAGAATGGATAGATGGATATATCTGACTACCTTGTGAGGTCTCTATCAAACTTAAATGGAGTCCACAAGTTGTTACTTTCTGAAGTTACAGAGTACATCTACCTACAGTATATTGGCTGCCATAGTGTGTTTCACCCTTCAAGCAGTGATCCTGCCTTCCATTTTCTTAACTAGCTAGAGCTGTATACAGGGAATGCATTAGCAAATTCTTTCACAGAATGCAATGCCTTGAATCCGTATGATGAAATAGCTGTTTGAATTTGTAATGCTTTGTTAAGCTTAACTCAGCTGCAAAAAAGAAAAAGGAAAAAAGTATTTTGCTTGTAAATGCTGGATGTACTTTAAAAAAATAAAATACAGCAATGAAAATGTCCCAAACTCTTACCCTTACATGAAAAATATATATTTTTAAAATATATTACTACCTATATCAAATTATGTTTTAAAATATGTTATAAAATAAGTCAAGGATAAATATATTACAATATCTTGCTGTATACTGAAATGTTAATGTAAAATATGTAAATTAATACAGGGTTTGTATATTGCAATATATTTTCCAAAATCTAAAAATGTATTGGGCAGCATAGCACAGTGGTAACGTGGCTGCTTTGCAACAGGAAGACCATGGTTCCTGTCCTAGATGGCCCCTGCATGGAGTTCTCCCCGTGTCCATGTGAGTTTCCTCCGAGTACTCTGAGTTCCTCCCACTGTCCAATGACATGCAGGTCAGGTGAGCTGGCAATGTTAAACTGGCCCATGTTGGTGTGTTCAGTTGCAATGGACTGGTGCCCTGTCCAGGGGATTGTGCCAGATGCTGCCTGGAACAGTGAGTTTAGAAAATATATGAATGGATAAAACATAACTTTAAAATACTAGCGATAATATTGCAATATTATAAATACTGTATACTCTATATCCTAGTTACAAGAAACTATAAAATATATTTTACAGTTTATTTTTCAAGATATCTGTCATTATTGTATTTTGCAGTATATTTTAAAAATATATTAACTTAGAATTGAAAATATCATCTATTAGATGACTCATAGGTGTTTCTTATGTTGAGACATGCTCTAAATCAAATCACAGTGTGACATAGCACAACTTATCAGCCTGCTATTAAGTACAAGTAAGTAATAAAGTTGTAAACCTAAGCCCACATACACTGGTGGAGCGACCTGCTTGAACCAGTTTTTGTGAGTTAAAGGGAGTTCAAAATAAACTGGAGTCATTGAGTAGACTGTGGTTAGCTTTTACCAGGTAAGATAAGGCAATAATGATATGACTTGGTCAGGACACACAATATATTGCAAGTGTTATACACTATATATTTACACATTTGTTTGTTGCAGTATATTAAGAGAACTATGTTTCCTTGTATTTTAGATGTAATATTAAAAACATACATTTGGAGTACATATATGTTACATTATATTGAAAGACATGTCCGCATATTTTGGGTATACAGGTGGAATCCTATTGTAGTAAAATTCATGGGGCCATAAAATATTTGGTTAAAACAAATAACAAATATGAAAAAAATATGTATACTGTTGTACTAAGACAGCCCCATGGCAGCTCAACTGAGTCTGGTAAACAGTTAACCAAAGGCAAAGTAATTGGTTGTCCTCTGCAGTATCAGGCTTACCGCATACCGTGCTTGTTATAAGATATTTAGAACATGTAACACCTAACCTTGACTCACCTTTTCATCTCTCATGCAGCTAACTCTGTGACCCAAACTTGACAATACCCGTATAAAAAAAAAAACAGTGCTTCTTAAACTGTAAAAAATATTTTATTTGAAAATGAGACATTACCTGTAACTTTTTTCTATAGAAACGCAGCTATGAATACAGAATGAAAATGAGAGATTAGGTGTAACTTTTGTTTTATAGAAATCCATCCATTTTCTAACCCGCTGAATCCAAATAGGGTCACGGGGGTCTGCTGGAGCCAATCCCAGCCAACACAGGGCACAAGGCTGGAACCAATCCTGGGCAGGGTGCCAACCCACCGCAGGACACACACAAACACATCCACACACCAAGCACACACTAGGGCCAATGTAGAATCGCCAATCCACCTAACCTGCATGTCTTTGGAAATTCAAACGTAATTCGATCTTTTTTTTTTATTCAGGTTGATCCTTCAAAATTGTTGACAACGCTGAAGGTGCAATTCTGAATGCCTTCACCATCATTATTCTTCATTTTGGAATCCACTTTTCCAGGATTGTTCATTGTTATGTAGAACTAGAATCAAAGTAGGCTTTTCCCAAACTTGAGATGTAGGCTTTTCATCTTGTGCAGGCCAAAACAGGGGTAAAAGCTTCTAAATCTCAAAAGAAAGAGGGGAATCATTAAATCCTCTGTTCCAAATGACAAAAAAACCTTTATATTTAAATTTTTTTTAATGAAAATGAATAAACAAGAATAAAAAAAAGAGCAAAGGGATCAAGAAAGGTGTTATGGTATTGTTTGCATTTATTTGTATTTTATGAGTTGTTCATTTTTATTATTATTTTTCATATTTTTATGTATTTCATCTTATGTTCTTAATTTTATCTTGATATTTTAACTGTACTTCCATTCGTTGTGCTTTAAAGGTGAAGCCCCAGGAGGCAGGGCCACCCTGGCATATCTCTTTCTGATCCCTCTCTTTAGCTGTTTCAAGAAATCATTGTGTTTGTTTGGAATTATTGTGAGTATTGCTGGTTTTGTTTTGGACTTTTCTGGCTTCTCTTTAAGAATTACAGTTCTGGAAAAGTGTTTTGGTAGTTTTTTGCAGTAGGATTGCCTATTAGGCAACTCCACTTTTCCTCTTTTTTCCTCTTTTGATCTTCTTTGCCTTATTTTACATTTTTTCAAATAGATCCTTCATTTACAAAAAGCTATGGTTTGCATTTTTGATAATTCACTTTATTTGCCATTTACAATTTCTGGTATTAGGAATTTGTAATGTTTTTCATTTCCCAACATACTCTCCAGAGACACACAGAAGGTGAAATAGAGAAGCTTGTGGTCAAAGCAATCTGGACAGTGCCCCTGGAACAATTGCAGATTCTTTTGTGCACAAGATTTACTCTCATCCTTCCTCTTGTGAGTTTTTTTTTTTTTCTTGTGAGGTGTTATTTTAGCAGTTCCAAATGTTTGAGGTCTGCTAGACAAAAGTCTGCTGATCAAAGTTTTTAGTAAACTAGACTGGGTGAACCTCTTCTGGGTGAGGTCTCACCCCCCCCCCTCCATTTTCCCATGGTTGAGACCCCTATCATACAACAAAATATGTCCATAATACTGTACTCAAGCCAAAGTTCAATATGCTAAACATACTATATGAAGAGGAACATACAAAAGCAGAAATCCAGAGTTGAAAGCCAAATTTCTAAGAACTAACGGCAGTACTATATGTCACAGGACGGGCACTGAGCTTGACTCAGACTTACACAGTCCTGGGGACATTACAGCTGCAGTATCAGAGAGCCCAACCCCCTTAGGTAATATATATATATATATATATATATAAGTACAAGGAACATGAATGACATAATAATAGTAATAGCATAATACATAACATGATATTTACAAAACCGGGTCCCAAAAATACGTTACAAAATTTACGTATTTATATTACACTGAATATTTCAAAGATAACAAAAATATTAAATACAAAGAAAAAACACTATAATGTAATGATGTGTAGTGTGAAAAGTGGCTATTCTATGTGATGCTAGTCAGACGTTTAAGGTGCCATGGCTTTTCACTGCGTATATTATATCTGTGTACCATACAGTTTGTCCATTTAAGATGCACGGATCTTAATTAATAGCATTCTACTTAGCTAATCATTACCTTAATGTAGCAGAAGTACCATCAAGAAATATGATTGTTTGAAAGGACTGTGGCATCTCTTGGCATATTTTTGAACACATAATGGAAAGATACAAAATGAAATCTTTAAGTAGACCCTTCTTTAAACTGGAGAAGACCTTGGACTAGTGCAAAGATTCAGGAATCAACAGGCAACAATGCAAACAAGAAGATGAAATATTCAAATTTTAAATATCAGTGAAATGACTTGAAAGTTAAGTTCACCCTGTACAGACAAACAGAATTTGAAAACATCCACAAATTGGAACAGACACAAATCTGAGAATCTCACACTGTTGATTTTTCACATACATTGGTCACATATAAAAAAAATGTTTACCTTTTAATTACTGAATATTTTCTTAGGGATCCAACCCTGGCATTCATATGACACAAATGTCCATCAAAAGTACAGCATAGCACTTTGATAAGCTTCTGGACATTGCCAAGTGGCTGCTTATGTCTGTTTAAAGGTCCGGAGTGTGAAAGTAAGAGAGGGTGGAAAAACAATTGGTATAATCCAGTTGTCACATGTCATCTTCTTGGTCAGAAACATTGGAACTGTGAATGAAGCAAACAGGTATGTAAGCTCCCTGGCATTTTGTACATCCCTATGCTCAGGCAAGAATGAACTGTGATGCCTTCAACATCGTTCATCCATTTTCTAACCCATTATTATTCTGTTAAGCTAGTGCTTTTTCTGGCAACTTTGGACACAAAGTGGGACTCTGCATCGAAAAAGGAAGCCAATCCCACAGTCACTTAAGCATTAGTAATTTAGAATATGCAATTGGTCCACTAAACACACATCTTCAGGATGTGAGAAGAAAACACATGCAGAAAAATTAACTTATCCATACAACCATTTAAAATTTAATCTACAGAATCACAGGCAAATGGAGCCTATCCCTGCACCAAGGGGGGGGGTTAGGACCCAACCCTGGATGGAACAACATGATGCACACACCAAGACTGGGACCAGTTTAGGCACACCAATTGATTTAATATCATATGTGTCCTTGGGGTGTATCACAAAACTGTTACACCATTAGTCATTGCACACAGACAGAAGAAGGACATGCAAACTCCATAAAGTTAATGAATGGGTGGGATTCAAATTCTGTCTCCTGTGGCTATGAAACAGTAATACTAACCACTGCAACTCTAAATGAAACTCCCTAATAAAAAACCCTGCCATACTGTCACTGATCAGTCTATCAGTTGCTGCAGTTTTCTTTTTTGTTCATTGGGCACAGGAAACAAATCCGACCCATGTTGTGATGAGAGGTGGTGAGCTGAAGGATGTTTTGCCACTTTAATGAGAGCTAATTAGGTTTGAAGTCTGCAAGCCTAGTGAAGAGGACGGCCATGGGAAATATGGAGAGCAGGAGAGACAGAGAGAGGGAGAAGTGCCGCGCTTCACAGCTGTATGAGGGTTATCAGGTGTGCAGTCTGATCACTCCATTGTCTTCAGTGTTTATTTTACAAATCTGCTTCATGCAGTATTTGGTGCTTTTAGCTCCGCACAGTCAGAGACCAGGCTCAGGGCTGATCTTTTAATAAAATTCTCATTTGACAATTATCGATCACTTCACAATTGTTAACAGAGTGTGCTCAGTGAAGCCAAAGCTTAATTGGATTTTTTTTTCTGAAAGATTTTACATAGTGTGGAAGATTACAGTGTGCTGTATAGTAAGATATCTGGGAGGATGACAATGGGTGCATTCAAAAGTTCCCGAGGTAAAAAAGACAAAAGGAAGAAGCATACATGAGTATATCCCATATATTTTCTAAAGACGTTATAGGAGAAACAGAAAATTTTATTATTCACACCTAAACAAGAAGTTTTCAAAGATCAACAAATCAACAATACTGTTACTTTTATGATATTTTCATATTTCTAAATATACAAAAGTTACAAAAGTATGGGAAGGTGGAGCAGTGGTTAATCCTACCTTCTCATGGATAATGTCTCCTGGGTTTAGTTTCTACTCTTGGTCATTGTGTGTGTGGAGTTTTCATGTTCCACATGTACCCGAATGGCTTACAGCATCTCCAACAAATTGCAGGTTAAGTTAACTGGTAATCCCACATTGGCCTTGTGAGTGGGTGTGTGTGAGTGAGACCCCTGTGGTGGGCTGGAGTCTTGTCCAGGGCTGGTTTCTAATGTAGTCCCAAGTACTGCTGGGTTATGGTCTGATCCCTTGAATTGGATTAAGTGAGTTTGTGAATGTTATGTTAGAATAAACATATACCATGTAACATTTTGAAAAATGACTAGTAATACTCAGACAGTGAATTCTGTATCATCACATTGTTTGACTAGTCTCTGGGGCTATGATTACCAAAATCTTTTAGAGAATGATTTTATTTATTTTTACTATAATTATTAGTATTTTATTAGTGTTTTGAGTGTCATATTTTCCACCATTAAGACAACACTATCAGTTACTTTTCACCGCAAGTCCCAGCGCAGCATTGTGTGGTGTCATTCTTTTTAATTCAGCTAAATAAATCTGTCTCTATGGTTCCCTCTAGTGCTTACTGCAATTATTACAGCTAATTTTTTTTTTAAAAGGAAATTAGTGAACATAGTATACAGAACACCATCATAGAAAATTTAAGGAAAGTTGCATATTCTCTGCCTCTTCTCATATTCAGCCTGCAGCTCAGTCTTTGACCTTTCTTTGTAACCATTATAAGCTATCCATCCCATCTATTGACATTACTGCCTGCCCTTGCCAGAAAATTCAGGTTTCACTATCAGGAAACATTAGAGGCTAATAAAATGAAATGAAGGGACTTGATATTGCCATGTCTCTTTTTACAAGGCGTGGGATTCTAGAGGTTTGCCCTCATTTTCTGACACTGACAGAAGTGGATTTATTTATCTGGTGGCATAAATATTTAAGGGTTGAACGTCAATAAATGACAGCTGCATCGATAAATCAATACAAATAATGGTAGAGCAAAGAAAAACATTTGCTGTATTGAAGCCCTTAGTTTTGACTTAATGTGTTTTCTCATATTCATTTTGCCTGGATATTCATCTATACTGTGTGATAATTTAATTGAATTGTAGCTACATAATTCTTAGCATTGATATGTAAACTGATAAATCATTTAATTAAGGTTGCACTTACAAGATTAGCAGTTGTTTCTATTAAATCTCTCTAGAAGAAAGATGTTTTTTGAGGTTATCAAAAAATATAATCATATTTTTTCTTAAAAATACTGTAGCCATTGCCTTGTGCCAAATGATGTCTGAGATCAGGTCTGGCTCCTTTGTGACTCATGAAAGGGGAAAAGTGTTGAAAACTGGTGAATGTCTAGATGAATGACGTAACTAAAAAGGGAAAAATGGGAAGCATCAGAATTCAAAATTAATTTTAAAACTCATATTCAAGCAAACCTTATTAACCTCAATGTCAAAACAGTTACCAGTACATCATAGCATAAAGAATGTGTAGTATGACTAGAAAAGGCATCAATGATACAGTTATAAACAATTAGATAGATAGATAGATAGATAGATAGATAGATAGATAGATAGATAGATAGATAGATAGATAGATAGAGTGACCAATATTGGTATTTTTGAGGCATTCCCAGCCCAGAATAAAGCCAAGGATACCAACTATGCAAAAACAGAAGTGTTTTTATTAAACAAATAAATTACACACTAAAGTAAAAAGGAAAACCAAGTACAGACAAAATAAAAAATAATTCATGCAGTCACACTAGGCCTACCTTAATTGGTCCTAAACATCTTTCTATAGGTGGGGTGCACATACAATACTTAATTTTTATTTGTACCCTTTCATCTGTCTTCCTCCAGTCAATCATGTGCTCCTCCCATCACTACATTCATTATCCCTCTACCAGGAATGTAGCTACATGGTGATACTTACTGTACACTCTGGAATTAGGCGACACCAGGCTTAAGCTGCACATTGTGCCCTTTGGTGTTCATAAACCCCTGCAATGTGCTAAAAAGCCACAAGCTGCCCATTTTATGCCAGAGGCAGGATGACCCCATATACCCCAGCCAAAGGTAGTGTTCATTCTGGTAGACATGAGGTGCTTTCTCACATGCCTTCTTTTCTTTTTCTAAATGTAGAGGTCAAGAGAAGGGAGTCTGGAAACTGAGGGACATTCACTGAGGCAGTGAGGTGATTGTATTGACAACACTTGTCTTTCCCACTACTTCAATGTTTTATTATTAGTGCCGCCACTCAATCTTAGTCCAGATTAGCTATTAAGAACAGACCATGATAGACAGACAGACAGACAGGTAGAAAGACAGACAGATAGATAGATAGATAGATAGATAGATAGATAGATAGATAGATAGATAGATAGATAGATAGATAGATAGATATGCCATCCTGCTGTCTTCTGATTTTTCTACATACAGTGAATCCTACATTTAGAAAACAATTGGAAGCCTATGCCAAAAAACAAACATATATGGACGGGTGTAGCATAAGTCTGACCTGCTTATAAACAAACATTGTCTGCATCAAAAGCTGACATTCGGTCACTAGAATTAAAAATGTTTAATGCCATCATTGTTAAATCAAGATCTTCTTATACTATGACTAACTGTTCATTAAAGTGGCCTTAAATGTAACTGGGTTATAAAGATGATATCTTATTTAAGTGTATTGTATATTTTACAGTATAATAAATGGGGTAACTACTACTTTTTGTGTTAGAAACGCCTGCAATAAAGAATAAGACAAAACAGAAGAAGGATGATGAAGTAATGCTTTCAATTCTGAAAAGTATATGAGACAAACTATGGGAACTTAAAGGAACGGTGTCTGGGTTAAAAGGTAATTCTTGGTGTCATGATGAGAGGACAAGATTCCTATCAACATGATTGAAAACAGAGCGTCTGCGATCAATATTTGTACTGTTATTTAAGAATATCCCTAAAGAGTAGTCTAAGACAGACCTAAGGGTTGTTACATCAGAAAGCAGAATCAATCATCAATGTTGCAAGGGCAAAACAAAATGTAAAGTGAAAATGAAGTCAAGATCAAAATCGGCAACTTTTTCACATAATCTTTTTTGTTCAAAGCAGCATTTCTGCAAAATCTTTCATTTATAGTCCTGAGTTATAATAGTAAGGTCACAATATGCACATCACATGTCTAGCAACACAATACATTCATAGCAATTAACTGGTGATGGCTATGTTAAAATCATAACTGCAAATTTGTAAAATAACAAAAATATATAAACAATTAAAATAAATATTAATACAAAACATAATTAAATGAAAAGCAAAACAAACACATCAGAAATATATTCCTGGCACTCTTGTTTCTCCTTATCCTTCGGTGGTATGGAGGTCCTTAGCCAAAGCAGAGAGAAGAATGAGAACTGGTTAGTGGCAGAAGAAAGATTAACAATGTAAGAGACATGCCCGCACTTTAGCGCAATTTCTGCTTATTTAATGTTTATAAAATAATACAAGGTGGGTCTCACATTTTCTGAAATGTGTTATAACAGTGCTATATCAACTCCATTGCAGTCCATAGTTGTTTAGAATTAGAATGTGGTAAGTCTTGATTCCATCACCTTCTTCCCATTTTATTCCACAGAAGCTCTTAAAACTTAAGAACTGGAGAATGGTGAATCTACTATATTATGCAAATTCACTGTATTATACCTGGGGCCATTCCAGATGTTCTTAGCTTTATGAACTGGAAAACCATTTGCTGATGGGTACACTGCTGTTTTTAAGAGAAGGACATGAACAGTAGTAGCAAAGTTCAGAAACCGTATGGCATTCAGTGTTGCTCTAATCAGTTCAACATGAACAATAAAAACATCATCCACACTACAATTACCATTCATCTGTCATTACATGTATCACTGTTCTTCACAAGCAGAGTTGCGATAATTACTCAAAATATGAACTAACAATAGAGGCTTTTAGCTTACAAAAAAATAACCTTATAAAATAAAAATAAATATTGAAAGTAAAATGGACTTAAACACTCAAAGACAGAGTCAATAAAATTATAACTATCAAAAAGACTTGTGGCTATCAAAAAGAAACTAGTTACATTTTGTAGCCATATATCTTATATTCTCTAATGATCAAGTTAAAGACTAAGTTACATTAACACAGCGTTCTTTAAGTTTGCAGGAAAGGTAAAAGGACAGGTGAAAAACACTATAAAAGCCTTCAGTCTTCAGTTTTGTAGACTCATCTCCTCGACCCCCTCATGAGGCCGTTGTTGGAAACTTCCCTCGACCCTTGTCTAAAATGGACATTTACTGGGATCAGCTCTATAATAATGTGCACTTAATTAAAGGAGTGCGAAAAACGATATTGATAAGTGATATGAGATGGAGAAAAAAATGTAATGCCATGCATCTGATCGTGTTCAGATAATAATGTTTAGTACAAGACAAATAACATGGCTGTCCCAATAACCAGACCTCAACCTAATATAGTTTTTTTTTGTGAACTTTGGGAGTGATGAGTGAGAAATTACTTCCACTTTCACCTTCAGAAAACCATATGACAGAACTTTAATGGAAGAGTGATGCCAGATTTACACACACACATGTAAGTTCTGTGCCGAGGGGTATTGAAACTGTTCAAGCAGCTTGTGGTAGCTTAACACCCTGTTAAGACAATTTATGGTGGAACTGGTGTTTCTTTAACTTCTCAGTTTCCTCTACCTTTCACCCAAGCTGTAAGTCAACTGCACGCTAATTAAATCAATGCTAAGTTTTCCTATTGTTCGGCCTAATAAAAACTATACTTTTTGTTATCAGATAGTGATCTTCAGACTGGTGTGTTAGACTAACAGAGCAGTCAACTCAGACTATCAATTACAACGTTCTAGCCATGTCTAGCTATGCACCAAAGTAACACTCATTATCTGGCACTTAAGAGCGACCTCAGGCTGAGCACATAAAGAGCAGATCAAAATAACTGCATAGCCTTTGGTATATTCACTTTATATCTTTTGATGTTATATTCTTTGAATGGATCGCTCATGCCTGGAGAAGTTCTATTGTATTCCAGTTTTTCATTTGTACTTGAAGAAGTGCTTTCCTTTAAAGAGTAGCAATCATCTTAACTGGGATGCATCTCGTGTGCTTTGTGAAGGGCTCAGTAAGTGGGTGCCTCCAAGCATTACTTTTACACTTCTGTGAGAAGAGATTTTAACTTTACAAACCTGCATGTATTGCATCAATCTCAGCTAAGATTACACTGAAAACAATGAAATAAAAATGGAGGTTTTTCTAAGGAATAATATATTTAGAAAAGTGGATTTCATATTCTTGCACAGACTTGCCATCCCTTTGTTGGACTTCTTGGTCACAACCACTGCATGATGTTTAAACTTCACTATGCCTTTACTCACACTTTTCACATGCTGTTCCATTGAAACAATATTCCATTTGCCATTTGTTATTTTAATCTCCAAATGGGAAGAGAAAAACTGTGAAAACCTTTAAATTTAGGAATTAATTATTTAATTAAAATAAAGAACAATGGAATAATGAATTCAATTAATAAGATAAATAATACAACAAAAATATTAAAACAAATGAAGCTTTGCAATATAAATTAAAGGAAAAAAAAACCAAATAATTAAAATAATAACAAACTCAAATAAGTACTAAAGAACCTTGCAAAATGAAAGGGCAAAATCCCAAACCTTTACGAAACAAAAACCCACATTTTTTTCACCAATATAAAAACATATTCCTAAGACAACCTTATTTTTTTTAAATAATTTACATAAAATGTCTTCAAAGAGGCCCAAAAAGTCAAAAACAGACTAGAACAGAGCCAAAACCCTTGAGAAGTTTTTGAAAAATACCAAGAGTAGTAAAGAAGGACCAAAAAGCCACCAGTTAAATGCTTACAAATGTCATAGTTCTCTTTACCATTTAAAATGGCTGACCTGTCTTATTACTGTCAGTACTTGCATAAATCAGATTTGATAATGATGTTATTAATAATTGTTTTTTTTTTTTATATACCAGACAGTGCACAAAACAGTCATGACACTTCATTGCCTTGACTTTTAAGGACTGCTTCCCATACAACCCTCAATATTGGTGACAACCTCTCAGTTATTGCCAAAAGGGTTTCTTGGTTTTGTGCATTGCTCAGAGAGCCAGTACTACTCCATATTATCACCAATTGCTGAATTACGCATGTTGCCAGATCATTTGCCAAAGGATACTGCTTCACATATCAGCTTAAAGAAGCCGACATGAACATTCAGCTCGCTGTTCCACTAGGTTGCTTCAACTGACTGCCTTTGCTGCTGCTGAAACCAGGGTGAGGCTCCTTACTGTGCATGGAGCTACTTTGTGTGCACCACCTTGTACTATTAAATAATCCTCCTTGGTCGTTTCAGACCCATTATTATATGTACTGGGAATGAGGCTGAGCAAAACTTATTCCCTTGGGACAAAGTTAAACATCATCAGTCAAAGTGTGTGAATTCTGAGTAACAATTGTTTAAGTGCTTAATTGGATTAGATTAGATTAGATAAACTTTATCAATCTCAAAGGGAAATTTAGATGCATACGGCAGCAGAAATGTAAAAACAAGGCTACAGACTCACAGGGTGAATAATACAATTAAGCAATGAATGAATAAATAAATAATTTACACTGTGCAGAATTTTCAGAATGAACTTAAAGAGTAACAGTATTTAGTTTGGGATGTCAGGAAGAAGCATTGAATGGTCTTATAGCAGTGTGAATAGAGGGAGAACCTGCAGACAGACAGTGACTGACCTAGGATGTGATCCAAGGTTTTTATGAGCAATAGAGCAACATGATTAACCACTGGGCCACCACAGCATATTCACAAATTACTAGTGGTAATGTTGAGTTGTAATTTTCATTAATTAGTGTAAATAGTGTAAAATAAGCTAAATGTAAAATAAAAAAGGAAGTTTGTCACCCATTCACACTGTGGAATAGTTTATCCTATAAATACGTTGACTTTTTGACTGGTTTGGAAATTTATCGATTTTCTTGTAGCCCAAAATAATGACTTAGAGTGTAGTTTATTTATCTTGTGATGAGAATATGGCATGGCACAGCCTCAAACTGACCACTGCTATGCAGCATTAAAGAGGAGTTCAAGGAGAAATCTTCAACAAGAAACCCTACAGAGGACAGAAGAGATGAGCCCAAGCAGATTACTTAATGATCTGCTTATCTTAAAGGGTGGCTGCCAAGTAAAGAAATACAAATGTATTTTTTAACAGGATAGCTTCTCACAAGTTTTCCAGTCTGCTCCTGTTTGAACAAAATGGCCTTGCCCACATTTATTCTTGTTATTGTGACCGAGTACTATTATGTTGACCACATTAATTTCTGTTTATGACTGAAACTATGATGCACATTAGAAAAGAATATGATTCTCCTGAGCACTTCAGTAATTAAAATGGTTATAATCTTTCAGAGGTTTTTAACTAAACTAATTTCTCAGTTGAGTACTTTTCATCCTTCTGACCTCAATCAGCAGTTTCAGATTTATTCTATAAAGTGATATGTTACATAACACTTATGAATGTGCCATGGCTATATCCCGAGCAAATTTGTTTGGGTGGAACAAGTGACCTTATATCTGAATAGTGCAGGTCTGAAAATGGGTGGAAGGATGGCAGGTTAGTGTGGCAATATGGAATTGCCTTCATAAAGGCATACATAGGTCAATCTAGACCAGTTCTTTTTATTGATGACCATTTTTAATTTATTGAGATGGTTTTAAAGCATTTAAATCTACTAGATTAATAATTAGAGACTTTTAGTAAGTCACTAGACTCTCACTCTTCCATAAGGATTTGGCATCCTAATAGACACGTCTCTCAAAAATTAAATAAAATTGAGAGATGAATGTTGTTTTGAGGATACTATGTTAACAAAGTGGCTAACACTGCATTATGGGTCCAGTGCTCTGTGTTTGAACTCCACACCTGGTTTTTGTCAATATGGAGTTGGTACATGTTCTCTGCGCCTGTGTGCCACTTCGGTTTTCCTTCCATATCTCCAAAAACAAGTGGGTTAGGTCAGTTGGCTATTCTAAACTGAGGCCTGTGTGGGCCATGTGATGGGGTGGCACTCTCTTTGGAGTGTCACAGAGTGGCTATTTCCTGCTTTGTGCCCAAAACTTCCTAAATAGGCTGTGGCCCCCACTGACCCTGAAATAGAATTATTTAGGTTTGACAATAAGATGATTAGCTTGGCTATTTTAAACACATTTCACATCTTGTCATTCTGAGAGGAAGGGAGAATAGTTAAAAGAAATTAACAAATATAAAAGACATACATCTATTTTCATACCAACTTAATCTAAGTCAGGGTCATGGAACCCATGACCTACTGAACCTGCTTTTTCCATCAGAGGGTCATAGAGAGCAAAAGGCAGGTACAATCTGTGAGAAGGATGCCAATCCATTGCAGGACATACTTAATCATAATGAGTCATTATGTAACTTAATCTGCATGTGTGTGAGTTGAGGGAATTACTAGGGATTAAAAAAAAAAAAACAAAAAGAAACACACATACTGTGACTGGGCCAGCATTGGAGCCTAGTTTTCCAAAGCTGTGAGGGAGCATCGCTAACTACTGTGCCACCAGCAAATATAAAATGGTGTAAAAATCAAAGAGAGAATACATGGAAGTGTTGCAATAAGTGTCTCTCCAGACTACTGCTTGCGTAATGAGCCATACAGTATCTGTCATTCTCCTCTTGTCACACTGCCATGCTTTCAATATCCTGAAGTCAAATGAGGTCAACTTTTCTTGTCCTGCATGCTAAACCTGCTATTTTGAGTCTCATAGCATCTGTTTCTTTAAAAGTCACGACTCATAAAAAAAAAATAGTTGTATGAAAAAAAGCCTACAAAAATAAAAATTACAAACGCTTGTCTCATAGGTGAAGAGTGAAAGAATTACTGCTCAGTAGGTCACCGAGTTAATGAATTTCTTGTCTGCCGCTCTCTGCAGCACGCGTTATTTATGAATGTGATGGTTTTTATGTTGCACAGGCGTGGCAGCTGTGTCTTTCACGTGGAGTCGCTTTAAAAACATACTCGAGCATCATGTGATGTCAATGATCCCCTAGTCCCCAAGAAACAATAAAACTGTCATTGCTCTTTTGCTTTTGCTTATTTCTGAAATCTTAAAAAAAGAAAGTCAGGAATCAAGATATAAACACTTCTAGAAATAAAGCGGTTGTTCTTGGAAATATTCTTTTTCCGTCTTTACAATACATAAAAAATTATCTCCTGTTTATATATATATAAATATATATATGTGTGTATATGTATATGTCTTTATCTACTATGTATATGTATATATGTACCATATATATGTAAATGTACAAATGTATACTGTACATATACAGTATACATTTACATATACATGCACACACACACACATAGTGAGAAAAGTATTCCCTTTATAACAGTGTGCATCGGACACCATTTTATTGGTGTCAAAGGAGTACTGCCTTTCCACACACTTATTTCCTTTGTGTGATAAGCCCACATCCGCCATGTTTCACAGTTGCCATCCAGCTGTTGTTTCCCACGTAATATTGCAGCACATTGACTTTTATTAAGGTCAGAATTTGACAAGGGGGCCATGAGGCCTGTGCTGCATAGCTCTGCAACCGGAAATCCAGGCTGCGAGGCCCAGGTTATTCATTAAAAAGAATTTGTCTGACACCAGAATGGAAGTGGCTTTGAAATATTGCCTGGTCTGCATTAAGTGTCCATGGATCTACAGTGGGAAAACTGCTGAAATTAACCATGAGAACAGCAGTAATTGTTATTATTAGTGCTGAAAACCAGAGTAGCAATTCTCACAAAGAACCTTTAAAACCACAATAAGAATTCTGTAAACCATCTGGGACTCATATCTACAGGAGTTGGACATACAGTATGTTACATAGGGGTTTCTGCACGTAGTAGAGGAAGGCTAAGTGACTTCTGACGGCATTGGTAATGTTTCATTCACAATAGAGTCTTGTCTTGTCCCTGTTGCCCTTGAATAGACTCCTGCTGTCCTCACTTTGAAAATGACGAAAGTGTTACGTCGATAATTCATTAAATGCATGTTTGCAATTTTCCGGAGACTTTCACATTGCAATGAATTTAGTGTTTCTTCTCAAAAAGGTGTTACCTGCCCAGCATACCTAAAAAGCAATATATTGTTGCATTAAGCATAGTCAGAAAGAAAAAAGGCACTGGGCTTAGCATCATCAAGGTAACCTGCCTGCACAATGCCCAGTCTAATCAGTGTGACTTCATGCGGCCCTTCTTTCTATTATATCATATACTGTATTTTCTGAAATTATTTTAAAGTTTGTGCACTTATGTGAAATATTAACCAAAAAAATCTCTTGCATGCAAAAATCACAAATTCACTTTAACTTTAGGGTAACTACACTTGTAATCATTACATTGATCAGGCATATTTTGAAAATGCACTTTTTCTTTAAATACTTTGGAACTGCTCATTCTCTGCTACTTGATGGCTTCTGTTATACTGACAGAGTTTAGAATGCTGATGTCTGTCTTAGTCTAGTTGCAGGTATAATTCTGTATAGTAGTAGTAGTATTAGTACTCCCTCTTACTCAGTTTTATATTTGTCGTGCATGTGCATCAAGGGATCATCTTCCAGGCTCTTCAAGGGTATGTACTTCCAGGCCAGGACAGGAGGGGGCACTGTGAATATCACTTTCATCTCCTTTTTCATCTTTAGCACAAAGAAGACATCCCACTAGGAAAAACGACTGCAATTGGAGTCATATTAAAGACAGCCACCTCATGAAAATTGGGTCAGCTTTGACCCAGAGCCAAATATGAGATGGTGATCTGCCAAGCCAGATCTGCTCTATTGAGCCATTTGAATCTGCTAAATGGCGACTATTGCCCTCTGTTTTGTGCAGTACTGAAGCCAACGAATTGAGCAGGGCTAGGCAGCTGGCACCCCAACAGTTTTTGAGCTTTCTCACGTCTTCACATTTCTTGTTCTCTGTTGCTTTTGATAAAATAAAATTTTGTTGCGTGGTGTCAACTTTGATTGTGGTGCTTTAATTTTTAGAGTTTTACTGTAGCAGTCAGAATTTACTAAAGCCAAGGAAGGGAAGCAGGTATCTCACCTGTTGAAATCTGAATGATCCATAAATGTAAACCTCCTCTGTCCTTTAGAAAAATGAGCTTTCTTTACTTTCCACTTGGTCTGTTACTCTGCTGTCTAGATAATTTTGTTTGAATGCATTTAAATCAATTAATCAGTAGTTATTTTTATTGTGACTTGTGATGGGAAAGCCGGTCAGGAACCCTGTTTTGCCATTTGGCCAACACTCTATCTTTTTTTGGACAAGAAGTAAACAATATTTTATAACAATGACCCACAGAAATAGCAGGTGTGGTTTATGGAAACACAAATGTCTTGAAATGACAATAACCAGAATTATATACTTGTTTTTTTTTTGCAACTACCTGATTGTATTTTTCCAATAAAGTAATAAGTCATAAAAAATGAATGCAAAAAAGGCAGCTCTGCATAATCTCTGTGGAACCTGCTGTTCACTGTAGTGTAGGATTTGAGGGGTTGCGAACATTCTATGGCTGATCAGCATAAAATTGAGATTCTGGTGCAGATTGTTTTATTTGAGCCTAATTAAGTGCAATAAAATTTGCCATACTTACATTTTAAACATTCACCCAAAAATATAAGCTATGATACAAATTCTTCAATCCATTGATCCATCTTTTTACATATATAGAGAGCGTCAGAGCCTATTCAGTCAGCGTTGAGAGAAGGTAGGGGCAACCCCTGGATGGGATGCCAGTGCACCAGTGGGCGTACTCTCACACATACCCACACTGAGGAAATGAACGGTAATTTAATTAGTCTTTGGGATGAGGTAGGTACCAATAGAAAACGTACATGTATACATACATGGAGAAAATGCAAACTCCAAACAGGCAGTGATGCTGTTGGGACTTGAACAAAAGTGCCACTCATACAGAGCTTGCTAAAGTATTCCAGCCATGACTGGTGAAATATAAAAGAAAAAATTATTTTATTGGGTTTCTGTGAATGTATATCATATATATTATTATGAAAGGCTTGCAGTATCCTAGACATTTTTATCCAAATATTTACAACAAATATCTAGATATTCAAAGACTTTTTATTTATGGACAACCCGTTGGCATCCAGACATTCATCCATGTTCTGAACCCACCTTTTACAATGGAATACTTCCTGGCAGATATGACCATGGGCAGCAATCAGTCTCTTTGAGATGTGTGCAAAAGTGGAAAGCAGTAAGACAGGGAAAAATCACCAGAGATTGGAGCAGAGCTAGTTACTTTGACACCACAATGTTCTCTGCATGAAAGCAGTGAACTTTAACCATCCACCTGGTTCAGGGTTGCAAAAAGCCATCATCTATCACAGCAGAAGAGGATGCAGGATGGGAACCCAGCATTGATGGGCACACTCTGGCTGATGCACATACTCATTCATGCCAGGCCAGTTTTCTAAGCCATTTAGTTTCAGGTGACTTGGTTAATACTACAAATATGAACACACTTTTAAAATAAACTAACAAGATATATCATGAAATAAAGAAGCTGCAGTAGAAAGAAAGGGAACATGAAATCACACTGCCATGTTAATCACCACTCTACTATATTTGTTATGAAAGAACTTCACAGACTTTAATAATTGCCTTAATTATCTGTAGGAAGACGGTCCATATTTAAATACAGTATATAAACAGAATTAAGGTCACATATACTGTTTGCTTGACTTCCTTTGCATTACATAGACATTTTTAAGAAGCTTTCATATTCTAAATATTTTAGTAGATCCTGAGAAAATCAATTAAAAATCTGACACAATTCAACAACACAAAAGTTGTTGTTTATAAAGAAAAGAAGCTGACAGCTCCTCTAGTAATTCCTTAACTGCAGTTTGCATGTCAGTCAGTCACTCTGAAAATATGTAAAGGAATACATGGAAGGGGCCTGGAGATTTATGCCATTTACATACCAAAATTAATTCTGTCAACTAGGTCTATCACATGAAGCAGTGATAAATTAATCAATAAATATTTGGCTTGCTGCATATAACAGAAATAATATTTCATCATACATAACTAGAACATGCTTTTCATCACTGGAGACACTGTGTCTCTTGGTTTGAATTTCAGTCGGGCCAAAGAAATTTGGAGCCCAGCACACAGGGAAAAGAAATGTGAGGAATTATTAGAGCTAACTTACAAACCAACAGAGACCACACAAATAACAATCGGATTATTAAATATATTAGATACCTGTGGAGATATCGTAATACTGTGGCTAGTGTGTCACTGGCCCAGTGCTGTACAATTTTGTATTACACAGGCTTCAGGTACCTCTGACCCTCTGATCTTTTATGTCTTTATTTCATGGCTGACAGGCCACATGCCAACGTGTGGCCTAGAATTCCTCTCTGAAATGATTTATTGTTTACAGCTGTTCTGGCATCTCATGCATGGCAGCTGCTATTCAGATGTGGCCTTCAAATGCAAAAGGAGACCTAATGTTAACCTAAGTCTCAGTGAGAGAAAAAAAAAAAAAACTTGACAAGAAAGTAATCTGAATTCAACCCTGGAGCTCACCATTGATCTTAGTCTGCAGGGCAAAGCAAAATGTTTGGCTTATTTCATAAGCCAATTAGGTGTGTGAGAGCCTATTTTGCAACTTCTATTGACCAAGCCTCAGCAGAAAGTGGTTATTGCCAGGGGGTTCAATACAGGATCAATAACAGGCGTGTGATCGGATTAGCCGTCTAATCAAAGCTCTGTGCTAATATATTAACAAGGTAATTACCAGGTTGGCCATAGTTAGAGATGGCTAACTATAATTGCATTAAAACACATGCTGCTTAAATAACACTTAACATGGAAGAAAAGACAAAGAGGACATTTAATGGGAAGATGTAATGAGAGCGGGTAAGCATTTACTGAAAGCGTCTATGTTATGTAGTGACAGTAGGGCTGTCAGGGCGAAATTGCAAAAGATAGAAAATTATTTAGCACTGAGAAATAAAGCACTGGGTGAATATTTCAGTTATTTTAACTGTAAATAATCTTTCACTTACATATTTGCATACAATACATACTTGTATGAATAGACAGATAGATAGATAGATAGATATGAAATAAATATACACCATACATATATATATATATATATATACATATACACACATATATACCTAATAATATATCAATTATTTAATATTTTAACATTATCTGTCTAGTGTAACACACACACTGTTCATACTTGCATGCAAAAACAGACTCATATTCTATATACACATATATATCCATCCATCCATCCGTTTTCCAGGTCAGGGTTGTGGGGCAGCTGGAGCCTATCCCAGAAATCATTGGGTGCAAGGCAGGAAGGCAGCAACAACATCTGGACAGGGCACAAGTCCATCACAGGGTGAACACACATAAATAAAGGGAGCAATTTAGTTATGCCATTTCACCTAACCTGCATGTCTTTGGAATGTGGGACTTATATATTTCTATGAGTATATATATATATTTATATATACAGTATACAGTATATATATAGTGACAGATGGCCTTGGCCATTACCCAGCTGGGACGCCAGCTGGATGGAAGGACCTGGGGAGAAAGCATCTGCAAGGCACTGCCTTCCCTTGGACACTAGAGGACAGCCCTCCTGGGCAATAGTGTCACTACGGCTTCTCGCAGGGCATGCTGGAACTTGGAGTTTGGTACAGCTCTGTTGGGTTCCGTGGGGGCCACCAGGGGGAGTCGCAGAGCCCTATAGTGGACTTCTACCACACCTGGGAGTGATTCCAGGTAATAATGATGAGCCACCTGGAGCACTCCTAGGAGATGAATAAATGGAGCTGCCTTACTCCATTCAAGGAGCCAGAGAAGGGAGGAGGTGGACAAAGCTTGCCTGTAGGAGAGGAGAGGAGAGGAGAGGAGAGGAGAGGAGAGGAGAGGAGAGGAGAGGAGAGGAGAAAGAGAAAGAGAAAGCAGAGAGCTGTGCTTTATGTAATGTGCTGCAGAGAGCAGAGAAAAGCGCTCCACTACTGTAAATAAATGTGTGTACTGGACTGGAACTCGTGTCCTGCTTGTCTGTATCAGGGTTAGGGCAGCTGTATGCGCCCCAGTGGTCTACAATATGAATATGTACTGTATGTGTATATATGTATATGCTGATTACAAGGTATGGGTAAAAAAATTTTAAAGCATGAATTATTTATTTATATAACCATTATCTGTCTATAGTACCTAGTTTAACACACACTCACACACTGAACAGATGCATGCAAAAAAACACACGTTTATATATATGCTTTAATTCTATTAATATTATATTTATAATGTTTACAAATTGTACTTACCCGAATTTTATGATAAATTTCTGAGTTTGAATGCATGTGATTTTCTTTACGTTTCTTATTAGTATACACATTTTAAAATAAAATAAGGAGATACAGTATAAGATGCAGTAGAGAGAAAGACCTCATGCATTCACAATGACATGTCTATTTCATCTTCATTACCACTTTGTCAGTTACACAATTGTTTAATAGAGTGTGTTTCTTTCTAGAGGTACTAGTGCATTTATTTAAAATAATACCTTATACTTTTTATATTTTCAGGCTAGTATTTTGAGAGTAAATGCCAAAAAGGTAGTTATTAATGCATTCATTTTTATAGCTAAAACATAAATGAATACAAATATCATGTTGCTAGTTAACACTGAGCTAAAATATGTACAACTGGTATTTTAATAATTAGCTATTTTTATTTACTTCTGTATTTCACTGTAATCTGGACAGATATCCTCTCACTTACCCATTAACAACACTGGAAATTGTATTGTGTTGCCTTAACCAGCAGTCCACATGCACACAGGTTTCTCATCTTTCTTGCTGTGGCAGTCCTGACCCTCCTAACCTGTGTTGGTTGTTTGTGATAGCAGGAAAGAAGCTTGAAAAGATGTGGTGCACAGGATATAGAAGGAGATGCGCCTGAATAAAAAGCAGAAAGTCCTCAGGCTCAGAAATCATAATAAACATGAAAATACTTTATTATTCATTTGAAACTTCAAGGGTTCAAAGTATTACATAACTGTATGTAATTGTTGTAATTTTTGATGGAAAAGAATAAAAATATAGCTATTATAATAACACCATTAAAATGCATTCATATTTATTTTTGTCAAAACTCTAAGAAGATAATTTTAATGATGAATTTGAACATCAGAAATAGCAGCAAATGATAGAGAGCTGTAGATTGTAAGGATAATAGCATCATACAGAATTGTTACCTTTTATTAACAATGTATTGTAGTTCCTATATTAAGTACTCATTTATTATTTTGGACAATAAAGTAATACATGAAGCAAAAAATATCATAGTACTATTGCCAAAAACATCAAAACATTACAAATACTAGCAAAGGTAACACTCTAGGTACTGCAAAAATGCATCTCTTACTCATTTACTCTTGTGTAACACAACCTTAACAAAGGTTTCTTTTTGTCTTCATAATACTTATAAAACATCAGTAGAGAGGTTATTCATCTCTGTGCAGTGTGGCATATGGACATGATGGTAAAAATGATTTGTTGATATGAAGGATTCACAAGTCTTATTACTAAATATATAATATAAGTAGAAATGTGCCTCAGGTAAGCCACCACAGACTACTCCAAAGTGAAGTTCTGTTAGTCAGTCACATTGCAGAGATGAATAAACACTTTACTGATGCTTTGTAAGTGTTACAAAGACCCAAAAGAAACGTTTGCTAATGTATTGTCACATAGTAGTACATAAATAATAGATGAATTTTTGCAGTACCTAAAATAAAGTGTTATCCTAGCGTGTAGAGAGAGAGGTTGGGAGCATGCATCCACCACATGAATTGAAACCTAAATGCAGCGGGTGAAACCACAGCACTACACTGGAACAGCGTGAGGTTTTTTATGGTGGTAGGAGTGCCAATCCTGCCACCAACCCCCATGTTTTCGCTGCAAGTTGGAGTACCTGTTTGCCAGGCTAGATGCAGATTAATGTCATACCCAGGATGGAGCAGTTGCAGGTTAAGAGCTTTATTTGAGGGCCCAAAGGAGTACAGTCTCTTCTGGTGTTTACGAGATTCGAACTGGCAACCTTCTGATTACTGGTGCAGATCCCTTGCCTCAGAGCCACCAATTCACCCTAGTGTGTAATAATAATAATAATAATAATAATAATAATAATAATCTCTTTATTATAAAAAAAATCTTTGGATGAGATGAGACTTTCTCAGAGAGATAATTTCACGTCCCTCAAGACGAGACTTTGTGCCAAGAGATTTAACCACACCTGGGGCTGGAAATAAAATACAAAGAGTAGATGACAAAGTAGAACGTCATAAAGAAGTCAAAAACGTTGGCACGATACACATGCAGAGCAGGGTAGATATAATGGATGTACAAAATTTTGAAAGTCTCCAAAAAATGATAGTAAAGATCGCATTAGCGCAAACAAACAGAAATTATTACTCTGTGAAATAACAGAACAGCGAAAAGAAATCAAATATATTGTTCAGATTTAAACTTTAAGTCGGAGACTAGTAGATCATCTAATTCGTATTGCCATCAGGGAAAAGTAGTGTTTCTTCCCAATGAAGAGAGAATTCCGTGAGAATTGAAAGATCTGTTTTTTGGTGAAAGTGAAATCTACATATTCTGTCACACTTGGGTCACAGAGTTGCACAGATACACAGGAGATTTTAGAGACAGAAACGTTAAAAAGCAAAGCAAACGGGGCAAAGCCTCCTAGTAATAATAATAATGTGGATGGCATGCTGTTGCCATGCTGCCTCTTAGCTCCAGTGTTTATTGTTTAAATGGAAGTCTAGGCCCTGCCTGTGTGAACTTGTCTTGGCTACTCAGGATTTCCAACAACATCGCAAAGACATGCAGTTTTGCACAGTGTAAGTGTATGTAAGTGTGTGCTGGACCAGTGTCCCTGTGCAGTTGTGGTAAGTACCAGTTCCTCATAAGTCTCAGCTGAATAAGCTAGATGAATCATAGTTTTTCAACAAATATGAGGAACCCATAGAGTAAAAATCCTGTTATCTTGGACATAGTACATAAAAAGAAAGGGTATAGAGACAGACACCACTAACAGCAAAATCAAGAGTTTTAAATTAACTCTTGCAATATTAAAGTAGCCCTTAAAGTACCTATATGAAACGAGTGCCTTCATATAGACTATACAATTTAAATATTAGTTTAACACTGGTGATATTGCTTTGCAATGTTTGCAGGTGACCCTTCCATAATCTCTGCAAATATTTTAACATGCTAAAGAACTATATTACATTAATGCTGTGTATTGTACTAATGTACTGCATTGTTATAACATTCTAGACGTCACAGGCACAAACCAATACAAATATCTCATTAAACAAATCAGATATAGTTATAGATACAGGGAAAGACAAAATGCAAAAACAATTCTTTGAAAAGACTGTAATTGGCACAACATATGCCATGGAAAACACAGCCAAGAAAAAAATCTGAATTATAATGCAGCTCAAAGGATATATCCCAGCTATCCACATGAATATTTTTGGAAACATACCACTAATCATGGTGCTGGCGAATGACAATGTGTTGATTGTTGATTAGCATGTGCAAGTTAGAATTTCACAGTGCTCTCTACATGACAATGATGACCCTATAATAATCATTTCAGGATCATTCCTGTCTTTGTTTGTACCACTGTCTGTCTTTGCACATGTTTGCATACATGCACTTTATGTTCAAATGTGTAGTTTTTTTTTCTGTAGTGTGCTGTGTTCTTTGTAGCACCGCGGTCTGGGAGGAACATTATTTCTTTTCACTGTGTACTGTACTAACTGTATATACTGTAGTTGAAAAATGGCAATAAAAGCTACTACTACTATGACAAAACAAGCACAATACAAAAGTTACAACAACTAGTGTAAATCAGTAAAATTTAAGGAATCATTTTTCCAGTTAGTCATGTCATTCAGCACACATCTGTGAAAAGAAGTGATGATGATGATGATGATGAGTGGTGCTCCAGTGCTGGGCTGGAGTGGTTTGAGCCACTGCTTCACCACTCCAGTATTCTCATTGGTTCCTCACTGGTTTTCAAACCTGACCCAGGCACCATAAGAGTGGAGTCTGCATGTCATCTTGTCTCCACTGGGACTTTCTTCAGTTATGAAGACATACCAGTTATAATAAATGACATCCCTAAATTACCCCAAGTATATCATGGATTGGTGTCCCATTAAAGTTCTGCTTTCTGCTTTGTAGACTCCAACATAGAAGTTCACAATATGCATGACTGGATAAAGTGACCCTTTATTTCTTTACACAGCAGTGTGATTATTTTTGTTTTTAACAGCTTACTCACCTCACATTGAACACTACTCTTTACAGATTTAGTTCTTTAATTTTGGAAAATGTTTTCAAAACCTTTAACATACATGTAAAGCATCACTATAAACACATTTAAACAAAATAGTATGTACACGTAGATCAAACATTCGTATATATATTTGAGGTCTTTATACTTCATACATAAAAAGCTCTTTAACTTCTTTTAATGTACTGTATAAGGATGTGGCATATTTATTTATTCGCTCGAACATTTTCCTTAACTGAAGTTTTCCAGAAGTTTAATTTTACACTTTTTACTATTTTTAGGGAGCATGCATGAGTTTTCTTTTTTAAGGAAATTGTGAAATGGTTTTCTTTTTGTCTCATTAGCAGTTGGTTACTGTAGGAAATCTGTTTCATTTATTTTAACCACCAATTGTAAAGTTCAGATTTCCATTGCAAATATAAACTTTGCATAAGTGATTATAATGGCAGCAGCTCAGTCAAATGTCTGCAGCAAATATAAACTTTGCTTAAGTACTTCTCTTGCCTTTTCATTTGAAGGCTGCTATCTTTTTTACACTCATGTTGAATACCAATCAGTTAAGTCCCTCACTGCCAGACAAAGGCAGCCTTCATCAAAGGGCCAGTCTTTGGGTTTATTTTCATATAAAGAAATGTGACCACATTCTAGGGCCCATGACTGACCACACAACAGCTCCATCAAAGCTTAGCTGTCTTCAACATTACCACTTTCTTACAATAATCTGTGAATCGTCTGGTTAATACAAATATTCCTGTTGCAGTTTGTATTTAATATTTGAGCCAGCCTTTTTGATCATAGACTATATTTTCTAAAATATAAAACAACTTCTGTTTTAGGGCAAGTTTTGATTTCCTATCACTTTAACTTGGGTTACATGGATTCAAAAAATGGATGCATAAAAATAAAGTGCTGCACCCTCTGGGGTCATCTACTGCATTGTGCCCCATGACCTTACATGCAAAGTGATATACATACACACATTATATATATATATATATATATATATATATATATATATATATATATATATATATATATATATATATATATATATATATATATATATATATGGGTATACTGTATATACCCTGCCCAGGATTGGTTCCTTCCTTGTGCCCTGTGTTGGCTGGGATTGGCTCCAGCAGACCCCCGTGACTCTGTGTTCGGATTCAGCGGATTGAAAAATGGATGGATGGATGGATATATATATATATATAGTGAGACACGCCCAGACACCATCAGACAGACACTGCATCTTCATACAAAAAGCATGTTTATTCGCCATCAAATTACACAGTCCCGCACAGTACACTGGGCTCCTCGCCCCAATCATCTTTTCTCCAGGCTTCTCTCTTTCTGACCGTGGACCGCCTTTCCTCTCTCCACTGGAGCTTTGTCCCGCTCCCACTCCGGACTCCAGCTCCCAGACTGTAGGAAGGCAGGCCCTTTTATTCTCACCCGGATGTGCTCCAGGTGCTCCCTCTGATGATACTTCCTGGTGTGGCGGAAGTGTCGGGAGAGCACTCGGAAGCACTCAGGGAGTTCCTTGAAGGGTCCTCCTCTATCTTTCCGTATGTGGCGGAAGTAGGCAATTCTTGGGCCCTCTGAGACTTGGGCACCCCCTGGCTGTGGCCACGGGCCCCATTGGGCTTGAGCCTCCTTGCTCTTCTCCCGTGGTCCTCCTCTGATCCAGGGCGGTTGCCCCGTCGTGGCCCGGAGGATGTACATGCCACTTCCCTGTCCTTCCAGGCGTCCCGATATATATAGAAATATGTATACCGATAACCACTTGCCTAATATTGTGTAGGTCCCCTTTGTGCCCATCGAGGCATGGACTCCAAAAGACTTCTGAAGGTGTCCTGTGGTATCTACCACCAAGACATTTTGTAGCAGATAATTTAAATCCTGTAATTTGTGAGGTGGGGCCTCAATGGTTTGGACTTGTTTGTCCAGCATATCCCAAAGATGCTGGGGAGTTTCAAGACCCAGTCAATACCTTAAACTGTTTGTCATGTTCCTCAAACATTCCTCAACAATTTTTGTAGCGTGGCAGGGTGCATTATTCTGATGAAAGAGACCACTGCCATCAGGGAAAACTGTTGCCATTAAGACGTGTACATGGTCTGCAACAATCCTTTGGTAGGTGGCACATGTCAAAATAACATCCACATGAATGCCAGAAACTGAGGATTCCCAGCAGAACATTGTCCAGAGCATCACACTTCCTCCACCAGCTTGTCTTCTTTCAAGAGTACAACCTGCTACAATCTCTTCCTCAGGTAAATGATGTAGTTAGCTGTCCACATGATCTAAAAGAAAACGTGATTCATCAGACCAGGTCACCATCTTCCATTGCTCCATGGTCTAGTTCTGATGCTCATATGCCTATTGTAGCTGCTTATTTTGGTGACCAAGGGTAAGCATGGACACTCTCACTGGTCTGTGGCTACTGTATGTAGCCTCATTTGCACTGTGTGTCTTGACACCTTACTTTCATGGCCAGCATTATGTTTTTCAGCAGTTTGTGCCATTGTAGCTCTTGTGTGGGATCAGACCAGACAGAGTAGACTTTGCTTCCCACGGACATCAATGAGCCTTAGGTGCCCATGACCCTGTTGTAAGTTCACTGGTTGTCCATTCTTGGAGCCCTTTTGGTAGGTACCAAGAAAGTAGCACAATTCTTTTCTGTATCTTTGTAAAATAAAGAAGCAAATGAACAGAGTCATAATATAAATATTAGATTTTTTTGGATTGATTTACACAGTAAGTAGTAAGATGATAACTCTTTCATGGTTGTTTCCTACCTTGCACTTGATACTGCCAGGACTGGGTCCAGCACGCTTAATTTAATTAGATAAGTTTAATGAATGAATAGATTGTTGTGTGCTATAGTTGCATCTGTAGCAAAGCATCTAGACTTTCTGGAGTCATTGATACAGCAATCAAATAAAAAGCACAAATGACAAAAACATCCTCTAAACCTTAAGTACAAAACAAACGCTTTTCATATGGGCTCTGATAATTCATCAAAAACTAAAAACCTCCAATGTTTCCCAATGACGACTGGTTAAACTGTACATCACTGGGAATTTTCTTTCTTTCCAAAGGCACTCTAAGCAGATAGATTTAAAAGTGCTTGCATGCAATGTTTCAAAGTCAATATGTTAGCAATTATTCCAATTTTGTCATCAAATGTGACAAATAACTTTCTGCAAGACATTCCTCAGATGTCGTTACATTAAATTCAGCACATGAAGTAATCTAATATGCAACTTTCTGCCCCAGTCGGGTTTGCTGTGTGCTGCTGGGCAGGTGCTACACTACAACATCTGTGCATCCTCAGAGTGTGTAGCTAATAAAATAAAACAGTGCACAATGAGCTAAGCCATAAGGCAGTGGAGATAATGTGGGCAAAAATACTTTAGAGAAAAGAATAAACAAAAAAATTCACATTTTAGTCAATTACATTTGAAGAAAAATTAAACATTGTTGTAAATATGTTTGATAATTAGGTTTGCATAAGTATAGATGGCATGTTGACTCAGTGGATAGCACTCCTGCCTCACTGCTCCAGTGTTCCATGGGTTCAAATCCTTGCCTGAGATTCCAAGTGAGGTGCTTGCCCTTTAACTGTGAACTGGATTGTAGATGTGATGTTATGAAAAGTCTAGGCTGTGATATCAAGCTTTACGTATAGTAAGATTATGTGTATTATCTGTGAGTGCCTGGCACCTTAAATCAGGGCTTCTGCCTGCTTCACACGCCATATTGATTGGCTAGGCTCTGACACACCTTGAATTAAAAATGGAAGGCTGGTAAGTGACTGTATTATGTTGATCTTCTAAAACAGATGAGACAAGGTGAAATATGCTACACATAACATATGAACAACGTGGACTATGTATTAATAGTAATAAAGTTATTTTTAAAGTATTATTAAAGTATCATGTATTTTTGCATATCTGGCTATTAGTAGTATGAATAAATGAAACAGTAGATTATATTAACAACGTATTTAATAATAATAATCTGATATTAATTCCCACAAAACTTAACTAGGTAAGACATTTAGAAAATGGATAACAATAATAATAATAATTATTTACATTTCTTGTATTTGTTGATGTTGTGCCATACTGTAGTAGACTAAAAGACAATATCAAAATTAATAGCCATCATGACTAATGTTATCCATCTTCTCCAGGATGTGCTGTCCTAGCCATTGGCTCACCCTACCAGGGCATGGTAAGTAGTACTACTTGGATATTTTCTTGTGTACAGCCATCAGACTGAATAAAGCTTCCTTCAAATGTACACATCTTGGCCAATCATAGCAGACAAGTTGGCATAGGCACATTTATTTCTTTAGGGGCACTGTAAATCAATCTGTTAAAGTGATAATATTACACATTACTCTACATTATGTACACTACATACTGTATATTAGTGATGTATGCTAATCCAAGTAAAATTCCGTTTGGGAAGCAATAAAATGCTATCTATCTACCATTGATTACTCCCTATTTATCTATCTATCTATCATCAACCATAGATCACTCCCTATCTATCTACCTATAATGGCAATTATAACTTTATAATAATAGTATTAAGGATGATGTCAATGGCATTATTTTAAAAGCTTTGAAAATATATTTTTAATGGATGTACAGCACATGACAGTTGATGCAGTAGTTATTTGGACTCAAAAGGTTTATGCTGAACTTTACCACACCACACACACACACACAGACTTAGACACAGGCACGTAATTTTATAACAAGTGGCTAATAAGCTCATATTTCTACCATTTAACTGTATACTGGTTACATCAGGTACTCATCCACTTTAAAGTTTTTAAGACTCATATGGATATGACATATTGCCTTTTCATTTCATCTAATTTAAAAGGAGGCATAAACATACAATACATCTGTAAAAACACACACACAAACACAAGCATTTATGCATATGTAAAGTTCTGCAAGTTGTGTCTGCAAATCTTTATATATTTATATAAGATGTAAATATGTTCAACTGCCTTAATGTCATGTGCCTTTTACTGCTTAAATATGAATTCAATATTTAATAATATTATTTCATTTATTCATTTAGATCTGTCAGCAGTCTGCAATTTTGCAGCATTAACTTGTTCACATCTGTCTTTCTTGTGTTTTTATACATGCGAGTGCTACTGACTGTGTGGGCTTACCACAGAGGCATATTTTCCTCTGTATTTTAAATAATCCATCCAAGAAGAAGGTCTTACTAGAAGGGCTCAATGAATCTCTAATTATTAAAGCTGAGAAACTGGGGGCTTTGATGTCAGATTTTTAAAATTCTCTGACTTGTATTCCTTTCACAGAGATATTTTGTAATTCCCTTCTATTATCTCCTCCAACATTAATGAGATAAAAAGATCACATTATGGTGATGGATGTTCTTCAAATAAATGCATGCTCCTATGTACAAAGCCATCTGCTGATTTAAAAAACATAGCATGTAATACAGAATCATGACCACGGTCATCACTCAGCTGGGATCAGTTAGCATTTCTATCTATTCATTGGATTTAACAAGCCATGAGATAGGCCTGGAATACAAAGTGTGTACGCGCTGGTTTCCATCCCCTCTTGATGTTTCTTCCTACTCTTTGCAAGAAAGCTGCAGCTTCATGTTGCCAGGAGCAACGTACCTCAAGGTCAAAGGGCCATCTGGAAGGTCAGGCAAAGACAAAGGGACATCTGAGGGGCCATCTGGATGAGTGACCTGACATAATTAGTTATTAATCCAACTCCAGGGAACAATAGAGTCGGGCGAGAATACGTTTAAACTCTTATCATGGTCCCAGTGATCTCATGGGGGGGAAAAGGAGAACACTCTTCTTGGCAACTAAGCAGATTACCTTGGCATGTGTTTGCTATAGAACTGAGTGGGTCGAAGTGGCTATTGGGATATGCATTTCGCACATGAGCCTATGCCTCTCACTCTCTCTCTCTCTCTTTCTCTCTCTCAGCTGCCATGGGCCTGAACACAGCCAGTTGGTCTTCGGATTAGTTTGGGGCACTATTTTTTACAGCTTACGCTAAAGAGTGAATAAGACTTCCAGAATGCTTTGCCTAAAATTCTCCCGGCAACAGATGGGGATAGTTGTAAATCCATCAATTGCTGCCAGCTTGGTATACAGGTGTCAATATTTACTAGACAGGGTTTGCTGGAAAGCCTTTTGGGAAAAGAGCCAGGCGGGCTTACCAGTAAAACAATAGCAATCAGACAGTTTGGATCTTTAAGTACAATAGCAGGGGCTCAAGCTATCACAAACCCACCCACCCTACATCTGTCTGCTGCTGTCTCTCCATTGCCGTGGAATCTCCTGCTTGATATGCAGAAAGAGTTTTTGATCTGTAGCAGACCTGAACGCATTGTCAGATTAGACTTGAGCTTTCCTTACTTAAACAGCTGCTGATTCTTTTTTCTCTTCCACATCTTATAGACTTTATTTCAGCATTGCTGATAGGTAAAAGATCCCTGAGTGCAATAGTACTACTAATGTCTGCAGTGGGTGCTTTTCCATTTTTCAAATGAAATACACATTTTGAATGATTTAATTTTGTAAAGATATTTAATTATATACATGATTAAAATATTATTTAAAAATACAGAAGGGAAAAAAAGGGAATCTTATTGCTTTCTAGCTATATATCCATTCATCAATTATTTTCCAGCACTGACCTTCACATCAATGAAACCACTGAGCTTTCACTCAACCTATATAATATATCTACTACATAACTGTACATTTCATATTTTAGTCATTATACCATATCTATCAATATATCTGCTTATCCTTTACTTCACTTTTCTTATCCTTTGAATTCATTTGCCAATCTAGCAATCTATCTCTAACACTGTCTTTCATATTTTACTATATGTATAGTATCTATTGATCTTTCACTGTATCTGTCTACCACATTGTTTTTCCTATCTGTCACATCATATATCTATGGATGTATTGATCTATCTATCTATCTATCTATCTATCTATCTATCTATCTATCTATCTATCTATCTATCTATCTATCTATCAACAGGTACCAAGTTGGCTGTACAGTTCTTATAATAAAAATGACCATTAAAATGACAGAAGGCAGGTTTGTGGTAAAGGATATGTAATATATAAGAATAAATATCACATTGTAAATCTGTTTTGTCCTGATACAGTAAGTGATCTCATTCTGAAATGTTTAAGCAATGGATGTATATTAACAGATGGTTTCAGAAAGGTTTTGCTCTCCTCAGCCAAACCGGATATGATGGATTTCTATCTGGTAGACCAGATGACATTAAGCTTTAAGCAGGTCACACGGACCTTGGTTGTGCTAGGGACAAGTATAAGTATTTCTTAGGCTTATGGAGGCAGTATCAAATGTCATGCTTTGGTTCTTTTTTCCATTTTTAAAATGCTGATTTTAAGTACTTAACATCAAGGAATAGTACTGATAACCAGTTTACCAGTATAGTAGAGATTACCAGTACAGTAGGCAAAACAGCAAGCACACCAGAACAGGAACACAACACAAAGTTAGTAGAGAAGTTTTTGTACTGTATCATAACTTGCCCATAGAAAGGTATACAGGGGAAGACTTTTCTGACTGTCACACAGATATAGAAACCTACACAGTAACATAAAGAAACATAACTAAGATGTTAGTATGGAACTAATAGCTCACAAATTATTGTTTGTGGGTATTATCATGTTTCCTTTTCATTCTGTATGAACTGTTTTTATTTTGAATTTCACTAAAACTTTTAAAACAAAAATACTTGGAATGTGGAACATTTTTTACCTTTACATACTGTACTCAATGGTCAAACCTTTGCAGTAGCTGCAGAATTTTGGAAACACTGAAGAAACACAACTACTATACCTTTAATGAATTTTCCTCAATTTATGGCACTTATATAGTGTCATAAATTTGCTGTGTCTCCTCTGCAAAGCATTTTCCATTGTTATGTTATTTTCACTAATCAAATTGTTGTCTATCTCCTTTGTGAAAGATAGGGGCGTCACTGAGCCCCAAACCCTGGACACAACTGATGCAGACACAGTAATGGGTTCAAATATAATGATTTTATTCTATCCTTTACAGGTCCTCCAAGAATCCTCATTACAGCATACCACAATAATAAAGACTGTCATCCTTCTCCGTTCGACTATTCTTCTTCTTCCCAGAAAATATTATCCTCTGCCTCCTGACTCCAACTCGCTTGGATGAGGTCAGAAGGCTTCTTTTATCTATAACCTGAGAACACTACCTGTACTAGGGCATGGCCCGTTGGAAGCACTTCAGGGTCAAAAAGAAGTCGATGAAATTAGGAATTACCAATCCCAGAAGCTCCCCCTAGCGGCCACCATGGAACCCAACACGCCTTGCTGGTGTCCATGTGGGAATACTAACCCAGGGATACTGCCATTTAGGCTGTCAGGGGACAAAAGATCCTTCCATTATATTTGCCTCCAGCCTGGGTAAGAGTTTCTGTTCCTTTCTGGTTGGAAAGCTTGTCCATCCATTTTTCTTTGCTATGGCATCCCAGATGGGTAAGAAATCATCTTCCATCCCCTTTGGGACACCTGTCCATTCATTTTTGTCAGATTACTTTTAGTTGCCCATGACTCTTCAGCCCAGGAAAAGAAGGGTTAAAACAAATAGATGGAATAACTAAATGATAAAAACGTCCCTTTCAAGTGTTAATGGCATGATTATTAATACAAGCTAACCAGGACTAAACAAAGAGGAGTACAAGAAAAAGTTACTGAAGAGGCCACAAACCTTATGTATGTGTCTGCTTCCTCTACTGTATTGAAGCCACAGGCCTAGAAGAAAATCAATAATACCTTGCTAACTCCACATACCTATCCACCCACTAACATTCCAATTTTATCTGAAAGGAGTGTGAGTGAGCTCAAGACCTATCAGTTATGACAAGAAGAAGGTGGGAACTTGTCACTTCTTTTGTGTGCCTTAGGCAAATCTGGGGTTGTCTTATCGCATTAAGTCATTTGTTCTCCTGCATTAAATGGGGTTTCCCAATTGCTATGAATTTCTGCTTGTATATGGTTTTTCTGTCTTAAGTACATTTTTCTCATATGGTTAACCTTTTTCATACTTCTGAATATAAGAATTTTTCAGTTGATTTTATTTTTGATTTACATTATGGTATGATATAAATTAATTACCATTTATTTTTTATGTTACAGGTCAATATTAATACTTGTGCTATTAAAATGTTTCAGGTTTTGAATTATTTGGCTCTGATATTACAACTGGTTTCCCTCTGATTTGGTTTACGTTTTGGAATTAGATATTTATTTGACTTTCTCCCCTTGTTTTGACAACACTTGTTTATTTATTTATGGTTCTTCTGACCTGCTTTCAAATTTTGGTAACACTTTTGTTTAGGTACTGCAAAAGTACATCTACTGAAAAGATTTGGTCTCATCTATTGCCAGAGATGGACATCCGAGATGGTGCTCCACTGACAGTAGTGTTATTTAGCTTTTTTATTATCTATCTGAGATATCCTGGATTTAGTGAAACCAAGAGAATTTAATTACAAGTACTTTTAAAAGCATAAGCAGGAGACTAAGGGGTCAGAAAGAAAAGGAAAAGGTAGATTAAGCTTCATCATAGTCTAAGCTGGTCTCTAGTTTACATTTTGGACTGCCACAGACTGAGTTAGAAAATACAGGCAAAAGGATGGATCAGCCAGGACCTCACACTGTAGCATCTGCTCCAGCCAACAGCGAATGTGGAAGCAAAACTGCAAGTGAGGCGGGTAATTAGAATTCACAGATCTCATCCAGGATATTGCAACCGAGTATGTCCTCTTTATCCCCGCTATCAACTACTACCAACACCTCCTCTGAGTCAACAGAATCAACTCCAACAGGATGTGTAACTCCGCTTTCTGAGAACGGAGAAGATGGAAACAACCTTTCAGTGCTGAACATGTTGATTACCACACTTGGTGTAAAAATAAATAATGCAATGGACGATATATACAAGAGAATAGATAGAACTGACATTAGATTGCAAAATCTCCTCAGAAGCAGTGTCTCTCTGTCTAAGAGAGAGAGAGGTTGAGCGCATGCGCCGATTACAGCGCATTTCCACACCCACCACACGACAAACAACCTGGATTGGGACACAAGTGCAGCAAGGTGACACCTCAGCACTACACCAGAACAGTGTGAGTTTTTTACGATGGCTGGAGTGCCAATCCTGCCACCAACCCCCAAGTTTTACCTGCAAATTGGAGGACCTTCTTGCAGAGCTGGGTGTACATTACCATCAAACCCACAACAAAGCAATTGCAGGTTAAGGGCCTTGGTCAAGGGCCCAGCAGAGTTGAGTCACTTCTGGTGTTTACAGGTTTTCGACCCAGCAACTTTTGGATTGCTGGCGTAAATCCCTAGTCTCAGAGCCACACTGACTTAACATCAAACTTCGTAAGCTGAAATCTCAAAGGTCTTGATCACGATCTAAGGGAAAAAAAGTATTTTTTAGAGACAAATGCATCCTCAGAGGTCTCTGTAGGAATACTCTGAGAAACTGAAGGCTTTTTTAAGAGAGCAGATTATATCATATCTGTCCCACAAAAATAAATTGGAAACCATGAAGGCATCAGAGTTAATCAACGAAATTACGAGAACGGTTTAAGAATACACCAGGTCTCCAAATGAGGCATTTTATAGGGAAAGACAGGTTTTACAATCAGAATTTAACCTCTTGACAACAAAAGAAACAGAACAGCTCATCTATAAATTGCAACATCACTATTATGAACACAGAGAGAAGGCTAATAAATCCACAAGCAGGAAGTTAGCAATGCAATAATAGAAATTGCCAACACAGATAAGGATAAAATCATTGACCATAAAAATATAAACAACATATTTAAAGAGTACTATAATTCCTTATATTCTACTCATTTTAAAGAAGATAAGGTACAATCTAATAGGATTTTTGATACGTTTCAAATACCACAGCTAGACACTTATCACAGAGGAACTAGACAAACCTCACAATTACTGAATGCTATAAACTCACTCCAAAGAGGGAAAGCAGCAGGCCCTGATGGCTACTCAGTGGAATTTTATAAAAAAAAGTTGTAACAAGTTAGCTCCACTATTATTAACAACATTTGTAGACGCTAGAGATAGCAAAACTCTACCTCAAACTTTTCACCAAGCATTAATTACTCTTTCCAAAGAAAAATTAGGACTTATTACAATGTGCATCATACATACCTATTTCACTTCTGAATAATGAAGTTAAGATACTGTCCAAAGTTCTAGCGAGAAGGATTAAGAAAGTGCATCTTTCTGTAATATCACAGTACAAAACCTGATTTATTTAATGCAAACACTTAGCTCCTAATCTTCGATGTTTGTTTAATGTAATACACTTACCCATAAAATCTAACATATCAGAGACCTTATTATCTTTGGATGAAGAAAAAGCATTTGACATGGTTGAATGGGACTACCTATCCACCATATTTCACAAATTTGGGTTTGGCTCAAATAAATGTGCGTGGATAAAACTATTTTATACTAGTCCAGAAGCCTGTTTCTATTAACAACATTATTTAAAGCTATTGAACTTCAAACTAGAAGGACTGGCCATTCACTTTATAAATGCATCAGAGATAAAGGAGATTACCAGAGAAGGACTTCAACAGAAAATATCATTGTATGCAGATGACATGGTACTGTGTATATCAGATCGTGAAACTTCCTTACCAGTAGTGCTTAATGCACTAGCAGATCTCCAAAAGATATTGAGACTCAAAATTAATTTGAATAAAAGTGAACTTTTTACAGTAAAAACTCTAGCACACAATATTAGCCTAGACAGCCACCCAAATATTTTAACAGATCAGTTTAAATATCTAGGGATAAACATCACAAGTAAATATAAATATCTTTATCAACAAAAGTTTTCTATCAGCATGGAAAAATGAAATAAGATATGAACAAATGGTCTACCATCCATCTCACATTAGCAGGGAGAATCAGTACTGCCAAGATGAATATCTTTCACAAGCCTCTTTTTCTACTTCAGAGCATCCACATATACATTAAGAAATTGTTCTTTTAAAAATTAGACTCAATTATAACCTCATTTATTTGGAATTCGACACATCCATACATCCAAACTGTGACTCTACAAAAACCTAAAGCAGATGGGGCCATGTCACTATCCACCTTTCAATTTTCTTATTGGGCGGCAAATTTACAAGCTATAAAGAACGGGAAATTGACCCAAATTGATGACTATACATAAGCCTAGTCTGCAGTAGAAATAAAATATTGTTATACTTCTTTATATGCCCTGCTTTGTGCCCCAGTAAATACAAATTATTGTTAATATACTAATAATCCAATTGCCCATCAAACACTCAGCACATGAAACCAATGTAGGAAGCACTGACGCTCTTATCTACATAATAATCACTTTTTTCTACCCTTTCAAACCTACACAATATTTAATTTTTGGAAAATGTCCAGGATTAAAACACTTACAAAACTGTATATATATAACTCTTTGTATCTTATGAGAAATTATGCTTCCAATTAAAATTTCTATTAACACAATTTCTCCACTACTTTCAAATAAGAAACTTTGCTAAAAAGAACCTGCCCAATTTTCCTCACCTTCCACCCATTTCTATTCCAGCAGAAATACTGACCAGTCTTGAAGATTCAGACAGCATCTCAACAATATATAAAAACATTCCTTCCTTTCGGAGATCCCAGGGTATGGTGGGGGAAGGATCTTATACTTGACATCTCAGAAACAGAGTGGAAGGCATCCATGCACAGAATTCACTCTAGCTCCATATGCATAAAACATTAAATATCATTCAACTTAAAATGTTTCATTGATTACATTTATCTAGTTTAAAACTGTCCAAAATGTATCCAAGCTAAGATTCAACCTGTGAACATTGCAATCGAGCTTGAGCCTCACTGGGCCACATGTTTTGGGATTGCACCAAATTAATGCTTATCAGATAGCCATGGTGCCAGAATCACTCCTATTGACAGTTGCGTTTGGTGTACTTCCAGTTGGGCTAAAAGTGGAGATGACTATATTGATTGTAACTGCCTATTCCACACTACTAGCACATAGAGTTATCTTGTTCAACTGAAAGAATTCCAGCCCACCTGTTACAAGTTAGTGGGTAACTGACATTCTGTACTATCTGGAATTGAAAGAAATGAAATTCTCACTTAGACGATCTGTTCAAAACTTTTTTTTAAAAATGTCAAGATCTAATTAATAAAATTTTAGAGTAAGCATTTTTATCAGGGAAATGGGCATTCTCCTTTCTTTCTTGCTGTTAAAGATTTGTGCTTGCTGTTGGCTCTCCTCTCTTTCTCTCGAGTTGAGGTTGAATTCTTGATTAAGTTTGACTTGATTGTATGGAAAGTTTTTTTTTGTTGTATAAGTTAGACTTGATCATGTTGGAATGTTGTTTTCTTCAAATAAACTCAATAATAAAAAGTGATCTATTACTCATTTACTCTTATGTAACAAGAACTTAACAAAGGCTTCTTGTCATAACACTTCTAAAACATAAGCAGATAGGTTATTCATTTCTTTGCAGTGTGGTATATTAACATGATAATAAAACTACTTGTTAATGCAAAGGATTCCCAAGTTTTATACTAAACTAGCGAAATACCCGTGCTTCGCAGCGGAGAAGTAGTGTGTTAAAGAAGTAATCAAAAAGAAAAGGAAACATTTTAATAATAACATAACATGATTGACAATATAATTGTTTTGTCATTGTGATGAGTGTTGCTGGCATATATATATATATATATATATGTACACACACACACACACAAATATATATACATATACACACATATATACATATATACATACATATATACATACATATATACACATATATACATATACACACATATATATATACATATATATACACATATACACATATATGTACATATATATACACATATATGCACACACATACATCCACATATATATACATATATATGCATATACATATTTATATATATATACATATTGTGGAAGACTGCCGGCTTCCGAGGCCGGGCCGCACCCCCAGGCCGACAGGAGGAGCTCTCCCGACAGCGGGATCGTGCCCCGAGGTCCAGCAGGGCCTTATGGACTCTGTGGTGTTTATACACAGCCCTGCTGGATACCTTGGGCGCCACCAGGAGTCGCTGTGGGGGGACTTATGGGCTCTGTTGTGCCTTATGACCCGGGAGTACGTCACGGTCACGTGACAGGAAGGTATGGCGTGCTCCTGGGTTGAAATAATAGACTGATTGCCCTGACCCGGAAGGAATAGGGAACTGTGGACTGCTGGGACAGGAACACCTCCGGGTCAGGGGCTATAAAAGGACGCTGCCTCAGTCCAGACACTGAGCTGAGCTGGGAGGTAGGAGGGCGAAGTGTCTGGGCGAGGAGGAAAGAGAATAGTGTTGTTGTGAGATTTATGAGTAGTGTGGGAGGTGCTTGGTGCACTGTGAGAAATAATAAAAAGGTCGTGGACTTTTACCTGGTCTTTGGAGTCATACCTGAGGGTTCAAGGGTGCACTACTGCCCCCTACTGCCACACTGGCGTAGCCGGCAGGATACTCTGGCCGTCTGTTGGCAGAGGACCTGCATAAAAACAAATTTCGTGGGCAGACAACCCTCGGTCGATTCCCCATTTTTACACGGAGGTGCACAACACCACCCGCTGCCAAGGAAGCGGCAGCAGTGCGTGCTATCCCGCTCTACAGGGCCATGGGAAAGAAAACGGGAAAAAAGAAGGTCAGTCCCAGCCGCCTGCAGGGCATGACGGACGCCGCGATGTCCTGGACCCTCCTGACCGGGAGCGAGGAAGACAAAGCGCTGATTCGGGCACAACAAACCCGGGCTGCAAAAGACCCGGGACACGGACAACTGCCGAAGCGCATCATACTCCCTAGACGGTCCGGGGTGCCGCATTCCATTGCGGAGGCGGCTACAGGTAAAACGCCCGACGTTCCGTCTTTGTACTTATCCTGTTTTGCAGACGTCCGCCGGGAGGATTGCAGCGGCGTCTTGGATGACGGCCTCATGCCTCGGCAAAATGGCCGCGGCTCCCAGAAGACAACTCGCGACGCAAGACGGCTAGAGACAGCCGCGGTCGGCGACGACAGACTGGTCACCCGCGGTGGATGTCGGGACGGTGGAGGAAACCCGGAGTCCGCCGACGAGGCCGGTCATCCCCTAACGGGTCCAAGCCTCCTGGAAAGGGAGGGGAAGGCGGGCGAAGCGCCGCCGAAAGAAAAAGCCACCGACAAAGAGGGACGGGTTGTGGCTGACGAGTCTGCCGCGGTAAAGGAGAAGGCAGATCGCAGCCGGCTTGTAGTAGCCAGCCGTCCCTCTGAGGACTCCAACTCCCAGGAGCCTTTGCGCGACCCAGCGGAACACGTGCCTGGAGGCGACGTGCTCATTGGTTCCCGGCCGGAAGGTAAGCTCAACGCGGAAGCGAAAATGCAGCCGGCCGTAGTAACAAACTGTTTGGACTTACGGGTCTCGAGAAATACCTCGAGCCCCTGCACCGTTTCTTACAGGACTTACAACAGCTGAAGGAACGTGTGGAGGACTTGGGAGCGACGGCTGCAGCCCCGTTAAAGGGTCTACAGGACTACGTGCAGCGGCTGGGCCGGGAAGCTCCGGAGATGATCGATGCGGGAGTACAGGTGAGTCCCTCCCGTGTCGTAGAGTGTAAGGGGACACAGTGCGATCGGGCACCGCTGAGAATGAGTAGCGCGTGTCAAAGCACTGTGTACCCGACAAGAGACTGGGGCACGATGACCGAATGGTCGGGGACTGGAGCAAACAGCCCGGGCATGCGCTGGCGTGGCTTTCGGGGCAGTACGGCTCACCAGGACCCGACCGGTCTTGCGCGGGTAGCGCCGGTGGTAGGAGTGCCGGGGGATGCGCCGCTCGTGCCGGTGCAGCTGAATAGTGCTGTTCATCGGTGCGGGACGGTGCAAATGACGCCGACTCCCAGTAGGCGGAAGGTAGCGGGTGTGCAGACAGCACAGAGGCTCTCCTCTTCCCATGGAGGGCCTCAGGCTGAGCGCAAGCCCCACATTAACCGGGAGATCCCGAAAAGGAATGGTGGGTCTCCCAACAGGATGGTAGGAAGGCTTAAGGGCCGCCAGGCGGCCGTGATGACTTCCCTGGCAGATGAAGGAGCGGAGGTGGCGCTGACGGAGTTCCCGAGATGTTTTTGGTCCCGCAGAGGGAAGCAACCAGGAGGGCTTCGTCGGTGCTATAATTGCCGGCAACCGGGCCACGTGAGGCGCCATTGTCCCCGGGGAGACAGGAGGTACACCGTCCCCCCAAGGTTCGCTCGACGACAGGGACAACGCATTCAAGGCCCGGATGACGCGTCCTCCTGGAGGAGGACGTCCCTCTCGGGGCCGGACGCTCCGCCCCAGAAGTCGTCACTAAGGGGGAACTGTGGAAGACTGCCGGCTTCCGAGGCCGGGCCGCACCCCCAGGCCGACAGGAGGAGCTCTCCCGACAGCGGGATCGTGCCCCGAGGTCCAGCAGGGCCTTATGGACTCTGTGGTGTTTATACACAGCCCTGCTGGATACCTTGGCGCCACCAGGAGTCGCTGTGGGGACTTATGGGCTCTGTTGTGCCTTATGACCCGGGAGTACGTCACGGTCACGTGACAGGAAGGTATGGCGTGCTCCTGGGTTGAAATAATAGACTGATTGCCCTGACCCGGAAGGAATAGGGAACTGTGGACTGCTGGGACAGGAACACCTCCGGGTCAGGGGCTATAAAAGGACGCTGCCTCAGTCCAGACACTGAGCTGAGCTGGGAGGTAGGAGGGCGAAGTGTCTGGGCGAGGAGGAAAGAGAATAGTGTTGTTGTGAGATTTATGAGTAGTGTGGGAGGTGCTTGGTGCACTGTGAGAAATAATAAAAAGGTCGTGGACTTTTACCTGGTCTTTGGAGTCATACCTGAGGGTTCAAGGGTGCACTACTGCCCCCTACTGCCACAATATCTACATATATATATATATTAGGGGTGGGACTCGAAAAATTAATCTAATTAATTAGAGGGTTTGTAATTAATTAATCTTGATTAATCGCATGTAATCACACAAGAAAATTTGTCCCAAAGCGCAAATGTTTTTTTTTCATTTAAAAGTGTTTTAGTGGGCGACAGAATCAAATAATAGACATGGACATGAATATTGTAAACTGAAGGTCTTTTAATTTCTGAAAAAAAAAAATGCTTTTAAACTGCATTTCAGTTCAAAACAGAAACAAAAATATCATCCCTGGCTAAAATTGGGCAGACTTAAAAATAAAGTGGTAGTTTAAGTACTTTAAGTACATTTTCAGAATGGTATTGTCTTTAAATAATAATAACAAAAATGTCAACATAAAGTGCAGTTTTTCTTCTTAAAAAAATAAGGCAGAAACATAAAAGGTAATTTGACCAACTTAATCTTTAAACTCTGAGTAACCTTAGCCAAAATTATTTTGTACATTAGGCTAAAACAGTGTGATCATTGAACATTTTGTAATTAGATGTAATTAAAATTACTAACGGTCACGGAAGTCCAATGAGCCCCAGTAAGAGCCACAAAGTCCGCTTTCTGTAATGCATCTAAACTTGCTTGCTTTTCAGTGTCATAAAGCTAATTTATTTTACTTAAAATAGTCCTTCGGCACGGTAGTTGGAAAGTTGGATAACCTGACGCTAACTGTAGCACATTTTCCAACCCCCAATCTTCCACCACTGTTAGTGGTCTACAGTACAAAGCAATCCATTTTGCGAAAGAATTTGTAAGTTTGACCGATGTTGACTTACGAATTTTGGTCCTGAAGCCAGTCATTTCATCAGGTTTGGGCTGCCGACACCTTTTGTTGGTACTCAAACTCGTACTGGTAGTGCTAACATCATACATAGTTTCTGTGCATGTGAATGTTTTGCATTCAGATGGTACCATAAGGTTGAAGTGTGTCGGTGGTATGCAAACTCCTTTTTGCACAGTTTGTACAAAACCACACTTTTATCAAGGCTTCCGTCGGGTAGTCTTTCGAAATGAGATTTGCCTCCGATCAGTCCTAGCAATGCGTTTTCTTCAGACTCTTCCATTTTTGTAGCTCTGATGTGTGCATCAATGTAATCAATGTACCAGGAAATCATGCATTGACAAAAGTTCCCCTTTGCTTGGAACGCAAAGTGTGACTAAATGCGTTATTTTTTTTAACGCGTTATGGAGCATATGCATCGAAGCTTCTGAGCTGTGCTTGTGCTAAGAAAAGGAAACACTTTAAAAATAACGTAACATGATTGTCAATGTAACCTTTTGTAGGGTCTGTCCCTGAGACTTATCAATTGTCATCGCGAAGCAGAGCCTTACTGGAAATTGGAGGCATTTGAATTGAAATGGGAGATCAGAGGGTGTAACGGGGATGCGAGGAATACAAACTCTCTCCCCTGAGCAACCGCCAGTAAAAATAGTTGCCTCAATTAGGTTCTTTTGCAGACACGTGACCTGAAGTCCAGTGCCGTTACAAAGTCTCAGTGGCTGTAAGGTTTTCAGTAATATTATTGGTGTCCCAACCCTCAAAATTAGATTATGTTCAGTAGTGCCTGGAGGATTCAGAGTGTGGAGAAGCCCTAGAGACAGCGTGTGTATTAACTTATGGATTTTTCTGTGAGCATTTGGTGGCAGCGTCACAAAGTTGCTTCCGCAAGACTGCGTTAGCTGTGGAGCTCAGCTCAGACCGAAATGAAGTGAATGGGAGGGGAGATGCTGACATAACTCCCTCCCCCGCCTTAACTGTCAATCCCCCCCCACAAACACAGTTTCTCGAAATTTGCATAAGCACAGTCCTTCACCAGCAATTTTAACTTAGTTAGAAAGTGATCAAAACTCTCGTTTATACCCTGCATCCTCTCATTAAACTTGTATCCCGCGAATATCGTGCTAGTCGTGGCATGACAAACGCCAGCGGCAGCCTGTCTATGAACTTAATTTAAGGAGCGTGTCTACAAACTTAATTTAAACTTACGGTTTACACCGTGCTTTGTTTCCTCAGTAGCTGCACTTATGAATTTGCTTGTATTTCTGCCTTCTCAATTGTGTAAAGCGTCTTTTCTTCAGCGCTCTTTGGAGCTCTGCCTTGTTCTCTACGTACTGTGGTCACAGTCAGTTCACATGATTACGTGGAAGGCGTGATGATGCGAGACACAACTCCACCTCCCACGGCCATCAAGAAGCAGTCTATTACAGTATATGGGCGACAAAATAGGTTCCAGTTATGACCATTACACGTAGAATTTCGAAATTAAACCTGCCCAGCTTTTGTAAGTAAGCTGTAAGGAATGAGCCTGCCAAATTTTAGCCTTCTACCTACACAAGAAGTTGGAGAATTAGTGATGAGTGAGTGAGTCAGTGAGTGAGTGAGTCAGTGAGGGCTTTGCCTTTTATTAGTATAGATATCAAAGTCAAAGTCAAAGTGAACTTTATTGTCATCTCAACCATATACAAGTATACAGATAGATGAAATTGCGGAGCTCAGGGTCCACAGTGTAACGACATGACGTGCAAATAATAAATTGAAAATAGAATTAAAATATAAAAAGTTAAAAATTAAAACACAAACAAGACAAGACATTGTGCAAAGATAGGACAAAGAAGTAGCAGCAATATTGATGTGTAAGATATGTAATATAATAAATAATAGTTATAGATAATACAGCGATTATCAGTGTATGATAATAGTTGTTTCAGACATTTGTAAACAATGACAGGTCAGAATGTTTCACAGCAGAAGGATATCAGGAGTGACAAAATACTTAAAGGTCAGTATGAGATTTTTAGTTCTTTTCTACATGCACACTCATCTTTGCAGGACAGTGGTTTTCATGTATAAAAGTTCTGTTTTAAAGGTGGTTGAGGCTGTGTGGAAGGTCCCAGGGGGCAGCCTGGTGTTAAGGAGTCTAACAGCTTGGGGGTAAAAACTCTCCTGCAGCCTGGCAGATTTGGCTTCGATGCTGCAATATCTTCTCTTGGATGGCAGAAGTGTGAAAAGTCCATGTGATGGATGTAAGGGGTCCTGCACAATGCTGCAGGCCTTGCGGACACTGCGTTTGTAAAATATGTCCTGTAGTGAAGAGAGAGGCACCCCAATAATGTTCTCTGCTGTCTTCACTATCGTTTGCAGGTGCTTGCGGTCGGATATGTTGCAGTTTCCATACCAGACAGTGATGCAGCTGGTCAGGACGCTCTCCATGGTGCCTCTGTAGAACATGGTGAGGATGGAAGGGGGAAGACATGCTCGCTTCAGCCGCCTCAGGAAGTGTAGTCTCTGCTGGGCTTTCTTGATTAGTGATGAGGTGTTATGTGTCCACATAAGTTCCTCAGTTATGTGCACACCGAGGAACTTGGTACTCCTAACAATCTCCACATCTAAACCGTTGATGCTGAGTGGGATGTAGGCAGGACGTGATTTTCTGAAGTCCACGATTATCTCTTTTGTCTTGTTGACATTGAAAGATAGATTGTTGTCTTCACACCATGCGGACAGCCATTTCACCTCATCTCTGTATGCTCTTTCATCATCCCTGCTTATCAGTCCCAGCACCGTCATATCATCTGCAAACTTGATGATGTGGTTGGTGTTGTGCGTGGCTGTGCAGTCGTGAGTCAGCAGGGTGAACAGCAGTGGACTAATCACACAGCCCTGTGGTGCTCCTGTGCTCAATGTGATGATGCTGGAAGTGTAGTGGCCCATCCGATCTGCCTGGGGCCTCTCTGTCAAGAAGTCCAGAATCCAATTGCAGAGGGTGGTGTTCAGGCCAAACCTGCTCAGTTTTACAACTAGCTTTGGAGGGAGATTGTGTTGAAGGCAGAGCTAAAGTCTATGAATAGCATCCTGACATATGTGTCTTTTTTATCCAGATGTGTCAGGGAGAGGTGAAGGGCAGAGCATATGGCATCCTCAGTTGACCTGTTTGAGCGGTATGCAAACTGAAGAGGGTCAAGAGAGGCAGGGAGATTAGTCTTTATGTGTGACATGACTAACCTTTCGAAGCACTTCATTATGATTGGCGTGAGTGCAACTGGTCGGTAATCATTCAGGCATGTCACTGATGATTTCTTCGACACTGGTATGATGGTGGTCGACATGAAGCATGCTGGGACTGACGACTGGCTCAGAGATGTGTTGAAGATGTCTGTGAGGACACCAGCCAGTTGACTGGCACATTCTTTGAGCACAAGACCAGGTATGTTGTCAGGTCCTGCAACCTTGCGTGGATTGACTCTGGAAGGAGTCCCTCTCACATCTGTTATGGAGAGACAGAGTGCTTGGTCAGTGGAGGGAGGTGTTGCTTTTCTCGCGGGCTCTTTGTTCTGCGTCTCAAACCGTGCAAAGAAGTTGTTCAGCTCATCTAGAAGGGAGGCATCACCATCACTGCTGTGTGGGTTGGGCTTGTAGTTTGTAATTACATGAATGCCCTGCCACATACAACGTAAGTCTCTGGCGCTGCTGAATTGTTTGTTTAATATGTAATATCAAGAGAAATGCGTCTCTGTTAAGCCATCTCAGGCCACTCCAAAGTGAAGTTATTTTAGAATGTCACATTGCAGAGATGAAAACCACTTTACTCGATGCTTTGTAAATATTATGAAGCCCAAAGCAGTGTCTCTTAAGGTCTTGTTACCAAATAGTGAATGAGTAATAGATGCATTTTTGCAGTACCTAACCTAAACCATTACCCAAATTCTTTGTCATAATCTGTCATTGTACTTCTCTTTTCTCATTGCTTACTTACAAATCAGGGCACACACTGAGATCTCAAAATACCAGCCTACTTAAGATTCCAAGCATTAATAAAATACCAGTGTTAGGCAGACCTTTTAGTTACATGGCCCCAAAGCAGTGGAATAATCTGCCTGCTAATATAAGAGATACCCTTTCAGTCTCAGTTTTTAAATCCAGGCTGAAGACTACTTTAGGCTAGCATACCTTGACTAGAGCTGCTGATTAGCTATAAATATTGTGTTTCTGTTTGTTAGTTATTTGTACAAAACTGTAAGTTAATACAATATTTATAAAACATTACTAACTCTCCTTCATTCTGTTTTTCTTTTCTGTATCTGCTCTACCTCTGGCTGCTCTCCTGTATATGGAAAAAGGAGCATTGGAATCATCAGATGGAAAGGTTCTCCCATCAGATTAGATGGCCAGCTCAACTACAAAAAACCCTGGAGCAGGTAGGTGGCCAGTTACCCAAAGTCTCCAGGAATGGTACTTTTATTTAGACTTTCTCTTTTACAGTTTTAAACTCCATGTTTGTCAACGGCCAGAGTTCAGTTTCTACCTTGTTCTGTGTGTTGTGGAAACTAGGTGGCACTGTTGCCCCTTAAACCCAATAGACAGACCCACAAGGTAAAATCACTAAGAAGATATTTATTAAGGTTTCTTCTTTCACAGTGCCCTTCAAGCACCACAGCCACGAATAGATAATTACACAAAACACAATAATATTCACAATAATTGCAATTCTCTCCCCCACACCTCCCAGCAAGCTCTGTCCTACACCTCCCGACTCCGGCTCGCTTGTTGGGTTCACAGCAGTCCTATATATATCCTGGGTCAGATGGAGGATTTGAGTTTTCTTCAGCCCGGAAGTACAGTACTTTGGATGAAGCACAACTCCTTCAGTACTCTTGCAGCGTTCCCTGGCGGCACCCATGGTACCCAGCAGGGCTGTGGTATTACACTGCACATCCAATAGTGCCCTACGGGAAACCGGGGCTCCACTGCAGACCAGGGGCCATGTATAAACAGTGCGTACGCACAGAAATGTTGCATAAGAACTTTTCCACGTTTAAATCGCGACGTATAAAACCTACACTTGGTGTAAAGCCACGCACTTTTCCACGGTACCTCATACCTTGTCGTACGCAAGTTCTGCGCTAGGTTTTGCAGACTGGCGGCACCCAACGTCAAAGCAATGCTACTGTTCCTGTGTGGTTATTCCTTATTTTCCTGACGCGGCTTTATGAATACACTGAAACTAACCGCATATTGTTTATTAGTGTAATGCATCTGATTGTAATTAACTTGTAACAATATAATGGTCCAGGGAATAGCCATAGTATTCCAAATACCATAACTGCTTTAGCGTTGTTACTCTAACTGCACCTTATTCTTCTTTCAGCTGCTCCCGTTAGGAGTTGCCACAGCGGATCATCTATTTCCATATTACTCTCACTGCACCACTCGGAGTATTTATATCACTGTATGTGAGTGTGAATCACAGCAGCAGCTGGTTGGAAAGAGAATTACCGGTATACAGCTTCAAGGACATGCTGTCTCAGCCACTGCAAAACGTTTTAAAGCTTTTCCTGTATGGACCTCACGGTTCAGAAACAGTTTCATCCCAAGAACTTTAAACGCACTCAATCAAGTGCTCCTTGTAGAACTGTTTGTACTTAATTATCTCACTGTAAACTTGCACTACAGTTATAATATTACACAACCTGCGCCACTTTATAAAGCGTGTATTTACATATGATGACGATATCATTTTTAAGATGAAATGCAGCAAAATATGTTTATTATATTATACAGATAAAGCTTTAACTTAATTTAAATAATCTATATTCTTCACTGGGACTGGCGTGAAGGATAGAATAATTAAACATGTACTACGAAGATATTTCAATGTTCCTTAAATGTTTTAAAGATTCAAAGCTTACAGATGGCTTAACATCTATTAGAGCTGATTGTGTGGCGATCGATTACTTGGAGAAAGAAAAGCAAGGACTGCAGGGGAGGCCACGCCAATATACTGTATATTGAATACTAGCAAAATACCCGCGCTTCGCAGCGGAGAAGTAGTGTGTTAAAGAAGCAATGAAAAGAAAAGGAAACATTTTGAAAATAACGTAACCTGATTGTCAATGTAATTGTTTTGTCACTGTTGTGAGTGATGAGTGTTGTTCTCATATATATATATATTTACACACACACACATAAACATATATATATATACATATCTATACATATACACATATATACATACATATATATCTACATATATACACACACATATATACACACATATACATACATACACACACATATATACACACAAATACATATATATATATACATATATACACACACACATATATAAACATATATATACATATACATACATATCTACATATATACACACACAGCTATTTCAGATCAGTGCAATACGCTGTTTGTTAAAACGGTTGACTCCCGCTCTTACGTGCAATAACAAATCAAATCATTCAGTTGTCTTTGCTCATATGTCATTTTAGAGCTGGACGCCTGGCATCTTTTTGGCCACAGGTTCGTTTCTGTTTGCTGTGAGGTTCTGTGTTGTGGAGATTCTCAGGATGGATTGCAGGTGCTCATCAGTGAGGCGACTCCTGTGTGCTGTTTTGTTAGTCTTTATCACTGAGAAGAGCTTCTCACACAGATATGTGCTACCAAACATGCACAAGGTTCGAGCCGCATGTAGACGGACTTTTTTTGTTCATCAAAGTCACCAAAGCGCGTGCAAACTCAGTGCGCAGTGCGCTCAGTTTATCAGCAAAGTGCGATTTGGGAACACCGTAGTGACGACTTGGTTTAACAGTACTTGGCAACAGGGAAAGTGGGGCAAGGTGAACTGGTGCATTTGTGTCTCCCATAAAAGCAGCTTCACTTGAAATCACTTTGTGATTGTGCACGGTTAAAACGTCCGCTGAAGTGTCAGATTCTTATTTAATTATGCTGTTTTCTGTATCTTCTGAATTGCATTCAGGTTACCCTGATGCAAGGCAGCTGAAGCGCTGCATTATGGGATCTGTAGTTTATTGTGTTACCAGCGCTTCATATACCGGGCTTTAATAACAATAATACAGTATATAAAATGATCTCGGGGCGGATATAATTACGCCGGGCGGATGTGGCCCGCCCCTTGAGTTTGACACATATGGACTAAATAGAACTTGAAAAGATATGTTTTTCAAATGTGATCGCAATTCAGATAGAGTTGGCGCGACTACAGCCTGCATGCCTCAATGAGTCATCCTCCCCTCGCTCTTACTTTTTTACCGTTCATCTAATGAATACACTGAGTATGGCTTTACCAAAACAATCATTGATGGCGAATAAAGTATCCATTATTCGAGTATGTAGAGCGGGATATATATATATACATATATATATATATATATATACCAGCGTATCGCAGCGAGAAGTAGTGTGTTAAAAAGGTAGAAAAAGAAAAGGGAACATTTTAAAAATAACGTAACATGACTGTCAATATACAGTATTTGTTTTGTGAGTGTTACTGAGTGTTGCTGTCATCAAGGATTTGATTATCATTATTTCTTTCAATCAGGTTCGTATTTGTAGGATGTGTTGTGTTCAAGTTACATTCCGTGTTTGTCAATCGTTGTAAAGATGACAGGTTTCATTCATCGATTCGTTTCTTACTGCATCAATAAACAGCTCGTCTTCTTCTTTATCTGAGACCTGACACACTGCATGCACGGGTTTTTTTTACACTGTCTTCCTTTAGCGGGACATTGACTTTTTCCACCGTGTGCTTTGTTTCCGCAGTAGCTGGATTTATGAATATGCTTATCAGGCGCTTCATATTTTTGCTGCCTTTTCAATTGTGTAATTCGGTTTTTGTTCAGCGCTCTTTGGAACTGTTGCCTTTTATCTGTGCACTGCGTCAGTTCACGTGAGCCGCTCGGTGTACATGCATCGAAGGTTCCCAGCTGTGCTGGTGCCATCTCGTGCTATGTCCGTGGCTGTATTTAATGTTACCTTAGTCCTGGCACTTAAAACTTTCTCTCGCAGTTTCGCTGAGTTTGTGTCAAACACCACCCTGACCATCTCATCTTCCTCTCCATAAGCACAGTCCTTCACCCGTGAATATTTACCCGTGGCAGTTTGCTATTGGATTGCCGCTGACGGACGGCCTTATATGGGCAGGCACTAAATTACAAACGCCAGCGCAGCCTGTCTATGAACTTAATTTAAAGTGTAGGTTTACATCGTGCTTTGTTTCCGAAGTAGCAGAACTCATGAATATGGTTGTATATGTCACTCGCTCGCTTCTTATTGTTTCGCTGCCTTCTCAATTATATAATGCATGTTTTCTTAAGCGCTTTTTTGAGCTCTTCCTGGTTTTCTATGTACTGCGTGATTACGTGGGAGGCGTGATGATGTCACACGAAACTCCCCCCACGGCGTTGAAGCTCATCTCCATTACAGTAAATGGAGAAAACTGCTTCCAGTTATGACCATTACGCGTAGAATTTCGATATAAAACCTGCCCAACTTTTGTAAGGAAGCTGTAAGGAATGAACCTGCCAAATTTCAGCCTTCCACCCACACGGGAAGTTGGAGAATTAGTGATGAGTCAGTGAGTGAGTGAGTGAGTGAGTGAGTGAGGGCTTTGCCTTTTATTAGTATAGATAAAACAGAAAGAGAAAATAACGACACAGCTAAAAACGCAGCAGCAAATTTTGACAAAAGTTAAACGCTTGTGTCATGAGCACGAGGTGGCTATGCAGTGTCCGCAACAGACGTGGCCATCCACCGTGCATAAGATACCATATTGACATTGGCGGGTGAAGGGGCCATCGATTCTTTCTCTGCCCAGGGCCGCCCATGAGTACTGCTGCAATAAATAATTTCATTGAAGGTCGCGCACAATCACTGCGCCCTGAAACCCATGTTTAATAACGTGCTTTAACTCCTATCATCATGAAAATGATATTACGTATACATCTCAGTATTTTAGTTATTCAGAGAGCTGTAATATCACGAATGTAATGGATTCTGTGTCCAGTTGGAGGAAGAGAGTCGGTTTAAAAAGCAAGTAGTGATTCACACACATAGAGCACTTAGAAGATCACATACAAAACAAAGCATTTAACGTGCTATAATTTAATTACGATGTGATTTGAGAAACTGGTTAATTAAACGATTTTAAGATGAAGGTTATGATGTTCTACTTTAATGACAAAATAAACTACGTAATTAAAGTGGAAATTTCGAGATTGAAGTATCGTGCTTTTTCCCCACTGTGTGCCTTTGTTTCTCTGTACCTTAATAAGCTTTCATACGACACTCAGACAGTGGGCTACAGCTCACCTTTTCATGGCGACTTTGATATGTGACTTCTTTTTTATTTCCGGCACTGTGCGATTTTGTGAACGTGAGCTTTCAAGTTTCTCCAACACGCTATGTCACTCGATCAACTTCCTTTTGTTGATTATACCACGGTTTAATTAAACAAATAGTATGTTTTTTCTTTGCCTCCACTTGGTATTCGCTGAAATTCTTATATTTTCCCCCATGCTTCTCCCCGAAGCTTGAGCTTAAGGGCGATTTATATTGATTTGCATATTCAAAGAGGTGTAATTCTGGGAGGAGTTGGGGTGTTACATAAAGCGCGTGCACGAGCGTTACTTTTCACGCTGACTGGGATTTATGTAGCGGAAGAATGTGGAAGTTGGAGAACGCACAGATTCCTGCATCTGGATTTTTCTGTGCGTAAGCACATTTCAGCTTTTGTGCTTACGCCATGTTATAGTGCGATTTCTACACACTGCATTATACATGAGGCCCAAGGGGAGCTGCCATCTATCGGCTTGGGGGAGATAGTATCTGACAAAAGCTGCCTTCCCCCGTCCTTACATCTCAAGGGCATCCCAGCCAGGTTGAGCTGCCAAGCCGTCTCTTTCAGTGCTTTTACAAATCTGAATATTAAAATTAATAATAAAACATGTGTGCATGTTATGTATTTAGTATGTAAATAATACAGTAGTAATAAAATGTCTGCACATTCTCTATTTAGTAATTAGTATAATCTATAATTTTAAGAAGGAATTGTTCACAAAAAAAATCATTATGTGTACTTTCTACACAGACAAAAGCAGTTTAAAGTAAGAATTAGAAAGTGGATTTTGTGATATAATCAGTTTTTGCATTTTGATTTGTAGTGTGTACTATTGTATTTCTGAGGTGGCAATGATAAACTGGCCATCTAGCTCTGTGAGGAGGATTACTTATGTTCTGTTTTGTGTATTTTTTACCTCATGTCAAAAAATGGCCTGTTAAAGCCCACTGCAGCACTCTCAATGTGTGATTTTGGGCTGTACAAGAAATACATTGTTATTGTTGATGATTTCAGTAGTTTTAACAAGCCAAGATCATAACTGGGAGGACAGCAATCAAATAAACAATGGCCAATATGTGAGACAAAATCATAGATTAACAAATGCAACGAGAGAGTCAATTACCAGAATACTTCATGTAAACTAAGCCAAACCACAAGCTATAAATCAAAGTCAGAGAACAAAAAATAATTTGTAACAAGTGAGATCTTTAACAACAGTAATGCAAGGGTTTATGATTTTGATTTATCCACAAACTTGGAGAATCAGGAAGTGTATGACGCTGACCTATATATCATTGTGGTAATGACATCACACGTCACACATTCACGGTCGTCCCGCCTAGCAACAGCCTGTCAACCCTGCATCACAAAGAGCAAACAAAGGCAGCACACATAACAAAAACAAAATGGTACCTCAGGAAAACGTAGTTCTCAATTAAGTCTTCAAAAGTGTCCTAAATCAAAATATTGATTTGATCATTACAATCCATTATTCTTAGAGGCCAAGGAAAACGCTGTAAAAATATAAAATGAAATACCAGATCAAGACATTAAGTGTCTTTAAGATACACAGTATATACCAGTAAATAAAATGGAACAGGATAACCAGTGACTAAACACCCAGGCTTGATTAAATTTAGCTTGTTAACAAGCTGTCTGTGAAAGTCTTGTGATCTGCCAGATTATTTTTTTCCCCCCTCATAAATGTTCGTCATCGGGTCCTGCAGACAGTCTGATTCATTGGACGCATGCTGAGCAGCACTTCTCCTGGATCCTTTTTTAATTTGAAGAGTTAGGTCAATTGTTTTTGCACAGTAAAATGGCTTAAAACAGTATCACATCACATGAGGAAAATAGCGTTGGACCCTTCTAGTCAGGTGGGTGTTATTTTTACTTTTTTTTAATCACCATATTATTACAGCAGTATGACTTCTACAGAAAACACATGTAAATCCAGTCACAAGAATACATAAAAAATTGCAAAGTAATCTCAAACATTTTTCATAGACATTTGCAAGGCATTTATTGCTAAACATACAAAATAAAAACTACACTCTATTGATTAGTTGCATTACAAGAGCTGCCAAGACCTAGGATTTTGCAGATTTTGTATTATAACAACTTATTAATGATTCTTTCAAGAACACTCCAGCAGCTTAGAGTCAGAGAAAATTAGAACATCTAAAATTTGCTATTTTTCCTGCAAAAAATTAAGTTGAATATAATCATGTAATACCTCACTCACCCAGTGGGCTTCAATCTAGTAAATCAATCTATAGTGTTCAACCAAACCAAGACTTTGACGATTGTATTTGCTGTGATGATAAATTCTCTTCATGTATTTCATTTTAAGCATTTTCTTCACATTTTTTCATAATCAAATACATTATTTTTTCCTTTTAAACAATCTACAAGTCAGTAGCACTCTGCAACCATAATAAGATATTAAGCATAGGCACAAACAATAACACAGGCTCTTCTAGCTTTGGCCAAATCTGTATTTTCTACCTAAACTGGCCCAACATGGCATGACTATGCCCTGTAATTGACTGGCAGATGCATATTGAGACAAATTGGAGTATGAATACTTTCATCCTAAACCCACTTATTCTGAATTAGAGTTGTGGGACACTTGTGTTAACAATTTGTTTCCTGTATTACACTTGTTTGGATTATGCATTGTTTTTAACTGTCCACATGCATTTGTGATGCATCATGTGACATTATGATGGCCATATTTGTAAGAGAAAGCCACACTTTAAAAAGACTGCATGAGCTGTTCTATCTTCTCTAGATAGATAGATAGATAGATAGATAGATAGATAGATAGATAGATAGATATAGTACTTTATTTGTTGCAGGGGGAAGAATATAGAAATTGTTATCGTGGACGCTAGGTGGCACTATTGCTCACCTTTTCCCCAACAGACAAACACACTTGAGACAGGTTAAAAGTACTAAGAATATTTTTTACTTTCTTCTTTAAAGTGCCTCATACACCTCCACCACAACAAACAGGCAATAACTATAATCACAATACTATAATTAAACAATTCTCTCCTCCCAGCAGCTCACACTCCCTCCCAACTCCGGCTCTCTTGCTGGGTCCCCACTTGTCCTTTATATAGTCCTTGACCCGGACTGTCCTTCTGTCCATGTGATTCACCAGCACTTCTTTTTATTTTCTTCAGCCCCAAAGTACTTCTGTCCTTCTGTCCCCATGACTTGGGGATACTTCCGGGCTATATTGGAAACAAAGTCTCCGTGTCTCCCTTCAGCATTCCCCGGTGGCACCCATGGTACCCAGCAGGGCTGTGAAGCCGAACGGCATCTCCCATAGTGCCCTGTGGGAATCTGGGGCACCACTAAGCTGCAGGAAAGTCGCCATCTACTGTCCTAGCGGTTTCAGCCGGGTTGAGCTGCCAGACGTCCATCACAAAATATTATAACAAACAATAGCCCCCCTTAATCACACACAAGAATTACATCAGGGAAAAAACTTCTGCATTGACTAATGATAAGAAGACAGTCCCAGTGAGGCATTATTAAGCCATATTGCTGTTGGTATAAAGGAGGCCAAGTAACATTTCTTGACACACTGCTGCTGAATAATTTGTTGGCTGAAAATGCTCAATGTTAGTGTGTCAGAGAGAGGATGTGCAGAGTTGTTCACAACGGCATTAAGTTTTATCATCATTCTCTTCTCCACTACTATCTCTAGTTGAGTGTGTGACGCATAACTAAGGCTGTCATATCAATTAGTTTTTTTTTTGATTCATTGGGTGTCCCTTGAAGTGATGTTACCAGCCCAGCACACCACAATGCAGAAAATCACACTGATCATCACACAGTTATAGAACATGTAAGTAATGTCTCTACCAATATTAAAAGAATGCAGTCGGTAAAAAGTCTGCTCATCTCTTTCTTATATAGTTTGTTAACGCTATTAAATCACTCCATCTTCTCATTGTTGTGGACTCCCAAATACTCCTCCCTACTCTCTGAATAGTGACCAAGCATACAGGCTTTTTGGTGTGGTGAAAGTCAATAACCAGTTCCATTGGTATTCCTGATGTTGAGTTCTCCACCAGACTCCTTTACTCTGTCTCATTCCCCTTGTCAATACACTCCAAAATCATCTGAGTATTTTTGCTAGTGTCTTAATCTGGTGTTAAATTTATAGGTAGAGATTTTCAGGGTAAAGAGACTGTTCCTTGTTTTACTCTGGACTGCTAGGCTGACAGAGTGGTATAGTAGTTAAGACTTTGAAATCCAAGCCCTGAGGTGGGTTCAAATATGACTATGGACACTGTGTGACAATGACCAAGACACTTCACCTGCCTGTGCTCCAATTGGAAAAAGAAATGCAACCAAGTGTCTTAAATATTGTAAGTTACTTTTAATTAATTCATCTGCCTAATATGTAAAAGTTCCAGTGTTACTTATACATTCCTTGAAATAATGGACAGACAGTCCATTATCCAGGACACCATAGGTTTATCCATCTGCTAACCTCTTAGTTTGCCCCTTAAAAGCCATGGCTGAATGGTACTGATGGCACTGGAGAAATTAATAAATGTAATCCTCACAGTACTACCAGCTTTGTCCAGATGAGAGGAAGCCTTGTGGAGCAGAGAGATAAATGCATTTTCCATTCCATCTTTGTGCAATTGGTAAACTGCAATTAGTCAAATTTGTCTTTCAGAAGAGGACTCATATTGCCCAGACCCAGTCTCTTGAAGATCTGCATGATGCGGGATGAAATTTGGATGTAAGGGTCACTGGTACAGTAGTCTGTAGTCATTTGGTAAAGTGACATCTGCCTTCTTCGGACCAAGAACAATGCATGATGTTTTCCCCTACAGTGGCACTTTCTGGAGCCTTACTGACTAACTGAACAGGTAGCAGATTATATCATTAAGCTGGTCATCACAGGCTTTAGGAACTTGAGGACTGACTGACATCTGCAGTTTTCTTTGTGTGCAGCCTCCTCAGCTGTTTTCTAACTTGGTCATCAGTTATAGAATGTGCATACTGATGATCAAAGGTGAAATAGTCACTAGCCACACCAGTCAAAGTGGCTGGAGTTTTGCAATAGAGATTGTGCAGAGCAACTGGCAATTCAAAGATGACAATGGCATGGGAAATTTATGAAAAATTCACTCAAGAATTAAGAAAATGACTCTCCCTATTTAGACATTCTTCTTTACTCCTGAATTAAAGTGAATTTCTGGTCTTTGTTTTTTAACCTATTTTTTATGACTTCAGGTTTGGCTTCACCCTTTAAACAAAGTGACGGAGTCTGCCATTCTAGTGTACAAAGTCTACGCCTGCACTGACTATTCTCAAAATTCTTTTCCCTCTAAATCAAAATTCAAATATTCATAAATGAAAAATGTGCTTGTGTTTTTACTTCTACAGTTAAGTATAGTTTTCTTAAATGGTCAGGACAGTTAGAGGACCAGGCACTTTTAGAATGTCCAAAATCTACCAAATATCTACAATATCCTGGAGAAATCCTGAAGACTTCTTGTCTTGTCACTCTTACAGGAGTGTCACTAGAGGGAGTTTATCTCTTGTTTGGTCTGAAAGCTCTTGTTGAAGCTGAAGAATATTGTTGAGGACTAGAGTGGATTAGAAAAAACAACGAATTAATGAATTAACCTACAGGTTTTGATTACCTACCAAACCAAACTGAACAAGGGCAAGTACTCATATAAGATTACAGCAACTGGAATTAGTGGACTATATTTATGAAAATAAGTTTTAAGAACAGAAGGAATGCATAGCAAGGAGAATCTGCATGTGTCTAAGAGACCCTATGATCTCAACATCTTTTCTACACTTACTAACCTTGAAATATTTCTCTTCCCATGAGTGGCTTTCATTATGTCTGCCATATGTGATTTAGCTGGTTGACTTTAAGTTGTCCAGACTTCTTGACCAGGCAGGCTTATGACTTTCCTATTTTACCATAAATTTGCATTTTTAAAGTCTTTAAGCTTATATGCATGGTGATGGGATGATGATTTTCAACTCTCAGATATTATTCCTGGATTTTGTAGGGTATCCCTTCTCATGAAAGTTTCCCATGAATAAATATTTTAAAAAATTCAAATGAAATAGTCAAAGAATGAACAAAGAGAAAGGGTTTGTAAGATTTAATAACAAAATGTACCTGCCATGTAGTACACTAATTTGGCAAAGATAAAATAGGGTCAAAAAAGTAAGTGTTCAATTTGGATGTGAAAAGGAGTCGGAAGGAGCTATTGTGGTGATATGGTGACTAGTATGGCAACAAGCGGGTTGACATGGGCAAAAAGTAGAAACACAACAAATATAATAGGAAAGCTTGTGCTTCGCTCATATCAAGTGCCTCTATCACTCGCTGGTCTACACTGACACTTTCTCACAGACAAAATACCCTGGAGATGGTAAGAGCTGGTGTTACTGGTGGGTTGGAGGAAGACTCAGAGAAACTTTTTGGGATCATGGTTCTTCTGGAGGGAGAAAATGACCAATAGTGAGTTTGCATTATCACCTCAGTATCTTTCTATGGTGTTCCTTCTAAATGGCTCCCTAAAACTGGCAACATGCTCATGCATATGTCAAAAATACATTTGAGAATATGCAATCATGTTTAATAATTCAGCTAATTTCTTCTACAAGACATAAGAATGATTTCCTAATAAATGGAAGGACTAGAAGATCAAAATGACTGTAGCTTTTCACTCAGAGTTCACTCTCACAGTTTGGTGGACAGAATCTAAATTACCCCAGAAAGTCAAGTCCTTAATTAATTTAAACTAAAGATTAAAAAAATGTGCACTTTTCACAAAGGTGATAAATTATGGCTAATAAAGTAATTACAATTATATTTTTTGCATAGTGAAAAATTGTAATCATTTTGAAATCTTAAAAAAAAACACCTAAAGTTTGTTTTAATGCAACATATCATGGTCTAAGATTTATAATTTTAAATTTCTTGTTTTTTTGAATTAATCATATGTTTGGCATTGTACATAAGTGGTGGAGCCTCTGGGCTTTTGGGAGGCTATGGGTCAAGAGGTTGGGTAGTATACTGGGAAAGGCAAGCAAGAATGAGATCATCTAGTAGGAAACAAACATTATAAGCGATTAAAAATACTTACCTGTGCTATGGAACCTGTCTAGACCAATCTGAAGAGACAGGTGTTTGTAAGCATGTTGTATTATGTACTTTCTTTGACCTTCTATTAAGCCTGCCTCTTATTTAACTGTAAGTTGTTGCCTGGCCCTGTTTTGCTACAGTTCTTGGGCTGTGCTATGACAGTAAAAATAATGAGAATCACAAACATCCTTTCATTTCTGGACATGATGTTTTTCTAATCATGGGTCATGGTGTGCAACAGACAATCACAGTTATATTAGGTGTTAGTCAGAAACCAACTCTAGACATTTATAAGTTGGAAAAAAACAGGTTCAAATGATGGATGGATTGTTGGACACTCCAGTAACATAAGAATATTGAGGTGGCAGTCAGTTATACTAGTGGAGCCTAGTAGCTATTTAGAAGGGTACCAATGATTGGAAACAGAATCGCATACAACTGTTTAATACAGGAGTGGAACCATGAGATGTGCTGGCATTGACATCACTCATCTACCAGTGGTACTGGGTCTCCATCACCATGAGGCATTATTCCTCATACAGAATGTTATATATCAGAATAAGTGTGCATTTCAGTTCAGCTACTGATGTCTGATTGTGGGTTGACACCTAGTGATATGATTGGTAATGCCGTGCATATTTTGTTAGCTGTTGTTCAATAAAGACAAGAAAGAAAAAGGCATGCGCTGTCTGCTCGTCTGTTCTTATCAAAGGAAAAAAGGGCAACTATACTGTACTACATTACTAATACATGACACAGAATATCTTTTTAAATCGTTTAACTATGCAATATATGGTCTCCTTTAGATCACTGGAATGAGCAGCTGGATCATTGGGGTCGCCTGCCACTTCATTGCTAGAGGATGAGTGTGGCCTTTCAACATGAAGCTGTGAGGATAGTGAAGGTAAGGGTTTGACTTCAGGGAGGAAGAGTGGCCAGACTGTGTGAAAAAAAGTTTGAAAGGTGCAGTTGGTTAGTAGCTAGGAATTCTAAGCACCCTGCCAAATGAACTGGGGTGAAAAATCAATGTATACTTAGTCCACATTGGGTAGCTAGAATATTATTTCTGTTTATTTTCATGCATCCATACCTACTTATGTTTATCCCCTTCTCTGTGTTATTTCTTTTTTAACATGTTTAACATGTTTGGTCTCCTTGGCCTTTATGCTGGGTTAGGGGATGGCTCAGGATTAGCCCCTACTAGCTACACTATAAAAAGTCTTCACCAACTTGTTTGGGCTTTTAATATTTGTTACTGTAAAGATAGAAGATTTCTTCAGATCCTTCGAAGAATTCACCACCTTACTGTAATACAGGCATTATTAGCAGAAGTTGTAGTCATCCATGTTTTACAATCCAACTCTGCATAGACCATAATGTGTAGCCATTCTTTGTGCAGTTACTCAAAATCTAACAAGACAGACAGAAAACATTAATGAAAGGACATGTTTTCGACAAAGAGATTTTAGGTGATTTTACCAATGATGTACCACATCTATAAGCTTTGGCAATGGTTTACTCATGCAGCTTTCCACATCTAAAATAGAAGTGGTTTATTTTATCTTGTCTGTGTCATGGGATGGTACTTTGTCTGTGTACAACTTATTAAAGACTCTTGCCTTAGACAGCAGCTTTAGTTACCAATGCAGGAAGGTCATGAGTTATGGTGGTCTCAACAATCCACATACTGTACTGTATAGGAATAAACACATAATCAAAAATTAGTTTAGACAAAGATGAAGGTTTGAATCATACCTAGACAGCAGCAAGGATTCCTCCAGGATTCGTCTTTACTTTGCTGCATGTATTTTCAGACCTTTCACAAGTCATTGAAACTGAGATGACGATTAGCATTCCCATTAGATGATGGAATGGCAGTGGGTTTTAAATCTAGCCAGGTTCCTCACTGGAGGTCACATTTTGCTATTAATTAAACATCTACTTGAATTTGTGTGCTTTCCTCAATATTTTAGTCTGCACTTTCAGAAATTATCAATGCTTTGGAAAGTTGCTAATAGTTATCTCACATTATGGTACATAATGGTCTATCTATTCTCCACTCTTTTCTTTAACCAGCATCCAATTAACAATATGGTCAAAATTAAATGTCCAATAAATGTAGTGTCATAGGATCTATTAGGAAAAGCTGAGGAATGAGGTGTAATGACCCAGACTAGTCCAAAGAACATTTACAGAAAAGTAAAGTAAACCATCATTGGAATTTCTAACATAATGCAGCAAAATCAAGGCTAGCATCTTTAATTAAACTATATGTTCCAATAATAGTGAGAATTAGCTTCTGATAAAAACACTAGATGAATGATACAAATTCCATACTGCACATGCACAAAAATACAGATTAATTTAAACACACAATAACACAAAACAATTTCAAACTAACTGAAGTGAAAGGGTCCTGACAATCTCTGTTCATTAATATTATTCTTGATGTGTGTTGAAAATGGAGATGAGGGTAACAAAACCTCCAGTAACATTCTTGGAGAAAATACACCTCTGCAGGGTCCATGGTCAATGATAACACAAGTTCAAAAGACAATGTTAGGCACAGTGACAATTCTGGAGACCTTGGACAAATGGCTGCCCACTCCCTCCTGAGCATTTTACAGTAAAAGTTTGCCAGACACCCTAATAAAATTACTGAATCATTTTGTCCTTGGATTCCAAAGCTCCCAGTTTCTCAGGTGTCTCTGCTATGAGCAGGAAAATAGCTTGGCAGTTGAGCAGTGGCACGTGGAAACAGTTTATCGTTATCGAAATGCTTATTTTATTTAAAAATTGACTGACAAACAGAGATGCAGTATGCACAGCTAATCAGCAGCTCTATTTGGGATATGCTAGACTAAAGTTGGGGGTCTTCAGGCTGGATTTAAAAATTGAGACTGAAAGGGCATCTCTTATATTAGCAGACAGATCATCCCACAGCTTCAGGGCCCTGTAACTAAAAGCTCAACCTATTGCAGACATTTCAGTTAATCCGTGGACTCTTTAGTAGACCAGCATGTTAAGTTAAGATCTTAATACGAACTCTGGTTTGTAAGCAATGATAATTTCATATAGGTCAGATATACTGTAAGTAAGAGAGGCGAAATTGTATTGGTTTGGACATGTACAGAGGAGAGATGCTGGATATATTGAGGAAAGGATGTTAAAATAAGAGCTGCCAGGCAAGAGGAAAAGAGGAAGGCCTAAGAGAAGGTTTATAGATGTGGTGAGAGAAGACAGGCAGGTGATGGGTGTAACAGAGCAAGATGTTAAGGACACGAAGATATGGAAAAAGATGAACCCTTAACAGGAGCAGCTGAAAGAAGAAGCAGAAGAAGAATAATATAATTTTTATACAGGTAGGCTTGACTATTTAATGCTTTATATTTAAAGAGCAGAATTTTAATATCAGTAACAATTCTACTTGAAATTAATAATTGAAATAATTTCTCAGTATGTTCTTGATTTAGAATGCACCTTCATTTTCCATTATTATTCAGCTGGAAAACCTACATTTAGATAGTTTTGTAATGTGCCTTTTGAAAGAGAGGCTTTATTTTGAAACTAGTGTAAGTTACTTGCTGATTCAGTAAAAGTAAAATATAGCACTAAGTTAAAAAGTGATATTGTTGCACTACACGTTCTTCACCCCCATTTAATAATATTTCTGTTTTAAGGATGATGCTGTCTGCATGAGGTGATTACCAGAGCTTAATGCAGAGGTCCAAGAGCTCAATTTAGCACCCCACATTACTGCATTATTAAGATTTTAAATAAGATCCATCAACAGTTACTCTAATTTTACAGTGCTGCTTTGAAGCTCACATTTTTAAGAACCTAGAACAACTGATATGATATATACAGCTTCAATATTATTTATTTTACAAGTAGATGATAATTTAACAAAAATGTGCTTTCTGTGTCTTTTCCGTATAACACTGTGTGGTGTTATGGGTCCACAGCTCGGGGAGAAAAGGCCATTGATTTTAAATAAATAATCATCGCACCCGAGGCGGCTTCGTGAGGGGGCGTTGTTGTAGCGAGCCGCGGGGCAGTCGTCGATGTGGGCGTTTCTCACCGTGTGCACAGGTGAGGAACTGCCCACATTCGTGATTGCTCCCGCGGCTAATGCTGCAGCTGCTGTGGCCCTTGTCATTTTAAAAAGAAGCGCGAGTCGGTTTTAAAGGGGGGTGAAAAGAAACGATCGGAGAGGGAAACGATCGGAGAGGGAAAGGAAGAGAGAGAATCGATCGGAGAGAAAGGAAAGGAGAGGACGGAGGTTACAGGGAGCGTGGAAGCAAGCGGTGCAGGAGAGAGCGGACACGCGGCGCGTGGTGAGCACGCGATCGAGCGCTCGTGGGCAGCTGCGAGGAAGCTGGGTGTTAGGCCGACACCCAGGTGTTTGTGTAGATGTCGCTCCCGCTGAGCGATCTGGTAGCGGGAGTGACAAGGTGAAAGCGACGAGCCGCAGAAGGCCCGGAAAGGCAGCGGAAGTCGGGAGGCTTGGTGGTGGAGTCCCCAATATGAGCGACCTGGCTATTGGGGTAATCAAGTCTCGGGGACTGGGATGAGTGCCAGACCGAAGCCAGGGATCGGGAGGTCTCCAGTCTCGAGCGTGTGAAGTAGGATGGCAGTTGCAGAGAGCGTCTTGCCTGCTGCGAAGCCCGTACGGGATAAGCAGGTGAGACGCATACAGAAAATAGGCACCGGATTGTGTTAGTGTTTTAAGACTGCTTCCTAAAAGAAGATTTTAACCTCTCGTTTTTAAAGGATTGTTTTTTTTCCAATGGTTTTAACCTCCACGTGTTCTTTTTATGGATTATTTATTTAATGAATATGAAGAACTGCACTATTTATTTGAACACTGTTTTTGTTTTTGTTGACTGTTTTAAATAAAAGCACTTTTGCACTTTCTACCTTCCCCTTGCTCAGTAATTTGCCTCCATTGACTAGCTCACTCGGCAACATTATCGACGGTGTTGGGTTCGAGTGCTTCCAATAGCAAAGGGAGTGTGGAGCCAGAACCCACATCGTCACACACTGCATGTATTGAAAGTTTCAATCTGTTGTTGTATTATGATGTATCAGCATGTCAATTAATATACAGTATACTAAACAGAATTAGAAAGTAATTTTATTTTTTTTTATTAGCTGTGGGACAACTAACCTCAACAAGGCCTCAGGTTCAAATCACAGTTGGGATACCGTCTACATGGCCCATATCTTTATTTGATCTCCGTTTGTTATCAAGGCTATCCTTAAGGAACTCCATTTTCATCTCACTTCACATTCACATTCTGTTGCAAGTCTTTTAACACTAATCAGCCAGGAGTAAGTGCCTGTGAATGTGCCCTGCGAATGACTAATGTCCTAACACATGCCTTGTCTTACCTTTCACACATGAAGAGGTCAGAATGAAACAAGTTATTTTCACTTGTTCACATTCCAATTTTTTGTCAGCAAAAGTGTAGCATCACTTTTAATTGCTTTGGAATGGAAAGATTCTGTGATTTTTTTTTTACTGGTCACTCATCCACTGGTTTCCTGAAACTACTTTTTCCAGCACAAGGTAATATTTAGAAGAAGACTGTAACCAAACATGGACAAATGCCAGTTTATCACAGTCAGGATCCAGAAAAAAGCCAATTTTGTAAAAAACAAAAATGTGCTGCTGAATTTGAACTGGCTTTTACTTAACAAGAAAATAAAAAAATGGCAAGTGGTGTAACCCTGCCATCTCCTAGCACTAAGTTTAATGAAGGAGACAAAGAAGTCCTTAAAATAATTTACTGCAAGTGCTCACTTTCACCGCTATGCACCTCAAACAGGTCCTACCACTTATTGTACTTCTGCCTTTGAATGCTATACAACAAAACACAAAGATAAAGATAATCACAAAATAAATAAGACTGAGTTGCCAACAACTACTGTACATCATCTTTAACAAAGTACAGTGCAACACCTGGGAAAGGATCAGAAATAGTGGACATCTTATTCCCTGAGATACTACCTTTTCCAAAAATGAATACTGCAACATAACAAGACAGCTGAAGGAGACTAAGTGCAGCTGGGTGAAAGCAGGCACAAGCCAGCAACGAGTGCAGTCCTATCAATGTCATGGTGATTGTTCTATTCAATTTAATTCAATTAACGTTTGTGTGGTACTCTTCAGTAAAAGCAAGCTTACTGTACATATATTTAAAACTGTCACACACAGCAAATTATTAAACTATGCAGCATTTATATAAAAAAGGCATATGTTGCATTATATTAAATACAGAGTAGAAGGGAAAAATGAACCTCCTCTGGCTCCATGGCTGGCTATAACTGACAAAGTCACAATTGCAATGTTCTAGATCAACTGGGAGCTGTCTGCCTCCTGGGAATTCTAAAGTGCCATTGGTGAACAGTCCAATAGGATGCAGTAAGATCATTTTATATTTGAATTCCAAGACTCACGATATCTGACATGAAGTGTCAGAAAAGATGCAGAATAGAGGAATGTCCCTAGCATTTCATAATGACTGACAAACACTTATTTATGTTTTAACCAACACTAACCAACTAACCAACAGAAATGCACAATGAACAGTAATTCATCACCTTTGATCACCATAGATTTAAATGTTGAGACTAATGAAGCATCTCTTTACACAAGCAGGCAGATCGTCCAAGAGTGAGTAAAAGGAGGGGGGTAGATAATAACTACTTGTCTCCGAATAGAGAAAAATTAGAAATATTAGTTATTGGGGAGGATGGTGCTAACTGCAAAAATATTTCATCACTTTTTAATTTAGTTGGTCTAAACATTACATTTACTGAATCAGCAGGCACCTTAAGTATTATCTTTGACACCAGTATGTCTTTCAAAACACACATTGCAAAACTATTTAAAGCTAACTTTTTCCTTCTCTAAAATTACTACTAAATTAAGATGATTTCTAAATATGGAGGATACAGAGAGTTATCATAATTAATATATTAATTTCTAGTAGAATTGATTACTGCAAAGTGTTATTATGTGGCAATTAAAACTATTCTATAGGCAACTTTGAAGTAATTCACAATGCTGCTGCAAAAATCATTACAAGAACTAGAAAGTACAACCACATAACTCTTTAAGTCTTTACACTGGCTTCCGGTTAGGCTTAAACTTGATTTGAAAATCTGCTTCCTTACATATAAAGCATTAAATGGCCAAGGCCCTGCATACCTATCTGAACTTTATAATTTCTTACAAATCACTAAAATGCCTACTGAACAGTCCAAGGATTAACAAAAAAAGGGGAGTCAAGTTTTAAGCTATTGGGTCCCAAAGCTGTGAAACAAATAAGAGGTGTCCCTTCAACCTCAACATTTAAGTCTAAAGTTCATATTAGAAGCTTAAGATGCTGGGCTTCTAAGCAGTCCAAGAATTAATGAAACGTTAGTACCTGATTGAGCTTTTAGTTACAGGGCCCCAAAGCTGTGGAATGATCTGTCTGCTAATATAAGAGATGCCCTTTCAGTCTCACCTATTATCTCACCAGGCTGAGGACTCCCTACTTTAGTCTTGCATACTTTGGCTAGAACAGCTGATTGGCAGTATATATTTCATCTCTGTTTGATAGTCATATGCCCAAATATATAAGCAATACGATAATTAGGAACTGTTAGTAACCCTTCTCTGTTCTCTTTCTTTTCTTGGTGTCCTGTCGTGGTACTTGGTATCACTGCCCTGCTGTCAAGATATTTTCCTACCCATGGAAAGACATCTGAAATGCAGTGAGGCTTGAAATTCACAGATATAAAGATTCTGTTGTCATATTAGATAGCCCAGTTCAGACTTTATTGCACAGTTTCCAGAAGGGGGTGGACGGGCAACTGGCCTAAGTCTCCTTGGGCCTCACGTATAAAATTCACACTAAAACATGGTGTACGGACAAAAACAAAAATGTGCGTATGCACAAAAAATCCAGATGCATAAATCTATGCATGTGCCAAATTCCATGTTCTTCTACTACATAAATCCAGGTCAGCATGAAATGTAACGCTGCAAATAGTTCATAAAGAGTCTGAGGTTGTGCAATATTATAATTGTAGTGCAAGTTTACACTGAGGTGATTGTACAAACGGTTTTACTTGATGGACTGATTTACTGTGTTTATAGCTCTTGATGTTCAAATAGACTGTGCGCATGGCTGAGGCTGCAGTGAGTGCTAGAAATGTTCTCCATGGCTAGATGCTGTATCTTGATAATCCTCTGGCATCTCGATCCAGCCCGCTGCTGTTTTGCTTCGATTCCATACTCAGATACAGTGAGTTAAATACTCTGAGTGGTGTACTGAGAGTATAAATGCTAAAGCAACTATGGTGTTTGGAATAGCTTGGCCATTCCATGGACCAGCATATTGTTGTAGGTTGATTACAATCAGGTGCCTTAAATTTATAAACAGTATTTGTTAAATCCGCGTCCGGGAATGTGAATCTAAAAAAGAAAGGGAAGCACACAGGAGCAGTAGCACAGCTTTAACGTTGGGTGCCGCCAGTTTGCAAAACTGAGTGGAAACTTGCATAAGCACAGGGTAAGGCTGGTGTGAGAATGTGCGTGGCTTTACACCAAGTTTAGTTTTTATACATCGTGATGTGTGAGTGGAAAAGGGCTTATGCAAATTTTTTGTATGTATGCACCATTTATAAATGAGGTCCCTCCCTGGAGAAGTGGGAGACACAAACCTACATCACAACAGACCTACACACACTGCATTTTCAGTCAAAGAGTCATTGACAAAAAACAATGTTGTTGGTACTTTGCTTCCCCCATATTCACTAGGGGCCTCATGTATAAACGGTGCATACGCACAAAAATGTTGTGTAAGGCAGCGTCCATGCTCACATCGCGATGTATAAAACCTAAACTTGCCGTAAAGCCACGCACATTTTCACGCCAGCTAAATGCTTGGCGTACGCAAATTCTCCATTCAGTTTTGCAAACTGGCATCACCCAGCGTCAAAGCAGTGCTTTTGTTCCAGTGTAGTTTCCCTTTCTTTTTTAGATCCACATCCCTGACACTGCTTTATCAAATACACTGAAATTAACTGCGTATTGTTTATTAGTTTAAGGCACCTGATTATAATTAACCTGTAACAATATAATGGTCCACAGAATATCCAAACTATTCCAAATACCATAGCTGCTTTAGCGTTGTTCCTCTCAATGCACCACTCAGAGTATTTATCCCAATGTATCTGTGTGTGGAATCACAGCTCTACAGCAGCTGATCGGAAAGAGAATTATTGGTATACAGCATCAAGCACATGCTGCCTCAGCCATGCTTTCTATTGAACTGCTCTCATACGACAAACGCTTCAGAGCCTTTCTGGCACGGTCCTCGCGGTTCAGAAACAGTTTCATCCCAAGAACTATAAACGCACTCAATCAGTCCATCAAGTGCTCCTTGTAGAACTGTTTGTACTTATTAGTACAATTTCCTCACTGTAAACTTGCGATACGGTTATCACATTGCACAATCTGAGCCACTTTATAAAACGCATATTTACATATTGACAATATCATTTTTAAGATGAAATGCAGCCAAAAATGTTTATTACATTATACAGATAAAATGTTAACATAATGTAAACATACAGCCTCGCGCTGTATTCTTGCTGGGGCTGGCGCAGATGGATAGAATAAATAAACATGTATTACGAAGATATTTCAATGTTCCTTGAAAGTTTTGAAGAATCAGTGTTCTAAACTTACAGATGGCTTAATGTCTATTACAGAGCTGACTGTGTGGCAACTGGTTATTTGGAGAAAGAAATGTAAGGACAGGAATTGGGGGTTAATACGTTTGAAAGAGACAGTACTGCTGCAATAAATTATTTCATCAAAGGTTGCGCACGGATCAGCAAGCATCTTGCGAGAGACATAAACAATCTCTGGACAGGGTGCCAGCTCGTCACTATCACAGCGCCACCGTGTTCCCATGTTTAATAACATGCTTTAACTCCTATCATCATGACAATGATATCAAGTATGCATCTCAGTATTTTAATTATTCAGAGAGCTGTAATATCACAAATGTAATGGATTCTGTGTCTTGTCAGAGGAAGAGAAAGCCCGTTTAAGAAGCACGTAGTGATTCACACACATAGAGCTCATAGAAGAACAAATAAAAAACAAAGCATTTAACGTGCTACTTTAATTACGATGATATTTGAGAAACTAGGAAATTAAACGATTTAAAGATGAAGTTTATGAGGTTCTACTTTAATGACAAAATATACTACGTGATTAAAGTGGAAATTTCGAGATTAATGTTGACATTTTGAGCTCTTTTCTCACTGTGTCTTGATTTTTTTTCTTTTCTCTGTACCCTAATAAGCTTTCATATAACACTCAGATGGTGGGCTACAACTCGGCTTTTCATGGCGACTTTGATATCTGACAACTTCTTTTTTATTTCAGGCACTGTGCAACTTTGTGAACTTGAGCTTTCGAGTTTCTCCGACACACTTTCCTTTTGTTGTTTATACCACTGTTTAAACCAACAAATAGTACGTTTTTCCTTGCCTTCACTTGGTATTTGCTGAATTTCTTCTATTTCCCCCTATGCTTTTGCCATTGCCTTTTCACAGAACGCTGAGCTTAAGGGCTATTTATATTGATTTGCATATTCAAAGAGGCAAAATTCTGGGAGGAGTTGGGGTGGGGCAGCAGGCACGTGCACGTGCACGTGCTTTACTTTTCATGCTGACCAGGATTTACAGAGCGGAAGAACATGGAAATGGTCGAACACACAGATTTATACATCTGGATTTTTTTGTGCGTATGCACATTTCCGCTTTTGTCCGTATGCCACATTTTAGTGTGAATTCTACACACAGTGTTATGCATGAGGCCCCAGATCTTCCTCTCTGTGTCTTCATTTTCTTCCTGAAATTAAAATTGAGTCTGAAGTGAAGAAGATTTACAAGTGTGAAAGAAATCCAAGAAAAAAAACATAGAAGACTCTGGACATGTTAACAAGTGATGAGTACAAGGAACATTTCCAGGAATGGGAAAGCACTGCAACAACTGTATTGCATCTTTTTGAAGGTGACTAAAAAGTGAACCCGTAATTTTTTTTAACAGTTACAGGAGTTTTTGGGCCCCTTCTCATGCAGTAAGTGTTTTTTTGTCTCACTCTAAATGACAGGGTAAATACAAATAGCACCCTTTAAAATTGTTTAATGTAGATTTTCATAATATGGTCTTCCATTTAACAGTGAAACTAGGCTAAAGCAATACCAAGTAGTAATAGTGTACAGTATCTCATCCCTTCATTTACACCTGTACATTTAATTTGCTGGTGGGGCTCAGCATTTTTTATACATTGTTATTTTCTACACCTGCTTATTCATATACAAGAAAGTGAAGCCTTGACAGTGTTTAGCCTAAACAAAGAACCAAACTGAGCTTTTTTTGACTTTTTCTGCTTAAGAAAATTGTTTTAGGAAGATATATCAGTATAACAGGAATACCAGGAGTTAATTAGTAATTCAGAAAAAAGAATGCTGTGTATAATTTACCACAAACTCAGAGTGAGCACTACCTCTTTAACCCTTTGAACCTTACACATTTCAGGAAATAGCAAGCACATAGGGAACAATACATTTTAATGATTTTATTGCTTTTAGCTGAGGCAGCGATTGTATGCTTACTTAGACTTTTCTTAAATAAGCTCTAATTACAAGCAAGAAATTGGCCAAAGTTAGCAGAAAACAATGTACCAACTGTCTAAGCCTGTCTGAATATAAGTACTTTCAGCTGTGCCTATAGCACAGAGCTCAGCTGTTTACTCGAAGATTTGCACTGAGCTTCAGGTTTCTGCATTCAGAAATTCTTTTGCTTATTCCCTTTGTGCTTGCTGTGCTCTTGTAAGAGGTGTGATATTTACAAACATGTACGACCTGAATTTCACACCTATCTGTGCAAACAGAGAGTCATGTCCTTATCAGTGCTAACAGAGTTTGTCTAGTTTAGTTAATTAACTGTGGTTTTCTCCTTGGTTTTGGGTGGTCTGAATAGTAGCTGTGGTGACCTTTGATTATGGAGGTATTATAAGTTTCAAATGAAATTTTATTTACTACAAATATCTTTCTATTGGTCAGAATCCAGCCTAGTGTAAAATGTTTAAGGTCATGCCTTGATTCATTTCCACAGACACACTTCTTTTTGACTTGTGTAAAGCAAACATTTTCATGTTACCACCTTGCCCATTACTCGCATCAAACAGTTACTGTAATGTCAGAATGATCTGCATAGACCAGAAATGAATGCTAATGAACTGGACTTGAAAAATGGTGGCATTCAGGACTTGGCTATTATTTTTTAATGCAACCTCTTATTTAATGTTCCAATAAAGGTTTAGAAATAAAATGAGGAATGTCTCTTGATGAAACAGAACATACAATGCAGACTCCACAAGATGTATTACCCAGGACTCACTGAGTCCTTAAATAAAGATACATATTTGAGATTAAATTGAATATTCACTCTGTATTACCATTTGGCCAAATATGCTGCAAATAAATGATTTCTGACTAACCATAAGTCAAATTCTGATAAACTGTAAATTAGTTTTATACCTAAGTGAAATATTTGCTTCCTCTATGTTTGTGTGCAACCAAACACTTTTCTTGAGTCTTTAACTCAAGTCTCCCATATCACATGTAGGGTTGACACCAACCTGCCTTTACTCTTTCCCAACTACAGTATGAACTTCACACTCTAGCTTGTTACAGTTCACATAAGAACATGTTACCCTGCTAGTGAAAGAAAAGCACTTATAAAGCCATTATATCACACTGTCACTATCAGTCAATTCTCCATTTATCCATTTGTCCATCCATTTTCTGAACTAGGCCTGTTCTGCCTACAATGGGAACAACTTGGAAAGCAACCACAGTAATACTTTGACCTAAAATAAATCAATTCAGAAGTCAAACAGGAATATACAGAAGGTGGGATTAAATAACAATTAAGAAACAGGTGAGGCTCAGTCAGAAATGTTCAGGAACGGCAGTGAACTAAATAAATACGAGAGGCATAAGATGATGTCGAAAAGACAAGAACCAGGTTCTAGTTTCAACTAAATTTCCTTTTCTTAAATTAACGGTGCAGATCTTTGTATAGAATTTTTGTTTTTTTCCAAAAGCTAGGATACACAATTTTGCACACTGCCATCTTAAATACAATAGGATCAGTGCCATAATAGCACTCTCAATGGCTTAACAACTGAGCCATTGTCAAAAAACAACATGTCACCATAAAATTGTGGCACAAAACGAGATTGTTGTAAAACAATGAAAAAATATGTTAAATAATACTAATAATAATGTGATAGGCAATAGTTACACTTAGAAACATTTCAATTCATAAAATTTGGGCCCACGCATATCAGTTTAAAGTGGTCACTTACCCAATGTGGAAGCAAACCAGGGATCCCTAAGAAAGCATTTATGTACCTAAGAAAATCTTGTAAACTCCACACATGGAGTGAGTTGACTAGAATTTGAACCCAAGACTGTGGAGCTGTGAGGCAGTACGTCTAATCTCTTTGCCATTATGATCCCCTTAGAGTAAGTAATTAAAGTATTGGAGCAAAATTGAAGAAAGCAGCTTAAAGATCATATTACCACATGAATGCAGTGTGGCCTAGTGAGTAAGACAGAGGAATTTGAGGCACAAGGTGGACAGTTCAGTCCTAGAAGGACATTATATAAATAAAGTCTGTTATTTTTTACTTAAATTTTCCTTAGGGAGAATGCACGCTATGTAATTGTTGTGTCCTGGAGCGATGAGCACCATTATCATTTTTTTTTTTTTGTTGTGTAAATATTATGTGTATGTTTCTTTAATTTATTTTACTCTGGCAGCGCCTTGGACAGCGATGCAGATCTTGTGTGACCCCACCCCTAACGCGATTGATTCGCTGGACAATCACTGACAAGCTAGTTGGGGGCGGGGTTGAGACAGGATTTAAGATGGCCGCTGCTGTTTGTTTGGGGTGCTCGCTTGGAAAAAAGGTGTCCCGAAATGCTGCAAAGGGACTAAACGGTTGGACTTTTTGTAAAGCGGTTTTGCTGCTGGCTGTGGACTACAGCGCAGTGGTCCAAGTCCGGAGGGAAAAGAGGCGTCGGCAACAGGGGCAGCGGCCACGGGATATTTGTCCCTTTTTTCTCTTTGTGTGTTCAGGTACCCGATCGAGGCGAGTGAACGAGAACATGGAGGCTGATCGTGTGAAGCCGAGAGAGATTGGGAGTGGAACCAGGCTGACGGAATGAACGGTGGGCGGACCAGAATGGAGAGAGAGAGAGCGACTCAGACCCCCGTGATCCCCAGTCAGCATAAAGGGAAGTGGCTAATAGCTAGTTGAGAGTGTGTGCATTGGCCTTATGGCTGAGGAGGGGGGAAAAGAGGGTCTGAGGGTTATTTGGCTCTTTGCTGAAAGTTCCATGATGCGACGGAGGAGAGACGGTGATGGTGGTGTGGAGCAGCAACAGTGATTGGTTGGTTGGAAGGAAGGACACCATTATCGGATTGCTGCAACTGGACACCGTTGCGGAATGTAGGGAATGTGTTCAGCATTGGAGAATTGGGACTTGTGAGACCTGGGAACTGAGCACTTAAGCACAGGGGACATTGGGCGCTGCCAGAGGTTTTTTGCTATTTATTTTGGTTTAAGTGAGGGCCTCGCGGTGAGAGCATGGAGGCCCAAGAACTGTAAGTTTTTTATTTCTTAATGTTTGAGTATTGGGTTATTGTTTGTGGAGTTTAGTTATTCATTTTTTTGCCCCTTTTATGTTTCCCCCACCGCTTAATAGTATGTATAGTGTGCTGTGCTTTCCCGGAGTGATATAATTTGAGTGCTGTGTGAAAAAGAACTGAGGGTTGTGTTTTGGTTATTTTTGGACTGCTGTGTTCACCATGGGTGTGTTCGGAGGGGGGCCAGGACCAAGGGGAGAGAATTACCACCTGGATAGAAAAACTCTGTGCATTCAATAAACGTGTACTTGAACTTGCCGCTACGTGTGTGTGTAGTCCCTCTCTATCTTGTTGTGCTCCGGGAGGTCCCAAAGGGGTGAAACAAACTTAAAACGATAAACCAAAATAAATTGCTGTTGGGGTCTCTTACCCCTGGCCACTACATAATCTTTTCACGTGTTACATCATCAGTAGTTCGGGTGCCTTCTCGCACTCAATGACTCATTTGTACTGATAGCCAATTGGAGGCAAATATAACCTGTTCAATTCAAAGGGCTCATGAATGGTTAGGGGTTTTTTGAATAATCTCACACATAATCTCACTCATGCAGTCTGACATTATAAACAATGATATTTCACTATATGTCTGTTTTTAAACTAGCCTACATTTAGCTACACTCACAACTAATATTCACTTCATTAGCCTGTATCTTATGGCTTGCGGACTACGTTGCTTATGCATCTGTTAAAAGTACAATTGTGCAGTGCTAACAGCAATTTGTAGCTGCTGGGCAATGTTCCTCAGTATTTCTTTATTTGAAGACCAAATTATGACATCTCCCAGGAGAAATATCATACAATGGATGATTTGCTTGCTGCAACTCTACAATTCTTTTTCCATCTCCTCTATCACAAAAATCCCACAGCCATGTTTACAAAAGCATAAACAAGGAGTTGCTTCTTGATTGGTCAATGAGAATTGAATCAGCTCACGTGATGTCTCATAGGCTTTGTGAAATAATGCAAGAAATATCAGGCCTAATCTTGATCTTCCTTATTCTAAAGTCTATCAATGAACTTCATCCAAAAGAATTATTCCATTTAAACAGTGAAACATGACATTGTCTAAGGAAACAACAACAGATTTCTACACTCACAAAAGCAGATGTCCATTTATATATGTACTGTAATTGTCACATTATTATATACTTTTCATTTACTGATTTGAATTTGTTGATGATCTTTGAGTTTATCTTCAGTAAGAAGCTTGTAAAGTTATGGAAATCAGCAATAAGATTTAGAGTCACATGTTTCATACACAGACCCTGAAAGCATTACAAAATGAAAAAAAAAAAAAATATGTGTATATATATATATATATATATATATATATATATATATATATATATATATATATATATATATATATAAATTTAAACAAAACAAATGGCCTAATTTCATTGTTAAAATTTCTTACTTTTCCAAAATGTCAGCTTTTGGAACAAAGCCCCATGAAACAGACACTGATCAGTCTTATGTTTTTCATACAGTTACACTAACACAAACATACTGATGTACCTGGGTGAAACACATTTTACCGAGTGATAGGCTACTGTATTTAGGAGAAAATGAGTTTCCAAGGTGGAGATACACAGAGCCAATGAAAAAGAATAAAGCCACAGGAGTCTCTGCCCCATAAAATAGTGATGCAGCCCATGACATCCCTAAAACCCTTAATGTTAGCAAAATGTGGCATGGTGGGTAATGTCAAAGGTTTAGGAACTTAAACATTGTACACTAAGTAATTTTGTTTTATGTTTCAATATAAAAAAGTATTTTGTTTTTACGATGATCCATGTGAATAAACTCTTTTTTATCTGTCCATTCATAAATGTCTTCATTTTCTAAACTCACTTTTTTTATAAAAGTGCCAACTCATAGTCCCGGTCAAGCTAAATGGTTTAGGATAATGTTTTTCAACCAGTGTGCAATGGCAAAATGGTGCACCGTGAAAGTTACCCAGGTGTGCCGTGGAAATAATAGTGTAGCACACCTGGATCTGAAACTGAAAAGTGGTCAAGACTTGTGAGAGGAGGACAAGACTACCTGGAGAAGCTGGCATGAAAGCAGCTCTACGATTGGTATATTGCAGACGCAGCACTTACAGCACTTTGGACGCGTCTCATGGCTGCTAGAGTCTGTCTGCCTGGGTGTGTGTTCACTAGCAAGTTTCATGGGACCAGTGGATAGTGGGCATATAAGTTGCCTATTTGTCAGAGACAGGTGGGTGAAGGGACAAAGCAGCTGGAAGATGCCACCAAAGTGCTCACTGAGTGCTGCGTCTGTGAACGCTGATCTCGGAGCTCTGTTTTTACCGGCTTCTCCGATAGACTCACACTTTCAGACAGTTGAACACTTGTATAAGATATAATGTGTTTGTGGATAGTAGAATAGCGGTGTGCTTTGGAATGTTTTTGGTTACAGAAATTGTGCTACTCCAGAAAAAAGGTTGGGAAACACTGGTTTAGGAGATGGCTTGATTAATGGATGAACATGATGAAGTCTGTAAGAACGTAAATAGGTGCAAGACAAGGTAAGAAAAGCATGACCGCCCACCACAGAGGACAGTTCAAAACCATAACCACATCGTCAATGTTTTAACCTACTTGTTCAGTGTATGGTTAATAGGATCCAGTGCCTATACACGTGAGCATGAGCACGGGTTGACATTTTCTTAATAGGCCTGACCCAACAAGAAGAAAAGACAACTATTAAAGAAAAGCTGCTAGACAGTACTGGAAGAGTAAATACTGTAGTGTAAATTGTTGCCATGGGTTCAGTATGAAAGGGTGCCGGACCCTCAGGCGCCACACAATCCACTGACAGGAGAAAGACATCTAAGACAACACCCAGAGGGCAGGTAATTTGGTTACCTGAAGGTTGTCTGACCTTCCATTAAAAGAAAAGGAATGTTGCAGGGAGCAGCAACATCAGACTAAAAGAAGGTAACATGGTCAAGACAAAAGCTGATTTGAACCTAACATATGGAAAGGGCAACATGGTATTTGCTTGTGACTTCTACCTCTTTTATTATATTTGACTGTTCAAAAGGAGGAGGATATACAATAAGTGAACATCAGAGAGTTCTAGGTTATATTGTAGCTTTTACCATGCAAACATGATAGCTACATCCGTGAAATTGGTCAAGTGAGTAAAGAGTTTAGAAGAGAGGAGAAACAAGCAATCAAATGGTGGAAGGATCAGTAAGAAAGAGTCTACAGCAATGGCAAGTGGAACGCAACAGGCATTAGTTGCGTTGTGAGTCAAGCTGCTGGATAAGCTAACCCACTGAGAACCAGGACATTTAGGTAGTGAAGGCATGCCCAGAATAGATACAGCATTAGAATTTAGAACTTAGTTTTATGTGCACTTTTTATGAACTTTATGCATTAATCCTTTTTGACTTTATTCTTTTGTAATAAGTGCACTCTTGTGGTACATTTATGATCTTCTTGGTTGCTATTCTGTGTCAGGAATGCCTCAAGAGTACCTCCTTTCATCATTATAGTACATATAGACTGTATATGCAGTAAAAATGTGATATATACTGTACCATTTTTTAATGCCCACCTAATCCTGAGCAGGCTCAGCTGGGGCTGGAGACTATCCCAGCATGAATAGGACACAAGGCAGGAACAAATCACTGGATAGGACGCCACTCCATTGCAGGGTAAACAAACTCACAAACACCCACACACCATATATTAGGGCTAATTTAGCATTGATAATATATCTAATCTGTTTGTGTTTGGACTGTGGGAGGAAACTTGAGAAATTTGATATATACTGTATGAAGTCAAATTCTGAATATAAAAAGTTAATTGTATAGTAAATTCAGAATATATATAGTGTCAAATTTGAAATATTGTCACAAACTCCACTCTGAGTCATAACAAGGTTTGGGGCAGCCACCCGCATATTTGTTATCCTGGCTGCGAAGCTGCAAAAGTATAAACAGCACTGATGTGAGTCCAAACAGAACTGAGGGAATAGGGAAAAGGTGGAGGCTTTTAAAGGGGAAGACAGGAAGTGAGGTCAAAGGGGTCCGGATCATAAGAGTCTTCAACCATAGGCTCGAGCCCGAACGTGACATCATAGGGGCCGGAGTCAGCAAGGTCTTCTTCGATAGGCTCGGACCCAGAAGTGACGTCAAGAGGGCCAGATGGGATCTCCCGTGAATGGTCTACAGGCAAGGGGGAAAAATAGTTGGTGCACTCTGCCACATCCCGGTCTGATTCGGAATTGTCCTCACTCAAGCCCTTTAGCTGCCTCCCATCGTATGTGTGTGACAATATATAAAGCTAAAGAGAAGGAGTGAAGTCTGAATTTTTAATGATAGTTCTTAGTTTAAATATGAATATTAAATACCATATTTGAAATATAATTTTTGTTATAGTCACTAATCATGGCACTGGAGGGTGGTGACATTTTTCATATTAGCACATGCATGTAAGAATTTTACTGTACTCTCTGCACATAACAAATAACGACCTGATAAATGTATTTGATTTAATGTTATTATTATCCAGATGATTTTAATAAGCAGGATAGTCCAGATAGCATGATGACACAGTTACCACAGCAACTCAAAGATATGCTGATTAGGTTGAATGGTGACTCTAAATTGGCTCAATATAGGTGCCAGCGTGTCCTGTAATGGACTAGTGTCACTCCAGCCTAGCAGGCACGGCTACTAGAACTGGCTGCAAGTTCTAGCAAACCTGATAGTCAAAATAGTGGGCTAGATGGATTCTTTATAGAGTCTTTTTAAATTCTGCTCTTTGTATGCATTAACTAAAAACAAACATCTCCATTCATGGACTCGAATGAAGACAGAGTGTACAGTACGAGTACTGATTGCACAAAGTGTTAGAGTTAATTCTTGCCTTTCATTTATTCACAATTTTAAATTATATTCATGCCTCTTATTTCTCCCCTCTGTAGTATCAGAATATCTCCATTAGTGTCTGGATTGCTTTACAGTGATAGGTTGTGCATGAGACTTCTATATAATAATTTTACACCACCATGAACAAAAGTTTTTTTTCCCCTTTGAGACCTTACAAAGGTGGCTCATTTTAATGATTGGATTTTTGTGCAATTATTTAAGAGTACACTATTGAGACTGTTATTTTTCTAAATTGACAGAAAAAATTAAATGTAGCAGTCTGACAAAAAATCATTGAGATGCTTACTTGAATCAAATGTTGATAGGAACCTCCTTTGGACAGGCATCTGCACTGCATATGTATGTAAGCTGACTTCTGCCAAAAGCTTCAAACATTCAGAAACTACAGAACCAAAGAACTTTAAGACGATAACCAGGTCTTCAAGTATCATGATGTAATTAGCTTGCTCGGTTATTATCTTTTAAAGCCATTTCCAGTTTCCGAGACACAAGCAATGCATGCATTATGCACAAACAGACTGCAAAATAAAACATCTTAGGAAATTTACCTTAGATGTTACCATAATGTTTGTTTCTGGGTTACACCAGCACACATCCAGAAGACGGGCAGCCTTATATTTGGTTGAAGTCTTCTGGCAATCACGTGCCTCTGGAGTGTTGGACACCAGCACTTTCTGCTTGTGTCTTGACTATTGTAGTTTCTGCATGGCTTCCCAGACTCATTCCTTCTTAATTTAAAGCTAATTCTTACTCTCATTCTGCAGTGTTAAAAATCATCATAATTTAAATACACTTTCATATTTATTTGTGTAATGTGCAGTTGCACAAGTCTTTTACAAAAATGCAAATTAGTTTTAAACATTTAATAAATGAGACGCAACATTTTTGTTAACAGGTGTCAATTAATCTCAGTACATTAGCTTTTTATCTCAGGGCTTCTTACAATTTTTTATTGAAGCAATCAAACATGCAAGCAGCTTAAAAATATTATTCAGCCTTTTTTGTAGCATTGCAGTATTAAATCGTAATACATTTATTGTGTATTTATGCTATTGGGCAACATAAAATTCAATACATTAATTAATTCTACGTTTGTAAAAAGCCAACAAAAAAAATCTTCTATCCATTTTCTGACCCCAATCAATCCAACTTCAGGGTTATTGGTATCCAGACCTATCCCAGCAGCACATTCAAACTCACTTTTAGCCAGACAATATTCAGTTGGCAAACAAAACAAACATACAATATTTTTAGAATGTGAAAGGAATATCAGACACCTGGAGATAAACCCACACAAAGACATGCAAAACCAAACAGTGATATCTGAAACCTGTCTACTGGAATTGTACAGGAACAGCATTAACCACTGTGCCATAATTTCAAGAAACTCAGTTTTAATCCCCAATACCAGTCAGAGTGTTTCTTAACCACAGCAATACTAAAGTTATTAGCAGTGTTCAATGAGAACATCAACGTAACTACTGTACTCACAAATTTCAGTGTAAGACAGAGTCCAGGATGGCTTGTATAGGACAAATGTGCACCAACAAAAGCACATGGTGGCAAGTGTAAGACGCAAAAATGTGCATTTCTCAATTACATATATAGCGCACATAAAAATAAAGTTTCAATTACAAAAATATAAGCCACTAATCAATTGTGATTTTAGTACTGGTAGTTTTATTTACTGGAAAGATATTTTTTAAAAATAAACGAAATAAAGAAAATATGGAAAAAACATGAGCAAGTCCCAGTAGGCCAAGGACCCAGGACACAGAGGAGGGATTATGTCTCTCAGTTTGGAACACATGGGAATGGCCCAGGAAGTGCAGGAATCTAAAGCTGGGTACAGGGAGTCTTGGACTGACCTGCATAGCTTGCTGCTGCTGTGACCCTCACCAAGAAAAGATGTTTGAGAAAATGAGATGAGATAAAATGGCAAAACAAAATATAGCAGGAGGAGAAACACTGTATACAAATGTAGACAGAAATGTAAATACAAAACCGTACAATTAAACCATGTACAGTACACTTTTTACAGTACGTTTGTGGTGTTATGGGTCCATAGCTCGCTGAGCAAAGGCTGTTTATTTTTAAATAAATAATCACCGCACTCGAGGCGGCTGCATGAGGGGGCATAGTGGCAATAGCAAGCCACGGGGCGATCTGCGACTGCCCACATCCGTGATTGTTCCCGTGGCTAATGTGCTGCAGCTGCTATGGCCCCTCGCGATATAAAAAGAAGCGCGAGTTGGAAAAAGGGAGGAGGAAAAAAAGAACAAGAGAAAGGAAAAGAGGACAGACGTTACAGGGAGCATGGAAGCAAGTCGGTGAGAGAGACAGAGACACGCGGAGCGTGTGGGCGAGCGAACGAGCGCTCACAGGCAGCTGCGAGGAAGCTGGGTGTTAGGCCGACACCCAGGCATTAGAGTTGATGTTGCTCCCGCTGAGCGACCAGGTAGCGGGAGTGACTAGGGAAAAGCGACTGGCCACAGAAGGCCGGAAAGGAAGTGGGAGTAGGGAGGCTTGGTCGGGGAGTATCCAACGTGAGCTACCTGGCCGTTGGATTGAACCAAGTCTCGAGGCTGGGATGAGTGCCAGACCGAAGCCAGGGATCGGGAGGTCTCCAGACCTGTGTTTGTGACGGAAGAGGGCAACTGCAGGGAGCGTCTCGCCTGTTGCATGGGCCCGTATGGGAGAAGCAGGTGAGACGCCAGTATAGAAGCACCGAGCTTGATGTTTTTAAAGACTGCTTCCACACAGAACATTTTAACCTCGTTTTTAAAGGATTGTTTTTTCTATTGATTTTAACCTCCACGTGTTTTATTGGATTATTTATTTATATGACTTTGGAATCACTGCACTTTATTTGAACACTGTTTTTGTTGATTGATTTTTTTTAATAAAAGCACTTTGCACATTTGAACCATCCCCAATTGTTTATTGCCTCAACTGTCTAGCTCAACTCGGTGACATTATCGACGGTATAGGGTTCAAGGGTTCCCAAACAGCGATGGGAGTATGGAGCCAAACCCACATCGTCACAATGAAAAAAGGTTATTGACTGTTTACAGCAGCTATTTTGCTGGACATAACTCTAGCTCTGGAAGGAAAGAATCCACCAGCTCTTCAAAACACACCATCACAAAGCTTAAAGATAATACTATTGGAACGTGTACACAAAAAATTTACTCATTTTCGTTAGTATCCACTAAATTAAACTCCTGTACTTTACACTGACTGTACAAGATGGAAACAGCAACCCACTACTATTTTGTTGCTGTGCGCTTTTGTGACTCAGCCTTGGACATGATGCTCTTTGATTACATTATAGTCTGACTTGTCTATGAGAGTATGTAGAGGAAACACAAGCAGATACAAGGAGTCAACGTAGACATTGACCAGAATAGGATACAAAACCAATGCCCCAGACTTGTCAATGAAAAGCACTAGCTAAACCACCACTGTGATACTTGCTAATTAAAAAGAAAAAGAAAAAAGGAAAAAAACAAAAAAAGTTACCTTTTCCTTTGAGTAATTACTCCTTTTATGTGACTCTCATATTGTAGCTAACTGTGTTTAGTTATCACAAAGTTAAATAACCTGTTTTTAGTTACTCTAATTCATTTTTATTTTGGCCATTATAAAGAAAAGGAATGAACAGTGAATCAAACTAAAAGTTTGAATGAGCAGAGAACTGGTAAAGAGCCCACCATTGAGCAGACATTCTGATAAGTGTAAATTAATTTGTCCTTCATGTCTGACATGGGGCAGTTATATAGGTATAAACTACTGCTTTATAGGAGTAACAGAAGCCATTAGTGAAGAAAAACTCACATCTGATCTTAAGTACGTTGTGCTAGAAAACTAATGTAAGTCTGTAGAGAACATTCTATGGAATGTTGAAAATTGATTGTTGTGCCCTCATTTTGAAGAGACATGCCTGGTAGAAATGGAACATCACTCATCATCCTGATAACACCTACTGTGTACTGAGGAAGTGTCAGCAGGCACTGGGGCCTGATAAATTTGTGAAAGTAAATGGCAAAGTGGATGCAGCAGAGCACAGACAGATTCAAGAGGCAGACTTCCTGCAGTCTACAAGACACCTGGAAAAATGAAATAGAAAAGGCTTAAAAATAAAAAAGTAAACGTTCTTGATTGGCCAGTAAAAGCTTCTTACAATGTGGCAGGAGCTGGGACTTGCTCTTCACCAGTCTTTTAATGGAGATCATATGTTAAATTTGCAGAAATGCTTTTAGTTTATTGATTTTTTTATTGAGCCCATCTCATAAATGAACACTTGCACTGCTAAACATGCAAAAATTGGTGCTTCTGAGAGTTTACACTGGGAATTTAGAAAATTCACATGACTTTTCAATTTGCACAATGAATGTGCATTTTATGCCAAGCAGACAACCAGATTTTTATCAGGCAGCAAACAATCACTACAGTTTTCATGTTTGTTTACACACTTCTAAATGCTGCAGTACAGGATTAGAGGACATAAAGGATGTTGCTGGTTTAAAAATGGACATGTTCACTCATCAATCCCTTCTTTACTGAGCCCACTTTACTCTTTTCAGGGTCACTTCAACAACACCGAGTGACAGACAGATTCCAACCCTGGATGAGATGCCTTCCTATTAAAGGACACAATGGCTCACAGTGTAATAGACAATAAGAATGGCAATTGGGAAGAAAGCTGTAGAAAGTCTGACTAGGAGACACAGAAACAACAACCAGGAGCCAGCAAAATAGTCAAGGAACAGGGAAGGGGTCAGGAAACCAGGAGAAACAGTCAGAATGCAAATGTCAAAACCAGACACACTAAACAAAAATTAAAATCAAAAGATGCAAATCCAAAGCTAGATACAGAGTGCTGTTTGCCACCATCTTAAATAAGTGCTACACGATGAAGTCACATGTCATGTGATTTTCCAGTCACATTGCTGATTGCTGCCATTGCTATAAACACCATATAATAAAAAAAATCCAGGCATGTCCAGCTTAGCGAAGACCCTGTGGTGGACCCAGGACACTCTGAAGGGATAGATTGGGAATGACTAGGATTTCAACAGGAAGAGTTAGAATCTATTGCTGGGGACAGTGATTTCTATGCTGACCTCCCTGGGGTGCTGCAACCACGATCCTCACAAGGAAAAGCAGTTTCAGAAAATGAGATGAGTTGAGAATGAGATGAGACATCATAAGAAAGAACAGTCAGAACTGTCTCAGATAGATAGATAGATAGATAGATAGATAGATACCTTTTTCTTATTATACTGTATTGATGATTGAGCAGGATGTTTAGGCCAGTTGGTCTGGGTTCTCAAAACCATGAACTGTGGATTCCCTAGAAGTTTAGTTTTTCCATGAAGGCTATTACTTGGAGATTTTGCATTTGTCTGCTCCATTAATTTGTCAGACTTCAGTTACGTCAAGGAGAATTTGCATTGTTTTAGTTTCTCTATCCAATATGTAATCATTGATATGTACATTTATTTCCACAAATGATGTTATGTATGGTGCATTTTTGGGATTGTATTTTAATTTATGTGCCAGTGCTCTGAGCATGTAGTTAATTAATAGTGCTATAAAGGATGTAGTAAATTGAACTGAACTGAAGACCACAACACAGAATGTGTAACAACATTTAAAGATCACTTCAGCAATTTAATAAGCTGTCAATATCACTTGATATCGGGTCACACAGTGTGGTGCAGAAGGATTTTCACCAGTCTGAGGGTATACAGTAGAAGTCTGAACTTGCATGATCAGAAAATTGTGAAAATCCTTTAGATTTTCACTTGCTGGCTTTACAGGAAATCTGAATTACTGAAAAAAATTTGCAAAGGCATAAGTCAGTTGTAATAGATGACCTTTCCAATTTTAAATTGAGTTTTCTAAAATGTAATTGTTTTACCCAGACACAATTTTAATGGAGCTTTTTCACTCTGTATCTCAAGTCAATAGAACCATTTTCAGCTGATAACATGTAGCAGATGTTTGCCTTCATTCATGAAATTCTGACCTCTCTCTCTCTCTCGCTCTCTCTCTCTTACATGAAGCACAGAAATATTTCAACAAGGAGCATAATTGAAACAGGGTGTGCATTAAGAAGAATCAATAGGAACGTCAGGTTTTTAATTTAGTGTTTCCTTCATTTTAAAATGCACCCCTTAATTTTTGCTAATGGGAGATTCAACTATAAAATGGCATTAACTGGCTGAACCCCTTCATGGGCCCTTTTAAAGTGGGGTGACAATGATCTACGCTGCAGAAGTCTAATAATACTATACTCTCCTTTCTTCTTCCCCATGCACCTCATCCCAAAAATGCTGGCCTCTTCCACCTCCTCCTCAGACAAACCTTTGCCTCCGTTTTGCACCTGACTCCAAATTCACTGGACCATGGAAAGAAAGACCCTTATAAATTAGGCCTCATACTTCTTCCAGGTGCCTTACCATCCCAGACACCATCATCAATTCCTGGTATTATATGGGCAGAACTCCTCCTAGTGGCCCCAGGTGTTCCTGCACATTTCCCACACTGTAGAAGTATATTGAAGAAGACAAATTGGCTGTCCTCCATAGTACCCTTTTGAGACTACAACATACTGACCCCTTGAGGGTATGGGGAGCTTCAAACACTGCTACTACTAAACATAGGGTCTTGAATGACTCTCTGCTGTGGTAACAGCATACCCTGACAATCAATAAGGGTACCGCTACCCAGATTAACTTTACACGAACATTGTTCTAGTTATCATTACATTGTGAATAACATTACATACACATGCATTTTACTTCAGCTGGAGAAATCTTTAGCACAGATTTTAACTTTCGTTATCACATTTTCATACTTTCCAAACCTCACTTTCTTCATTGTAAAAATATTGCAAAATTAAAACAGGTTTTGTAAAGTGAAAGATCTTAAATTGCTCATTTATGTATTTTAAGGAGAATTACCTTTCATAATGACTTGTCAGGGTGTTTAAATGGTTCATTTGCTGCTGAACAGTTCATTCAAAACACTGCTGCAAGGATCATAACTAGAACTAAGATATATGACCTTATAACTCCGGTTCTTAAGACACTTCATTGTATTCCAATTAAAGATGGTTTTAAAAATGCTCCTTCTTACTGTGATAGATAGCCAGGAAGACTGCCCCACTGGGATGCCAGGAGGAAGAAGGAACCGGAACAGTGGCACTTCTTTTCCCTGGGCACTTGGTTGGTCCTTGCTCCCTGGGGGACAGCACTTTCGGGACACCTGGAAGTGCTGACAGACCAGGGATGGTTTATGCCCGGAGTGCTTCCGGGTGGAAGGGCAGCACTTCCGCCACACTGGGGAGTGCTGCCGGAAGTACATCGTCAGGCCCCTGGAGCACATCCGGGACGAGATAAAAGGGGCCGCCTCACTCCAACCAGGGAGCCGGAGTTGGGTGGAAGAAGGACGGAGCTTGCGTGGAAGTAGTGGAGGTGGCTGAGAGAACCAAGGACTGTGACCTGTAAATAATTGTAAATATAATATTTCTGTAAATAAACGTGTGTGTGGTGGACACTGCGTTGTCGTGTCTGTCTGTGGCCGGGCTATCCTTTACATTACATATTTTATAAAGTTGTAAAAGTGCCCATGTTCACCTTACAGAATTTCTATGTTTCAACATTATGTTTTATGATTAAGTTGCATTTTCATACTATACTAGTGGAACATGTGAACCTGTGGCCATCGAATGAAAGGCAATTGGGGTGTAGTCCACCATTGTGAAGATAAACTTGAATATGAATTTTGAACCATGGCACCATGTCCTGGGGGAGCAGAGGCTCTAATGGTTGGCAAAAATAAGGTGCTGTTGATACTATGTATGTGTTTGTGTGGTCCTTTACAAAAGGGAATGTCAAAACCACTCAGGCAGATGTAATGTATAAGTTCAGAACGAAAGAAATGTTTTATTGAAAAAAAGATAAGAAGTATGGATAAGTCAAAGATGAATCAATGCAAGAATGTGATAAAACATTAAACCAAATGCCTAAAGTACTGAGTGTTTTAACAAGCCTGTGTAAAGGGGGTAGTACAGGACATCACCAATGGCAGTATTCAGCAGTGTTATAAAGGTAATTTAAAGTGATTCATTGAAAGTAAAAAACCATGAAAGCCAAAAAATTATTATACAGTGGGCTTGAATAAATATTTACCAACCAAAAAAATAAAAGTTAGTAATTGCTTTTACTCACGCAAAAGTGAGCAAGTGCCTGATATGGTGAATCTCGCTGCATAGATGATGTCAAATATAACATTGTAATAGGCAGTGAATGGCAACACTCTGGAGTAGAAAATGAAGTAGATGAAAATAAAAGTTTGCAAATTCAATTTGGCTAAACACAAATGACAATGAGAGAAAAAGATGCAAGATAAAAGCTATAATCTAGTGAAAGAATGAAATTGTTATCGTTAATTGGTTGGGGAAAGACAAAATGTAGAAGCTGCTATCTCTGATGACATCCTGCTTTTGTTGCTGTTTGTTCTGACACTGTGTGGGTGTGGATGGTCTGGCACAGAGTGTGATGGGAATTGGTATATTGGTGTCAAGTCTAACAACAAGGTTGTAGAAGAGATGAATATATGGCCGGATATAAAGATTAAATGCTGTACTTATTGTATGTTGGTGGATCAAGTGCATGCATTTGATTTGTTGAAAAAAGCATAGTTTAGGGACTGTTTTTGCAAAGTAAATTTGTAAGTTTTCTCACTGGGATCACTAGCATGTCAGTATAGGTAAACAGGGCAGGGTTGGTGCTGGGGCCAGGTCTGGGTGACACCCAATTCCATGATATATAGTTTGGCATAAGGGCTTGTAGGTGTTAATTAAACCTTGTACATTTGTACAAAAAGTGTTTGCTTAAGAGTTTCATCTGAACAGCTAAATATATTATAAGATATTGAAGCTGTCTGGTATGTGAGCGTGTGAGGTGTTTGCTTGTTTTCACCCTGAACTCATTTGAAGACATATACATTGTGTCGGGGGGTATTATCAATAGGGGCTGACGTGAATGTAACAGATAAGGAGGTGTTGATACTGCGTATGTGTTTTACATTGTTTATTCTTGCAGTTCATGTGAAATTTCTTGCTGATCTTTCGCTTTGGTATGTGTAGCTGTGTCTTGCCATGTGTTTTGTTTTTGTATGTGTGGCAGTGTCTTGCCATGTTATTGTTTGTCATTCATTGTCTGTGAAATGGCTCCTGCTTTTAGACCAATGCTGAGGTAAGGTCATGGATGTTGTTGTTTTTTTGGTAAAACAGTGTGCATGACTGTTTTATAAGGTTGTGGAGGAAATTGTCGTTTGTCCTGTCTGCATTTCATGTTCCTCGGTTTTTCAGTTTGTGACATTCCTCTCACTGTCATTGGGGTTCAGTCTGTGTCAGCAATGGCTCATGTACGCTGCTTGGCCACCCCGCTGTTCTGTTTGAATGCAGTTTCGCATTTCATGTCAGGTTATGTATGCTCAATATAAAAATATTGCTGTAGAGAGAGCTCCATCAAAGTGTCAACTTTTGAAAGCACCAGCAAAGAGAGAGCACCCTGAAAAGATGTCAATTTTTACCAAGTAGCAGCTGTGACAGTAAAGTGTGCAAAGTGTTTTCTTTTACAGATAAAAGAAAATAGCTGAAGGTTCTCAAAATTCCTGATCAAAAAAGCATATAAATGGAACACCTGGCTTACTGGTTAACATCTCCGTTAGTACAGTGTCATGACATTTTTCAGTTTTCTCAAAACTCATTGAAAATATGTACAAAAAATGATACAGAATCATTATCAAATGTTCAAGGTTATTTTCCCATGGGAATCAAAAACTGTAAAATCTAACTAGGCAAAGCATTCTGAATCCTGCTTCTCTTTCCATCATGCAATGTGCTCCTATTCAGCTTAACCAAACGCAGGCTAAGACCTGTCACCAGACATCCATTATCTGAAAAGGTTAAAGTATCCCCTATACAGCTCATAAATGAAAGTACATTTATTAAGAATCAATTGAATTAAACTGATCCTAGTATTTTTGGATTAACATCATTAACAAAACAAACTGATGATTAAGCGGAATTTAAAGGAGATAGATTCTTGAAATGCTGTTGCAGTGATTTTCTCCAGAAATTGGGTTCAAATGCATTTCAGTCACTGTGTTTATGGACCTTGTAGGTGTCAGTGTGCATTCAGAATGCTAAGCAGAAGTCAAAAAAGTAACAAAACAAGCACAAATCAACTGTATGTCTTTTAGAAATATCCTAGTACTAGGATAACCAAAGTTCTGCACAACCATCTTTTATGTGTCCGCAATCATAAAAACACAAGTCGGGAGATCAGGGTCACATGACATGATCCAAAATGATCAAAACAACTAAGATGACCACTGAAATATCAATGGTCTCATGAAAATGGCATCGAAAAGGGCAGAATATAACTGAAAAGTATCAAAAGCTAAATAAAATGCATAAAGGCAATGGATTATTATGGAATTCACAACAGGAGGAATTTGGAAGGATGAGTGTGACATGCATCACAGGTTCAGTTCAGAACAAAAAATATCCAGTTACATACTGTATTACTCTAGATCAGTGGCTCTCAGTGGTTCTCTGTTGACCACCAGGTGACCCAAAGTGTGAGTCAAGTAGTTGTCAAGCCGACAGTTATCAGGGCAAAGTGACTTTTAAATCACTGAGATATATTAGCAAATTATTCACATATGTGAAAACCAGCTGCTTGCTGACATTGGCGATACTTAGCAAATATGTGTAAATATTTGAGGAATTGGTCTAAAACTACAACCGCAAAGCACATTGTCTAACCTTCTTATGGACGTTAACTCTTCCTTCAATTCCATGGCTTCCTGCTCCACTCCTATTTGCTTGTGGTTGTTCACCCGTCCTCTCTCACTCTCTGTCTTCTATACAACAGTTCTACAGTACAACCTGTCTCTCCAGTCCAGCTGATCTCAGTCACTGCACTGGTCTCTCTTCTAAACTCACTTTGATGTCAGCCTATAGTAGCCAGATCTGCTTAAGGCAATCTTTTAACTCCATGGCAACGGTGCTGCGTACATCTGTGTTAACAGGCTGCCTGTTGTTAATCGATCTTCATGGCTAAAGGGTTATTATGGATCACTGCTTGAAATCTAGGACCTAGAAATACTAATCCAGCAATTTTGGATTTGAGCTTTAATATTTTTCAATGTGGTCCATTGTTCATTTGACTTTATCAAAGTAGTCTTCAGTCCAAAACATTTTGAGTAGCACCACTCTACTTAAAAACACAGTATAATACTTTGAGATGTTTTAAAAACATGCCAGTCCACCATGCTGGTATATGCCTTTACAAAAAGAAACAAGGATTTTATTACTTCAAGCATGTCTTACTGTATATAGGTCACCAGACCTGTATTGTAGAATTTCACTGCACCTGATGTATTTTTTAAATAAATTATTTTCATTAAATATCTTGTTTTATTAGGTGGCCAAACCAGAGGGTTCAATAGCCCTAATAGGGTTCTGTTCATTTGTGGATTGAACTGAGAGTACATAGTGTGAAATAAATAGCCGGACACACAACGAAGATTTGGGGCAACCACCCGTATAGTTTCCGTGGCTGCAAAAGGCTTATGTGTGCATACAGTGTGTACAGGTTAGAGTCCAAAACAAGTATGGAGCATGGCAGGGTTTTAAAGAGGTTCAAGTGAAGTGATGTCATCGGGGCGGAACTAGAAGTGACATCCTCAGGGCTGGTACAGGAAGTGACATCATCAGACCATAACTGGATATAGGCAGAATTTCTCAGGTCTGGTCTGCAGAGAGAAAAGAGAGAGGTCTAGTGTAACCTGCCACCCCCTGGCCTGGCGTGGAATTGCCATTTTCTGGTCCTTTTGGTTCACTCCCAAACGCACGTCTGTGACGATGGTAAATTCCAATTTAATTCCTCATTTTGGAATTGGAGTTGGAATTGCACCCTGGTCTAAAATTGAATTGGAATTGATCTGGAATGAGTGGAAACAGAACTGAAATCCACTAAATTCAATGAAATCCCAGTTTGAAGAGAGATGGCATTGACTAGCTAAACATTATGAAACAAAAGAAAAACAGTTAAAAACAAATCAAATAGTTTTGATCATAATGTATGTATTACAACTTTATACACTATTCAAGATCAATTCTCGGCTCATTTTTTTCTTTTATTTTCAACTTTCATTCTTTTTCAGAACAATTCAGTTGTTTATTACATCCTTAATGATTTGACATAATTAAAAGTGTGAAAAATATAACTAAAAAATATGCATTATTGTTAATTTTTTAAAAGTAACAGATTAAAGGTAGTGCACAATTTAACTGCTTTATGAGGTACCAACCATTTATAGATGTTAATATAATTCTTTGCTCTTTTTTTCAAATATTCAAGTAATCCTTTACCAGTTTAATAAGTTTCAAGTGCCTCAGATCAAAAAGATGCCTCAGATTTGCAGTGCCCCATTTCTATATTTATACCACTCACTCCTCACCCCTTGATTGTCATCCAAATTCTATTTTTTTAAAATACTATACATAAAATATTATTTAAATCAAACACCATATTCAAAGTACAATTAACAGCTTATGATATTTAAAAATTTGAAATAGTGTATCACTATGTGCGATCTCTGGTAAGAAAAAACAAAAAAACATGGAATTGCAACAAATTTAACTAAAGTAAATTCAACTTTCTGAAATTTCAATTCAATTTGAAGTCTAATTCCTGTAGGATTTTAACATTATGATTTAAATTACTTTTCATTAGTTGAATTAAGAAATTAATTGAGCTACACAACAATTAATTTAAATGTGAACTAAAGACTTATCTTTAGTGCAGGCAGCTTTGTTTAAACTTTTTATTCCTCTTAAATATTTGCTGGCTAGCTGTGCTACACAGCCAAGGCATGTTGAAATCTAAGTAATCAGCGTAGATTTCACTGTCATTGTTTGCAGCCCACCATGCAATGCATATGTCTCTGTTATATGCCATTTGGTATGGAATTCATAAAAGCAACATTAATGTGTATTGGAATGACAAATGCAATGCATTTTATTACTAAAAATGTCCTTGATGCGCCATCTTTTGGAATAGCAGAGACATAACAACCAGACAAACGCACAGACAGACACGTTATCCTTTTATTAAGGTGGGTATGCAGAAATGTGTTTCTGAAAATATGCAATATATCAAGTTTCAGACTGCATGCAGAAGTGGGGACATTGAAACTGACTAGGAAACAACCATGTTATCTGAGCAGCTGCAGAGATTATGCCTCAGTAAGGTTTGAAACTCAACTTTCTCATCTGTTTTTTATTTCTACTGGGCTCTTAATTTGTTTCTCTGGATTAAATTTGTGAACAAATATGCTTCATTGACTACTTCATGTTACTTTAATTGAAAAGACCTGGGAAAACACAATAAGCACACACAGCTATTAAGAGGTAATGTAGGTGGATAAAATGGCTAATGGAAAATAGTAACTGTATTTGTTTGGTGCACAGTCACTGTTCACTAATGGTTTGAATGCCTCAGAACCTTACATTGTTAAAGATAGTACAACCTGCACTTTTCTCCAGCTGCTAAACAAAATTAACTTAATAGAAATTCAACAAATTCACATTCTTATCTTCCTTTTTTTAAGCATTGTTATGGAGTTTAGCTCATTTTCAATAGCTTCTGTACACCCAATTTTTGAAGTAAACAGAATAAATTGGTACAAACACTACTTTTAATGAAGTAATGATTTGCAGTAGTATAAAAAATGTAATAACAGATACAATTTTCAAACCAGAAGCAATTATTAATCTATGAAGAATGTCTGAATAGGTGTGAAAGCTGCCAATCCCTAACACTATCTTTTTATTAAAGCTATCAGGGTCTCTGCTCCAACTATATGACTCATTAGTCTGCTCATAAGTGTATGCTAATCTGTGTCTTAAATTCACTGCTGTTTAATTTGTACAGATAGCCCTGCATACATGTTTTATGATTTAGTTAAGAACATTTCTGCTACATTCTCTTTGCCTCAGAGAATTCAAAATTCTTGAATAACAGTTGCTCGTTTTTGAGAATAACCACCTTTCGTACTCTATGGCAAGACCCCATCATAGAAAAGTTAATGTATCATTTTTTTCCCCACATAACGGAGACAGTTAGCTTCATTCTCTTTGTCTAACCACTAACATTGTCAGCAGTAGTTACGCCAACAACATCCTACACCTCACAGTACAAAATGGGAATTCTCTACTTGTGAGCCGTGACAAAACTAAAACTAATTTGGAGACAATTAAGGTCTTTTACTGGAACTTCCTCATCTTATGTTAACAGAGTATATCTTGCACATGCTAAACTCTGAAGAACAGCCATTCCTGTAAAGGATGTGTCCTAATTCAGTCAATAAAGATCACAAATTACTGATTGCCAACACTACAACCATGCATAATAACGTTGCAGATCAGAGAACAGACTTCCTAATTTACTGTAGTAGAATTGATTATTATTGCTGGCGCCCTACCCGGGGTTTGTTTCCTGCCTTGCATCCTGTGTTGGCTGGGACTGGCTCCAGCAGACCCCTGTGACCCTGTAGTTAGGATATAGCGGGTTGGATAATGCATGGATGAATTGATTATTATGCAACCGGGACCAGAGTACTCCATAAATGGCAAGTATCAATTCTCCATAGTCTTCACATTCCTTTCAATGCTACTTGATGGGCCTCACTTCTGGTCTACAATGAATGTTGTGCCTCTTGGTATATCTGGAACTTTTCAACACATGTTCTGACAACAATTTAAAATTTTCTTTGTGGTTGGTCTTATTTGTGTCACTTTCCATGTTCTTTTCTTTCATGAAATATTTCTAGATTTTTTTTACCAAATACGTAATCTCAGGCCTTTCTGTACGTTTTAACTCCCACCAACGTAAGCTGTTTTGCCTTGGTGCTATGGCAGCTAAACCTCTTGTTTTTCATTTGAAGACTCTGGAACTACTGTGGACAACTGGCTATCCTCCTTCTACAATTTATTTTACTATATCCGTATAACTGTCTTACAGTACCATGGATCAATAGAGCATACAGCAAATTTGTTTGAAACTGGAGTACATTAAATCCTGGCACTTTGTTGCTCCTTAATGCAGTTTTTCGCCACTTATGTTGTTTTTAGTAGTAGGGGTTGCCTGTACTGTTTTTTTTGGCTTTTCTTCTGGGTTGTCTTAGAATATCAACACTATGGTGCATGGGTGGGGTGGGGTGGGAAATTGTACCTTTATAGTTGTGTTTATTTTCTTATTTCCTGTTGTTATTCTGTGTTTATAAAAAAATCAGCATGTACCCCAGTCAATCTTTTTTTACAACTGATTTAACTATGATTCTTTTCTGAATAACACAATTGGCTTTTTTTCCTATTTACATAATATTTCTATTACATTAATATTTCTGATGTTGTGGCATTATTCACTTACCAGCTGTATTAATTCATCAGTTAAAGTAAACTGTTTAGCATATATAAACAAAAGAAAAAATAATTTACTCTGAAGTGTTTGGAATGTACAAAATGTTTTTTTGTTTTTCGACCCAGCTGAACTTGAAGTTATTGAAATGAACGTAGAAAAATGGCATTTTTTTCAGCTTACTTCCAGTTATTTACTGTTCTCTACCAAAAGGCTACAACAAAGGAGAAAAAAAACCAATATGTTATCACCAAGGGGTTTGTGGCCTATTTAAATTGTCTGCACTTGTCAGCAGCCATTTCCTTATTCATTATAAAATAGTAAAAGTGATCCCATCATTCCTGTTGATCCATCAAAGCAAAGCTTCAGTTCCTCTTCTTTGAAAGGAACCGGTTGAGGTGGTTGGGTGACTGATTAGGATAACGTTTGGCTGGTCTAGGGACACCTTTGTATCTCCCCAGAACAGCTGGAAGAGGTGACAGGAAAAAAGAATGTGTGGGTATCTCTGGGTCAGAAAATGAATGGATAGATTGAGCTTTTAATTTAAACTTAGTTTTTAACACTTTAGCTATTAAAATTTTCATATGATTGATTCCCAGTCAGGGAAGCAGCCTGCCATAGAGATCCTTAGGGTTGAACACAGTGGGATACAATATGGACAGTGAGACAGGTAAGAGGTTGCAGGTAACAATTGCACAGCTATTTCTCACATGTCTTCCTACTCTCCATTAAAAAAAAGAATCAAAGAAGTTAATTGGTACATTTCATGTTAGGTGTATGGCAGGGGTGATATAATAACACAATAAAACACTGGATTTTCAGCACCCATCTCCTTTGGCCAAGAAACCACAAAGTTGCCATATCTCTTAAGACAAATTAGACAGTGTTATCATTCAAATATGCATAAGCATGTGGCACTGATGCATGTAATGCTGAACCACAAGATACAAAGTTCTTACCCTCAGACCATTAAACTGCTGTCTCACAAATTGTCATCTCCAAGTGAGACTTCACTATGCTAGCCCTTGAGCAAAATTTTTTTGTAGAGCTCAAAATCATACAAAGAATGCCCCAATGGGCTGTAACATGATTTGTTTGAGAGTCCTCCAGCCTTGACTCTCTAAGAAGACAAGAAAAAAAATCCCAACAATGTCTTGCAGGAAAAAAAATTGAAATCTTGGGAAGGGCAATTCATAGAGAAATGTCCTTCAAGTTAGGTTGGTTGTGCAATGATAATTAAAAATAGGTTAAATATAACACACCAAACAGATTACAAGTAATCCTCTTCATAGAGTGAGACAGCCAATCTATCATATATAATATGTGGCCGCCAGTGGATGCTGCAGCTCCCTAAGCATCCGACACACACAAGTTTGGACACAAGTTGCCAATAAACAAAAGGATTTTATTGTGCAAGACTCTTCCCTCAGCAAGTGTTTCCCATGCCACAACCACAAGTAGAGTTTCTAAGGACCATAACTCTATAAAACTTTGTCACTTTGTTCTCAGTCTCCTCTGTTTCTCCATACCACCTCCGTTCCTCCCTGCAACCTATGCCCTCTGTCTCCCAACTGGAGAAGTATCTGGTTTTATCACTTGGTCTACTTCTTTTCCTTATTTTTTTGGTTATCAAGTAATTTAAGGTTTGCATCAAGACTAAAGTGCTCCATAACAGGGATTCTGGGAAACAGCTATAGGATAATAACAGTTGGGATAAACAACAGAGTGATTTAAGATCACAAGACTGTGGCCAGGATGGTGCTCTAATCAATCAGTCAGCCAGCTTTGTTGGTATATTTTTGAATCAACCAAGAAAAACCCTCTAGTTAGGATTAAGACTGTTTCTCTTGAAAAATCCAGGCTTTTCCTAAAAATCACCCCAATTGTTCACAAAGGCTATGCTTTTATTTGTAAACCAGGGGCCTCATGCATAACGGTGTACGCAGAATTCACACTAAAACATGGTGTACAGACAAAAGCAGAAATGTTCGTATCCACAAAAAAATCCAGATGCATAAATCTGTGCATACGCCAACTTCCACGTTCTTCTGCTACATAAATCCTGGTCACGTGAAAAGTAACGCGCTTGCACGCACCTCCTGCCACTCCCCAACTCCTCCCAGAATTACGCCTCTTTGAATATGCAAATCAATATAAATTGCCCTTAAGCTCAGTGTTCTGTGAAAAGGCAATAGCAAAAGCACTGGGGAAAATAGAATTTCAGCGAATACCAAGTGGAGGCAAGGAAAAGTGTACTATTTGTTGGTTTAAACAGTGGTATAAACAACAAAAGGAAGTTGATCGAGTGACATAGAGTGTCAGAGAAACGCGAAGGCTCAAGTTCACAAAGTCGCACAGTGTCCAAAATAAAAAAGAAGCTGTCAGATATTAAAGTCGCTGTGAAAAGGTGAGTAGTAGCCCACCATCTGAGAGTCATACTTTAATCTAGAAATTTACACTTTAATCACAGAGTTAATATTTTCATTAAAGTAGAACATCATAAACTTCATCTTAAAATCATTTAATATACTATTTATTCAAATCCCATCGTAACTAAAGTAGCAGGTTAAATGCTTTGTTTTGTATATGTTCTTTTATGTGCTCTATGTGTATGAATCATTATATTCTTCTTAAATGGGCTTTCTCTTCCTCCGACAGGACACAGAATCCATTACATTCATGAAATTAATATCTCTGAATAATTTAAATACTGAGATGTATACTTGATATCATTTCAGTATTCATATCATATCAAGTAAAACATTTATTAAACATAGGAACACGATGGCACAGTGATAGTGACAAACTGGCGCCCCACCCAGAAATTGTTCCTGCCTCACACAAGATGCTTTCTGCGCCGTGCACGACCTTTGATGAAATAAATTATTGCAGCAGTACTGTCTCTTTCAAACGTACTAAACCCCAATTCCTGTCCTTCCTTTTCTTTCTCCAAGTACCCAATCGCCACACAATCAGCTCAGTAACAGACATTAAGCCAAAGTAAGCTGAAGTAAGCTTAGAACTCTGATTCTTCAAAACTTTTAAGGAACATTGAAATATCTTCATAGTACATGTTTAATTACACTATCCACCTATCCTTCCAGTGTCACGCCAACCCAGCAAGAATACAGCACGAGGCAGGAACAATCCCTGAACAGGGTGCCAGCTCCTTGCTAGTGCTGCGACACCGTGTCCTCACATGTTTAATTATTAAAAATATAGATTATTTAAAAATGTTGACATTTTATCTGTATAATGTAACAAACATATTTTACTGTATTTCATCTTAAAAATTATATCATCATGTAAATACGCACTTTATAAAGTGGCGCAGGTTGTGCAATATTATAACTGTATCGCAAGTTTATAGTGAGGTGATTGTACAGTACTTATAAGTACAAACAGTTCTACAAGGAGCACTTGATGGACTGATTGGTTGCATTTATAGTTTTTGGGATGAAACTGTTTCTGAACCATGAGGTCCGTACATGAAAGGCTCTGAAGTGTTTGCCGTATGAGAGCAGTTCAAATAGGCAGCAAGGTTGGGGCAGCGTGTGCTAGATACTGTATACTGATAATTCTCTTTCCGGTCAGCTGCTGTAGAGCTGTAATTCCACACTCAGATACAGTGATATAAATACTGTGAATGGTTCAGTGAGAGTAATATGGAAAAAGATGATCCGCTATGGCAACCCCTAATGGGAACAGCTGAAAGAAGAAGAAGAATGTGCAGTGAGAGAAACAACACTAAAGCAGTTATGGTATTTGGAATAGTTTGGCAATTCCGTGGACCATTATATTGTTACAGGTTAATTACAATCAGATGCCTTAAACTAATAAACAATATGTGGTTAATTTCAGTGTATATGATAAAGCCGTGTCAGGGATGTGGATCTAAAAAAGAAAGGGAAATCACACTGGAACAAAAGCACTGCTTTGACGCTGGGTGCTGCCAGGTTGCAAAACCGAGTGGAGAACTTGTTTACACCAGGGTTTGAGCTAGCGTGAAAATGTGAGTGGCTTTACGCCAAGTTTAAGTTTTATACATCGCAATTTTATGTGTGGAAACGGGAGAACGCAACATTTCTGTGCATACTGTCACACACGTGTGAGTAGGGGAACGTGTGGACCAAGTAAAAGTAATTCCACGCCAGGCCAGGGGAGGGCAGGGTGCACTAAACCTTCTCCTGTTATCTTTTCAGACCAGCCGCGGGAAAACCTATCTGAACGAAGAACGTCACTTCCGGTTCTGGCGCACAGAAGAATGTCACTTCCGGTTCTGGCGGCCAGAAGAACGTCACTTCCGGTTCCGGCACCCAGAAGAATGTCACTTCCAGTTTTGGCGCCCAGGCTGATGCCACGAAAACATCACTTCCAGTTACCCTACATCACTTCCTGTCTGACCACTTAAAACTGCCATCTTTTCCATCCTTGATCAGTTCTGTTTTGGACTCCGTACTATCAATGACTCTTGAAACTTAAAGAATCCTTTGCAGCTAGGAATATTATATGGGTGGCTGCCCCAAAAATTTTTCTACATGTGTCGAGTCTTTTCCTTTTACAATATGCACCGTTTATACATGAGGCCTCAGGTTTCTAACCAGCAGTGAAGGGAACACAATCTCCTGAAATTCACATCTCCTCTGTTTAATCTTGGTAAGGGGCCAGACACAATTAAATTCTGACATTTTCTTTTGGCTTTGTACATAAGAAGTTTAAGACCTCTGATTGCTTTAAATAAATATTTCTATTATCAACATGCAGCAATAAGGTAGATACTTCATTGTCAGCCAGAAGGTCCAGTTTGACCTCTATTTCAGATACCTTCACCCCTGGGAGGCATTTAACATTACATTCTGGATTAACATCGTTTGCATTCTAACATTCTGAACTATGGAGTCGTCATTTATGAGCACTTTATTGTTCTCAGGCTGCACAGGTATGGAGTGCTAAGAAACTCCAAATTGGTGACATGGGTGCCAACTTCTTAGACTCCCATCTCACTGTTACCTACTCGCCCCGAGAATGAACTGGTGCTGCTGATTTCAGCCGCACAGTGACTACAGTGGGACCTGGAAAGACTAAAGCCGAATCAGAAGAAATTGTCTAAACAAATTGAGTCAATACAATTTTTTGTTTGCATTATTACTATCAGGTTACTAACAACTATTCTGTTTGCACTACAAATACTTTTCTGACATTATATTTATTCTCATTGGCCACTTTATTACACCTATCTAATACTGGGTAGGACTCCCTTTTACTTGCTAAACAGCTGCCATTCTTCATTGCATGGTTTGAGATAGGGACTTTAGTTCATCCTGACTGAATGACATTATGCAGATTTGTCTCAACAAGCAGGCGTATCTAATAAAATGTTCTTACAGTTTATATTTTAAATTCAGTATTATTGCATATCTATTGCCATTGTTTATTTCCATTACTTTCTTTAGTTATCTGTGTCTTCTGCAATATATCACAGTATCATATCTTGTATTGCTGCTGTATTTTTTATGTTTCTGTTGCAGTAGACCTTACACTGAATTCATTGTACTTTATCATATAAATAATTATTCAATGTATTTCTAAATAGACCTGGTTTTACATTATAAGAACTATTGAGTCTATTTTAAGATGTTAATAATTACAGTGTATTTAGCACTATAATGAATAACATTCAGGCTTAGTAAAACAACAATCATCATTCTTTATAAGTAACTTAGAATTTCTTTGGTTTCTTTTTTACTTTCCCACAACTCATCTGATTAAGAGCTCTAGTCTCACCTTAAATAGGTCTTGCTGTTTTCTTTTAAAGTCTGACTAAAGCAAACAAATATAAATAAACACTGTTTCAGACAAATTATCAGAAACACGTTAACCAATATCTCAGCCTACCCAAAGGCCATAAAAAAGGTGGCATGCTGCCTGTGTGGCTATCAAAAGTGTCCCGGTGGGTCTGCAACAATAAAACTGACTCCAGTTTGAGTCCACCATGACATTTAAATGTCAATGTTTTATTTTCTTAATGGCTTATACTAACTGTAAAGAGTGGGTTCAGAAAATGGATGAATAGTATCCACTGCATGTATATTGTGATTGTTGACTACAACTTCAATCCAAGGTCACTGTGCAAATCAATTGTATTGATGTGTTTGTTGCACATTCTTCTCTGTTTTAAGTGTGTGTACTGTATAATGTAGGAGTTAACCACAACATCTCAATTGGCCCAAAGTAAAATATATTTTCCATTATAAGATATAATTGTATTCACATTTGGTTCATAGTTATATTAAACATGTTTTATCTAATTTCACTGTAACATGTAACTCCTCTTGTTGTTAAGTTTGAGGTTAAAACAGAACAATGTGTTACATTATTGATGTGTCATTTTTTGACGTTGAAAACCTTCAAATACAGTACATTGGTCCAATGCAGATATTTTCCCTTTCCCAAAGAAACCAGAAAACCTGGTAATCTTAAGGAATTCACAGTTTTGTAAACCAGTTAGGCAGTTTAAACCTTTTGAGTACGATCAGAATTTACTTTAAGGTGGCTTACTTAAGGATGGCAGGCAGGAATTATAAAATTTAGGGTTAATTTCCACTGAGTTCATTTCCATTTTGTAGTTTTATAAATCAATGAGTGAAGTGCAACCAAATTATTGACAGGACTCTGTTTAAGGTCTGTATAACATTCAACTGAAGAGAGAATTTGGTCCCAGAGAAAACTTCGAGCACTGTGATACACTGGTATGCTAAGAAAAGGTGCCGGTACTCTACGAAGTTCCCCTTAAAACTTCAAGTGCCACGATACAATAACATGCCATTGAAGAGTTTGGTCCTTTGAAGATTACAGGTACTTAATGGTACATTTAAGGAATGAGCCAATATTCTATGTAGAGACTGGAAGAGGTGCCAGTACCGTGTAACAGTGAGTACCAACTCACTTCAAGCATTGATATAAATGACAAAAAATATAAGACATCTTTATTTGATCATCTGATCATCTTTATTTGTGATTGAAACAATTTGCATTTCTTGTCATAATGAAACATCTATTCATTTCTTTGTCCAATAAGATTAATTTAAAACTGGCTTACATCAGACAATGAAATGCAAATGATTTAAGGATAATTATAAATGATATAGGTCAACAAGGGCATTTCCCATCCCATGTCTGTGAATAAGCTATATTGGGTCCATTTTGTTATTGTTAATTTAGGAGATGTAAACCTTGATTGTCAGTCACTTGTTTATACTGTATATCAAAGTGAAGATATATTTGAAATAGTTCATGTCATAAAGGAGTTGTTTTCATATAGTTCATGTAATTATTGCATTATTTTTTAATTAAATTTGTATTTTAACTGAAGAATAACTTCAGCAATAAAAAAACACAGGTGTAAAAACTCAACTTGAGAAGTACCAATCGATCAATCTATTGTTATTGGCCCATTTACAGACAGCACAACAAAAGGTGACAGCACAACATGACAAAGAACACTATAACATAATTTAGACAAAAAATAAATCACACGAAAGAGAGAAGACAGCCAGCAAATGCTTTGGCATCTCGACAGAAGCCATAAAGACGTATATAGGAAATGTTCACTGTAAATAATTTAAGACAGCTCACAAAACTCAGCACAAGCATAATAGGAAGAAAAGAGATTTTAACTAAATAAAGCATACGCAGCTATGTACCTTACAGCTCCTGAAGGTTTGGTTCAATTCCCATCTCCCTAACTATCTGTGTTATGATTACAAAGTTCCTTTTATCAGTAGTTTAGGTACAATGTTTACTAAGTAATTTTAATTTGTGTATAAAAGTTGTAAAATTTGATACAGTAGCAGGTGACATGTGCTTTATTGCAATACTACAAACTACTGTATTGACAGTGTTAAAAAGTCTAATTTTATCAATTTTTATTAATACAGTATACAGTGTGAATTTACTATAATAGATGCAAGATGCAATGCCACTGAAGATTGTTTTTTACAACTTAAAAATTAAACGATTTAACTTTTTGATCTAAAATTAAACCTTTCATTAATGAATTAATTCACCCTGGAACTATGTTACATTTTTATTAATTCCTTTGCTTGTGATTTATTTAATTTAAAATGTTCATAATTAGAGGGGAAGGAGTAGAAACCCACAGCTTCCATTGCATGGCTGGTATAGCCTAGGGTCTAGCCCCCCAAATCATAAACTGATGTTTCCAAGTTCAAAATTTATGAAAGTGGGAAAGCAGGAATTTTTTTTGACCAAACAAATGCAAGAACATGCTATAAACAGGTATCATGGTAAGTTCATAAATTCATACAATGTTAAATATTTTTATTGTAATTTGAGTTTAGCTGTTATAACTACTGATTTTGAAAATTCAAAGCTTGAGCTTTGGATTGAACACATAATTCACAAAAGACTTTCTTTCATAGTCCTAAATGCATTTTATGAAATTTTGAGTATTGGTTTGGCTGTTGTTGGTATTGGCTTTAAAAAATTTTAAGCACTCAATGCTTAAAGACTAACAAATGCAAATCGACTACAGAATTTCATAAGATTGAGTACTTTTGTTTTAAGGTACTGCAGCCACAAAATTTTTACCAAAGATACAGTGCCATACATCTTTATTAAATGCACAAAATCTGTTCTAGGAACATCAAAATGTGTTTTTATATTGAAAATTGATTTATTCATGAAAATAAACATTTCTGGCAATATATGAAATATGGAAAACATAAAGCTGGTTTTAATACATCATTATATTATATATATATATATATATATATATATATATATATATATATATATATATATATATATATATATATATATATATATATATATATATATGTGTATATATATTGTGAACTTACACCCAGACACAGACAGACGGACATCGTTGGATCCACCACACAAATATGTACAAATCACGTGCACCTCAAACCCCAGTGCCTCCAGCACCGTTTCCCCAATGTCCAGGCCTTGCAGTTTCAATGCCTCTCTCTCCTGGCCGCCTCCAGTCCTCTCTCCAGCTCCGTCTCTCTTACACCCAACTTCCACCATCGACTGAAGGGAGGCGACCCCTTAAATAGCAACCAGAATGGGCTCCAGCTGCTTCCCGGCACTCCTCCGCAGACACGCCCCAGTGTGGCGGAAGTGCCGGCTGCGCACCTGGAAGCCGTCCGGGTGTCCCCTGTCATCTTCCCCAGGGATATTCAGGCACCGGGGCGCCGCCTGGCGGTGGCCACGGGTCCCTACAGGGCTTGGCTTCCAAGCCCTTTACCCGAGGCCCCCAACATAACAAGGGCGGACGCCCCCTCGTGGTCTGGAGGAGGCACAAGCCACAGTGCCCCACCGCTAGCGAAGACACGTGGGTCCTAGCAGCACTTCCCGAAAGGGCAGCATGTCCCCAGAGAGGGTCCTACTATGTCCCCAGGGTTCAACACGGCACCCTGGGACATCTTATTTCGGCAACCCCTCCGACGCCAACGCGCCCCTCTGGTCTGCGCCGCTCTCACCTCCACCGTCCCCGCCAGTTGGGGCACCATCGGCCTCCCGACGGGGAGCTCTCCCGTGGAGCGGCCCGTTCCAGGAGGGCAGGTTCCCAACGACGTCGGCTCCAGCGCTCGTCGGGGCTTCGGGCCTGTAAAAAGAGAAAAGGGAGGGCCAGAAGTACTGCCAGGACACTCACCCTGAGCATCCAGTCGGTCTCCATACCGGCAGTGCTCACTCCCCCTATTGACAGCCCGCGACTTGCCTGGTTGGTTCCTCCGCTGCAGGTTCCATGCCCGTCCTCTTGGTCTTAGCGGGACCGCTCTCGCAGGCGGCTTGTCCAGCCGCCCAGGGTTTTCCCTCTGCCTCCACAGAGGACATCCCTTCACCGGACGCATGCACCCAGCGACACGTCCCATCCTATCGGAGGAACCGGCATTCACCCCTCGGTTCCTCCTTCTCCTCTTGGACACCCTGATGGTCTGGGTCTGAGCATGGCGACAGCTCAAATCCAGCCCCGTCTGCATCCCTGCAGAGCGACAGGAGACTGCCGCAGGCTTGGAGCGCAGGGCGCTAGGACCCAGGGCACTCATCAGCCCCTGTCCTGCCAGCCCCTGCGTACTTGCTCTCCTCGCTCCGCCGGAAGTCTGCACCGCCGCGTCCACTGTTGGGAAATCGCCTACTTGATGCCGGTCCTCCTTAATAAAGTCATGGCCGTTTTCGGCGCATCCCCCCTCATGCTTTACGGGGACGGCAAGACCTACCTTCCCCGCGGTACTCTGTCGGCCGAAGGTTCCAGCATCGCGACGATCCTCCACGTCACACGGCGTCTCTCCCGACGTGACCGCATTCCCCTTCAGCTGCTCCAGCCGGACGACGAGAGCACCCAGCAACTGCAATAAAGGCGACTCTGCGGGCCGAAGGGACTCCTCCGGCTCGCGTAGAGCCACCGGCGAAAACAAGAAGACAGACGTCGGTGGGCATACCCTCTGGCCCAATTGGGTCTCTTCTCGGCACGAGACTGGCATTCCTTGGTCCCGCCTCTGTACCGTCATTGGCGGGCACACAAGACACACCGGCCAATCCCGTGCCTGTCAGCGGGCGGGACATCCGGCCCGCAGCCATGTTGTCTCCCCCTCTCTGGGTGCGGTGGCATGCCTTCTGGCAGCCTCACAGCTGCTGCGACTCTTCAAGCTGCAGTGGCTCCGATTCCGCAGCCTCCTCCGCTGCTGCCCTCGCGCTGTCGACAGCCCGTGGCCCGGCATGCTCCTGCCACGGACGCGGATCCGGGTAAGGTAAGCGCAACCCCGAAGGGCCGATTACTGCAGGGCAGGGCACTCACCTCCCAGATCCCGTCACTCCGAGGCCCCTGCCTCGGTGTGGCCTTCTTTGTCGCGACGCCGGCCTGGCCGTCCATCCAGACAGCGCGATTCTCGGAGCCCGCTGCACTCTGGTGACACCCGTTCTTCCTCCGCACCCGGGGATGGCCATTCTGCGGTCCGGCAGCGGTTTTTGGGGTAAACCGCTCCTGCGGGGTTGTGCACGGGCCGCTCCCGCAGTGAGTGTGTGGGGTCCGCTGCTGCACCGGGCCGTCCACAAAATATTTTTTATTTGGGGGTCCCCGTCTTGTACCAGACAGATCGCCCCACGTTGGGCGCCATTGTGAACTTGAACCGGGACACAGACAGACGGACATCGTTGGATCCACCACACACTGTTTATTTACAAATATGTACAAATCACGTGTACCCCAAACCCCAGTGCCTCCAGCACTGTTTCCCCAATGTCAAGGCCTCGCAGTTTCAATGCCTCTTTCTCCTGGCTGCCTCCAGTCCTCTCTCCAGCTCTGTCTCTCTTCCACCCGACTTCCGCCATCGACTGAAGGGAGGCGGCCCCTTAAATAGGAACCCGGATGGGCTCCAGCTGCTTCCCGGCACTCCTCCGCAGACACGCCCCAGTGTGGCGGAAGTGCTGGCTGCGCACCCGGAAGCCGTCCGAGTATCCCCTGTCGTCTTCCCCCCAGCACTTCCTGGTGTGGCGGAAGTGCTGGTCTCCAGGGATATTCAGGCACCGGGGTACCCGAGGCCCCCAACATAACCAAGGCGGACGCCCCCTCGCAGTCTGAAGGAGGCACAAGCCCTCCTCCGGTCCTCCTACATACATACGACTCTATTTTTTATTAAAGGGTTTACATTCCACTGAGATTCTTGGGAAGCACTGTACTACTCTAAGAGTGAAATAGCAAATTATTCTATTTAGCTGTTATATTCTCCTTTCAATTACAAGTTTTATTATCTGTGATGTTCTTAGTTGTAAGGGGTTGTTCTATTCTGTTCCCTGTTCTGTTTATTGGTTCCTTGTTTTGAATGATGGGAAAGAAATGGAAAAAGCAGTGGAGAGAAAAGAATAAAGAGGAGAGAGGAGAGGAGGAAACAATTAGCATGTAAATAAAGGTCATAAAAAAGAACCTGTGAGTTGTACTTGAAATTTTATTAGCCCACATTACCGGTGGCTTGTAGTGCAGGGTGCTGGGTTGCCGCCCATTTGTTGGCAGTGAATTAGTATTGTTCTAGGTTTTTTAATTTTAATGTGATTGGACAATCGTCAATGTATTATTTCAAGTTCTTGTCAATGGTTTACAGTTCAAGACAAGTCAAGTTGGGGTGCATGCACTGGTGCAATGCATTGCCGCATCCATTACACTGTGAAACAACTCGGGATGTGCCTCATTCGGGACTCCATGAGCAACCGCTCATTTGACACAAAGTCAAACCAACGGTATCAAAGGATTTTCCAGAGAGACACAGTACCAATGGAGTCCAGTCTTCGTCTCAGGTTTCTGGATAGTGTCCATGTCTCGCAACCATATAGCAAAACAGGAAGCACCAGGACTCTAAATACTTGGACCTTCGTCCTTTTGCATAGATATTGGGAGCGCAACACACCCCTTTCCAGCGACCTCATGACTCCCCATGGTCTATCAATCCGTCTACTGACTTCATAGGAAGAGTCACCAGAGACATTAATGTCACTGCCAAGGTAAGTAAATCTCTTGACAAGGTCGACACTCCAACCGCAAACAGACACAATACTGATGGCTGTGCCCAAGAGGTCATTAAAGGTCTGGATCTTGGTTTTTATCCTGGACACTCACAAGCCCAGACACTTAGACTCCTCACTCAGTCTCTCAAGCGCTCCGATCAGAGCCTCCACTGACTCAGCAAAGATCTCAGTATCGTCAGCAAAGTCAAGATCCATGAACCTTTCTTCACCAACAGATGCCCCACAGCTGCTGGATCCCACGACCTTGCTTAACACCCAGTCCATACAAGCATTGAACAGAGTAGGAGCAAAAAGACACCCCTGATGAACCCCACAATCAACTAGGAGAAACACAGAGGTTCTGCCTACCATTGTACAGTACATGCTGGCCATGATATCAAGCAACCTTGAGGGAATCCTGCGAACCCTCAGGATGTACCACAGGGCAGCTCGATCAACTGAGTCACACGCTTTATGAAAATCGACAAAGGCTACAAAGAAACTCTGCCGATATTCACGTTTGTGCTCCATAAGAACCCTCGGTGCCAGGATGCGGTCAATGGTAGACTTCTTAGGCGTAAAACTAGACTGTTCAGGTCGCTGGTAGGTGAGCAAGTGATCACGGATCCTATTGAGGATTACAAACAGTTACAATGAGGATCACTTACAGTTTTAAATCCACCATTAACGTTATATAACTACAGATGAGCGAGGGCAACTTTATGGAGATGGCAGCTTCAAGTGGAGCTTCAGAAATCAAAGAAAATTCAGTTATTCCTTTAATGAAACACCCCTTTCTTAAATCATTCACTTGAAGAAGAAAAGTTGATAAAGGAGCTTGGACCAGATTGACCTGACCTAAGAATTCTGCAGCAGGCAAGTGATCAAGGACGACATTTTCTGCTCTTGTAATGACAAATGGAGTTGGCTAACTGGATGTGGTATAAGTAATGCCCCTTTTTGCTTTCTCTGTTTGTGTTGGTATCCTACCGAAGCATTATGGACAAATGCCTAAAACATCTTTCTGAAAAATGGAAGCAATATTATAGTAGCCACAGTCACCTAGAGCAGTGTTTTTCAACCAGTGTGCCACGGGACAGTGGCATGTCGTGAGAGCTACCCAAGCGTGCTGTGGAAATAATAGTGTAGTGCATTTGGGTCTGAACCTGAAAGAGACAAGCTCCATAAGTTGTTGAGAGCTTCATGATTGCTATGCTACAGACACAGCACTTCAGATGCATCTCCGGGCTGCTAGAGTCCATCTGCCCTGGGTGTATGGTCATCAGTGAGCCTCGCAGCAAAAGGACAAGCAAAAGGGTAAAGCAGCTTGGAGGTGCCACCAAAGTGCTCATTAAGTGCGAACACTGATCTCAGAACAGCTTTTTACTGGTTTTTCCGGTAGTCCCCTCTTCGAGCAGTTCAGCAATTGTATGAGATATAATGTGTATGTGGTTAGTAAGATAGTGGCATGCCTTGGGATGATTTTTGTGCCAATATAGAAAAAAACGTTGGGAAACACTGATATAGACAATAGTATGAGGCTCATTTTTGGAGGGCTTAGTGAAATGACTCAATTTACTCAGAAAGCACTTGAGAAATTTTCAAGCCTGAAGAAATGAAGGGCAAAATTTATGTTAAGGAAATATCAGTATCCTGATCATACAAGCAGAATAAGATTTAGGTTGGACTTGTCCTGTGGGTGTAGTTCAAGACAGGTTGGGGGGGCGAGTTATCTTTTAAGATGTGGGGGTCTTTGGTGAGGTAAGCCTGGTAAAGTTGCATAGGATTGGGCAGACTGGCAACAAGTATAGAATAAAATTAGGGTGGGAATGACTCTGTGGGTGTGCTAAATGATAAACTGGGATGCAAGACTTGAGAAAAATCAGAGGACTAGAGATTGTATGATGTGGATTTATGGAGAATGAGAATGAGATTTGGATTGGGCTTATACTATGGATGTGTTATAGGACATACAGAGGTCCATGTTATTTGACGATTATGGAGGTATAGGTGCGGACATTACAAGTGTAGGTAACTGGTCAAGTTGGGTGGCAGGTGCTCCTGTTCCTTACCACGTCTATAGGGCAGGTAATGGGAAAAATAAGGTGACTGTGGATGACAGAGACTGAAGGTTTGGTGCCTAGTAGAAATGGGAAAGCTGGCATCAGATTGGGCAGCATGGTGGAAAGGGTATAATGCATTTTAGCCTGGATTTGTTCTATGGGTCTGGTACTGGACAGGCCAATATGTGCATTGGTGTTATGATGAGGACCACAAGAGCATATGGAATGACTTGATATATACAAAGACAGACAAACAGACAGATAGATAGATGTGAAAGGCACCATATAAAAGATAAGTGCTGCTTCAGTTTGTCCCCCCAAAAACTGCAGTCTCGCCCAAATTGTTTTCACCAGCTGACACTGGCGTACATCACATAACAAAAATTAAAGGCAATTTGCAATTACAAACTAACCACAATGGATAGAATCTGATGCAATACACAACTTACCCAATTAAAGCCAAGTTGAAGCCAACGTCAAATTAATATGTGTGCTCTTTTGTGGGATTGCACCATTGTTGAACATGTTGTAAAATTTCTTTAGACATTCATAGTGAAAACTGCTGAAATTCATCGAATTGGCTCTGTGCAGAAATGAAAACAGCATTATTTCATATTCATGCAAGAACTGTAACCAACGAAGCTTGATATGGTTGCACACACAAGACATATCTGAATGTTGAATGCCTTCATCAGAGAAGACTGACATATTGTGGTGTTTGCTCTTGCTGCACATTTGGCTGTGATGACTTGGGGTACCGAACTATTTGCACAAGATGGTTACCCAAACAGCTTACTGATCTGGACAAGACAACATCCTTTGGTGAATTTCAGTAAGTTTCATTCTCTTTGCCCAAAGGCATATCACTACGGCACGTTGTTCAGCAACAGTGCAACCTCACAGTGCAGTGTCGATGTTCAATTGGCTTTGGCTTAAACTAGGCAGAGCACTGCGCTACACATATCCAAAGTAGCTATAAGTCATCATGAACATGCTCTGTTGCATCAGCTTCTATCCGTTGTATGCAAACTTCAAGTAGCCTTTACTTTTTGATTTACCCTTGTACTATATACATATTATACTACATATTAACTAAGTCATGGTATGCTGTTATTTCAAGCAATTACGAACATAAAAAATACAGATATAACTTTGTTTCTCTGAGCCATAATCTTACTTACATTTCTTTGAAAAATGTTTGGGGTACATTTCCTGTTGTTTATGGTATTTTAAATTCTTTCCAATTACAATGAAACAATTTATAAAAAAGGGCAGTATTTGACTATGGGATGAAACTCCTTTAGAAAGCCTGCAGAGTTTTGTATATGGTGAGATCTTGAAAAAAGGGAATGGGAAACACCATGACAGTGAGTTTCATGCAAAACACATTGCATTATCTGGAGAGTTTTGAGGTTTGTACTTTTTTTGTAAAGTGAGTTGCATGCTGTGAATGGTGTTTTACAAAAATTTCATTAATAGATTTATTGAACAACTGAAAAAAAACCTCAGGTTTACTTGATATCAGTACTCCAGTGGCAGCTGGATTCTGACAAGAAGCAGTGAAATGTTGATTTTGTGTCGTCCCTCTTCATCTTCCTGGATTCTTCTTTGAACAGACTTCGGCCATTCTAGGATTATCAGTAATTTAGAATGTGACATAGTGTGTGCTGTTATGCAAAACTATTGTGATTGATACCATATAATGGCTAGCAGAATGAAGAATCATTTATCCAGTTATTCTGTTCTTTCATAAACCAAACAATCTAATGCAAAAACTGGCAGTTTAAAATATGACTATTAATTAATTAACATGTAACATGAAGATAAAATTGCCTATGTTTTAAACACATACCATTTTTCAAACTAAAATAAAATAAAGGTGTTTTGTCTTCAATTTTTTGATATTCCAACATGTTCTTCATGGATAATTTATTCTTATCCATTCTTTACAGTTTTTTAGTTGATATACTTTGGGCATTCTTTATTTAACTAAATACTATCACGAAAGCTTCTCTGGGAGGCATTAAAAATGTGGGAAGTTAGTGCGCCTTAACTCCGACATTCATGATTTTCTATAGCTGTGATGTTATAAATTGGGGTTATGTATCTGACAGAGGTCAAGAAAGCATATTAAATGGGAAAATTACCCCTATACACTTATGTGCGTCTGCACCTGGTGATGGACTCAAATCAGATTACTGACACACATTTGATTTAGATTTTTTCGTTTTGGAAGAAAAAAATCATTTTTATCAAACTAAAGCATTTCTTATGTTCTTGGGTACAGACTGGACAAATACTCTTTCTAATAGAATGCAAATACCTTTTAATTCTGAGCCTCATCTTTAACTTTATGCCTACACTGCATATAACAGAGGCTTCTGCCTTGAGCCATGTGTTTGACGTGGAAACATATCCAGATTTGTCCTTAAGATTATCTCTTATTAATTTGCTGTAAGATACAACCTGTTGCACAAGATTACTATCACTGAACACCTTACAGCTTCTTAATTCAATAATACTACAACATCCAGAATAAAAGAAAAAGCCCTTTTCAAGACTCCAAGGAGAAACAAGTTGGCATATGATGTGGAAGGGATGGGGTAGAATATTATGCTGCCTGGACATTCTCCAGAAAGGTGAAAGTCATAGCCTTTCATTCAACATTTTTGAAACATTGAATAGAGGAACTCCATGTCCACCATCATCTGCTTTTGACTTGCAGACAAACTTGTTGAGGTGGGCATTCTAGCTTTTCCCAAACCTCGGCATGTGGCACATCACAATCCCAAAACTGATGACACCGGGTTATTTGAATTCTCTTTTCTATGATGATGACAACATCACCAATATAAAATTAGTAAAATTATATATGTCTAAAAGAACACCTTTTTTTAGAAACTAATCACAACTTTAATTGTATTTCCCTGGTTTTAGAGAACACTTACAATTATTATATTTGACAGAAGTGATGATGTGACCGTTGGTTAAGATTGCTCCCTAATTTCTCCCACTTTGCTAATTTTTGATTATCTTCTCTTTATATTTCCACACCTGCTTGTATATTCTGCAATAAGAAAACTGACCTTCCTGTGCCAATATCATTCAAACAGAAGGATGCACTCAGAGGCTGTATTACCTAACAAGCTGTCCCAACTCAAAACACAACAGGCCAAAATGATAACCAAAATTGGAAAACTGACCTAAAATGGTCTTGCATCAGCAAACATCTCTTTCTGATCTACTCATTCTTAAAGATTCATCTGAAAACTAGGCCCACCACCATTACTTTAGAATACTGACAGCCAATAAAGCTTTTAGCCTCTGAAGACCTGCCTGAAATAGTTGTGTTGGGAATCCAAAATCTCCACAGTGCAGCTGAAGATGGAGGATAGGCCTTAATAAAACAACATATGATTTACAGAGGTTTCCACAGGAGATTAAGGTGATGAGTCAGTATAGTTTCTTTTTTGGAAGTTTCAAATAAGACACCATCCATAGAGTAGAAACAAATAATTTGTGCTACGGTCCTCCATTTCATCTAAACTATGCACTTTCATCCCCTACTGCCTTTATTATACTGATATCTGTTCTGGCATGGAGTCAAAAATATGGCAAAAAGGTGTGTAAGACCTCCAAAATGACTATAAAACTGCCCTGCATATAAGTGGCTCACCTTAAATTAGCCAGTTCCCAATTATTACTTGCTTACTTTGGCCTGCACATGCCCAAAAAAGGGGAATTGGCTTTAAAAGTTAAAAGCACATGTCCCCAAAATATATCTTATAAGGATGAGAACCGTTAAATGCTGGCTTGTCAATTCAATTCAATTCATTTCAGTTTTTTTTGCCCCAAAGGGAAATTTGGTTTGTTAGCAGGTTTTACAGAGAAAGCACAACATAACGTTAAAAACACATCAAAAAAAACACAGCCACCACAAATAAATAAAATAAAGCAATGTGCATAATACTCATGGAGAAACATTAGGTCAAACATATTAGATATAAAAATTCGAATGTGAGCGTCAATAGGCTTTGCGCCCTAGGAGCCAAGTTACCTGAACTATTTTATAACATTTCAGTAATTATTTACCACTCTGATGCTGATCTTTCTGATCATAAAATAGGTCATTGTGATAGAAATTGACAAGAAGAATTCATAATTAATTGCCAAATTATGGTATTTAAGGGTTCCTCTAGAGTGCCTCTTTCTCTTGCACATTTTGGCTCAAAAACTAATTAGCATATCTGTCCAGCCATTTTAGCTCTAGACCATCTTCAAGAAATTGTGACAAACAGACACACTCACAGACAGACAGACACACACCCATCATTGAGATTTCGGTATCAGGGGACCCTAAAATGATCCATCAAAAACCAGAGATCAATATTTTTGTCAAGTTAGCAAATGCTAACTGTTCATCCTATGATTTAAGCCTATGAATGTTGATTAAAGTTGAGCATGCTGCAGTCCCATTTTGCAGATGGCTTCTGTATTTTCCTTTAAAGTCAGAATCTATGAATGTCCCAGATATTTATAACTGTTAAAAATCTCCACCACTTGGTCTTTGAGGACTGTTTCTTGAGGGTGAATGGTGTGTCTTCTGAAATCAATTACAAGTTTCTTATACATTTATGTATAGAAAGGGCTCATCACATCGGTTAACAAAATCATTTACCTGGACCATGAATAGTTTTCATTCAGAAGGCTGACAATCAATGGTTAATCAGCAAATTTTAAGATGAACCTGTTTTAAAATTTACTGTGATAACCAATCGTGTTGTGTTAGTACAAATGCGCTGAAATATCATAATCCTGAGAGGACCCTGTGGATGAGGACAGCATGTCAGATATAAAACCACTGACTTTCACTCTTTGAGTCCTTTCTGTTAAAAAGCCAGCCAGCCTACCAAAATGAATTTCAAATTGAAATCTTATATATAGACATCTATGCGTGGAAGTGTGTGTGTCTGTCTGTTCGGCCCAGCATGAAGCTCAGAGAGCCGGCAAGGTGGTCCCAAGTTTACGAGTCGGAAGAAAAAAGAAGTCTACAGCATGAAGCTGAAAGAAAGTGATACTGTCACCAAAGTGAAATTACCGACGAAGGACAAACTCGCTTAGCTGCTAATACACAAGTAAGGTGAGCACATTGGCAAAACGAAAACTCCTAGGAGAAACTCGCTTAGCCATTGATATACAAGTGAGGCAAGCACGTCTGCAAAATGAAACCGCTGACTCTGCATTTCAATTTTTTTTCTGATGATTATTTGAATAGTTTCTAGGAGCCCGGGCTTTTTACAGCACAGGCTTCTACAGCTAGTATTTTATAAGTCTCTCTGCAAGAAGATGGGGCTGGGTGGTATTAAAAGTTGAAAAGAATTCTACAAAGAGGATGAGTTTTGATGCCCTCAAAGTGGTTATATAACAGATGAAGCAAAGTGATAATAACACCCTCAGTACCTCTGTTAGACTTGTAGGCAAATAGAAAGGGAACTATTAAACCCTGTGTTTTCTCTTTCAGCTGCCTCTTTATAAGTTTTTCAAATGATTTCATAACCAGTGATGCATGCTCTGAAATCATTAGGGTTTTTTATTTTGGTACTGGAGTCCCTGTAGTCTGTTTCAGCAGCTTTGGAACCATCTTCTGTTTTATTGACAACCTAAAAGTAAAGTAGAAAAAAAAAGAAGCCGAGCTGCCCTACACATAATTTCAAGAGCTTTCCATTAAGATGGTCTGGTCCAGGACAAACAAATTCAAACATAGTATCTTTATAACTGATGAATATGTATTTACAAAGTACAAAATAACAAAAATGCTCAAAAGGGCAAAAAAGGAATAGCCTGAAAGGTGATCCAAAGCAACCAAGTCCCAAATCACAATCTGTTATCAAAAATCCAAAGACAGAGCAGGAAAATGTCTGAAAAACAGAGCATTCACACTAAAAACAATTCCCAAAATCAGCTCCTTCACACGTCTGCTGCTAAGATTCTTCTACTTACTAAATAAATAGCCAGAGAGAGATCCCAGCTGCAGTGATATCAGGGTGGCCCTGCCTCCTGGGGCTCCACCCACAAAGCACATGGAAGGGCACCACACTTACAGTAATAGTACACAATTAGTAAATCTTAGACAAACAACCAAAAAATTATGTAAAAACATGAAAATTAATAATTCAAAAATAATAAAAAAACAACAGAAAACAAATATAAAAACAAGCCAGGGAAAGGAGATATGGCTGAAACACAATATGCTCCTAGATACCACACACCCAGTCACTATGTTTTCTAGGAGAAAACATCTGTATTTTTCAAAACCAGAGCTTTATAACACAAACAAAAAAAAAAGATACATTCCTATCATCAAATCCATCCATCCATCCATTATCCAACACGCTATATCCGAACTACAGGGTAACGAGGGTCTGCTAAAGCCAATCCCAGCCAACTCATGGCGCAAGGCAGGAAACAAACCCCATCAAATCATCTAAAAATATTTGGGCTGCAGCTATTTCTTCTACATGAAATGTCTCTGAACCCATTCCATAGGATGTCTCATCAGCTAATTACTGAGGATGTGACTGATTTTGCTGAATTAACAGTGATATGATCAAGTTCCTCAATGGCAGTTTGCACTTTCGTGAGACTGTCTGGTTATATATGTAGCATTGTTCTGTTTATTGTTTTGAATTAGGTGCTGTTCCATGACATTTATTTGTTTAGTATTCTATTTTATACCTTGAGACATGTTGTTCTACATTTTTATTATGTGAATGTACTGTATGCCAATTTATAAAACTCTGCTGTATGCGCTTATTGATGTGTTACATTTTAGCAAAACTTAGTTGGTGTCATGCATGCGTGTCCGAGGGACACCTCAAGGACTCATCCAAGGTTTGTAATGCCACATCGTGGCATGAGAGGATGTTACCGCTAATAGGCTTGTCTTTCTTCTCGTCTTCAGCACCATGAAGATACCTCCTGAGGACAACTGACCACACCCATTCCAGCAAGACTGATATAAAAGGGAGACAACCCCAAATATTTGCATCACATTTGGACCAGAATGCTACAGAGCATGTAGCTTCCTGATTCTCACTCTCTCACAAGAGCAATTTTGAATTCATCAGCCATTGAGGCAATTTATGTTTATTACTGTGCCTTTGAGTGTCTATTTACTGTTGTTTACTAAACTATTACAGGGGGTGGCACACCAACTCTTTGTACAGGCACCGAATGTTCCTTCCACCTGTCCATATTGGGTAGGGAGCTGGGGTATTAAAAGTTTATTTGTTAGCACTAGTGTATAAGGGTATGCAATCACATTACCATCCGCTTGAAGGGAGGCTTTTACTGCAAAAAGTTTTCATTTTGTTAGTTTTTATTACATTTTCAGGGTTTTTCCTAACTTGACTCTTTCACTTTATAATTCTCCTACTTTAGCTCTTCTGCTGCATATTACACACTTTGCCTCTGCCATCATTTGTCCTTTACAAAGCCATTATTTTCCTCAAAAATCAATATTTTCGTCCTAATTATTGCCTTAAGCCATGTCTACTTTATCATTTCCTGGAATATTAATAGACTGGACTCAGAAAAAAGGACCAGCTTACTTTTTTGTGCTTCATTTGCAGATATGGGGATTCATTTATGAGCAAGTGGTATTAACTGACATAATAATATTAAAAAAAAACTTCAAAGTTGCATCTTCTTCCTCAACACATAATAATAATAATAATAATAATAATAATAATAATAATAATAATAATAATAATAAATGCCTGTATATTGGTTGGATGCAATATACCTCTATAAAAAATGGGTCTTGACACAATATAGTGTGCATTATATTATGAAAAATTCCTTCCATCAGACTTTTAATTAATTAAATTTTGTCACAATATAATATATAAATAATATGTGTAGGACCTATTATTTTTCCCAAACTAACAAAGAAATGCAATCATGAGTTGTTTACTTACTATCTGCTGTCAGTACAAAGATAGTGGGAGGCTTTTGACACTGCAACCCCATACTGAAGAAAAGCCTCCAGTATTTACAAAATGGATAGGTGGAAATATGAATGAGACATTGTTGGTAAAAGCTAAATGGGGTACTTCTCTGTTGGTAAAAAATAAAGTGCCTGTAATCAAAAACAGATAAATTATTATATTTGTGGCATGTGGCTGTTTGCATTCAAAGAGGGAGATTTGACATTATAATTGTTTTGCATAAGAGACAACGGATTTCTCACATGTATTATTTGATGCAAGCATTTATACATAAACCATTGCTTTTCATCAAATGGAGCATATCTGAACCTTCCTTATAGTCTGCCTAATTCTTCCTTCCTCACTAGAAGTCCACAGTAGTTGAGTAACTTGGTGGGTGACTAAGGTGCCTCACCTTTCATATAATAAGCACAGTGCCACAAGGTGCAGCATAACTTGACAATAGCGATACTACATGATCACCACAGTCCAGATCTATTTACTATATGCATTTTATTTATTTTTATTGACACTTTCTCAGTCAGCAAAAATAAAACAGACAGTCACACAGCATGCATTGCATCACACAATTCACAATATACAAAAGAAAACAATATATTGTGCATTATATCATAAAAAATTACAATATTTAACTGTATCCTTTCTAAATCAGAACTGAAGTGGTTTTGATGGCTGTTTTTATCAGCTGGGGTTTGACCATTCCAGAATCCAACATCTACTTGCAGTTGATGTTACTGAGGCAAACAACTAAATGTTTTAAATAATTAGATGCACAAATAAATTAAGTACAAATCAGTGGTAATACAGAAGGTTCTCATCTATAATTGTGCTTAAAGAAAATTTGTAGGGTACAATAGTTGTTATTTGTCGCTGACATTTTAACCTCTAAAGACCTGATCTAAGGGTTGGGATGATGAAATCACAGTCTTGAACCTGAAAAGGTTTTGCTGGCGTGTTTTAAAATGACTAATGAAGAAAGCAATTTGAAAGTGGTAGAAAGGGTGCTTACCAGTCTACTGTAAATGGAATTAACAGCTGTATTTCCTGTCTGGCATGGAATGTTGTCGTATCTTTGTGAATCATTGCTTTAACTAAAGACTTAAATGAACAGGTTTAAGAATGCAAGAAATGAAGCATTTGTCAGATGATCATTTTGACCCCCTGCTGAACTTAACTTGTCTTGAACAGAAAAAAGAAAAATTAATGTATATCATGTGCATATTGAGACTTAGCTGAGGGTTACATGGTGCTCAGAAAGACTCCAAGATTTAATCACGTAAGTATAAAGAAAATAAATTTTGTGTTTAAATGTGTATGTGATTTGAAAATATTTAATAATCTAATCTTTCTGTTTCAGTTGTTAATTATCATGGCTAAGTTGAAGGAAGAAAGTGACAAAGAAAAGAATATACACTATGGCACTCTGTTTCAACATTAATGAGGGCCCAAGAAGGGCTCATTATAAAGGAAAGAAAATAGAAGAAATATGAATTTGTTTTTATCTGGAGGATCCACATCAACACTTACATGGTGGTCATTTTTGTCAATTTTTTTTATTCATTTTGGCTCTGTACCAAAGTCAATAAAGACATGAGAAAAGCAAAATGCAGGAGAAATGTTTTGGTATTTGAACTGATAATATCCCACAACTTACTATGTATTTTATTATTTGCTTCTTTTTCAATCAAGAATATGTCACCATTTGTAGATTTTTCCCCTTCTTCTTGCCAAAATTTCTCAAGCTCTGTCAGGTTGCATGAGAATTGCCAGTGAACATCCTTTTTCAATTCCAGTCAAAAATTCTCAATTTGATTGAGATCTGAACTCTGACTTGGCCACTCTAGGACATTAACATTGTTGCTTTTAAGCCATTTCTATGTAATACTGGACTTGGGTGGTTGTCTTGGGGTTCTTGTAGACCTTGTCAGATTCTCCTCCAGGATTTTGTTGAATTAATTTTGCCTTCTACTCTCACAAGCCTTGCAAGGCCTGCTGTAGAGTTGCATCTACACAGCCTGATGCTGCCACCGTCATGCTTTTCATTGACGATGATGCATTTTTAATGATGTACAGTGTTTGGCTTATGGCAAAAATTAGATTAATCTGAACAAAAAAAAAACTGAACAAAAAATGCTTGATTCTGGTCTCATCAGACCACAGAACGTTCTTCCAATTAACTATATTACACAGTCTTCCAAACTGCCTAAGATGTCAGGTACTGTACTATGTTTAAAAGAATTAAAAAAAGGTGTCTGATAGCACATTGCCACCCCCACCACATGACAGACCACCTGGATTGGGTACTCTCCTATAAAGCTGCTACTGGATAAGCATTTATGCTACAGCAGGTGAATATACAGTCTCCCAAATATCAGTTAGTGGAGCTTGGAACTCCTTCAGAGTTCTCATAGGTCATTTAGGGGCCTTCCTCCAGAGTCTTCTAGCATGATCCCTCCATTTTTGTGGATGGCGTGCTCTAGGCAAGTTTATAGCTGTACCATTTTCTTTCAGTTTTTTAATGATTGATTTAACTAGACTACAAGAAACATCCAGTACCTTAGATAATTTCTTGTATCTATTTCCCTGACTTGTGGTTTTCAATCACTTTCTCACAGAGTTGCTTGGCATTCTCTTTCATCTTCATTGTGTAGTTTAGACCACGATACTGACTCAGCACAAGTTGGACCTTCCGGATACAGCTGCATTTAATGAATGACCAGTAGACTACAGACAGGTGATCTCATTTAACTAATTATGTGACTTGTAAAACCAAATGGCTACACCAGTGATGATTTAGGGTGTCATATTGAAGGAGTGGATACTTATAGGATCAATTAATTTTGTAATTAATTTAGTCTACTTACAGACATCTGGTTAAAATTTAATATTAAAGAGTATTTTTCAATTGATTATTGTCAAAGAAATGAAATTAAATCTGATGTGACTCAATGTTGTATCACAGTAAAATGTTAAAACTTACAAGAGAGTGAATACCTTTTATAGGCACTGTATTTTATAAAACTATTACTTTTTGACGTTTGAGAAGAGACATTTATCAAAAACGGAAAATTTCAAGGCTAATACAAAGTGTTTATTACCTATAATTAAGTGCATAATAAATACCTGATAGAGAAGTTATTTACTAAGGGGGTGAATACTTTATATAGACACTACTAGGGGGTTCGCCACCTGCTCAGTTCACTTGCCAACTCCCCTGGCTACGCGCCAGCCACTTTGAGTGTCTGCTTCTCGTATTGTGAAAAAAGGGGGGCTGAACGCACCCCAAGGAGAGACGGTCACTCCTCCGAAACCCCCTCTTAAATGGTGATACAATGAGAAACAAATACAGGTTTTTTTTTTTACCTCCTCTTTGCTTGATCAGCTGCTGGCTACATTTCGTACGTCACTTCAAAAATTTAAAAGCCTGTACAGTAGCTGTCCTACTTTTTGTCTTTTAATTCCGGCCCCGGGTGTGGTTAAATTTCTTGATACAAAGTCTCGTCTCGGATGTGAGTTCTTGATATTTTTAAAGTTTATAATTTAAAAACAGAATAAGAATCTGAAAATCTAACAACATCACATTAAAGTTCGATAAACTCCGAAAAGAATAATATCAAACATATATATGTAGGTTTTAAAATAAACCCGACAAAAAACGTGACATAAAAACTCACATAAAATCGTTGCACAAAATCGTTTCACTTTTAGGCTTAGGATTTTATATATAGAGAGTAGACAATTCAAATATATGTCTTTCTATATTAGCTGGAACTTATCTTTGCTTTTCCACTTAAATTAAAATTAAATACCATTATGTGTAAATCCATTGTTGATTTGGGTATGTACAAACTTCAAAACAGGGAGAAAATCATTAAAAAGCTAATTTCTCAATAACATGGATTTTATTATTCGTTAGTCTCTTCAGTACTTTGAACAGAACTATTGGACATGGAGTCTGACATATTTTTTATTAATTAAAATTTTCTGGGTCACATAAAAACCTGTATTTCCACTTGTTCTATCAAAACCTATTTTAAAATTAAGAAAACTAAAAAAGCTGTGTAAACTAAAAACACATTGCAAGTCAGTCCCATCACTACAGTGTAATAATTAAATTAGGATGACTCTGATAGTTGGAGTTTGATGAACTGTTAAGATTTACAGTGGAAAATAAAGACAAATAGCCAGATACAAAAGTTAGAATCAAATTACTGTATGTAAATTCATCATGACCCTCACCAGGAGAACTGGATAAAAATTTACAGGTGAAAGGTAATTCTTTTCCACCACATAATTGTGTTTCAGACAACAATTAAAAACAAGTCACTCATAATGAGTAATAGGTTCTTTTAAATGGATTGGAGGAGAGTTCAGCTGATTTGTACTCCTATCATAAGAGTTCTTCTTCAGTTCAGCATATATGATTACTACTAAGCTGACCCGACTTTTAAGTTGACCACTTCTTAAGGCAATTCAATATGTAGAACAATTGATATTTTATACAAACTCATTAATTTGGATATATTGCATTTGAGCGGTATTACTTTAATACTCGTAGTTTCTGTTATTTTTGTGATGAAATTAAAACTTTTTTTCTATATTGAGGTCGCCCTTTTGAACCCCCCTGATATTTACTACGCGGTGAGGCATTTGTAGTCCATCAACATTAATTATTTCCAGAGACATCATTTTGTCTATTTTTCCGGTGCATCACGTACAAAAGCAAGGGAACGATGGGAGCACCAGAACTCTGCTCACATCATGTCGCTTCGTACCGCAAACTGCAAGTAGTAAGTCTGTGATAAGCGGAATACCGCTACACTTTCCACTCACGGGACGGAAGGACAATCCCGACCACTTTTATAAAGAAGAAGAAGATATCGCACAGTCGGGAGTAGAAAATCATCTTTTACCTGGAAAAACAAAACTACAAATCCCATCGTGCATTGCAAAATGGACGGGGCGTGTGTGAAACTCTGTGCCTGCGTAGCACTCACGGGACGGAAGGACACCCGACCGCTTTTATATAGAAGGATGGGTGGACATAAATTCGAACATCAGTCTGAAATAAAACTCCAAATAGACTGCAAAATGAATGTGGTGGCCTGGAAAGGGACATGATGCACATTAATATTATAAACATTGCATTTAAAAATGGTGAAGGTAACATTTAACTCCGGCACCTGAGATTATGGGAAGGATGTTGGTAGAATAGTTAGCACCCCGTTCCAGCTGACTGGTCATATTTTCCACATTCTCCTCATGTCCATTTCAGTTTTTTCACTTTTTCCTCCATTTTTTACATCATTCAAAGATCTGCATGTTGAGTCGACTGGTTATACTAAATTGTTTAAAATAAGTTTTGCTGTGTGCACAGTTGGCTCTTGCACCAAATTCTGCTGGAACACATTTGGATTAAGTGGATTCAGTAAAATGCTAAATGGGTGAATCTCCAATTGTGTTTTCCTCACAGCAGTCAAATAACATTAAAGCACAAACAAGAATCACAAACTATCATGCTTACTTATATTAAAGCAGCTAATACAAAGTGACTGGAATAAATACCAGTTTGAGTTTATGCCATTATCTACAATGCATATACCAATCTCATGAATATATACTCCAAAATACAGGGTGGCCCACAAAAAAGTGGTCCGCCTCCACTGAGACAACTGCATTATGTGGTGAAGAGAAAAATGATCAAATTTGGTACTCACATTTACAGAAGATGCTGATTGAGCTCCTTGTGTGTCAATACATCTCCATGCACATTTCAGCATGTTGCAATGTCATGGGATCGATTGGAGGCGGGCCATTTTGTATTTAGAAAAATTGTGTTCATAGATGTTATACATCCTCTGGAACAACCAGTCATTAAAGTATACATTTTTTCTTTGTTTATGCTGTTTTGACCTCTTTAACACAAAGATAATTGTGAAGTATTTTAGATAAAAAAGTGTGGAAAATAAAATTGCATAGTAATTGTACAAAATACTGTATCTTTCATTTGTATGGGAGAGTAATATGATTGGTGTGTAATATCAGACAAAATGGTTACGATGCCAGTCTTACCAAGTGTGCCTAAGTAACACTCATGGAATGCCAAGAATTTTTTCCAAGTCCTGCAGATGGCCTGGTTCAGTTAAGTGGAAAGAAAACTTTACTAAATAATGCTGCCCTTGGTTTCTTTCCGAATGAAACATTAAGAGTAAAAGCTGTGGCCCATATTTTAATTTCTGGCTAAAAGAAACACAATTATTGGTCATAAAATATAACCAAGAAAAATTTCTTTAACATTCAGAAATGAAACATGCCAGAAATTCTTTCATCAATATTTGGAATAAAGTTAAAAGAAAAGCAGACCATGTGGCATCCTGGGTGGTTGATCAAAGTGGTCAGGGTAATAGTTTCGGAGAAAAGGCTGCCAAAGTTGCTCTGGGTGCTTTGGGTTATTTGAATAAAGGACATAAACTGATTGTTACAGTCATCCTTGGAATTAAGTTCTATATCCATCCATTCATTATCCAACCCGCTATATCCTAACCACAGGGTCACGGAGGTCAGCTGGAGCCATTCCCAGCTAACACAGGGCGCAAGGCTGGAACCAAAACCCAGGCAGTGCGCCAGCCCACAGCAGGGCGCGCACACACACACACACGCCCACACACCAAGCACACGTAAGGGACAATTTAGGATCGCGAATGCACCTAACCTGCATGTCTTTGGACTGTGAGAGGAAACCGGAGCACCCGGAGGGAAACCCACGCAGACACGGGGAGAATATGCAAACTCCACGCAGGGAGGACCCGGGAAGCGAACCCAGGTCTCCTAACTGCGAGGCAGCAGTGCTCCTTCACAACATATTGGTTATAATAGGTCTGACACGCCAAAGTGACTGGCTGGTTGAGCCATCTTACCATCAACTGGTGATTAATTGGACCCTTTTTATCTAAATGTAAAAAACATATGGTCTTAGAACAAATGACATGACAAAATAGTGAGCCATTGGCCTTTGTCCTTAACAAAGAAGTCACTTATTGGCCTTTTCTTTGCATGTCTTTGGACTGTGGGAGGAAACCAAAGCACCTGGAGGAAACTCATGCAGACACGGGGAGAACATGCAAACTCCATGCAGGGAGGACCCGGGAAGCAAAGTTCTATAGTTTATTCTAATTTTTGGTTAGGTTTGTGGCTTTAGATTTGATTTATTTGGAGATCTTAGCACTGTTCTTGCAAAAACACAATAGATATTATATTAGATGAAATAAAGTTCCTAGATGTTTCTTAAAAGGTCTTCAGGTAGCATTTAAAAAAGCTGTTTTCTTTTCAATTACAGACTATTAGGCAATGAAATATATGTCATGAAGAATGGTCAGAAGGCATGAATCAATAAACTGTGGGATGGAAATCCATTGCAAGGCATGATAACTCACACCTCTCCAATGAGAAGTCACAGACTACCCAAATGTGCACATGTAGTATATGACATATAGGATAAAACAGAAGTATCAGTAGAAGGGACATGTAAACTTGAGAATGTGCAGTCTTCACAAAGATGGTGGAAGGGCCATGAATTGAATGACAATCTGTGAATAAATTTATCAATAGCCATATTTATTATCACACCAGGACTGGCGATTTATAATACAAACGCAAGGGTTTTGAGTATCCTTCCATGATATTCATGGCTACTTTGTGAATGGAAACTCTTACGTTTTCTCTTCTATTATAATAGTTCTTAACATTTGAGGGCTAATTAGTTTTGTTTTTCATTTTGGCACAAAAAAGCAATGGTTTCACAATAAATCAACATAAAATTATGACAATGTGTTTTTTGTTCTATGAGCTGCTAAACTATGTGAATTCACATACCTATTATATAGCATAGTCCTGCAATTACAATTTTCGATGCAATTCGATTGGTTGCATTAGAAGCAGCCAATGGCATGCATTGCCACATTACACAGCTTGCACTATGTGGTACACTGGTGCAACTGTTTCAGGCGTCTGTTGCTGCATACTGAGACTGCAAAGGCAGCTGGCAGTGGCCAGTCTTTTTTGATGCCTGCAGCTGGCCAGGGGCAGCTGTTTTCACTCAGCCAGTCAGCCATCAGATTCTCTTTTTCAGGTTTTGGTTTTAATTTTTTCCCTTTTGTATATATTTTATTTTGCTTTTGCGCTTGAATTTAGGATTTTGATTCTCTTTTGTGAATTTATTTGAAATTTAGTATTTTGACATTTAGATTTTAGGGGTTGCATTCTCTTTTCTTTTTTGAATTTGTCAAGTTAATATTTAAAAATTTACTTCATTCGTTGAACAATTAAGTTTTGTTAGTTTACCCAGGGTATTTTGATGGTTCCCTCACTTTTTTGGCATCCATTTTGTGTAAATCACATGGTGTTTGAGATTATTTGGGCTTTCAAAGAAGCTGGCATTACCCATCTCCCCTAGTACATGCCACTAGGGAAACATCCAGGGAAGACCTATTGAACTCTGGAGAGATTTGTTTTTCAATTGTCATACACAACCCTGCAGAAGTTTTAGACTGTTGATGTGGTGGGAATTCTTGTCAGTTACCAAAGCGAGGTTCATGAGGAAGTGCAAAGAAAATAAGAATGAGATATTTTGTATCTGAAAGTTATTATTTCTCAGATAAGGATTACAAAACATATTTCTACCGCAGCCTTTGTCAACATTAATAAAACATCAGATATAGAGATAACTATTTAACAGTAAGTACGTGTGTGTATGGAAATAATACATGATGCATGAGATGCACTGTGTAATGTAGGCATACTATTCTGTTCTGTAAGGTTTGTAGTGGACTGTGAAAAATGAATAGCTGTATATTCTGTCTGTACAGGAATGCAGTGAGCATTTATGTTTGTCTATCATTGCCTAAACTAGAAACTGGAGAAATGTAAGAAATGAGGCAACTGTCAAATAATCACATTGACTGCCTGCTGAACTCATTTCAAATTGAAAGCAGAAAATATTTATATAAATCATCTGCATACTATTTTGTTCAGTATGAATGGAGAGAATTAAAATATAGTTTGTTTAGAACATAGTCGTTCATTGAATTAATTGATAAAGTTAACTCAATTAAATGACAATCTTGCCTGAAGAAGGGGCTTGCATATTCTAATCTTATTAGTTAGCCAATAAAAGGTGTCATTTTGCTTGACTTTTCACTACATTTGAATATAAGATATCTTCATGAAATGTGATGAGGCATCCACTCCACAGCACGCTAAGTGCCACCACAGACATTTACATTTCTGTGCTTAGCAGACATTTTTATCCAAAGTGACTTACAAAAGAGGTAAACAATCGACTATCATTAGGCTAGGTCCTGTTTGTTCAGCAAATGTAATAAGTGAAGTAATAACTCATACATTTACAATCATAGACTACAATCAATAAAGCTATTACAACTTAAACAACTAACCAAGAATGTAAAGTATTGCAGTGCAAAGTTTTTTTTTCTTCCTTCATTTCAATTAGACAGATATTCACAGAACAGAAGGGACTTCAGTTGCTTCTTAAATACAATGAGGGAGTCAGCAGTATTGATGGAGGTGGGCAAACCGTTCCACCAACTCGGAACCACACAGGAAAAAAGTCTGGATTGAGACTTGATGCCAAATAGAAGTGTATCACCAGACACTGTTCACTGGCAGACCAGAGTGGGCGAGCATAGCACCGGTGTAAGGATAGCACAACATCAGTGTCTCTATATACAGGTAGTCCCCAGGTTACGGACATCCAACCTACGACTTATGAACGAGGCCACAGCTGCGACGCATGCACCTCAGTAACTGCCGCTCCATCATCTTCGGCCTGGGGATGTTGCAAGCAGTGGCTGGAGGGGGGCGATTTTTCTGCTTGCGCAGTATAGTGTCCCTCAAGCGGCTCCCGGCGGCAAATGGTGACCCGTGGTCCACAGTCACTGGGGCCACAGCTATCGCTCGTGTGCAGGACAATGGTTCGCTGCCCGCCCACTACACTGCCGCAGCTAGTGCTCCTGACTGGACGCAGGCTGGATGGAGCGGAGGGGGCTTTCACTGCCCACCCAGCACACACGGCTGGTAATGCTGCAAACGCTGACCCAGTTGTGGCTGAGCGGGGCGGCAGGGGTAGCACTGTAGTGTACCTCGGATGGCTGCCTGTTGAATTGGGGTCGGGCGATTCACTACCCGCCTTTGGCGTCACTGTGTTCCTTCTCAGTGGGCGCACGCTGCAGGCAGCATACTGTAGTGGAGGTGACTGTGTGGTGGATGAGTAATGAACCCACCCCTCGCCGCCCCAAGTCATTCTCAATAGCAAGCATGCTTGTACTGTTAGGCACATAGCAGGAAGTTGTCTCTTTTCAATACATCAGACGTGTTGACGACAGGTGCCTTCCTGCTGTGATAGCGTGTACAGTGCTGTGCAGAAGAGCTCATCTTAACCTTTTGTCTTCACCCTTCAACAATATATCTCTGAAACACAAATCTGATGCAAGTGCTGGTGATACAGTAAAGAAGAGAAAAACCATCACCATTGAAAATAAAGTAGAAATAATAAAAAGGTCAGAGAGGAGTGATACTCCATCATTCATTGGCAGAGCACTTGGTTACAGTCGGTCAACAATAGCATTTAATAAAATGATGTACATGTTCCGACTTACATACAAAGTCAACTTAAGTACACACCTACAGTCTCTATCTTGTACGTAACTCAGGGACTGCCTGTACTCAGGTGCTGACCAATTGACCAATTGTAGGCAAGCATCAGGGATTTGAACTTAATGTGTGCTGCTACAGGGAGCCAAAGTAGCGACCTAAAGAGAGGAGTGACATTTGTGCTTCTCGTCTGGTTAAATTCAAGATGGGCTGCTGCATTCTGGATCATCTGTAACAGATTGATAGTATATGCAGGTACTCCTGCCAAAAATGAGTTGCAGTAGTCCACGCACAACAAAACCAAAGCTGGGACCAGAAAACACAGATGCTGCATACTATGTCAAATGAGGTCTGATCATATGGATGTTGTACAGCCCAAACCTGCATGAACAAGAGACAGTAGAAATGTAGTCAGAGAAATATAGCTGCTCATCAATCACCCCCCTAAGATTGCAAACTGATCTGGTGGGTGTCGGCAACAGTGAGCCAAGCTGTACAGAGATGGGGAGTTGAACAGACTGGCCAGCTGGGATCACAACAAGCTTGCTTTTTGCCAGGTTGTGCTGCAGATGGTAGTTCTTCATCCAGGCTGAGATATCAGTAAGAAATGCAGAGATTCTTGCTGAAAGTCCCTGGTATTGTCCTCTGGGGGGAATGACAGGTACAGCTGTATATCATTGGCATAGCACTGATAAGAGCACCCATCCGACTGGATAATGGAGCCCAGTGATGTAGTGTACAGGGAGAAGAGTAGAGAACCCAGCACTGATCCCTGAGGTAGACCAGAGCATGACTGGTGTGCCTCTGACAACTCCTCTTACCAGGACACACTGTAGGATTTGCCAGAGACATAGGACCCCACCAATCTGAGAAGAGTCCTAGTGATGTCAAGATTGGAGAGGGTGGGAAGAAGGATGTCTTGGTTGACCATTTGAAAGGTAGAAGACAGATCTATCAGAATTATGAGATGAGAAAGAAAAGGTCTTTGGAAAAAATAAATCAAACATTTTAACAGAAAAGCAATAGGACATAACCCTAGCAGGAGCATAACACTTGTATGCTGTGCTAAAGCCTTAAATTAAATGTTGAAACAGTTGGAGCATCTCTGTTTTTTACATTGTTTGTATTTTTTTCAAGAAGTTTTAACTAGGCCGGCATTTTCAGATTCTTAGTATACAGTATATATTCATTTATTGTAACTTATAAAAAATAAAGTTTAAAATGTTTAAATTTAGTGTTTAATATATAATTAATCTGGTAAATAGCACATTGTAGAAAGCAATAGATGTGTACAAAATAAATCAGACATGAATTAAAACTAAGTTTCTTTCTGTTGTTGATCTCTGACAGTTACTCTGCTTGTTCAGAATCATAAATGGTTCATTTCATGCAAAACAATACAGATTACAAAATTAGAAATCATAAGATACATCATACTCATGATTGCTGCCCTCTTGTGCTGTTCCATTCTTTCTGGTTTTCGCACGTTACTACTGTTTACTGGAGACTCATTGGTACTGCTTGGTAGGTTCTGCTGCGCTGCAGTTGTTATCATCTCATGATAGATATGGTTAAAGAGGAAGCAGGCACTGAGAATGATGCCTTTTGGGCTAAAGAGCAGCAACAACATTTATTTATATCTCACATTTTATACAGAAGTGTAGCTCAAAGATTTAAAAACAGCAATAGACAAATTACAATTAAAGGAAAACAGTCTCTAATGGTTATTGAATGGCTTTAAAATTTGTGTATGACTTGGGAGAGGGGTGAATAATTACTGCCATCAGTGATAACGGCGAAGTAACTGTATGAACCAGGGTGCTTAAAGAAGGACAGCAAAGAGAATGGCTTGTTGGAAGAACAGAGGTGACTGGCTGCCTTTATCAAGAAAACTTTGTATTGTGCCTTATATGGTAATTTCAATATACTATATAAGAGCTGTTGAAAAGATACACTTCAGTATTATTTGCACTCTTTTCTTCTTTTGGGACAGTTGGCTGGTCTTGATTGTTTATGTACTGACTAGTAAAAAATGAAAAAATCACTGTGATTTATGCTTTAAAAACTATGTTGATAACCATTCTGTATATTTGCCATGGTTACCTATTTATAAGTAGACCTAGTTTACTTTTTAATAAGTATGACAATATTTTAGCTTTTACTACAAACAAAATTAAAAAAACACATAAAATAAAGATCTGTCATTACTTCAGGTCAGATCTACAGGATTGGCCTCACCCCAGACTGCCAAACCCTGACTTAAAACAGTAGGCCTCTGCCCTGCACCAGTCCAGAAATGGGTCTAAGGCTTTTAAAAGTTCACAAAAATGTCCACAATGACGGTGAGAGGGAAACCATGAAAGTTCTGGCCCCAAAGATCAACAAGTTCCTTAGTAATACTCCAAAAATCTATTTACAGAAAAAGTAGTAATAAAAAAGGAAGGCAGGAAACGGAAGCAAAAGGTGGTTTTGCTTAAAAGGTAAACCTATTGCTGAATAAATGAAGAAACTCACAGTGCCAAAGAAAAGCATGTTAAACCAGGGTTTCTTAACTATGCGTTGTGACCCAAAATGGTTCACTGGCTGCTGCTGCTGGGTCGTGTAGGGTTGTGAGTCACCGTTGTATTTAATGGGAATTGGTTGTCTATGTCACAGTGAGTCTCTGTGCATTGATTATGCCATTGACATTGCTACTCTATGATGATTAACACAGAAATTCTATAATGGCTATAACCGTTGGCACATGAAGCCAGTTTTGAGTGAGTTGATCAGCATTGACTAATGTTAAAATTTCTTTACCTGTGGAACATCGCAACTGTTGCTCTTTCCAAATAGTTACACACACACAATGTTCATTTCTATTAAAATGCCTGCTAAATCCTTTAAGCTTGTACCATCTATGTTTCCAGTTGTTAAACCCAGTCTTAGTGAAAACCAAATCATTCCCTCCAAATTTCCTACACAAAAAACAAGAAGCAGCATTTGTTCTTGGAAGTACTCAAGCCAATCTCCCCCCTTCTAGCAGCTATCTGAAAATGAACAATAGCAATCTTTCTTGAAATGTTGCTTATGGAACTGCTTAAGACAAACCTGAGCTGGTTTGTCATTATCTGGGTCATGAGGTAGCAGTAGGCTGGCCTTTCCGGGGATAATCTCAGTCGAGGTAGACATGGATGTGGACAGCTGTTGGTCTGTATGTTCGGTACCTGTGGTATGTTCGGCCTCAGGACTCATGTATTTTTGACTTGGGTTGGCATTATTCTGTGTATTTGATCTTTTCCACATCCATGTTCTTATGTCCATTTTTTGCAGACTCTTACTAAGGAACAAACAAACTCAACTATTGTATATTCAAAGAAGACAATGAATGGTGCCTTTTGAGTAACACATAAGTCCAACTAAAAAAGTAATGTTAAACCAATCAATCAATAATGCAGGGAATACACAACATAAATATCAATCTGACCAATTAATGCAGCTATCTGTCTGGCCAATCCACCCACTAAGAAAGCCCCTACCTACCAAAACAGTAATACAAAAAAATAAATGAAATTTTTGACCACTTACAAATTAGAAGATTTTAGTATTGATTGTGCAGAAAAGATGAGTGGCAAATCAGTGACAAAACTAAGGAGGCAGGACAGTCAAATAAGGGGGCGATGCCACTCCTTTGCTCCCCTGCGGCACCAGCTCTGGCTCAGAGATCAATGATATTTTATGTTTTTTGAACTTGAAGCAAGCAGACTGTATCTTCCTGACTTCCTGGGTTCACAAATATCACAGTATTTCCTCTTGCAGCTACTGAACCCCTCACAAGGATTAAAATATATGTTTGTACCAATATTGTCTTAGGTAAAATTTATTTTTGTCCTTTTTAGATAACTTTTGCATATTTCTTTGACCTTTTACTAACTGAGACTTGACAATACACACATTACTGCGCTTCTAGACCAAGTTAGAGGAAATAACTTGCTAAGTTTTTCACATTGTAGCTGTAATTCAGATTGTCTTGTTGGGCCATGCCTCTTTGCTGCTGTCAGGCCATTTGCTATGTCAGGACATGATGTCTCTTCTGGTCTTAAATGATTTGCATCATTAAAAATCAGAATCACACATTGGCAAAATGTTCTCTCATACCTCCAGGAGAATGTGCTGGCTATCATGTGGAGCTAATTCTCCCTGTGTCAAACCTTTCCCTGAGTTCTTTGATTTTCCTACCACATCCCAAGACGAGCACATTAGGTTCTTTTGTACTTCTAAACTGGTCATGTAGGAGTGACAACTCTCTATAATGGACAGGCATTCTGTAAATTACTGGTTTCCATCAGGACATTATAACTGAAAAATTCTGATTACAATAGTTACGGACAATTGAATGGTGCTATTTTTTTCTGGTTTTGTCACTGAGCTTTTCGGAAAATAACTTCTCAACAAAAATCATGACTATATCATAAATCATAAATTACGGAAAAAAATCACTTGGATGATAGGCTTGGTGTAAATTTGGTTTAATGTAAACTTTAATTTAGAAATGAGGAATTGATGATGATCATTTCCCTTCTACTCCACTCATAGCAAGTGAAACTTGTAAGTAATACCACACAGATTCTAAATTTGCCTTCTAAAATGAGTTTCAATTGTGTCTTTCTAATTCTGGTTTCCTGTTTGATGACCTTCTCTCACCTTTCCTAAAATTTCTGGACAGTTCCCTTTTGCCTAATATTTATATATGACTGTTTTTCCTTTAGTGTTTGTAAGGAATGTGCTGAGGAGGCTGCACCATTGGTACCCAATGCACTAAAGAATGCCATCTGTGCAAATGTTTATTCTTCATTTGTGTAGACTTCAGACAGGCTTCCATAGGCACTTTTATCTTAATGGGTCTTACTGGCAGTTTTTCAGTATGCATGAGAGAAAATATTATGTAATCCTTTGAGTATAATAATATCGGAGAAAAATAATTGACTAATGATACAGTGTACATATGATTTAAGTCAGGGGACCTTAAAGAAAACATAGTTTTCTTTAGTATTAAAAGTAAGTATTTGTGTTAAACAATATGGAAAGTATCTGTAATGTAATATCATGTAATTTATAGTCTATGTGTCATTAATGTCCAAAATACAAATGGCTTTTTATCAGTGAATGACACTCTAAGAAAGTTATTTTATTTTCTTCACAATTTTAAAATTATGCTTCTCTATTATAGGAACATTATGTATTGCACAAATACCCTGGAAATGTTCAAAATTCATGCATGCAGAATAAGTAATATTGTATTTTAGAACATTAGAACAATCTAGAATAGATTAGTCCATTCAGCCCTTAAAAGCTTGCCAGTCCTATCCACTGCATCCTTCTAAAATGACATCTAGTATTGAAAGTCCTGTTTCTTTATCACACTATGTTGTAACTTATTCCACGTATCTATGGGTCTCTGTGTAAAGAAAAAACTTTCTAAAGTTTGTTTGAATTTTACCCTTAACAAGTTTCCAACTGTGTCCCCATGTTCTTGTTGAACTCATTTTACAATATGATCCACTGCACTAATTCCCTTCATAATTTTAAACACTTCAGTCATGTCACCTCTTAATCTTATTTTGCTTAAACTGTATAGGTTCAGCTCTTTTAATCTTCCCTCATAATTCAACCCCTGGAACCAGCCTATTTGCTCTTCTCTGGACCTTTTCTAGCGCTGCTATGTCCTTTTTGTAGCCTGGAGACCAAAACTGCACACAGTACTCAAGATGAGGCCTCACCAGTGCATTTCTAAAGCCTGAGCTAAACCTCCTTGGACTTGTAGTCTACAAATCGTGCTATATAACCTAACATTCTGTTAGCCTTCTTAATTGCTTCTGAACACTTTCTGGAAGTTAGTGTAGAATCCACTATGACTCCTAAATCCTTCTCATAATGTGTACTTTTGATTTTCAGACCTCCCACTGTATATTCAAACTTAGCATTTTTACTTCCTACATGTAATACTTTTCATTTACTGACATTAAATTTCATCTGCCACAAATCTACTCAAGTCTAAATGCTATCTAAGTCCCTCTGTAATGATTCAACAGATTCTAGATTATCCACAAATCCACCTAGCTTGGCGTCATCTGCAAACTTATATTTCTATCCAAGTCATCTATATATAAATATATATATAATGAAAATGATCAACCTACAGAGCCCTGAATTCAAAGACGCCCCAAAAATTAGAGTGAAAAAATTATGTGGCAGGCTAGTCCATTTTGCCAAAATTTAATTGCAGCAACTCAAAATTGTACGCAGCACTTTGTATGGCCCCTGTGTTCTTATATATATGCCTGACAACATCGGTGCATGCTTCTAATGAGATGACAGATGGTGTTGTGGGGCCCTTGGGTCACCCTCATGAAGTCTTTCTGGTTGTTTGGTCAGAGACATTCACACCAGTGGCCTGCTGGAGGTCATTTTGTAGGGCTCTGGCAGTGCTCATCCTGTTCCTCCTTGCCCAAAGGAGCAGATACTGGTCCTGCTGATGGGTTATGGACCTTCTATGGCCCTCTCCAGCTCTCCTAGAGTAACTGCTTGTCTCCTAGAATCTCCTCCATGCCCTTGAGACTGTGCAGGGAGACACAGCAAACCTTCTGGCAATGATATGTATTGATGTGCCATCCTGGAGAAGTGCAACCTCTGTAGGGTCCAGGTATCGCCTCATGCTACCAGTAGTGACACTGACTGTAGCCAAATGCAAAACTAGTGAAGAAACAGTCAGAAAAGATGAGGAGGGAAAAATGTCAGTGGCCTCCACCTGTTAAACCATTCCTGTTTTGGGGGTCATCTCATTGTTGCCCCTCTAGTGCATCTGTTGTTAATTTCATTAACACCACAGCAGCTGAAACTGATTAACAACCCCTCTGCTACTTAACTGACCAGATTAATATCCCATAAGTTTCATTGACTTTATGCTATACTCTGATTAAAAAGTGTTCCTTTAATTCTTTTGAGCAGTATATATATATATATATATATATATATATATATATATATATATATATAGTCGCAGTAGGGGCAGTAGTGCTCCCTTGAACCCTCAGGTACCACGCCAAACACCTGGTAAAATTGCCACAATAATTATATTTATTATAAGCACTCTCCACTCCACTATACTCAATCACAATAACAATAATAAATCAGTAATAATCACCATCCTCCAATCCCAGACGCGTTGCCCTCCTACCACCCAGCTCAGCTCGTTGTCTGGGAGTTCCCAGAGTCCTTTTATTCCCCCTGACCCGGAAGTCTTTCTACCCAACAGTTCCACAAGTCCTTATTCCTTCTGGGTCAGGGTAAACAGTACTTTTCTTCACACCGGAAGCCCGTCGCTCTTCCTGTGACGAACTTCCGGGTCATGATGTCCAAATGAGTCTATTGGCCTCCCGACAGCGACTCCCAGTGGCCCCCAAGGTATCCAGCAGGGCTGTGTATAAAAACTACATAGTCCATGAGGCCCTGCTGGAATTCGGGGCCCGTATATGGTCTCGGGAGAGCTCCTCCTAGCGGCCAGGGGGTGAGGGCCGGAGAAAAATGCCGGCAATCCACCACAATATATATATATATATATATATATATATATATATATATATATATATATATATATATATATATATACTAATAAAAGGCAAAGCCCTCACTGACTCACTGGCTGACTCACTCACTCACTCACTGACTCACTTATCACTAATTCTCCAACTTCCCGTGTAGGTAGAAGGCTGAAATTTGGCAGGCTCATTCCTTACAGCTTACTTACAAAAGTTGGGCAGATTTCATTTTGAAATTCTACGCGTAATGGTCATAACTGGAAGCTATTTTTTCTGAATATGCTGTAATGGAGTTCAGCTGGAAAGCCGTGGGGGGCAGAGTTTCTTCTGACATCATCATGCCTCCCACGTAATCACGTGAACTGACTGTCAACGTACTACGTAGAAAACCAAGGAGAGCTCCAAAACGCGCTGAAGAAAACATGCAGTATATAATTGAGAAGGCAGCGAAACAATAAGAAGCGAGCGAGTGACATATACACTGAATCCTCCAGGCACTACTTACAAAAGGTTACATTGACAATCGCACAGATAAGAAGCTTCGATGCATGTGCTCTATAACGCATTAAAAAAAGGTTACATTGGGGAACTTGTGTCAATGCATGATTTCCTGGTACACCGATTACATTGATCAGCGCTTCCCAAAACCTGACGGTCATAACTAGAACCTTCTTTCCTATACAGTACTGTATACGGCCATAGCGGGCAGCTCGCTCACCGTGGGAGGCGTGGCGGCTGAAGGAATGTGCTTAGCATATTCATAAGTAAGGCTGCTGCGCAACTCAGCACGCCTCGACAATCGCACAGATGAGAAGCTTCGATGCATGTGCTCCATAACGCATTAAAAAAAATTATGCATTTAATCACAGTTTCAATTCCAAGCAAATGGGAACTTGTGTCAATGCATGATTTCCTGGTACACCGATTACATTGATCAGCGCTTCCCAAAACCTGAGTATATAAAGACGGTCTTGGAATATTTTGGAATATATAATGTAAGCGCTGGATAGTCAAAACTTTATGCAAAGATGCCTACATTTAACTTACATTCCTACCAAAGACATTTCTATCGACTAAATAAAAATTCCTTCTATTTAAAATTTAAATAGAACTTGGAACAGATGTTCATAATATCCACGCAGATTTGCACGTGAGAGCGGGAGTCACCCGTTTTAAATAAATTAAGATTTTGTACAAATAATGTTTTTCATTTTTCTTCCTTGTTGGATTCTGGCACCCCCAGCAACAGTTGCTCATATAGCAAAGTGTAAAATGTTATCTATAATTTTATTTTTTTGTTATGGACTTCCCCAAAACTGTTGATCCCTGTAAATAGTTTATAGTATAACAACACTATAATCTGTTGTAGCACGAGCGTTAATTAGCGTCACACCTCACAACCTGCGTGTACCACGTTTTTGGCTCTAACGCTAGAAGCGTGGATGCTGTGGGGGTAAGTTCTGGTTTCTGTTTCTTTCCCGATATTTTTTTTCATTTACTTTGTGTTAATAATTTATAATCGACTTAATTTATTACTTAATAGGCAGAGGAAAGAAGACGTGTATGTGACGCTCTATTTCTTTCTTTTTGTTTTGCAAAGATATGCTATATAAATATATATATATTTTTTCTTTTCATTTGTTAAGAATAGATATGACAGCAACACTCATATCAATAACAAAACAATTACATTAACAATCATGTTATGTTATTTTTAAAATGTTTCCTTTTCTTTTTCATAACTTCTTTTACACACTACTTCTCCGCTGCGAAGCGCGGGTATTCTGCTAGTATATATATATATATAGTGACATGTAAGTCCCTGTCTTGCACCCCAAAACACGAGGCTGAGTCTCAGTACTTTAGCAAAACCAGCTTTATTCAGCTTGAAACAGGAACAGCATGGTTATTTATTGTAGCAGGATCTACTACTCTCCTATACACAGATACCACAATCAGGCGACGAGGTTAGTGGCCAAGTAATACTATTCCCTACATTTACAATATTCCTTGCATCACCCATCAATGGCAGTTGTAGGATTTGTTTTCGTGCTGAACTGCTACGGCGCTGGGAGCCTGTGATTGCCCCAGCAACCGATATGCTGTCTTCCACAGACATGGCGATCGTGCTTTGGGATACTCATCAGCATGTTGTCCTGTTGGTGGGAGCCCCAAAACAGTTTAGAAACTTTACTATATATATATATATATTGTGCCTCCTCCAGACCACGAGGGGGCGACCGCCCTGGTTGTGTTGGGGCCTGCGGGTAGAGGGTTTGGAAGCACAACCCTGCAGGGGCCCTTGGCCACCACCAGGTGGCACCCCGGTGCCTGAAGAACCCTAGACCTCAGCACTTCCGCCACACCAGGAAGTGCTGGGGGGAAGAAGACTGGGGACACCCGGAGGGCTTCCGGGTGCGCAGCCGGCACTTCCACCTCACCGGGGTGTGTCCGCGGCGGATTGCCGGGAAGCAGCTGGAGCCCATTCGGCTGGTATTTAAGGGGCTGCCTCCCTTCATTCAGGAGCAAGAGTCGGGTGGAAGAGCTGGAGAGAGGAGTGGAGGCGGCCAGAAGGAAGGCATTGGTGACTGTGAGGCCTGGACTTTGGGGGATCGGTGCTGGAGGCACTGGGTTGTGCACTAAAATAACTGTAAATAGTATTGTAAATAAATGAGTGTGTTGGGTGAGAAAACGATATCTGCCTGTCTGTGTCTGGGTTCAGTTTAACAATATATATATACAGTAAATATACTAAATTATCTGAATATTTGCTGCTATTCTGATCTTCCGATGCTAAATTTCTCCATTTACCAAATTACTTATTTGAATTCATTCTTGAACCTAGCATATTCTTCCCATTTCAAAGCAGAGGAGACACGTATCCAAGTCCGCCAAACATCAAACACAATTACTGTTACTACTGTGCATCAGGGTACTTTGATCTGTCTTTAAGTTACAAATCTTTACTATTATCATTATTCTGCAAATTAGTTTTTTTTAAGTGGGTAGGTAATGGTTGGCTTTCAACAGACATGAATAGTAAAGGTGGCCCAATTAAGATCATCCAAGGGGAATAAGAGTTTAAGATCAGATCACCCACTGAAATCTCGTATAATGAATATAAGTAAAAATGTTTTCGTGTAAGTGTGGAAAACCTAAGCACAGGCACATGGAGAAGCTGAAATTATAAGACAAAAAATGGAGTAAGAAAACAAACCAGATGGATACCACCAAAGAACAGCAGTCCTCATTATTGCCTAAATAACCTGATTAGTCATTAACAAGATTAATTAAGGGTTAGCAAGTGTCAAAAACAACTAAGTGGTAGAAACAACAACAAAAAAAAACAACAGTTGCTTCACACTTATAGTTGCTTCCCAGTACAGTATTAATTTGGTATAGGGTGAACCATATGTAAAATGTCATATTTAAATTTTCTATTCTCATAAACTGATCTAATGTCACATGAGCCTCATCTGCTACAGTGTTGGATGTCTTCTCACAGACTTTCAGGAGCACAAACAACTTTCTCTTAATAAGACATAAACTATCGACATTGTAAGTCATTCCCAAGATCCCCTGAGAAGTATGCAAATGAGCCCCTCAGGCTGGCAGGCTGCATTATTCATAATTTGATATTGAGTTTTATAGTGCATACTCAGATTTGCAAATTAAACCCTTATTTTTATTAGCGTAGACTCTTCAAGTGTGATCAATCCCCATTTTTTGTGCCTATTATGTTTCCTCTCACTTTAAAGGCAGAGCTGTAGGTTTTTTATGGAAGCAGCAGTTTCCTCATATATTATTCCATTTTTTATCTTCTAAGACAAAGGTTAGTGATTGCAGTTTTAAAGATGACTAACACATTCTCAGTGTCCAGATTTGCAGAAATGTATTTTCCACACTGAACGCCTTGGATGAATACAAAAATCCGATTTGATAGTGGAGGCCTGATTTACATCTCAGTGTGCTGTAATTGACTGGCTCTAACAGAAAATAATCTGGCGCAGGCAGTTCGCCCAAATGACACCACGTGCAAGGTATTGTCTGAATGAAATGCCATTTCCCTCTTGCAACCATGCTGATTTCAGAGATGAGAATTAGTAGTATTAGAGGTGAAATCAATACAAATCAACAACAAAGCCTTTCCAGGGATGTGGGAGATTAGCACCTTAAATGACAGCATTCGCTTCCTTTGACTTGTGTGGCAGCAGTATTTTTAGAGGGATTAGGTAAAAATAACTATTTATGCTGTGTGACAGTTGCAGCACATTGTTATTCACTATGTGTGACCACTGTATTATTCTTTGTCACCTCCAGACATATCTTTGTTTGAGATGAATTTACAATAAACCTTGCATTCACTAAGATTTATTCACTGTATGCAGGCTGATTCTCGAAGTTTCATCATTTCTTTCCATGACAGGGAATGCAAAATGTTTCATAGAGCTACAGGCGATATTTTAAAAATGAACTCGGATATTAACTAGTACACTACCATTCCACTTGTAATCAGTTGGACACAGCTACTAGCACATACACTGTCTTATTAATGACACCCTAATTGAAGCCTTAATAGAGCTGAATCCTCAGCACAACTGAAGATAATAATCAACAGTGTTCACCTGAAACACAAAACAAGGCTCATCCAATAGGCTTCTCTTCTTTTTATTGGTTTTTATTGGTTCGACCATACATGCCACTTCAATTTTTCTGAAGTTATGCAGATTAGAATTTATAATATTTGTGCATTCTCTGGGTGGCAAAGTAGTCATTCTGCTGTCTTACTGATCACTGACAGTCATTTTCTGAGAATTGCTTCTATGTTCTGTCTATATCTTTTGGGGTTTCCTCCTTCATCCTGAAGGACATGCTTGTCAGGTTAGTTGGCCTGTGTGATTTAGTGAGTGAGTGAGTGAGTGATCTATGTGGTGGACATCATGTCCAAAGCTGGTTCTTGGCCCACTACTGCTCATTTATGCTGCAGTTCCATATGACTCTAAATTAGATTAGGTGGTTTTCAAAATGTTCTGCTTTGTTTTTTAATTTTTTGGTAATACTTGTTGCCTCTTTCTATTTTCATGTCTCTTTTGTTGCACATGAGTGAATCTGGAACATCCCCATGGCACTGTTACGGTAATGACACTGACATCAGTGTCTGGGGAAACATGGTTGCTAATTTGCCCGCAGCGGGATGACGCAACGCATTGATGTCCTTTCCACTTCAATTCCAGAACAGAACATGATTTCCAGAAGGCAACCGAAGAGTATGACGAAACAAATTGCTGAGCATGAGAAGAGGCAAGTAAGGACACAATCTGTCCTCAATGATATATTGCCAGAACTTTTTCTTTTTGCCAGTTTTTGTTCATTCAACACCTTATTTATTTATTGTTTAATGAAACTGATTCAGAACCTTTCAAAGAAAACTGTTTATGTGTCTAATCTAGTACATCAGTGTCTCCTTTTTGTTTTGTTATTGGACTGCTGTAATATGAGATGTGATGTTATGACCTGCAATAGTCAATAAGCAAAGGGAGACCACTGTGCATACTGAGCAAGCAGCTCTCTGATCCAGTTATCATCTCCTGTAGAAGACACAGAACATTTGAATATGTTTGACAAGAACAGGCCATTCGGCCCTAAAGGGATTTCCTTCAGCAAAGACAGGCTTTCTACCCAGTTAATGTCATGCTGTGCACTGCTCTTACAGCTGTAATGCATTCTATGCACAAAGGAAGAGTGCAAAGTCTTGTGTATCATTCTGATAAAAACTCTAAAACAAGTACAACACTGTGACTAATGTTACTTTTACTATACTATAAATATATTTAAGGAAGACAGTTGTTGGAGGCAAATTTACGAGTTAATTCCCACTTACGGTGTAATTATAGAGGCCATATCCCTAGCCTTTGTGATAAGTCTCTTGTTTCCAAACAAACCCACTTATGATATTAAAATACAGAATTGAATATTTTCCTCTGCTTCTATATATTTGTTTGATGCACTGTTGACCTGATCCACTTTAGAGTAGTGGATGTGACTTTTCGAGACGTGACTGTGGCTCACAATTGCTAGAGTGCATGTAGAAGAATAATACATTGCTCATTAAGCCTGATGCATGGCCAAGGATACGGCAACATTTAATTTCACTAAATCAATTTGATTCTCTGTAAACATTCAGTAAGACTGTGGCTGTCAAATTAAAATAAAATTATCATTTTCAGCTAACAAAAAAATATCAGCTTTTTTTTCAATAACAAGGTGTGTGAACAGAAAAAGTGACATAAATAAAAGAAGTAAGCTTAGTGGCATTACAGGTATGATTATTTATTGGGAATTGCAATTGGAATAACACTTAAAAGGTCAATGCATTAGTTAGTATCATAGCCACACTGATTTGAGCAAGTGGGTTTGGATTTCACTGGCTGTGTAGAGTTTGCAGATTTTCCTAATGCCTACCCACATTTTTTTCTCATGGTAACATGATCTTCCTCCTAAATCCCAAACACTAGATCGATTGGTAATTCCAGTCTACTGCAAAGTGAGTGAGTGCACCCTGTGATGGACTAGTGCTCTAATTTTGAGATTGGCACCCACTTTCTGCAAAAGCTGCTCAAGAAGTCACTGGCTCTCTGCAGCCCTAACTCTAATGGATGGGTTCTACAAATGGATGGATAATGATTAGCATATCAGTTCACTTATGCAGAACATTAATGAAGATGTGTTGTGAAGGCAGAGCAACATTTTGCCCTTAGCCATTTTTAGTGATCTTTGGCTGCTGTTACTATCCATGGGCTTTGCTGTGTAATGGATCTGCAGTGTTAAAGATGCCATTGCCTCAAGTAGGCCTGTTACATGTCTCAAACTGAAATGGACACTACACCTTGGCAAGGGAATTTTAGTCCACCAGCCAATCAGAATTCAACAAAACCTTTGCACATTATACCTGGATATTAGAAACAATGGGGCAAAAAAAGTCTGTCTTCTTACATTTATGGAAGTAAAATATTGATTACAGACTCGACAATATGCAATATGAAGACTATTAAAAACTTTTTTCAGCATTTGATTTTAACAAATACTTTTCACCTTATAATTTATTTTAAACAACAGAAATTCATGGGCTTTTACATTTAGTCAGACAAGATTATGTATTATTAGATATAGAACACAATGAACTCTTAGAATAACCATGTTGTTATTGGTTGAACTTATGGCCATCACTTTGTATTTTTTAACAACTAAAGCCAACTTTTATCTTTATATGATGCTGATAACTTAGTATTAGTATTAATACATGTCTACATGGTATAAATCATATACAGGTGCTGGTCATAAAATTAGAATATCAATGCAAAGTTGATTTATTTCAGTAATTCCATTCAAAAAGTGAAACTTGTATATTAGATTCATTCATTACACACAGACTGATGTATTTCAAATGTTTATTTCTTTTAATTTTGATGATTATAACTGACAACTAATGAAAGTCCCAAATTCAGTATCTCGGAAAATTAGAATATCAAAAAAAAGGATTTTTAGAAATGTTGGCCAACTGAAAGGTATGAACATGTACAGCACTCAATATTTAGTTGGGGCTCCTTTGGCCTGGATTACTGCAGCAATGCGGCGTGGCATGGAGTCGATCAGTCTGTGGCACTGCTCAGGTGTTATGAGAGCCCATGTTGCTCTGATAGTGGCCTTCAGCTCTTCTGAATTGTTGGGTCTGGCGTATTGCATCTTCCTCTTCACAATACCCCATAGATTTTCTATGGGTTAAGGTCAGGCGAGTTTGCTGGCCAATCAAGAACAGGGATACCATGGTCCTTAAACCAGGTACTGGTAGTTTTGGCACTTTGTGCAGGTGCCAGGTCCTGTTGGAAAATGAAATCTGCATCTCCATAAAGTTCGTCAGCAGCAGGAAGCATGAAGTGCTCTAAAACGTCCTGGTAGACGACTGCGCTGACCTTGGACCTCCGACAACACAATGGACCAACACCAGCAGATGACATGGCACCCCAAACCATCACTGACTGTGGAAACTTTACACTGGACCTCAAGCAACATGGATTCTGTGCCTCTCCTCTCTTCCTCCAGACTCTGGGACCTTGATTTCCAAAGGAAATGCAAAATTTACTTTCATCAGAGAACATAACTTTGGACCACTCAGCAGCAGTTTTGTCTTTAGCCCAGGTGATACGCTTCTGACACTGTCTCTTGTTCAAGAGTGGTTTGACACAAGGAATGCGACAGCTGAAACCCATGTCTTGCATATGTCTGTGCGTGGTGGTTCTTGAAGCACTGACTCCAGCTGCAGTCCACTCTTTGTGAATCTCCCCCACAGTTTTGAATGTTTTGTTTCACAATCCTCTCCAGGGTGCGGTTATCCCTATTGCTTGTACACTTTTTTCTACCACATCTTGTCCTTCCCTCCGCCTCTCTATTAATGTGCTTGGACACAGAGCTCTGTGAACAGCCAGCCTCTTTAGCAATGACCTTTTGTGTCTTGCCCTCCTTGTGCAAGGTGTCAATGGTCGTCTTTTGGACAACTGTCAAGTCAGCAGTCTTCCCCATGATTGTGTAGCCTACAGAACTAGACTGAGAGACCATTTAAAGGCTTTTGCAGGTGTTTTGAGTTAATTAGCTGATTAGAGTGTGGCACCAGGTGTCTTCAATATTGAACCTTTTCACAATATTCTAATTTTCCGAGATACTGAATTTGGGACTTTCATTAGTTCTCAGTTATAATCATCAAAATGTAAAAGAAATAAATATTTAAAATACATCAGTCTGTGTGTAATGAATGAATCTAATATACAAGTTTCACTTTTTTAATTACTAAAATAAATCAACTTTGTCATGATTTTCTAATTTTATGACCAGCACCTGTACACCGCTTTAACATAATGTTAAACATTTAGTAATAATTAGGATGAGAAACAAAGTTAGCATGAGGACCTTTTACTTGTTTAAGTTACATTGACTTTTGCATTATGCTTTCACAATCATTTTTAGATTTGTTTCTTACAGTTTCCTGTCCCCAACCTGTAGGTATTTTCCTACTTGCTTTGGCTCTTACATTTTCTGGTTATCCTTTTTGGCCAAAAAGTCACAACTTTGAATACTGCTCCTTTCCCCTTTACACGGAAGAGAATTGTGCACCCTGTGCTAGGAGATTTGATTTAATTTGTTTGATTATGATTCAATAAAAGAGGGCATTTTTGAACAAAATAGGATAGTGCGATAATATAAATGTATCTATTAATTTGTTCAGTTCTTTTCTTCTTCCTTTTCATCCTTTCTGTGTGTGATCGATGTGCTTGATAGACCTTCTATCGCTCAGTCCTGCACATCCTCACTAGTCAAGCCCTCTTCCTTCAGATCTTCTTTTACTTTATCCATCCTTCTCAACTTTGGCCTCCCCCTCTTCTACTTCCATTCTCATCACTCTTCTTCCCATATATTGATTGGGTCTCCTTGTCACATATCTATACCCCCTTAACCAACATTCCAGTACTTTATTGGATATCTCTCCCACTTTTGTTGTACCTCTGAATGTTTCATTTCTTAGTCTGTCATTATTTGCAATTCCACACAACCACCTCTACATTTACATTTCTGTCACATCTAACATCTTCTTCTGCCCTCCCTTTACTGCCCTAGTTTCAGCTCCTATACATCATTGCTGGTGTTATGACTGTCTTAAAAACCTTACCTTTATCATTTACCTAATTCTTGATCCCACAATAATCTTGACACCTTCTCCCAATTGTTCTATCCACACTGCGCTCTATCGGTTATCTCTGATTTTCCATCTTGAGCTACCACTGATCTTATCTTATTTAAATGATATTTAAATGTATCCACTCTTTTCAGTAGCTCTCCCTGTCAGCTAACTTCGAAATCCTGATTATCATTAAACCTCATATATTCTTCTTCTTCCTCATTATCTTCAACCCTCTATCATCCAAAGCCGTTCTCCATTCTTCAAACTTCCTTTTTTGTGGTGCCACACAATACAATATCATCATCAAAGACCATGCAGCAATATTAATAAAAAATGGCCGTGACCTATTTAGTAGCATGTTTTATTATTTTTATTACCTAAATACCTACAGTACTTTATTATAATGTATCTGCTGCTTAATACTGTTACGTAGTACTATTTTACCGTATTTTCAGTGAGTTTTAAACATGTTACTATGGGCACTCACTGTTAATGATGTTATATTTTTGACTGATAATAATTTTTTAATATTATAGAATGGTCACCCTATTATTCTGTTTTTTCCATACCTCATTCTATGATTTACTGATTTCACGGCTGCCGCGCAAAACAAAATCACTTCTTTATATTTATCACTGTGACAATTTTGTCACAATTATATATATTCCAGTGTTCATGTTCTCCCACTGTTTTAAAACAGTTAACTCTATTTTCACGCATCAAGAAATAATTTATTTGCAGCATCTCCATCATTTAGCCCAGCTCCTTTTGTTCTGAGGTAATAGGCACCATCAGATTTTTTTTCTGTGTATTTCAGCTATAGTATTTTCAACTTTACTGTTTTGTTCACCTTTCAACCATGTAATATAAATTTATGGCAATGATTTATGTTTGCAAGTATTACCACAGCTCATTGCTGCAGACTCCTAAGATGTACACGTATTCTTGATTATAAAACAGAATGCTATTTGTAAGCTGTTCTTCTTACATTAAAAATTTTGCAACTATTACAAGTTGTTTCTGTTTTAATCATGTTTATTTTTCTTCTTATTCATTTATTGCATTGACCAAGCTACTATTTGTGACCAGAAAACAAGACCTCAGAGCAGCTAGAAACTTTAGATATTTATCAGTTAGACACACAGCAGTGAGACTGCAGTCACTGGACTCCAGTATATTGTATCACATTATAGGATGTCAGGAACTGGAGGGGGGCAAGTTGGACAAGTTACCTGAAAACAGACTTTGCTTGTTCTAAAAGATGGTTAATGACCTAAAAATAGTATTCCTTTAGAAAACAAAACAGTACTTTTACTTTTCTCTCCTCCATTGTCAACTAGAGATGTGAAGTAGTTATTTGGATTTTTGACAGCATGATGTCAATGACATTTATCACTTTTATTAAAACAGATACAGTTTTATTGCTTCAGTATTGAAATGTTGAATGATAATGTCTATTTCTGTTGCTATATTAGTAAATTTGTGTAAGCACTCCAAGGTTTTCTTCCATGAATATTTAGCTATATAATATTTTGGTTATTACTCGTTTTAGAATTGATGACAGGAAACTTGGAAAATATATCAGACTAGTCTTCAATTCGAAAGTGCAGCCCTGTGTGAAAGGGCTTCCAGTTTGTGGACTACTTTTGCATTACCAGAGAAATTGATTTTAACAATTGTCACACACTTGCGAGTAGGAGACAGCTAAAGGGCCTGAGTAATAGTAACTCCACGCCAGACTAGGAGGTGGCGCAGTGCACTAAATGTCTTTCTCAATATCTTCCAGACCATTCTCGGGAAATCTCACAATATTCCCGTGCCTTAGATGTCATCACTTCTGGTTTTCAGTGCCTCCAAGGATTTCACTTCCGGTCCCAATGACGTCACTTCCAATTCCGGCACCTCCGATGATATCTCTTCCGATCACAATGATGTCACTTCCTGCACTGGCCTTTAAAACCGCCATCTTGAAACTAAATCATCAGTCCTGTTTTGGACTCAGTCTTGTGAACATCTTGCAATTATTACAAACCCTTTTTGCAGCCAATGCATTTTATACGGGTGGCTGCCCCAAACCTTTACGATGTTTTTGTCTTGTTCTTATGACACAATGTTTTAGCAAAAAATAAATGTACAGCGGAACCTCAGGTCACAACCATAATTCGTTCCAAAACTCTTGTCGTAAACAGATTTGGTCGTGAATTGAAGCAATTTCCACCATAGGATTGTATGTAAATACAATTAATCTGTTCCTGACCGTATGAACTGTATGTAAATATATATTTTTTTAGTTTTTAAGCACAAATATAGTTAATTAAATCATAGAATGCACATCATAATAGTAAACTAAATGTAAAAACATTGAATAACACATAAAACCTTGAACAACACAGAAAACTAACACTGCAATAGTTCGCGCTATAGTGCTAGGAACCGCTCGCTAAAAACACATTTTTTTAAATGAGTTTTAAGCACAGGAAAAAAAATGAACATTTGAAAAATCCATAATTTAATAAACCACCAAGAAAAGTAACATTGCCTCAATGCACACTATGAACCGATCGCTGTAAACAGAACTGAAAACAAAAACAAGCCTTTTGTACCTGATGCATCCAGCCCTCCCTCTTTCGCGAGCCTGGAGCTCCTGTGTGTGTTTCTCTCTAGCGCACTCCTGTGTGTGTTTGCCTCTCTCACGTGTGTGTGTGTGTGTGCCTCTCTCGCGCGCACGCCTGTGTGTGTGTGTCGCTCTCTCTCTCTCTTGCTCGCTTGCTCACTGCACAGGAAATGGACAGGCAGAGACTGAACATGTACAAACCAAAAGGGAAACTGGCTTGTTCGTATACTGAGTGTGTGGTCATGAACCAAGGCAAAAGTTTGGCGAACTTTTTGGTCGTAAACCAATTTGTACGTGTACCGAGATGTTCGTGAACTGAGGTTCCACTGTATTTTGCATGTTTTGAATATACAACTGGATGGCTTGACTTAGAATATGCCACATGAGTAGTGTGAGATTTTTTCATGGATGGTTAGATAGTTTGCTGTCTTCTATTGTTAAACTGCATGCTTCCATAAACTTTATTGGCTCTCTTCTGCAAGAAAATATGAAATGAAACATTTTTCTAAGCTATCACTACAAACCATGTAAGGTAAGTAACATTTTAAAAAATATATATTTTTGGGTAGAAAATTCCTTTGAAATGTTTAGACACCACCATGTTGTTTACTGTCATGCCAGTTCCTGGTTACATGGATATGACTTGTGACTACTTGTAGGTGTTTCATGATATCATGACGTAAATGCTGGTTTAGATGTTGCTACATTTCTGAGTTTTGGATCTCAGTTCTTTCTCTCTCCACACACAGTCACAAATCTTTTAGTTAGAGGAAGATAAAAGGCTCTTCCTTGAAGCTTGGGACCTATTATTTTCCCTTTAGACCTCATTTCTTACTTTTTGATCCTTTTTGGATTTGACACTGACTGACTTCCCAGTATTCTCACTCTTGACTTTTCTGTGACTTAGGCTACATCCACACTACTACATCTCAGTTTAAAAACAACAAATCTCCATTTTTACCTTTCTTCCACACTATCCAGCTATTTTTAACTTCCTGAAAATGAAAACTTTTAAAAATGTTTTTCAGAGCAGTATATTTCTGATAATGCCAGCTCAGCGTAGCAGTGTGGATGAGTGATAATAGAGAGCTTTGAACAAGCAGACTCTAATCACACTCTGATTGGTTTGTGCTTATTAAGTGGCCTATCCCTGATTGGATCCTGCTCAATACAATTTCTCAACCACTTTCTTTACCTTATACTTATGCATTAATTTCAATAACAATTCCACATCATTGGCAGACTAAACAAAACAATTCATTTTTGGTATTCAAAAATGCTATCCTTTATGTGTAAATGCTGGCTGCAAATGAATTTCTAGTGTAGAGGACATGTCCTCTTCTTGCTTCAGTTGATGCACGCATGCCCAGTTTAGGTGAACAGCATCATATGCATTTTCTGTTGTTTTAGTGTCAGCGGACATGCTTTCATCATTGATTTGAAAATGCTAGTGTGGACAGAGATTGTTTTCATTTAAAACATAGTGGTGCGGATGCAGCCTTGCATTTTGCCTGTTTCCAACTGGTAATGTTACTCCTGGACGTGTTCTCTTATTCTCTTGTCTTTAGCCACTTCTGCCATCAAAGTGTTCTTAACAAAAACGATGAATGCATATGAGGAAAAACTGATTTATATTAAACTGAATAAATTCCAAAAATATTCCTGGTTCTCCAGTATATCTTGTCATCTAGTATAGTGTAATGTTTCAATTTGTTTAATCCTAATATAATAATTATGAATACAGTATTCCACAAATATAATTGAAAAGCTTCAACAGATGGGTATTTATGTTCAGTTGGTGCCCTTCTTCTCCGTGTTATTGAAATCACTTTTACAAGAATAATGGTGAAAATCAAAGGCAAGTATATTCAAACGAGAATCCAGGAAGCTTGACCTATTTTATGCAATGACCGTGACTACTTTTAATAAAGCTTTAGATAATAATGATTAAAGTAATTGATCAAAAGAACAGCCACCCTTACTTGTATAACTTTTATGTATGCTTCTTAAATTTTCAACTTTAGAAAAATACTGTACCTATCCAACCAAGAGGAAAGTATGCAAACTCCATGTGGAAGACACCCTATTTGTGGAAGCATTTGGTGGGGTGCTATGTAGTTACATATCCCATCTGTAAATTAGAGGTTTACAACAACACATATCTACATTATAAAGATTAAAACTTGTTGTTTGTGTGTATCCACTTAAAAACTCTTCAGAGGCCATGGAAGCAATAACCCAAAGGTTCTATATTACGTTGGGAGCATCAATACCAAGTGTGGAATAATTGTGACACCTAGAGGGCTGTGATTTAGAGGACCAGTTTGCTCATTTGTGTGGTACTTTGTTGAGTCACATTATTCATAAGTTTACTTGATACATGAATGCCCTGAGAAAAGGCCACTAACTGACTTCTTTGTTAAGGACAAAGGCCAATGGCTCACTATTTTGTCATGTCATTTGTTCTAAGACCATATGTTTTGTACATTTAGATAAAAAGGGTCCAATTAATCACCAGTTGATGGTGAGATAGCTCAACTAGCCAGCCGCTTTGGCATGTCAGACCTATTATAACCAATATGTTGTGAAGGAGCGCTGCTGCCTCACAGTTAGGAGACCCGGGTTCACTTTCTGGGTTTCCTCCGGGTACTCCGGTTTCTTCCCACAGTCCAAAGACATGCAGGTTAGGTGCACTGGTGATTCTAAATTATCCCCAGAGTGTGCTTAGTGTGTGGGTGTGTGTATGTGTGTGTGCACACCCTGTGGTGGGCTGGCGCCCTGCCTGGGGTTTGTTTCCTGCCTTGCACCCTGTGTTGGCTGGGATTGGCTCCAGCAGACCCCCGTGACCCTGTAGTTAGGATATAGTGGGTTGGATAATGGATGTTGTGAAGGAATGCCCCCAGACGATTTCTCTGCTTGGGCCTTTCCTGCATCTCAGGTGAGGTTTGGGTATTGAAGTCTGAATTGACACTGTTGAAGGCATCACTAGTACAGGTAGCAGCAAGAAACTGTACCTGAAATGTGGATGGTGACTATAATGGCGGTGATCCTAGGAAATGTTGACAGACACTACAGTTGAGAGAAGATGTAAGATAAACAACAGTTCTTTCATTAATACATGGACTACATGGCTTAATAATAATCAATAGCACATACAAAATAAATATATTAAAAATAAATTAGGACAAAATCTGTGTGTTCCTATTGCTTTCTTAAAAGATCTACTCAGTACAGGCTCCTGCCTTGCATCCAGTGTTCTGAGAAAAGGCTCAACAGTCCACAGGAGTGTGAACTGGGAAGAACAGTTAAAAAAAATAAAAGAACAGATACAAAGAGACATACTCCTTAACTCTGTCCTTAAGCTTCATAAAACACGCCCTCTTCAGCTATTCCTCATGGCAAACAATAATCTAAGGCGAAAGTATTTGTTTAAAATATTGTATTGGGGGCGGCACGGTGGCGCAGTGGTAGCGCTGCTGCCTCGCAGTTAGGAGACCCGGGTTCGCTTCCGGGTCCTCCCTGCGTGGAGTTTGCATGTTCTCCCCGTGTCTGCGTGGGTTTCCTCCGGGCGCTCCGGTTTCCTCCCACAATCCAAAGACATGCAGGTTAGGTGGATTGGCGATTCTAAATTGGCCCTAGTGCGTGCTTGGTGTGTGGGTGTGTTTGTGTGTGTCCTGCGGTGGGTTGGCACCCTGCCCAGGATTGGTTCCTGCCTTGTGCCCTGTGTTGGCTGGGATTGGCTCCAGCAGACCCCCGTGACCCTGTATTTGGATTCAGCGGGTTAGAAAATGGATGGATATTGTATTGACTTCAAGGCTTTATTACAATGCATACATTACAGATCAACAAGGAAGACAGCAGTCAACCTTCTAGGGGTCTGATGCTCTTTACCCTACTTACCAAGACAGTGAAAAAAAAATAATTTAGTATGAAATAATAACACTGTACAACAAAGTTTTTGCTTCTTGAACACTATTGGGTGTTTCTTATAGATTTTTGGGTGCTGATCACGGATATCACATCAAAATTTACCCATCAAGTACAGAGAAATCTTCAGTTTTGTCATGATTTTTATTTTATACAGTATTTGTATCCAAACATTTACGCTCCCGTAAGTGACTTATCAACAACGGTTTGTGCAGCCTGGGCATGTCCAGGCATGGAATCAGGCCAGGTGGGAAGCTATTCTGTAGAAGTTGATATCCTGGACAGGTCTGAACGACCTTGACACTGTCTCAGCATGCTATAAAGTTGGCTTGCATACACCGATCCTGCTCATTTGGTTGATAGATAGATAGATAGATAGATAGATAGATAGATAGATAGATAGATAGATAGATAGATAGATAGATAGATAGATAGATACTTTATTAATCCCAAGGGGAAATTCACATACTCCAGCAGCAGCATACTGATAAAAAACAATATTAAATTAAAGAGTGATAAAAATACAGGTGAAACTATAAAAATATACATAGTCAGTGTGTATGTATAGTGTCAGTATAGTAAAGTATAGTATCTGTATCAATATAACAGTAAGTAAGCATGATGCTATAGACGTTTTGGTGTCGGGCGATATGTCTCGTCAATGTCGTAACAGCCACGATACATTCTGCTATATCTGTGGAGAATATACACTTGTGCCTCTGAGATTACTCTTGTGAAGAAAGCTTATCATCTGTATTTCTGCTGCAAAATTGGTGATCAAGACAAGGAATGGGCGCTTCACATTTGCTGTGCAACATGTGTCGTCAGTCTGAGAGCCTGGCTCAGAGGCACTCAAAAGTCAATGCCGTTTGCTGTTCCGATGATATGGCGAGAACAGAAAGACCAAGTTACGGACTGTTACTTCTGTCGTTACTTCTGATGTTCAATTGAATATCCTAATCTGCCTTCAGCAGTGAGACCCGTGCCAAATGATGACAGTCTTCCAATTCTGAAACCACCAGAGGATTGGACCTTAGATAAACCAGATGAAGAAACTGCAATGCAGGGTACTGACAGTGACATTGACCCGGATTCTGAACCATGCTCATCAGGCCATCCACATCTGATAACACAGTCCGAATTGAACAATTTGGTCAGAGATTTGGGTCTGTCAAAAGCAAAAGCTGAGCTTCTAGGTTCAAAACTGCAGGAATGGTGTTTGCTGTCACCAGGTATGAAAATTTCTGTGTTTCGAGGCCGACATCATGATATAGCAAATTTTTTGCACAAGTCAACAGTCTCTGTTTCTGTTGTGACATTGAAGGATTGTTCTCGGCCTTGGGTTGTGATCACAACCCGGAAGAGTGGCGTCTTTTCATTGGTTCGTCAATGTTAAGCCTGAAAGCTGTTCTGCTACACAATGGCAACGTTTATCCTTCAGTAACTGTTGGCTACACAGCACACATGAAAGAAACGTATGAGAATATGGAACTGTTGCTGAAGCACGTCCAGTATAGCAGGTACAACTGGAATTTCTGTGGAGATCTTAAAGTCCTTGCTCTGTTATGAGGACTGCAGCTCAGCTATACAAAGTACTGTTGTTTCATCTGTGAATGGGATAGCCGTGCCAAAGAGTCACACCAGAACTGGCCACTCCGTAAAAATTTAGTTCCAGGACAGAAAAATGTGGCACATGAATTGCTTGTCGACCCAGCAAAGACATTTTTGCCTCCTCTTCACATAAAACTGGGACTCATGTAGAATTTCGTGAAAGCAGTGAACAAGGAAGGTGAAGGTTTTCATTATTTAAGACAGATGTTCCCAAGAATAACTGATGCCAAGATCAAAGAGAGCATTTTTGTTGGCCCCCAGATCAGACATGTTATGAGTGACAAGCAGTTTGAAGATCTGTTAGTTGGGCTGGAAAAATTGCCTGGAAAGCCTTCAGAGACGTTGTTGGCAATTTTCTGGACAATTACAGAGCCCCAAACTACATTCAGCTGGTAGACAGACTTCTCAAAGCATACAAGACAATGAAGTGCAACATGTCACTCAAGATTTATTTCCTCCACTCACACTTTTACTTCCCTGCAAATATCGGTGCTGTCAGTGACGAACACGGTGAAAAGTTTCACCAGAACATTGGTACGATGGAGAAACAATTCCAGGACAACTGGAATCCGTCAGTGCTTGCTGACTACTGTTGGACACTGCAACGTGATGCACCAGACATTGAATACAAAGGAAAATCAGGAGCAAAACACTTTTAATTCTGTTGAATTTAATAGCTTATGCGAAACATAAATGTGACTAAATATGTTATTGTCAGTAAACATATAAATGTGTATTTCTCAGAGTTCCTACGTGATGCAGTAAAACCAAAACTATATTTGTGCATACTCAGTAGGTACCTGTCACAATTAGCAAAAACTTTCAGGAAGCAAGACTTTTTTTAAAAATTGTTGTGCAATGTAACTCAAAGATAATGAAATATCCAAAAGTTTAGCAGCAGGGAACATTATTTGAACTCAGCAGTTATAAAAATAATGAAATTGGCGCACCAAAGTGCTCAGTCGTTCCCTAAAACTCAGATACCACTTGTTGAGTCAGAAACAGTCATGATATTTCCACAGCCAAACAAATCAAAAGCCATGTTTTAAATACAATGTTTCAACAGAATTAGTATTTAACATATCCTTAGATTATGAGGATGTACATTTGATTTCAGATTTGGTTAAAATATGATAATGTGGTACACCAGAATGCCTTATTTGTCCATTTTTATAGGTGCAGGCTATGCCAGCAATTTACTGGTAAATCGTTGGGTTAAGGGCACATGTAAACAAATGTAGAGAAGAGACTTACAAGATCTATTTAGTTTCCAAGGTTAAGATGAAGTAGAATTGTCAGAATTTTTTAAGCCATCTTTTATATGAATAAAGTTGAATCAAAACATCACAGCCTCATGTAAGAAACACTTATGCAGATGTGAATGAAACAATCATTGGAAAGTTCTGCAACCATATAAGTAAACTTATGACTACTTTCATAATTATCACAAATGATTACACATTTTTTTTTGTTTATGGTACGAGAATCTGGAAACTGGAAAAGTGCTGAAATTGTCAGACTGTATTTGTGGAGTCATGGAGGGAACTTTTAACATCAATTATACTTGCCGTTTAAAATTAGTGATAAGAGCAGTGAGTGAAGAAGTGATAAAGCAGATGCTGTCACACTTACCTAGTGCAAACTATTGTATACAACTTTAACCTCCTTGGTGTTAACCCTGAGCGTGACTTGGCTTTGGAATTCCATGTGATTACGGTTAAACCCCAATCAGACTCGGAGTGACATGTAATGTTACATTTTTTAGTGTTAAGCCCGAATAACTCTGAAGACAGTATTCTGCTACAATGTAATGTATGAAGTAATATGCTGCAAAAATGAATATTTCTGTGTTTTCTGTATCAATATCCATGAAAGGGGCGGCGCCTCCAATGAAAAACACAATGGTAACAAAAATCTGTAAAAGCAGTTTCAGAATGAATTGAAACTGAACCCTTGCTTGAATCAAGCAATACTGGTGGTTATGTGAATTTGTCCTCCGATGTTGACACAGAAAGTAAAACTGATGCCTGATATGGCACTGTATGTCTGAACCACCATGATATGCCTTTTTAATTAAGTTGTGTGAAGCTTCACTATGGTGTGACAGTAACTGCATGATAAAAAGACAAAATAATTGTAAGCAAGTGCAAAAACAAGCCCCCTAAACACTTTTGACAATGTGTTAACTGTCAATGTTCAAGTCAATGGAAATGTGAAAGTCACTAACCCATGCACTGTGGTAGCCTACAGTAACACAAATGGAGCGTCAATCATACAGGCACTGACATTTTACCTCATTGCATGCAAGCAACAGAAAGCAATATAAAAAAATTACACAAAGAAACACGCTCCTTCTGTCCTCAATTGAGAGTCTCAAAGCATTTAACACAAAGGATGTGTATTAAATCTGCATCAGTACAGCAGTTGACAGCTTTCAGTGAGAACCATGAAATCAATCAAAACGTGGCAACCAGAAACTGAAAGGGCAGACCTACTCAAAAGTCAAAGGCAGAATGAAGTTGTTACCAAAGACACTATAATCTACTGCTAGATCCTACTTTGGAAAAAGTCAGCTATCACTAAGGGAATTGAAAAGGTAGTTGTAGTCACCAAGTGCGATCGCAACTGTATTTATACCATCACATGCTGTGACATCATCAAGAATAACGATCAAAGTCATGTGATAGGACCCAAAATGGTGATGCATAAACAAAGAAATATATAAAAGTAGAAAAACATGTCTCTAAATCCAAATGCAAATGTGAAATAAATTTCTGAAATATTTTCCTCATGTGTGAAAACCCCAAAACAGGTTAATAAAAACATGTATAAAGGTGACTAATATTACAAATACTAGGGTACAGACTGAACAGAACCGCCAAGTTTTATAGGCAGAACATGATAATGGATAGACCATGGATAGCAACCTTTAAGTCAAAATGACTGGAAAGGGGAAAAATGGCGGCACCCATGAAAATTCCAAATAACCTCACAGCAAACCAAAATTAAATAACATGATTAAATAAAAAAATATTACCAGAAATAAGTACACAAAATGATCTAAAACTCAGTTTTAGATCTGCTTAATTTTGGATATATCTTGCAAAGACCAAGGTATCAAAAAACAAACTTGTAACATTTAGAATTAAAGCAATAAACTGACCTGAGGATAGAGGAGCTACTGGGGCTTATTAAATCTTCACTTTCATGTTTGATTTTACTAGCATAAACATTTCAATTACTGCACAATTTTATAGGCTGTGGTCTTTTAAAAAATCTTAATAACTGCTTACTGTGGTGACAGCATAGAGAAACAGTGGTTAGTGCTGCTGCCTCCCAGCTCCAAAATCTTTGGCTTGAATCCCTGAGCTGTCACTATATCTATCTCTGTAGAATTTTGAGAGTTCCTCACATGTCTACATTTTTTTGTATGCTACTCCCATATCCCATATGAAATGCATCTTAGGTTAACTGGAAACTTCATTTGGCTGAGTAGGAGTGAGTTAGAGGGTGCTCTGTGATGGACTGGCACACCATCTAAGCTTGGATCCTGTCTTTCCCCTGAAGCCCTGAGAACTTCAACAGGACTCAAAAGTAGGAATCAAAAACAGATGAATGGATATTTGCAGTAGTTTTTTGCCAAATTGTTTTCTTCATGTGCAAAACACATATTCAAACAATTAATTCAGAAGCAGTGTGCTTGTTTTTGCCCAATATCATTCTTCTGTTTTTGGCTGTTTACTGGCTGTTACCTGTGAGTTATATTTTTGTTGAATGTGTTGTACATGTTGTGATAGGCACTGCATAGATTTTGGGGATCAAAATTGATTAAGCCTTTAAAATGTTGTGGTTCTAACACTGTTAAATTTCCAACATTTTTCATATGACATATTTTGGGCATCTCTATTAACATACCTTTAGCCTTTTATCTTTGCTGCCTGCTACCATTTTTTTAACGATGTGCAAGAATTACAATGTATTTGCGTCGTATATCAAAGACAAGAACCTAAAATTTTTCTCATAGTTTTTAGAATCTTGCTAGGGAACAGGGACAGTAAAAGTACTCTTGGAATTAATTAAGAGTAAATGTATTTAACAACGTATGTACAAAATGAATTTTAGTTAAAGCTTACCAGTATTAAAACTATCTTGTATATGCTTGATCTGCCTGCTTGTACAAGAGATGCCCCTTCCATCTCAGATTTTAAACTGGATGAAGACTTAGGAATTTAGTATAGTATATCCTGATGAAAGCTTGCTTCTTAGCTGTGTCTTTTGCATTTCTGTTTTTTTGTAACTTGTATAAAAATAAAACTATTACAACTACAAATTGTTACTGACTTTTCACTATTCTGTTTCTCTTTTTTTGTTATCCTGATGTCGTATTTCCAAGCTGTTTTCCTGCCCATGGGAAAGATAGCAGACATACTAGGAGCATTGGAATCCAAGAATGAAAGAATGTAGTCTTATTAGACAACACAATCTTATATACCACCATACTGTAGAATGCCCAGGAGGGGGATAGGCAGCCAGTTGGCTGACATCTCCAGCACTGTGACTATGCCTTACTTTGTCTTTTGACTTAATGTTATAATTGAGGACAATCTATTAAGGTTTCTTTTCTCCAAGGATGCTGCTGACTGGAGATTTTGTTTTTCTATCCATTATTGTCTACTTGGTCATATCTCATTAATTAATGGACATATATTGTTAGGATCATTTCATGTCAGTCAATTTTTTCACTCTCTGTTTTAACTAATGTGTATTTTCTTGTGTGTACATTATGAATTTGTAATGTTTGCAATTCTATTTCACTGGTAAATTGTCTGCAGTACTCTGAGCCTGCACTCAGTTAACAGTGGTATACAACAAAAAAACTAAACAAAACTGAAGTTAATTTTTTTACTTTCTCGTAGCAAGCTACTACACAGAATGTAATGATGATATGATACCATTCTTAATAGTTGCAATTGCCAATGAAGTCAAAGAAATATAGCAAAAAAAAAAACAAAATGAAAAAGGATGTTAATAAAATAGTCAGGTAAAGCAGACAGATGTGCACAATAAAAACAGATCTCTTACAAAAGGTACTGCACTGTAGCATATATAATACCCCTTTTCTTCCATTCACCCATTTAGTGAACCTGCCTGCTCGAGTTGTGGCCTTGTAGGAAGCATCAGGTATCAACCAACCCTGTAAGCACACCAGTCTTTTGCACAGCTTTTTCAGGTTAAATTCATCAATTATTCTAACTTGCTGTCACGCATGCACACCAGAGGGTCACCATCCGGGTTCCTCCCAGGTATGTAATACCACCACAAGCCAAGGGGGTGGCACTGCCACTAACTGTGTCCTTTGCCCCCAAAGAGCAGAGAAACTGCCCATTGAGGGCAATTGACTTCACCCCATCCAGTCCCAGGACCATAAAAGCCCATCTGCCCAGAAGGAGGCGCCACTTGCTGAATCAAGAGCAGAAGGGACAGAATTCATTATCATCTTAATCACCAGTTATAAAGAAGCCGCAGCTATTTATTTGTTATAATGCCAGAGGGTGACATTTTCTTTTGTATTCTCCCCATCGAGCGATGTATATAAATATAAGTAAGTAGGGAAAGCCGGGTTGGCACCCCATCATTTATTGTGGTTTTCAACCCATCATTACCTCAGGCGACCACACTGTATTATTTTCAGATGTGAGGATAAAACCAGACTACTCCAAAAAAAAAGCTCCTTCAAGCACAAGAAAGGCATGTGAACTCCACGTGGCCAGGCAAAGTTTGAACCCGGGTCTGTGAAATTGTAAAGCAGAAGCCCTAAACACAATGCCACTGTACATATGGCATTTGTGACAGCAGTTGAATTACTGAAGTAACAAAAATTTGCCCTGCTAGTTTTCAGGGATAACCTGGTGCAATTCTTCTTTTTGGATTATAGTGTCTTCATTCAGAAGTGCCTATAACATGTGCAAAAAGTATTATAGTCCAGATGTGCCTAATATGCGTATGAAGCCAATGACAAGAAAAAATGTTTTCTCCATTTGCCACCAGAAAATGCCAAAGATTATTCAAGAGCCTGCCTCGAAGTCAAGTTGAAACAAAGGGGTCTTTTAATGGGCCCATTTTGTTTAAGGAAGACAAGAACTTTTAAAAGCAGTCTAAAAATCTGCATAATGTAAGTAAACACATATACTTCTTTATCTTTCGTACTATCAACAGTTACATGAAGATATTTAGAAAAGTAGCTTTAAGAGCTTGCTGCAATTCATCTGTTAGTCACTTATTGCTATTTATTTCAAACAAAGCCTTTGTTAAGGTTTTGTTGCACAGCACTAACTGACTCTTGGACGCACTACAGGCAGCCCTGCTCTAAAGTGTAGTTACTGGAGGCTTTGTGAGTTTTATTATGACCAAGCAATGGGGTTGTTACATAGCAGTAACTGAATCACAGATGCACCTACAGTATGTAGCCCCGTTCTAAAACATGCAGGTCCAGCTATTTTCCCTTTGCTAATATCCAGTTTTATGGGTAAACTAGGGTGAATGTAACCACATCAGAATGATGACCTCCACCAGTAACATCAGCTTTATCCGTTATATGACTTGATGCTGTATTGATTGACACACAAAGACCTTTGTCTATGGAGTGCAATGTTGAAAAACCCAGAGGGGGGCCGCTTGTGTTAGTTTTGTCTGACAGGGGCAGCTCCCAGGGGGTCTCCTTCTAACCTGCCCTGTGAAGGCTGACACGGGACATTCCTTAAAGGCGCACAATCTCACAAGACAAATGAGAACTTCCATGCCGATTATTACCCTATGACACTGCCTAACTTTCAAAAAATATTTTCACATTCTTTGCTTCGAACTCCTCATGATGTATTATGCTATACTATTTCAAAATGCTTAAAATGATAAAATGAAACAAATCAACCAAGAATGAAAAGCAGGCTTTGTTGTCCATCGGATGATTGCGGAGTAGAGGACCAAAATACTTTGTTTTCCCCCATTAATCTAATAGTATGTGGTGTGCAGCCACAAAAGGCAATTTTGTTTGTGGTGATATGGGAATAAAGATTTATTTTGATTTTAAAACATTATAATCATTGCAAATGTGTGGAAATACATTTTAAAAAATCCATCCATACATACATACACATGAGCTTCTTCTACACACTCTTTCCCCCAGATTAAGATGTTGCTTGCAGTACAAGACGTTAATTCAAAAAAAGCCCAATGACACATCACCCTCTGAATGTATGTTTATGCATGTTGAATGCCATAGTCGTTTACAAATAAGTCTGTTGGTTTATGACTTTAAAGTCTGATAAATGCTTTGCAGGTCATCGGTGGGAGTTAAGCCCATTTGCTGTTCCAGTATCCTCATTGAAACTGTATTCTGATACTATAAGCTGCTGCTTGTTTGAGGTCAGCTACACCCCAGCTCAATCTCTGAATGTCCACTACATCACACCTTTAATTCCAAGAAGCATACAGTAGCTTTCTGGCCGCAATTATAAAGCAGCATCCTGCTGATCTAAAGAACAATCCTGTGGCTGCCTTCTACAAGAACAACGGCCCAACACATGCAGTGAAATCAGTACCCGAGTAGTTCAAAACCAAAAAAGTTATTGATGCTGGCAGATCCTTGATCTTAACTCATTTGACATGAGTTGTCCTCTCATACTCATCACCCAAAATTCATGAGCAAATGTGCCAAAAAAAAAGAGAAAATGTGCCCAGCTGTTCAGGATGTTCAGTACTTGAAAGATTCATGGCTGACGAGCACAGGATGGAGCTATCCAATATTGACTTAAGCAGGACAAATAAGTTATGAAATCAGTTATATTCTGTTTTTTTTATTTCCAATTCATTTAGGGCAATCTGAAGAATTTAGTTTTTCTTGTACATTACGTGGGTTTTGATGTTTACAAAAAAATCTCTTCTAAGAAAATAAGCAGAACCTGCCTGTGGGGGCATTTGTGGGAATTGGTAAGTTTTTATAGGCGCTGCCTTTTGTATTAATAATCTACTGTTTGTTTACACAATGCATTTTATTTTGTACTGTAATCTTATTAAGTGCTACACGGAATAAAGATTGCGTGGTAGACTTCACTTTTGTTTCATATGAATGAATAACTAATCAAACACCCATTTTTGCCGTTATAAGAAAAGAAATATTGAACTTTTTCAAAGGGTGCATTTAACATCACGTAGTGTCTTAAGGATTTTTTCCAGTTACTGAAGCTTACAATCATTATTCATTTAGTTACATTTATACACACAGAGCAGTCTATGTGTTTTCTTTTGATTTACCACGTTAAGCACTACTGGGAAAATGCATTCTTTTGAAAGGAGGATATCAAAATCATTGAGAGAAGCACATTAGAATAAATCCCTCTGAGTCAAAAAATAAACTTTAATTTACAATAAGGAATATTTTCAGTGCCTGCCTCATCCCTTTCACTGCCATGGGAGCTGTAAACTCTATATGCCAAGTCTACTATAATCAACAAAATGACAGACATGAATGGCAATATCTTCAAGTCTGACCTTTGTGAACTTTTAGAATTTAAAATAACAAAAATAACCCTGGTGACAATATTTTGACTGAAAAAATATCGCTATAGTAACCATTCCTGCCAGATCTCCAATTATCCAAACCAGTCACTGTTGCTGTGGAAACAATGTGACTTACATTTAAATTTTGTGTTCTGAAACCATTTTTTTTAGGCAAGAAAGAATAATGTCTGTGAAGTGTTATCATTGTGAATCATTTTCCCCAGAAATGAAAACACATTTCCAAAAAGATGTCTTTCATATATTGTATCATCAGGAAGGCATCACGATGGTAATATGTTAAATATGATTTGTAAGTAATCATTTCTCATTCATTAATAAGTTAGACTCGTGTTCATGTAAAAAGCAGTCAGTGCTGAAATTCTTGCTATAATAACTAGACAAAAATAGTAATCTTTTCCAACGTTTGTGATGATGCACCTCTAAATTAATTGTTTTTGATAGAAAAAAGTCCTCCAAATGACATTTGAGAACAACTGTATCCAAGTGGTAATATATTTGAAACATTTCTTTTTTATTAATTTTGTTTGGAACCTTGCAGACATGTATTATATTTTCTTTCACCATCCAGAACTATAGAAATAAAAAATAAGGCAAATACAGTAGAAAAAATTGTGAAAGTACTTTTGATTTCATTAACATTATTCCCTGAGCCTTCTATTTGCCATTCCGGAAGATGAGCCTAAGCTTAAGGAATAGAATAAAGCAACCAATCAGGCATATTTAGAAAAGAACAGGGGCTACTGCTTATTCCTCGTGGAAGTATGGCAAATGCTGCCACTGATACTGCATTCTTTAAAAAAAATAATTGCAATGCTCCCTGCACTTACACATTTATACTTTTATAAAATAACATAATGTTTCCTAACACTGTCCTATGTCAGCAGCATGGGGCATAATGCAGGAACTAACCCTGGACAGGACACCAGTTCATCGCAGGTTGTAATCATGCATTCATACCATATGAAATGGCCAAGTAACCTACATGCATATCTTTGGGGACATGAAAGGAAAATGGTGATCATCAGAAAATTTAAGGCGTGCTGTTATTCACTGTGATATTGTGCTGTTCACTTTTATGGCACAGTTAGCGGCAGTGCCCCCTCTAGGCCTGTGGTGGTATTACATACCTAAAAGGCACTCGGATGGTGACAACAAGTTAGAATACTTGATGAATCTAAACTGAAAAAGCCATGCAAAAGACTGGTGTGCTTTACAGGGTTGGTTCCTACCCAATGATCACTAAAATCCCACAACTTGTGACGAGCATTCAGGTTTACTAAATGGTACCCCCTAAAAGGTGGTAAGGGTTAGGGCTGGGTTGCGGTTACTTATTAAATGTCATGAATCTGGAGTTCCACTGTAGTTTGTTTAAAAAAATTTTCTGCTCACTGAATATTTTTTTCAAATTTCTGATTTCATTTTGTACATAATCTTTAAGTTGTGGAGTTTAATATTTTACTTTTGTTTTGCTAACACTTGTTGTATTACATGTGTAATATTTGATCATTTGTCCTCCACTGTTCTCCTGCTATGCCATCTTAGTTTTGAGTTTCGGTCTTGAGGAAACAATGATGATGCAGTATGATGTCAGTAAATGCAATGGGAAGTAGCATAGCTGATTGCCCAATCTTTTGGAAAAAGAGTTAGCAATAGAACTAACATGTGTTAACGAATTGCAGACAATAAACTTGCATGATTTTTAGTTACGATTCTTTGGGTTTTGAGTGTGTATCTTTTGATCTCCCGGTTTCAAACATCTGACTTGCACCTCCGTCTTTAATGTGCTACATCAATACATTACTTTAGTGTGAATTGTTTTTTAGTAGTACTATTGGAACATATTGTCACATGCTAATGTTTGGTAATATTTTATGTTCATGAATTTGTGTCAGAAGCACCATTTTGTTGAATAGTGTGTTATTGCTGTGTATCTTTGCACCAGAAGGACTAGTGACAAATACATTTCATCATAATTTACCAGATTATTATTATCATAATTTGAATTTACATAGAATTCTAAACAGGCCCATTCATACATTTTGGACCACTGACATTAAATAAAGTTAAATGATTTCTTTCTAACAGCCCTTATGTTTACAATGAGAAGAAGACAAGAACCTCACAACTTGCTGTCAGTTGCCAAGATTATTTGTTGAAACACAATCTCGCCCGCTACAATCAGGAATATATTTTTGAAACATCTTTTTGCTCTCTAGATATAATTTTATGTACATTTTTATGGTGCACAAACTCCAAATTCTGTTTTCACGATTATGTGATAAGACTTATCTGCAATAACTAAGCACAAGCTAAGAGTTGTCAGGACCTGGGGCCTCATGTATAAACGTTGTGTACGCACAGAAATGTTGTGTAAGAATGTTTCCACATTCAAATCGCGATGTATAAAACTTAAACTTGGCGTAAAGCCATGCACTTTTCCACAGTACCTTATACCCTGTCGTACACAAGTTCTCCACTCGGTTTTGCAGACTGGTGGCAGCCAGCCTCAAAGCAGTGCTACCGTTCCTGTGTGGTTTATCTTTCATTTTCAGATCCACATCCCTGGCGTGGTTTTATAAGTACACTGAAATTAACTGCATATTGTTTATTAGTTTAATGCATCTGATTGTAATTAACCAGTAACAATATAATGGTCCACAGAATGGTCAAACTATTCCAAATACCATAGCTGCTTTAGCGTTGTTACTCTCACTGCACCTTCTTTTTTCTTCTTATAGTTGCGCTCGTTAGGGGTTGCCACAGTGGATCATCTTTTTCCATATTACTCTCACTGCACCACTCGGAGCAGCTGATCAGAAAGAGAATTATTGGTATACAGCATCAAGCACACGCTGCCTCAGCCATGTACGGACCTCGCAATTCGGAAAGAGTTTCATCCCAAGAGCTTTTAAACGCAATCAATCAGTCCATCAACTGCTCCTTGTAGAACTGTTTGAACTTATAAGTACAATTACCTTACTGTAAACTTGCACTACAGTTATAATATTGCACAATCTGAGCCACTTTATAAAGTGCGTATTTACATATGATGACGATATCATTTTAAAGATGAAATGCAGCAAAATATGTTTATTATATTATACAGATGAAACTTTAACTTCATGTAAATAATCTATATTGTTAATAATTAAAGGACACGGTGTCGCTACACTAGCAAGGATCTGGAGCTCCACTCATGATTGTTTCTGCCTCGTACTGTATGCTTCACTGGGACTGGCGTGAAGGATAGAATAATTAAACATATACTACGAAGATATTTCAATGTTCCTTAAAAGTTTTGAAGAATCAGCGTTATAGGCTTACAGATGGTTTAACGTCTATTACAGAGCTGATTGTGTAGTGATTGGGTATTTGGAGAAAGAAAAGGAAGGACAGGAATTATTTCATCGAAGGTCGCACACAATCACTGCACCACCGTGTTCCCATGTTGTTTAATAACATGCTTTAACTCCTATCATCATGAAAATGATATCACATATACATCTCAGTATTTTAATTATTCAGAGAGCTGTAATATCACGAATATAATGGATTCTGTGTCCTGTCGGAGGAAGAGAAAGCCCGGAAGCACATAGTGATTCACACACATAGAGCACATAGAAGATCAAATACAAAACAAAGCATTTAGTTTGTTACTTTAGTTACGATGGGATTTGAGAAACTAGTAAATTAAACGATTTTAAGATGAAGTTTATGATGTTCTACTTTAATGACAAAATTAACTACGTAATTAAAGTGGACATTTCAAGATTAAAGTTGACATTTCATGCTTTTTTCCAATTGTGTGCATATTTTTTTTTTCTCTGTACCCTAATAAGCTTTCATATGACAGTCAGACGGTGGGCTACAACTCGCCTTTTCACGGCGACTTTGATATCTGACAACTTCTTTTTTGTTTCGGGCACGACTTTGTGAACTTGAGCATTCCAGTTTCTCTGACACTTTATGTCACTCGATCAACTTCCTTTTGTTGTTTATACCACTGTTTAAACCAACAAATAGTACGTTTTCTTTGCCTCCACTTGGTATTTGCTGAAATTCTTCTATTTTCCCTCGAGCTTTTCCCATTGTCTTTTCACAGAATGCTGAGCGTAAGGGCTATTTATATTGATTTACATATTCAAAGAGGCATAATTCTGGGAGGAGTTGGGGCGGAACAGCAGGTGCGTACAAGTGCGTTACTTTTCACGCTGACCAGGATTTATGTAGAGGAAGAACGTGGAAGTTGGCAAATGCACAGATTTATGCATCTGGATTTTTCTGTGTGTAAGCACATTTCGACTTTTGTGCTTACGTCATGGTATTGTGCGAATTCTACGCACAGAGTTATGCATGAGGCCCCTGACTGGCATAAGCTTCACCTGCATAGCGACTGATTTCATAGAAATGTCTGATATCACATTAAGAGATGAATTGAAACATATATCTTAGCTCTCCTAGCAAGAATGTTATTGCTGATGATGATTTAACGGACAGGGACCATGTCCTTTAAATAAAATAGATGTTTCGTTCTTCTATGCAACCAGAAGCTTTGAATATTTATAACCTAAGGTAATTTCCAATACAGATCAAACTGCTTTGCAAGTGATTTCTTTGCATTTATGATGGATTCATTATTTTAAATTCTGCTTTCATAGAGGCCTTTGTCTCCAAACACTTATACACACATACTGTATTATTGTGGTCCATGTCCTCTCACACCCTGTACACAAAATAAAAGGTAGATTCATGTGTTTGTATTAGTTGTAGACAAGACTAAAGTGTTATAAAAACAAATATGCTGTTACAATAACAAGTTCCAAAAAATCTCCAGTTATGGACATACAAATAGCTTTACATGCTCAGATCATAGGAAACACAAATAAATGACAACAAAGCAAGTTAACTAAACCCTGTGTGACAGAGAAACAGATTGGTACACTTGTTGATTTTCCATTTAAGCTTAGCTCCAATTTAAGTCTCCAACACTTAATGTTGGCCCATTCATTTTGGGAACAGATTAGGGACTGAGGTAGTTTTTTGATTAGTGATTTGAAAAGCAAAAGTTTTTTTTTTAACTATCCAGACTTGAACTTAAGCGATCTTTCATATACATCACAGGATCCTTTTCACGAAAAAATATATTAAATCAAAGTAAAAGATTATTGATGATAGTTCAGTGATACTATTTCCAAACAAGCTACAAAAGTAAAACACAGCAGCTATATTGTTGATTCAGTTTGATGTACATTTGACATTATTTTTAAACATTAGAATGATACAATTGGAATTTCTAACCATCTCTGTTCATAAACTATGAGGGTTAAAGTGAATTAGCAGATGCTTGGTTGGCATACTGGAAACCCTTTAAACATTTAGCAGAACTGATGGTTAAGAGGTTACGCCACTCTCTCAAGCTTTTACTTCCTTATCTCGAACATATTAAGCATAATGCAAATTCTATTAGCCTAATACAAAATTACCAGTATTATGCAAAAACTAGGAATTAACCTCCTTAGCACTGCATGTTTTAAAATGTGCAAAGCACTAAATGTACAAAGTCAGAAGTGTAGAAAGTATAATAATAATGCAAATGATGAATAATAATAATAATACGAACAGCACACTGCACATGTGTGAGTGATGCACGCATCACTTTCGGATTCACAGATTTTTTGAGTTTTTTCATGTCTTCTTAGGCATTCAAGGCTGGGGTGGGGCTGAGAAAAACAAACATATTCAAGCAATACTTGTGTGATTTTGGGCTATTCAAGAAATAAATTGTTGTGGTTATTATAAGTAGCAAATTGATGCTGTACAACAGAAGCAGCATTGATAGCAACCAGAACAATGTGAACATTGGATGATGTAATTAAATATGTAACAAAATGGTAATAAAATACAAATTAACATTAAAGAAATCAAGGAAAATATCCCAAACATTTTAAAATAATTCAAAACTGAATGGAGATCATGACAGCATCATTTCTCAAAGTTACAATGCCAGGAAGCACTTTGTTACACGAAGGAAGCACATCTCTACATGAAGGATGTTGCAAATCTGGTGGCTGCCAATCCAAGTAGCTGAAGAAGAGAAAAATGTTTCCAAAAACTGGAACACTTAAGCTTTATTAGCAATGGTGAGATAACTAAGAAATAGCACATTGTGTTAGAGCTGCTAACAAACCATGACACCACCCTGGGATAGGTTTTAAACAGAGGCCTTACTGGCCAAATCCCATCAGCTTACTTTCCCTACATCAACAACAACAATAACAACATTTATTTATATAGCATATGTTCATACAAACAGTAGCCCAAAGTGCTTTACATAATAAAGAATAGAAAAATAAAAGATACAATAAGAAAAACTAAATAAATCAACATTAATTAACATCTAATAAGAGTAAGGTCCAATGGCCAGGGGGGACAGAAAAAACAAAAAAAAACTCCAGACGGCTGGAGAAAAAATAAAATCTGTAGGGATTCCAGACCATTAGACTGTCCAGTCCCCTCTGGGCATTCTACCTAACATAAATGAAACAGTCCTCTTTGGATTTAGGGTTCTCACGGAAGGACTTGATGATGATGGTCACGTAGACTTCTGCCTTTTAATCCATCCATCATTGTTGGAGCATCATGAAGCTTTGAGTAGGTGGAGGTGGTGCAGGCCACCACCACAAAGAAACCGGAAAAAGAAACAGAAGAGAGAGTAGGGATCAGTACGGATTTTAGAGCCACCATGAGTAATTATTATGAGGAAATTGAACATACAGAGTATCAGGATTAAGTTAAATTACGATTAAAATGAAGTTATTAAAAGGCCATGTTAAAGTAATATGTTTTCAGCAGTGTTTTAAAGTGCTCTACTGTACTAGCCTGGTGAATTCCTATTGGCAGGCTATTTCAGATTTTAGGTGCATAGCAGCAGAAGGCCGCCTCACCACTTCTTTTAAGTTTTGTTCTTGGAATTCTAAGGAGACACTCATTTGAGGATCTAAGGTTATAATTTGGAATATAAGGTGTCAGACATTCCAATATATAAGATGAGGCGAGATTATTTAAGGCTTTATAAACCATAAGCAGAATTTTAAAGTCAATCCTGAATGACACAGGTAACCAGTGTAGTGACATCAAAACTGGAGAGATGTGTTCAGATGTTCTTTTCCTATTTAGGATTCTAGCAGCTGCATCAGGAGACCTGAGTGCCTGCTCACAATGCTTACTCCTATAGAGCCCCCAGAAATATCAAAGTGCTTGAAGAAAGGAAACAAGCAAGCATTAACACATGTTGTTAAGCATACAAAAAATTTTAAACACACCAAAACATAGAAACTTGCTATAAACAGTGCAAAATAAGAAAACAGCATAAAGAGAGAGCTTCACTTTCTAATTCCCTCTAAAAATATGAAAGTCTTTCTTGTTACAAGTTCATTTAATATGAATGAATAGCCAATTTAAAGTCACTTGCTAGTAGATGTGATATATCACTGTTGTATGATTGGGTTCTACCTTTCTTCTTTTGTCAATAATAGTAATTTGTGTGAAGAAAAACTCTAGATTTTGCTGCAAATTTAATTTTGCATGAATTGCTAGCTCACCACTATTTGTTGCATTAAATTCAGTGCTATTATTATTATTATTATTATTATTATTATTATTATTATTATTCAGTGGACCATTAGCTTTTGTACATTGTACAGCATATTAACACCTCACACACCCAAGTTCTCCAAATACAGCAGGGTATAACGCCTTACAGTCTTACACATCGCAGATTATGAACCGCATACAACCTGTTAGACCCTTTTTAGGCTAAGTGTGAAAACTTACAATATAGCTATCAAATAAAGATTCGATGTGTGGGTATGTTTTCCCTGACTGGGACATAGGTAGGGTAAAACACTCAACATAACCAGGAAATGGACTAGATTAAACCAAGGCTATAACTAGTCTCCAAAGTCAAAACGTACCAAGCATTGGCATAATTGGTGGGCTGGGGGTTGGATTTAGGGTTTGATTCCCTCACCGTTTTACCCAATTTCACTTAACATATCTGAACAAGTTTGAAGTTGGACTTTCTTAGTAGCCTTATAATATTAGGTTGGTTACACAGTATGTTTTAAGCCACAAAAGAGTGCTGTTTCTAGTAACTGAAAAGCTGGTCTTCAAGTATGAAGGTGCAAAATGAAAATCCTGTCACAGTTATTTATTGAGAACTGAAAGTCTCATATGTCATCTCATGTCAAATGAGCGGTGGCTGTTAAACTTCCACTACTAGCATTCTTTGTGAGACATTCAAAACGTGGCAAGCAAGACCAGATACAGTATGGTAACATCCTGTGGTAGAAAAGCAGCAATAAGCAAAGGATTAATCAAGTAATTCTAAATAACCTCCAAGCGTTACTCACCTCCCAAAACAAGACACAAAATTACAGTTCACTTGCTAACCCTTTTGTTCATTGAAAATGTTTTCACTGTCCAACTATAAACCACCTTTTTGATTGTATGTTCCAAAGCAGTACAATTAACTGCAAAGAAAGAAGTACATGATTTATTTCCTAACTTGTCCCAAGGGGTACTTGTGTCATCCTATGAAATATTCCTGTGAGTTGAGGTTGAATATTTACAATTAAATATCAGTGAATAGAAATTATTAATAAATTAAATTTTAGTATAATTCTGATATGAAAGTAGCATTCAGCTTTCAGGAAAAATCAATTTTTCAAACCTTCCTTTGCCCAAAGTCTTAAATGTCCACAGATAAATGTTCCTCTGTTTAACTTTAAAATATTTATCCTGGGTCCAACAGTGCAGATCTGGTTTTCTTTTAGACCATAATACCCTTGTTGAACAAAATGATGTGTGTTAGATATAGGAACATAAACAAGATCTTTTTTTTTTTTCACAAAGTGTGCCAGACAACATGTGTTTGAGTGCTCACCCTGTTTTAAGGTAAATAGAAGACAGAACACCCTGCTGGGTTTTATACATCTGAACAGACGCAGACCATCAAAGCTTTAAATGGTCAGCTGGACATGATATCTACCTACAATACATTAACATTTTTAGAATATTCAAAACAGTAAACTGCTCATAATCATCACACTTTATTAGACACTCTAGAGCACAATTATTAATACATTAAATGACACAGAATCTCTGATGGAAAATTAATTGAAGACAGAACCTTTTAAACTTCTTCACAGGCAAACATACACAACAGTTTGCCAGCAGGGAGTCAAAGAAATTGTAATACTAGAAACATTTACAAAAACATCTGGATACAGTTGCAGACACTACTCAGCAAATCAGAGCATTTAGTGACAGCTTGGGCTCTGTCATGACGTTTTGTATCTCTTTTACTTTATGCTCTAGTCAGGACCATACGTTTTTATACCAATTTTGAAAACATGCATTTCAGCAATACCAGAAGTTTCATTTTACAGTTGGGGTAGGTTCTAAGTGTACCACTATAGTTCTAATATTAGAAAATAATTTTAATGTTTTTACTGAATAGTGACAATGATGAAATCCTCAGGAAAGTTTGCCTTATAACAGAAAGGAGCTCTTACATTTTACGTTATTGTCCAAGAAAATTAAAATAGGCAGGCAATAAAGTGATTTATCAGCAATGTCTAATCTCATGCATACAGTAGAAAGGTTTGAGACATTTTTTTTCACAAAACTAGAATTATTCTAATTTTTTCTTAAACCTTGACTCTTTTATACATAGATCAGCATACAACATGATAGTAAATACAGTTCATATTACCACCACTTATTATATTGGCCATACAATCTATCCATCCATCCATCCTCTTCCGCTTATCCGAGGTCAGGTCGCGGGGGCAGCAGCTTAAGCAGAGAGGCCCAGACTTCCCTCTCCCCGGCCACTTCTTCCAGCTCTTCCGGGAGAATCCCAAGGTGTTCCCAGGCCAGCCGGGAGACATAGTCCCTCCAGCGTGTCCTGGGTCTTCCCCGAGGCCTCCTCCCAGTTGGACGTGCCCACAACACCTCACCAGGGACACGTCCACATCCTGATCAGATGCCCGAGTCACCTCATCTGACTCTATTCAATCAATTAGAATTTTATTGACATGCAATAATTATATCATTCAGGAAAGATAGTAGGTAACAAAATTAATCTGTCTGCTTCTGAAATAGTATTGTTAAGCTGATGTAACATTACGCAACTTTTTGTTATGGAGTATACTAGATTTGTCAATCACAGTCGCTGCCCTCATAGCACATGACTGAAAATCATAGCCCATGCCAAATTTACTGACCGAGCTCTGGTTTTCCAGTGCAGTCGTGCTTGTACCTTTTTCTGACAGCCTATAGCATGATGCCAATAGCAGGCACCTGACAGAGAAGCACTTTACAAAAGGTTAACAGCTGCATTAAGTTCAACAGCAATCTCTGTCATTTAATTCTTTTTTCCATGATATGTAAAATATGAGGCATCAGACAGATGAGCATCTCTTCTGTTTGCAAAGGTCAAAACATGCGCATTCCTTATTCCTCATCACCACCTTCCATACATTGTACTTCAGGATGAGCATTCATTGGTTCATTTCATTGTCTGCTCTCCTGTGTGCAGAAGCTCAAACATGTTTGATTTTATCCAAGTCAGTCACATACTAGTTGATCTCAGTCATTAGGCATGTCTCATTAGACGATCAGGTTCAAAGGACTGTCACGTAATTGAAGGCTACGACTGAAAATCGCTGTAAAAGTCATCTAATATGACATAGGCTTTAACAAGTTCAGAATTTCAAGGTTTCATTTTTGATGAACTTTCTACTTTTTGTTTACAATCTCATCATTTGGTTCCTATGACTCACTCTTTCAAGGCTTATGCACTTCTTTTGTAACTTGCATATTTGTAGCTTAACTTAAATCTTCAACAAAGGCCCAAATCATTAAGACGTGCAATTAATCCTCAGATTCTTGTGGGATTTCTTACAACTGTTATCTTGTTTTGTTATTTTTCTAAATTAACAAGACTTTTCAGCTTTTTTATCTTCTAATATTAGTAGCCAGTTGTGGCTTGGCATGAAAATACAAGTGGGGCATCACAGATCTGGTAATGATAGGGTTGCCAGATGTCCCTTATATACGGGACATGTCCCATATTTTATAAATTTGTCCCCTGTCCCATACTGACCTTTCAGGGACACCCACATGTCCCATATTTAGTTCATCTTCAAATTTTGTAAAAAAAAGATATATTTTTATTACCTTCTTACGGTATTTAGTTGTAACTTTATAAGTAATTATACTTTCACCAATAACGGCATACTTCACGATAACGTGCAGTGAATACACTTGACTTGAGCATTCCTAGTTTTCATACTCTTTCTCTGTCTCTGTTTAGCATTGCTCAGAGGTTGATGCGCTTGCTGCTTCCTGAGCAGCTCTTCTTTTCTCCACCCTAGCGGCCCACTGCTTCTCTTCTTTCGTCGGAATCTTTTCGCGTTAAAGCTGATTAAGTTAGTTTTTGTGCTGCAATTACCTAGTATGTTTTCTTTCATTTTTCACTTAAGCTGGCAGTTAAGTCTTCAATCTGCCTCAAGAATGATTAGCGAAGATGGTAGGGAATGAGAACGGCACCCATACGCATGCGCTGCACGGTCACCCTGCTGCACGCTGCCGAGAGTTGATTCTACAATAAAATAAAATTAAAATAAAAAGAGTAATAAAAATCATCACCCCAAAAGCGGATAGTAAACTTCACATAGTATATGTGTACCATATTTCAATTCAATAGGTGAAACGGTTTGCGAGCTACAGGTGATTTAAAATCCTCGACAAACGAACAGCCACAGAAGCATATAATATAAGAAGATTTCTCAGATTCTCTTGATGAAAATAACCCAAATGTAACAAGGAAACTAGTGTTTGCTGCCTGTTTGCAATTTGTTCAGTTGCTATGGTTGGCTGAGGACAGCGACACTGTTACTGTTTTACTCCCCAGCCACACTGCTGTGTAGTTCTGTATCAGCATTGCAACATACAGTAACTGTCAACAAAGTGTGTTGTTACTAGTTACCACGGCCCACTTTTTTTCTAACTTAAAAACTAATCCATCCATCCATCTCTAGATGCCAAAACGTAAGTATAAATTTCGTGATGAATATTCCAGCGAATGGACATTTATCAAACAAGGCAGAACCTGTTTTGAAGCAAACTGTATGTAATTGCACTTTCAGTAAATAATTTTCAAATGATTTTACTTTTGTTTTCCTCATAACCCATTAAATCCTTGCTTTATGTTTTTAGCTTATGTCTCTACTTTTATATAATATATTGGTCTGGGTGTGTAGGGGGCATGTATAAATTTATATATATAGTAATATAGAGAGAGATTTTAAGAGTGTCCCGTATTTCTAATTTTCTAATTTGGTAACCCTAGGTAAAGAGATACTCTCAGAACAGGAAGAGCTGTGCAGTTTCTTTGTGTGTGTGTGTGTGTGAGAGAATGAGACAGAGATGATCACACACTAAAGTCTCAGAAAAGTTCCTGGCTTGGATCAGCTCACAGTGTTGAGGAAAATGTGAATGGAGAGCTATAAATATTTTAACAATATGTTAAATTATTAACTTTATTATTAAGTTAATTTTTGCACAACAGTACTATTTGCTGGACATTGAAGAAGGTGGGACAGAGATGCCACTGTTTGCAGCAAAGCTTCATGGTCAGTCTTTTTGAATCATTTATTTACTCTACAAGGAATTCAAAACATAACAGCAAAGTTCAAAAGTAGAACATTATACACAGAAGTGAGATATGGTGTCTGGCAGGGCTCAGTACTGGGACCTTTCTGTTTTCACTTTACATGCTTCCACTGGAATCTATCATCAGAAAACATAATGTCAATTTTCACTCGTATACTGACACCCAGTTATACCTTTCTTTTAGACCAAATGAAGATTCTCTGATGTTGTCTTTAATTAGTTTTGTTAGTGAATTAAAGGAGTGGATGGATCAGAACTACTTGTCTTTAAACACAGATAAAGCAGGGATGTTAATTATGTCATCATTTAACTCAGTTGGAATCACCATTAATTTTACTGAATCAGCCCATAATCTAGAAGTTATCTTTGATTCTAGCATGTCATTTAAAGCACACATTACAAAGTTGTATAAATCATGTTTCTTGCATCTTAAAAATGATGGGAAATTAAGGTGTCTTCTAAATAAGCAGGATTCTGAGAAATTCATTCATGCATTTATTTCTTGTAGGATTGACTACTGCAATGCTGTGTTCACTGGATATTCAAACTGTTTTTATACAGCTTCCAGTTAATCCAAAATGCTGCTGCAACCACTATTACATGAACAAGAAAATATGAACACGTAACTCCAGTTTTTAAATCCTTACACTGGCTCCTGGTTAAGTTTAGGGCAGATTTCAAAATCCTCCTTTTAACAAATAAAGCCTTAAATGGCCAAGGTCCAACTTACTTGTGAACTCATCACGACTTACAAACCAGAATGTACATTAAGAGCTCAAGATGCCAGTCTGCTTATGATTCCAAGAATTAATAAAATAACAGTGGGAGGTTGAGCTTTTAGTTACAGGGCATCTGAACCCAAACAGGGCAAGGGAACCTACATGGCAAAGAAGAAACAGGAAGGCACAGAGGTTAAGGAAGAAAGAGGTAGGATCGGGAGAGCCTGTGCTGTGAGAAAAGGAGTCAGGCGGTCAGGAGCATGTCTCAGAAAGGTCGGTGGCAGGCCTGCGCTCAAGTGTGGGGCCAAGGAAGGGGCACTCCTTTGAGCCACACAGGGAAGTGCAAACGGCCCCTTCATGTAGCGCCTCCCAGGTGATTGTCAAAGGACTGTCTGAGGGAAACATGAGTGGGGTTCGAAGTGGTTTCCTACAGACGCCGAGGGACTGGCAGTGTGAACCCAAACCTGAGATTAAAGGACAACTGCACCTCTTGCTGCAAGGTCCAGATGGGTTAAGCTGAGGAAATGCCAGATTTTAGAAAGGGTACTGGGGTTTGTGACTGTTTTAAAAAAAGATTCTGCCTGTTGTGAAACCAAACCAGACACAGACAGGCAGGAAACAGGTTTTGCAACACTACATCCGTTTATTTACAGAATAAAGTGCTCATACACCAGCACCAAGACACAGTACAACACACTACAATAGTCCCTTCTCTGCCGCAAGTCCATTTGCTTTCTCTTCCTCCCGACTCTGGCCAAAGAATGGTGGGGACTGGCCCCTTTTTATAGGGCACCCGGAAGGACTCCAGGTGCCCAAAGAGCTTCTTCCGGCCACACTTCACGGTGTGGCGGAAGTGTGGCCAAATAAGACCCTGGAAATGTCCATGTGCGGTGGCCACAGACTCCAACAGGGTTGAGCTCCCATGCTCATGACTCATGGCCCCTCTGAAAACCAAGGGGTTGCCCTCTGTTGGCCCAGGGAGAAACTGTCCTGAAAATACTCTCTCCCTGGTCCTTCCACACTCAGGGTGTCCCAAATGGGTAAGGGTTCTGGCCACCAGCCACAATGCTCCTTCTCCAGCTGAGCCTTGCCGGGTGAAGCGCCCTGTCTCGCTAGGGCTGTTCTATGGGATGGGGAGCTGCTCTCATCCAGGCCACGGTTCCGTCCTGCAAGATAGAAACACAAGGGAGATAGGAAGGCTCTGTGCCGATGCCCTATCCAGGCTTCTATGGAGACCTTCTTCCGGCATTGCCCTTCTTGATGGCATTTGTAACAGCGCTGCTCCCCACCTTGTGTCCGTGCCCTCCGAACACTATAGCACTGAGGGAACGCCCATTCTTCTTTGCACTCAGCTGGGGACGGACCACTCCTCCACCCCAGCGGAGAGTGGCCCTTCATCACACATGAGCATAGGGGCTCATGTACTGCGGTGTTTGGAGACCTGGTCTTTTCTTTCCGGGTCCTCCTTATAATCTGGGGTGCAGCAAAAATCTGAGTCTCTCTATGACATGCAAAGAGACCCCAGGGTGTCTACACCCCTCTCGAGTTGTGCGAGACTGCTACTGCTTTGGTTGCCGGCACAAACAAGCTGGCGCCTCTCTTGTGCCTCTGCTGTTTCCGCCCCCATTGCGCAGTCAGTCATCACACAGCGATCCATTGTCAGATACCCGGCTACTTAAATTCCATTTCCGGATTCAAATTCGCTTCACTTATTATTTACGTTACAGGAACCATTCACCTGTACTGCTGCTTCTGAACGACTGGAGAGTCCAATGCCAAGCTTCCTGAAGCACTCCTGCATTGTCCCCAGTAGCACTTCGGCCATCTTCTCCAGACTTTTTATCACCTGTATCAGCAGGCTGATGACCTGATGAACTCCAAATCCCATACAGTCAAGAGCAGGTTACTTATCTTGGCCAGCGGTGGACTTGGGGTTCTCTCGTCCCTACCTGCCAGCCCTTGGGAGTCCATTGGAGCGGACGTTCGTAGGCCTCGCTTGTAACCAATCATACGTGGGAGTCTGACACACGCTGTCTGTTCTTTTACCTGCTTCATGGAAGGTGGTCCTGCCCTCCACCACCCCCTCCTCCCTTGGAGTAGTCCTAATGGGTGGGTGAGAGTCCAGGCTGTCCTTCTCTGGCGGTCGTCCATTGGAAGACAGTGGGCACAACTCTTCCTGTGAGCTTGCCCCACCATTGATCCTCGGATTGGCATGATTTGGCCATCTGAGTGGATCTGCACACTCCCCGCCTATGAGGTAAGTGTACAGAAAAGATAAAGAAGCTTCCCGGGCAATCGGTCCCTGGGTCCGACACCTACCTCCTGGATTCTTCCTTCCAGAGTGTGTCTTCCTTGAACATTTTAACCTCGACGTTTCACATCATTGTATCACTTATTTATATGAAGAGATCACCACTTCACTTTGGGACACTGTTTGCTTGTTTTGTTTTTGTAAATGAAGCACTAGACACTTGCTCCAGCAAGTGACTAGTCGTGACTCATTCTCAGGTACATTCTTGGCAGTTACAGGTTCAAGAGGCTCCCAGAAGCAATCAGGAAGTTTGGAGCTGACCTGGACCATCACAGCATGGTGGTCTGACTTGAAGTAGAGTTTTTTCTGATGTCTTCTGTAATGAGAAAAGGTACATTATTATTTATCTAGATATATATAAAAGGGTTTTGATATATAAATACATGAGAGGCTAAATATTAAATCAAAAGAGGTAGGAATCCTATGCGCAGTGTGTAGATGATTGCAAAACTCTCATCATTTCACAGGATGATGACCCTCCATCACTTTAATATGACAGCAAGTGCTCAGATAGGGGATAAGGTAATGCACAACTGCAAATGCTCACAATACAAGTATTCTATCAAACAATTGCTGCATCATATGGAGTCTAGTGTATGTCCATTTGAAGCTAAACATAGACTATTTTTTGCTAGATAAACACCAGAGTTTTGAGACAAAGGCAATCTTGTTTATCAAGTGGAAACCAAATCCCAACACTACCCCACACCCTGGTTGGAGCTGGCTGTGTAGCAGGTATTTTGGCAAACAGTTGATGACACTGAAGAATTGTAAAAAAAACCATGGAATACTGCATTTCAACAAGAAAAATCCTGAACTTCAAGTAAAACAGCAGGCAAATGACTGGTTTTATGCGTTTTTATTTATTATCTGGTGGACACAAATTAATGAGTCAGGGCTTAGAAAGTACTAATAGTTTCCTTATCAATCAGTTTATATTTTACAGACCTAAGAGCAACTAAAAAGACACACTGAATAGTCATGCATCTTTAATGTGAACATACTGAATGGAAAGCCACGTTCAAACTCTATCAATAGTTCAAGGTGATTTAACCTAACAACTGCAGTCATTCAGGTAATGAAAATTACCATAAATGTAATTTCCTGTGGCAGAAAACATATGTATATATTACTTTACCTGATTATATTACAAACTGATTATAAATTTTATCTGAAACAAAAATCCACGTGCATGTGATTAGCAAATCGTTAATATTATTGCTTCAAATGCACAGTATAAACTTGAGAGACTTGTTCCAGATTTGTTTTAACCATACAAATACTGTTGAAATTAATACAACTTTTGGAAACACTCACTAGAAATGTTGTTGAAGTAAATGTCTACAAGTGTGTTTAACAGAGTAATTGAAAATAAATTAAATTTCTACAGTAAGACAAATTAACTACAGCTGGGTAAAAAATAATATATCTTCTAATGAAACTAGAACAGATAGACTGTGTCACCAAATTTACCTCAGGAGCAAATTGAAAAATGAGCAAAAAAATCACCAAGAAACATCAAAACACAATGCTGTAAGGTTGAACTGCCTAATGATTTTATGACTACATTGGAAATTCAGGAAGAATGCTTGTATGTTGGCATTAAACAAAAGTTCTGGAAAATTGTGTCTGGAGTTATATTTAATTATTGACAGATGTCACATTTTGCAAAAACCAAACACATCCTTTAAACAAAAGAACATCATACAACCAGCAAAGCATGGCTATTAGAGCATTATAGGCGAGGGAATCTTTGCTGCTTAGGGGCAATCATAAAACAACTAAAACATTTGCAATGTATGAGAAGACAGTTTAGGAGAATAGTAGTCAGTTTGTGAAAAGCCTGAAGCTTATTTGAAACTGGACTTTACAATAATCAATCTAAAACACTTGAGCAAATTGCAAATCAAATTGTGTATAACTGTTGCATAAACATAAACATTATAAAATGTCTTATGAAATAAAAAAGTAATTGTAGATTACTATATATTATTCACCCAGAAACAAGGATATCTGGTTTCTTACAAGAACTTAGCTTAAAGATTCACACACCATTCCCTTAACCAAGGCTACTGCAGTACATACCACAAAATCTGGAGACGATAGATAGATAGATAGATAGATAGATAGATAGATAGATAGATAGATAGATAGATAGATAGATAGATAGATAGATACTTTATTAATCCCAAGGGGAAATTCACATTTTGTTGGGACAGCTTAACAAATGAGCTTGATGGACTGAATGGTCTATTCCAAATTTCTTAATGTAATATATGCATAAGAGGCTAAGGGGCAGGTTTTATATGTCTTTAATGATGAGTTTAAAATATTTCACTAAATCTAAATGGTAATTGTATGTTTTGAGGTCCAAATATTAAGTTGTTAAATTTAAATAAAAATAGTTATATCATTGTTAAATTTATATATGAGCGCACCAGACTTTCATATGTATTTGCTATCAATTAGTCGAAAGGAATTTTATTGGATGACATCAAAATTTATATAGATGAGAAAACAGATATTCCCAGCAAAACATTTTACACCCTGATTGAATTGGTGGGGTTTCTCTCATAATCAATCATACATACTCTGTGCACCTGTCAATACCACTACTACTACTTCAGATTATATAGTTCAACACTTAACATACTATGATAGTTAACATACTGTATGGGTTAACCATTAAACCAGCAGGAGAAAGGCAAGCCAAAATGGAAAAAAGAAAATCATGTGTTTTGAGAGCTTTCTGTAAACATAGTGGTATACCAGGCATTAGTCAAAATACCAAAATATAAAAAAACAAGGAAATATAAAACAATATAATGGGCCAAAAACATTGTTGAAGAAACAAAGGATCTAAAACCCTTTATCTATCCATCTATTGAAGTTTGAAAAACAGGCGTCATTACTATAAATAATATACCTATGTATAAACAAAATGGTATCACCCATGAAAACCAAATGGTAGCATGAAAAGTAACTAAATAAAATCAGAACAATAATAATTAAGTTTCAAAATGTTGTAAAATGAATATATAACCAAAAAATAATTCAAAACCTGGGCACAAATTCTTGATGATATCCTTTTGTGTTTTGTTTTTGTTATGCTTTGTTTATTTTGTAAAATTCCAGACTAATTCTCTTTGTTTCGCATTTTGCCTGCAGAGGGTGGTGCCTCTAGTAAATTTACAGCTCTCAACAGCTGAGGTGATCAGGCCTGCAGTTACCTGAGGACTATTTAAGATCCTCCAACTTTGCTCTGGCATCAGTTAGCTTGGAAAGCTGTAATCTTCAGTTCTCGTATGTCCTACCCATTTTTGAGGATTAAACAGTGTGTGCTCTGATTAAACACACATTTTTCCACTTTATTTTTGTTTTGAGAGGAGCGGCCTTCTCTTATGCCCCAATCTGCAGTGTGATAACAAGGGTATACAGGATCTTTTAAAATTTGGAGAGAAAGAAATACTGTAAGCAACTAAAGTATCTTTAACTCAGTTATAATGTTTAACATTAGTACTTTAAACAATGTATTACCTTGTGGACTATTAGGTAATGTTTGAAACACATACTTAAAATTTGCTTCAAGTGTGCCTTCTCAGCGACTAATTTGTGATTTATGGTGATAAGTAAGATCATAAGAAAGTATAAGACAAATTTCAGTTTGGTAAAATATACCAGATTTTGTGCTGAAAGTAATGTTATTAACAAAAACTGTCTTACTTCCTAATAAATAATTTTTTATTTGACAACACTTCAGAATATTGTGATGTGATGAAGCTAATTCTTATTTAAAGCTTTAATATGTAACAATTTATTAACTTAGGCAGCTTTACTAGAATTTCTGACATTAATCTGACACCAACTGTATGTCTGTTGTCACAACAAGAACACCAAGGAGTCACAAAAAAGGTTTGGGGTAGCCACCCTGTATGTTGTAGGTCTTTGAAACACAGAGAAGCAACTGGTTTTATGGATTTCAAAATGGAATTGAGGCACAGGTAGAAAATGGTGGTATTTAAGGAGAGGCAGAGAAAGTGACGTCAAGTGACGTGGGCCAAGACTGGAAGTGAAGTCATCTGGGCCAGGCAGAATTTCCTGAGAATGGTCTGCAGGAGAAGAAGAGAAAGAGTTCATACACTCTTTCCTCCCCTCTGGTTCGGCACAGAATTTCCCTTTTTCAAGCACTTTAACTTCCTCACATGTGCACGTGTGTGACACTGTATATGATGGGGCAGTTCTTTTGTTTGTGATTAACTTTGAAGCTACAGCAAAAAGAATAATATTTCTGGGATGCTTTTATATACTGATTGTAGCTATACAGCATGTCAAAGCAAAAATAAATATGGACAAATTAACAGTGTACACTTCACAGAAAAGAAACCTGAATGGTGCTCTAAATGGTTAGCTGGGTGTTGCTTTGTTGCTATATTTTAGGAGAAGACAAGATATATTTAATTAGGATGGGACCCTGTCTTTCTTTGAAAGTTCAGGCCTTTCACAAAAACACCCAAATTTTTTACATAAATTATGCTTTGAGATGCATTCACGTGTGTGACCAGCAGCGGAAGGAGGGAAGTCATTTATAAACTACACCACTTTTATATAATCTTGATAAGGGGCCAGGCACCGATTTTGCGTAAACATAGAAACAAACCACTTCTTTAATACCTCTAATTGGACAAATGCCATTATTGCTAACATGTAATGAGAAAATAGCAAGTTCAAAAACAGAAGGTTCATTCATTTTCAATGTCAAAAACCCCAGCACCTGGCAAACAGCTAACTTACACTGGTGGTTTTTATACTTAAAATATCTATTACTGTATTCCAAATTATGGAATTGGCAAATGCATTCACTTTATTTTCAGCATCAATAGACAAACTTCTGAGTGCTGAATATCCAGACTTGTGACTTGATTGCAAGTGGGTTTAGGGTCTATTGTTACTTAATCCAATCATTATTTGGTCAGACTTACAGTGCTAAAGGAGTAAAAGTGGCTAGATGGCCCTAAGTTCAAATCAGAAATTTCTGATGAATCTAAACAAACTGACTCGCTATAATTTTCACTCTGCACTTAAACCATCACTGTCCTAACCTGTCCTCTAGTTAATATATAGTATCTTTCCTAATATATTTAAGACTAACTTGATATTTTTTGCTAAATATCTGTCTGTGACATGCACAAAAGAAACAAGGCTAAACACACCACATGATTTACTCAACACTCACGGACAGGAAGAACGTTGCAAATAGTGCACTTACGGTCCCTTTTAATCTGGAATCCCTTGCTGAAAAAGATACACAATGCAGGAAAAAGGCATCAAAACTGCAAGCTTTCATGATAGCTGAGCTGCTGAAAGAAGAGTTGAGTTTTCATGTCAAGTAAAACTACTGATTCATGGTACTTTCAAGTGAAATTAAATTCTGCGTAAAATGTTAAGGAAATGTTACTTGGAATGGCAACTTTTATCAGATAAATACCACCAGATTACAAGCAACATCCAAAAATGCACCATGTCAGTCACAGACATATAGACTATAATAAGACAGGTCAAGATATTTAGGCACACCTGAGGTCATCGCTGAGTATGCCTTTTGAAACTTTGCACTCTAAATTATTCTACACTTAGAAACTCCACTTAATGACTTAAAAGACTAATTCTAGCAGATCGGAGTTGACAGTGTCTGTAGTTGAAGTGTTTCCAAATTGTTGTAATCTAATTATTTTAATACAAAAGTGTAATCATGTTGCCAAATTTATTACTTTATCAAATTTTAAGTAATTCCATCAGCAATTAAATAATAATTATTTTCGTCCGAGTTGTGGTATTTAATTTACTAATAAAATGTATCAATGTAAGACAGTGGTCGTACTGTATTTACATGTGTTTGTGCATTTCACAGTTGTTTTTGAGTGATTATGTGTAATATTTTTATGTATTTTCTATAGTGTTTATTATTATGTACTCTTTAAATGTATTTACATTCCTTGTTCTTTGTGAGTGGAGCCACAAGAGGTGGGGCCACCCAGATGTTGCCACTCCTGAGCCCTCCTTCTGGCTACTTAATTAAGCTGAGAAGGCTCGAGAGTTTTCTTTCTGTATTTACTGATTTTGTTGAAATTTGTCTTCCTTGTGTCTGTTTTTGCTTTGCTGGGCCTTTATCTTGTGGACTGGGACCCGGACGCAGGCAGACGGACAACATGGTTCCACCACACACCGTTTATTTACAATACTATATACAAGTTTTTGTGCACTCACACACCCCAGTGCCTCCAGCACCGATTCCACCAATGCCCAGGCCACACTCTTCCAGTGCCTTTCTCCTGGCCGCCTCTAGTCCTCCCTCCAGCTCTGTCCTCTTCCACCCAACTTCTACTAATGACTGGAGGGAGGCGGCCCCTTAAATGGGAACCCAGATGGGCTCCAGCTGCTTCCCGGCAATCAGTCGTAGCCACACCCCAGTGTGGCGGAAGTGCCGGCTGCGCACCCAGAAGCCGTCTGAGTGTCCCCTGTTCTCTTCCCCCCAGCACTTCCTGGTGTGGCGGAAGTGCTGGGCTCCAGGGTTCCTCAGGCACCTGGGCGCCGCCTGGCGGTGGACCTCTGGAGCTCTGACAGAGTGACCATCGGGTTCTTGGTCACCTCCCTGACTAAGGCCCTTCTCCCCCGATCACTCAGTTTAGATGGCCGGCCAGCTCTAGGAAGAGTCCCGGTGGTTTCAAACTTCTTCCACTTACGGATGATGGAGGCCACTGTGCTCATTGGGACCTTCAAAACAGCAGAAATTTTTCTGTAACCTTTCCCAGATTTGTGCCTTGAGACAATCCTGTCTCGGATGTCTACAGACAATTCCTTTGACTTCATTCTTGGTTTGTGCTCTGACATGAACTGTCAACTGTGGTACCTTATATAGACAGGTGTGTACCTTTCCAAATCATGTCCAATCAACTGAATTTGCCACAGGTGGACTCCAATTAACCTGCAGAAACATCTCAAGGATGATCAGGGGAAACAGGATGCATCTGAGCTCAATTTTGAGCTTCATGGCAAACGTTGTGAATACTTATGTACATGTGCTTTCTCAATTTTTTTATTTTTAATAAATTTGCAAAAATCTCAAGTAAACTTTTTTCACGTTGTCATTATGGGGTGTTGTGTGGAGAATTCTGAGGAAAAAAATGAATTTAATCCATTTTGGAATAAGGCTGTAACATAACAAAATGTGGAAAAAGTGATGCGCTGTGAATACTTTCCGAATGCACTGTACGTCCGGAGAGAGACAGTGGGTGCTCTAGGTATACTGCATTTTTAAGAGATGATACGTGCCTGTGTTTTTTTTACTTAGTTTTAATTGCAATATTTATTGGATTGATTTTAACCTCCACCAGCACTTTGTTTTATTGGATTATTTATTTAAAGTGGATGGAGCACTGCACTGCAATTAGGACACTTTGATTTGGATTGTTTTAATAAAATTTTACTTTCATTTATGCACCTACCCCTTGCTAAATGAGCATTCTCATTTGTCTGGCTCTTCTCGGTTACGGTATCGACGAGCCGGGTGCAAGGGGCTCTGGAAAGGCAAACAAGACCATTGAACCAACCTGGATCTTCACACACACCCTTTTTTCTTTGGGTAAGAATCTTTTTCATAACAGTAAGGAGGATTGAATGCACAGCAGATTAATTTCCTCAACAACAACAACAAATGATGTAGCTCAAAGTGCTTTACAAGATGAAGAAAGAAAAAAGACCAAATCGGCAATACTAATTAACAAAGAATAAAGTAAGGTCTGATGGCCAAGGAGGACAGAAAAAAAAAACTCCAGAGGGCTGGAGAAATAAAACTAAATCTGCAGGGGCTCCAAGGCCACGAGACCACCAAGCCCCCACTGGGCATACTACCTAACATAAATGATCTCAATCAGTCCTCATGGTATTCAGGCTTCATGTGGAAGAATTAGACGATGATGGTCATGTGGACCTCTAGCCGTCAATCCATCAATGTAGGGGCTACATGGTGCTTTGATCAGGTGGTGGTGGCGCAGATCACCACCACAGAAAACCGGAAAAAGAACAGCAGAGAATGTAGGGGTTAGTACGGATTGTGGAGCCATGAAAAAAAATTATAATTAAATGCATATTCAGAATATCAGGGTTACACTAAAATGAAGCTATAAGAAAACTATGTTAAAATAATGCGTCTTTAATAGTTTTTTAAAGTGCTGCACTGTATTAGCCTGGAGTTATTCCTAGCTATTCCAGATTTTAGGTGCATAACAGCAGAAGGCTGCCTCACCACGTCTTTTAAGTTTAGCTCTTGGAATTCTAAGCAGACACTCATTTGAAGATCTAAGGTTACGATTTGTAGTGTAAGGTGAGAGGCATTCTGAGATATAGGATGATGTGAGATTATTTAAGACTTTGTAAACCATAAGCAATATTTCATTACAGAATAAGTCAATTCTAAATGACACGGGTAACCAATGTAGTGATATCAAAACTGGAGAAATGTGCTCAGATTTTCTTTTCCTTGTTACATTACAGTGGCACTAGAATACATTACTGACAAGCACACAAAAGTTTAATATATATTATGATGGACCTCAAAAACATTAATGTTTACTTTGTTTTTAGTTGTGTTGATTCCCATTCACAAAGACAGAAGGACATCTTTATCATTTGTATGCTTTTGCATTTACTACACTTTTGAAGACCATGGTTGATTCTTTATAAGAAGATGTTTATACTCATTGATACATTTTTTTAACTCTAAGTGTAGTGTATATTCCCATGAAGGCATATGATGATTCCAGAACATGCTAAAATGTATACATTTAGTTGATTTAAACCTACCGATTAACAAGAGTTTTAAAAGGTTAACTTGGATGAAGCCAAAAACAACATTAAAATTTTTTTTTAATTCTTTTTCCGATAACTGTTTTTTGTGTACAAGCAACGCTGAACACCACTTGCAGTGAGGGCCTCTTGTCCTGATCTGCTCTTAACTGGAGTTTGGCTTTTTGATCCTCTTGTCAACTGACCGTACAGTATCAGTACAGCTTGTTGCATGGCTTTGCTTTTATTTTAATTAAAGTTTATGGATTGTTATAGTGCTGTGGCTTATTTAACCAGGTGTGTGTACTTATGTAATGTTTAAGCATTCTCAGCTTATCTTTAGTAAAGAGCACTATTGAAGAATAAACTGAATTGCTTTGAATTACTCTGAATACACTCTCCACAACTCTGTGATAGTCCCTTTGAGTGTTTACCTACAAGTGTCTAAGCTTGTACTGTTTTACAAGCATTAAATCCATTTCAAACAAAAGCTGACTGTGGTTGGCAATATATTATGCATTTGACAATTCTGTATTTTCCACTTAAACTGCAAAAAAATCTTTGGTACATAAAAGTGCTCTTTATTATAATGAGGTCAGAGTAGTATTGATTAAAACTGAGACAGAAAAATTCTTCCAAGTAAAATCAAGTATCTACGTTTAAAGAGTGCTCAGAAATACATTTTAAGTGTGATGCTTTTGCATATAAGTTTCACTGGATATACTGTAGTTTGTGACTGGTGGGACAGACCACACATTTTTGTCAAACAGTATTGGTGCAACATCCGGGTGACCCCGTTTAATGTAAAAAGAAAACAATAAGGAGTGTGTGGCTGAACAACAAAAAAGTCATCCTGCAATGGCCCAGGACTGAAAGTCTCCATCAGGTATAAGGCTGAATTTACGCTGGAACTCTGTCCTCTGTGACATTCTGGCCATTGTGAGACCCCATCCTCCGAGAGACCTATGATTTTATGGTGTCCGATTGGAAGGGGTGGTGTCTGCTCTGGGCACCATGGATGGCGTTAGTTGACCACCTTGGACAGTTTCTTGGAACCATGGGCAAAATAGAAGATGTGGTTATTGACAGAACCCTATCTTGTCTTTATTAGAGCCAGGAAGATGATCCCCTGGTGTACATACATAAAACTAGGAAATCATTTTTTAGTAATTTATTTCCAGATAATTTATGTTCTATAGTGGTCTTTTTAAAAATCGCAGTACAGCTGATAGTGACACTAATTAAGTGGAGCGTGGTGTCTTTGGCGCTTTGTAGTTCAGTGGAGACAGAGAGAGAGAGGGAGAAAGTTCAGCTGACGTCACCAGGAAGCGCTCCACTCACAGTGTTAAAAAGCAACATCTGTTCAGCTAAGGCCGGGAGTTCTCCTGTTAGCTCAAACCGACAAGAGACTGTTGTAATCCAAATGTTGCAAGTTCATGGCTGGCCACCAGCAGCTAACACAGTGCAAATCTGCGATCTGAGCTGGCTTGTGGTGTGAGTGCACAGCAGCAAAGTGGAGAAGTGGGGGCAGTTAGGGAGGACTGATACATATAAATTGAAGATAAGAGGATGAAGGATTTAGTGAGATCAATATTTTAAAGTGTTTGTCAACATATTGATGATAAAAAAAGGAATTCATGTAAAATACTACTTCTTGATTTACAATAATATTATATTCTGTACAACTTGTTGACACAGAATTTAGGATGCACTTTTAGGAATTGAGGGAAATGGAGCAGATAGGATGCATGTTATGAAAAATGTGATTTACGTAAACATGTAAAAACAACACAAAAAACAAGAGAATAAAAGCCAAATCTGACATCATTTCACACAGAAATCCAAAAATGGGCCGGACAAAATTACTGGCACCTTTTCAAAATTGTGGGTAAATTGTTTTATTTCAAGCATATGATGCTCGTTTGAACTCACCTGTGGCAAGAAACAGGTGCTGGCAATGTAGCAGTCACACCTGAAGCCAGTTAAAATGGAGAAAAGTTGACTCTGAGAAGATAGTGTAGTTGTTCAAGCAAAGAGGTCAATAACAAGGAACCTTTCTGTTGTGTGTCTGAGTGTGCCACACTAAGCATGGAGAACAGAAAAAAGAGCAGAGAATTGTCTGAGGACTTGGGAACAAAAATTTTGGAAAAATATCAACAATCTCAAGGCTACAAGTCAATCTCCAGAGATCTTCATGTTCCTTTGTCCACTGTGCGCAACATAATCAAGAAGTTCACAACACATGGCACTGTAGCTAATTTCCCTGGGCATGGACGGAAGAGATAAATTGATAAAAGACTGCAACGAAGGACGGTCCGAATGGTGGATAAACAGCCTCAATCAACCTCAAAACATATTCAAGCTGTTCTGCAGACTCAGGGTGCAACAGTGTCAGCTCAAACTATCCGTCGACATCTGAATGAAATGAAACGCTATGGCAGGACAGCCAGGAGGACCCCACTGCTGACACAAAAACATAAAAAAGTCAGACTGGAGTTTGCCAAAATGTACTTGAGGAAGCCAAAATTTTTCTGGGTGAACATCTTGTGGACAGATGAGACCAAGCTAGAGCTTTGAGGTAAAGCTCATCATTCTACTGTTTACAGAAAATGGAATGAGGCCTATGAAGAAAAGAACACAGTACCTACAGTCAATCATGGTGGAGGTTCTAAGATGTTTCAGGGATGTTTTGCTGCCTCTGGCACTGGATGCCTTGACTGTGTGCAAGGCATCATAAAATCTGAGGACTACCAAAAGATATTGGGGCGCAATGTAGGGCCCAGTGTCAGAAAGCTGGGTCTGCGTCAGAGGTCATAGTTATTCAAAAAGGACAATAACCCCAAACATACCTCTAAAAGCTGGAGAGTTCTGAAGTGGCCAGTAATGAGTCCGGATCTAAATCCGATTGAACACTTATGGAGCTCAAAATTGCTATTGGGAGAAGGCGCCCTTCAAATCTGAGAGACTTTAAGCAGTTTGAGAAAGAAGAGTGGTCGGAAATTCCAGTTGAGAGGTGTAACAAGCTTATTGATGGTTATAGGAAGCGCATGATTTCAGATTTTTTTTACCAAAGGGCGTGCAACCAAATATTAAGTTGAGGGTGCCAATAATTTTGTCCAGCCTGGTTTTTGAGTTTTGTGTGAAATGATGTCAGATTTGGCTTTTTTTCTCTGTTTTTTTGTGTTGTTCCAATGCACATAAAGGAAATAAACATGTGTACAGTATACCAAAACATTTATAATTGCAACAATTTTCTGGGAGAAATGGTGCATTTTCTGGGAAAATTCCAGGGGTGCCGATAATTTCGGCCATGAGTGTATCTCTGAAGGGTTCAATGGATGTGAAGTGTTAGTTGGTAGACTGTTTACCTTTATAGTTCTATTAAAAGATATGAAGTACAGTGCAAATTTGCTTATAATAATTTTTACTCTCCTATTTGTTACTCAAAAGTATTGCGAAGAGATGTGTCACAGTAACAGCGGTAAAATCATTATACAAGTGAATAATTGTGACTCATTTTGCATCAGTTAGCAAATCAAAGGGGCTGTTGGATGAACATAAATAAACATAAATAAAGAGATCTGTGGTGCACATTTCATTATTGTTCAACAATGGGTTTTGTTGTGGGGGAATAGTGTATTCTGTGGCAAGATTAGAGTTTCAAGTGTTTTGTTTTTTAACATGTCATTCTCATTTAGTTTCAGTATCAGTTTTTCTACCATCTGAATATCATGGTAGTATATTTCACAACTCTGATTTCATAAAATGTTTTCTATTCTACTGGAATGAATGGAGTTCAAAGAAAACAAAATTTAATTCCCACAGATAGTGATGTGAAATATCAAAAGGTCCAAGTAAAATGTTTTACCAACAGTACAGAGTACAAGGGACTAGGACGTGGCTGAGAAAGATAAAACTTGAAAAAAATACAACCATATGTAATAGGTTAAGTGGAATTTCATAATAACATTTTTTTCCACATCTAAATTCTACAAAAAATCACTGCATGATTTCACCAGCCTTACCAACTAAAAGCATTGCCAAGATATGTTTTGGCATCGAAAAAGAGGCACTGATGAAAATGCTATATGTTAAACAATGTTTCGGAAACTACAATAGACAAGAACTAAGAGGATTTGAAGATTTTTTTTAACTATAGACATCTACACTACCTTTCTTACAGCAAAATGTTTGTTAGGGAGTTTCACGGCTTTTAGGCAATGTACTATTTTAGAGGAACTGCCACAAACCACTGATCTTATTCTTTAAGTGGCATGTGAAGACTTAAATCATGGGGACTGATAGTTTATCAATGATTTTTTATAATTAAAAAAACAGCTTGTGTTGACTAATCTCTAAGTATCTAAGAGTCCACAACCTCACTGTCCTCTTAGTAAGTGGTAGTCAAAAGAGATCAAATTTCTTCAATTCCTGTTTGGTTAAGATCACTCCACTTCCTGTTAATTGTTTTTCTATCAAAATCTTGCAGTATCAATGCCATGATTATGTAGATATTTTTCAGCAATCTATACTCTATTGAACATCCACTGCACTGGCCCTGTGATTTTGTAACGGACTTGTTGCTTTATGCTCCTTGAACCAAGGGTAAAATCTGTACACTTCAAGTCTTGAATCTAAGGTGATTCAGGACTAAATAAGGGAAAATGTATATAATGGGTTAATTCTTCTTCCATTTATCTCTCTCAGAACGTTTTTTTTTCATTGTTTAAAAGAAAGAACATACTGTAAGACCTTATATAGATTTTGAAGTGATAGCTGCACTTACCATCAAAAAAATTATTCTTTTTCTTTGATTTCCTCATTATTAAACCAAGTTACAGGGTCAACAATAATCACTATATGATATCTCAGGAGTGACAATACTCTCGTCCATACACAGTATATGCTGCAGCAAGTGGAAGACAGCCTTTAGTAATAAGAACAACGATAACACTTACTTCTATAGCACATTCTCATAGAAAGGATGTGGCTTGAAGTGCTTTACAAGATGTCACAGAATTAATTGCATGCAAAGAAAAACAAGTTAAAATTAGGTAAGAATAATAGTGCATAAATAGTATGCTAAACATAAATAATGTACAGTTACTATATACTGTATATACTGTCACAAAAGCCACAAAGAGCCATAGCAAGGTTTGGGGCAGCCATCCGTATATTTGGTTTCCTGGCTGCAAATCGTTGTTTAAATGATAGCACTGATGTGTACAAAACCGATTTCAAAACAGCACTGAGGGAGTAGGGAAAAGGTGGAGATTTTTAACGGGGAAGACAGGAAGTGAGATCAAAGGGGTCGGGCTCATGAAAGTCTTCAACCATAGGTTCGAGCCCGGACGTGACATCACAGGGGCCGGAGCCGGTAAGGTCTCCTTCCATAGGCTCGGTCCCGGAAGTGATGTCAAGAGGGCCAGGTGGAATCTCCCGTGAATGGTCTACAGGAAAGGGAGAAAAGAGTCAGTACACTCTGCCACATCCCAGTTTGATTTGGAACTGCCCTTACTCAAGCCCTTTAGCTGTCTCCCTTGCGCACGTGTGTGACAATATATATTATTAAAAGAAATATTGTCCTCATTGTTTTTTAAGTCTCTGAATGCAAGTCTAATGATAAGGTCATATGGCCAAAAAATTAAAAAAAATCTAGTTAAGCTACAGAAAAAAACAAAATCTGCAGGGGTTCCAGGCCAAAAGATCTCCCAGACACCACTGGACATTCTACCTAACATAAATGTTCTTAAGTAGTTCTTTATTTTATTATTATTTATTTATTTATTTTCATTGTAGAGGATTTGTCACAGTAGATATTGAGGCAAACAGGGAAATCTGTGTTCATTCAAGCATATGACTTTTATCAGGTGGAGCAGAACACCACTACAGAAGAACCGGAAAAGAAACCAGAGAAAAGTAAAGATTAATGAATGCAGATTATGCATATCTAATTTATTAATGATAAAATTAAAATGTAGCTACAAAAAGGCTAATTTAAAACAGTGGGGTTTTAGGAGTTTTTTTTAAAGTGATCCATGGTGTTAGCCTGGTGTATCTTTATTGGAAAATTATTCCAGATTTTTTGTGGATAAACAGCGGAAGGCTGCGTCACCACTTCTTTTATACTTTGCTCTTGGAATAATAAGCAGACCACCATTAAAAGATCTAAAGTTATGACTTGAAATGTATGGGGACAAGCAACCCAAAGTATTGGAAGAAGCAAGTTTATCTGAGGCTTTATATACCATTAGTACTATTTTAAAATCACTTCTAAAGGACACAGGTAACCAATGCACTGATGCTTAAACAGGAGAGACGTGCTCAGATTTTCTTTTTCTACTTAACATTTTAGTACATCCCCTAAATATTACAAGTATCTTGTAATATGATTATGGTTTAACAAATTGTCTGATATTCTTCCAGCTGTTTGTTAATTATATTGCTTTGGATGCTTTGATGTGTACATTGATTATATATTAGTTTTTCTCAGAATTTACATTTGCATGAGCTACATATAAGAGAACTCTTGTCTCTTAATGTAATATATTTACAACTAGCAAAATACCCGCGTTTCGCAGCAGCGAAGTACCGCCTTAAAATTTTTATTAAGAAGAAAATTAAACCTTTTTAAACTGAGGGAAAATATACCAATAATCATTTGTTAAGGATCTCTTTGTATGCCACATTTTGAGTTCGGCCCTCCGGTTATAATATGATCAAGCTGTGCGCTGAGCTTACTCTTGAGCATGCAAAGTACCGTTGGCCACGTGAAAAGCAATCTTGCCTCAGATCTCACAGCTTGGATTGTTCCTGTCATAATCGGTTTGAGTTTCATGGTTTGTTTCAATTACAACAGTATTTGCAGGACTTGTGTTGAAGTGACATTTGGCATCTGTCAAGCGTTGTAAGTACACAACCGGTTTCATCGATAACTTCACATCCAGCTTTTGAGAGTTTAAACATCCACAAACATCAAAGTGTCCACTACTGAAATCGCCATCTGTGAATCTAAGATGTTTAAGAGGCATTGGCGGTTGTCGAAACGTGTAAAATATTTGGCCATTTCGGTACACTTGAAAGCAACAACCGAACAATTCAGCGGCAGCCATCAACTCACATGCAGAACCATAGGTGACGGGCTTAGGCATTTCACTCTTATAGTGGTCCTGTGTAGTATAATTATCTCCTGTACCGTCATTAGTCCACACCTTGAACCTGTCCCAGTCATTCAATACATAAAATACAATGTTCCTCCAGATATCAAGAGTGAGCCTAACAAAGAGAATGGAAAAGGTAGGTGCCATCTCCGGGCATGGAAACCACTCGGTAAGTGACAGTTCTTTGATCGATGGTGATCACCTTGATAGACATGTTAATGGGGGTACGGTTTGAACGATAAAGGAAATGGGTACCTGAACAATTAAAGTAAGTCTAAAATACCTACACAATAACTACAATCGTAATAAACGAACAATAAAACAGAGGAGAAGCCGTGGATTAAATAAAAAGGCTGTAGTTATCAGAAGGGAGACGTGAATCCCGTGGCGAAGCAAGGAAGGGAGTGTAGAGACCGGAGCGATGGATGGCCTTATATAGGCAGGCAGCCAACAACATGGGAGGTGTTGGGATGGGGGACCCAACGGCGCCTTACACGGTGACTGAGCTGCAGGCTATGGACGTATATATGTACGTAAGTAGGATTCAATTAGCGTTGGGAACCCTCGTACCAAATTTCTAGAAGATGGGCCCATAAGTAACAAAGACCGTTGGAAAGTTCAATATGGCGGCCGACAGTGGCGTCATACCACCGAAATAAGTACGTACATTTGTTTCGGTTAGTGCAGGGAAGCCGCCTACCAAATTTCGTGAAGATGGGGCCATAAATAAGAAAGTTCAACGAACGGTTTTGATCGCTATGACCGTTACGTGTAGAATTTCGAAATGAAACCTGCTTAACTTTTGTAAGTAAGCTGTAAGGAATAAGCCTGCCAAATTTCAGCCTTCTACCTACACCGGAAGTTGGTGAGTGAGTGATGAGTCAGTCAGTCTGTGAGGGCTTTGCCTTTTATTAGTATAGAAGTCTGATAAATACTTTATGTTTCACACTGCAGCCTAAGGCTGGACTAAACCAATGTTTCACTACTCAGAAATTGAAATTCTTTAATTAAACAAGTGCATAAAGTTTTGTGATACTGTAGGTCAGTTTTTTTCCAAGCCAAAAAAGAAGACACAAAAAAAAAACTCTGTGGAAGGGGAGGTCAGATGGAGAGTGGTGTCCCCCTTGGAGCTGTTCCCTGTGTAAGTGCTTGTGTTTGTAATTACAGTTTTTCCATAATGTGCATGGCATGGCCACTCACCTACAGTATCCTCATTGTGGGTTCATCTGATGTTTGCTAAGAATTAAATGTTAGGTAAGGAAAGGAAGAGAATTCGTCCACATTGTAAAAAACCAGGGTAAATTGACAGTTATCTACAATCAGACTGGATAGATGCCTAAAAGGAATACATTTCTGGAGAAATATGGACATGTGGTATCTCTACTGACAGGGTCAATTACTTCCCCTACTAAAATGTGTTCAAATATACTCGGTTTAACACTGTGGACTCAAGACACATTTCAGAAAATAACTTTGGAACTCATTCTCTGACATCAAGATTGCATACAACCATTTTAATTTAAAATTGGACTCATCAAACAAAAGTCAAGGTGATCTTATCTGAAAGATTTAAGAATATAGGAACATTTTGTCCATGTGCTTATTTTTTTAAAATAAATAATTCTTTGAACAAAATATAAAGAAAAAGATTACTTGAAATTGGTTAACAAAAAACAGTAACCACAATGTATTGGTACAATGGTCACAATCTAAATGCAAATAACTAGAGACTAGTCAAAAGCTAAAAACAAAATTAATTGCAAAAATATACAATAAACGTACAGAAGAATCAAATAAGCCCAAATAACAGAACTGTTAACAACTAATTGCACAACAAAGTGGCCGTGGCAGCAGGTGACCTTCAGGTAACTGCAGTCCTAATAACCACAGCGCCTGAGGACTGTGAATTAATTAGAAGCCCAATCCCTGTAATTAAAAAAAAAAACACAAAAAGGGCAAGGAATCAGAAAGAATTAGAGAAATAAAAACATCAAAAGAAAATATAATAGGAACAGCAAAAGTCCTGAAAATGTACCATCTTGACATATATTGAATATTGTAAAATTTAAACATTATTAGTCTGTTCTTTTATAAACTAGTTCTTCCTGTTCATTTTAGGATACATCTTGCTTTTCAAGTTTAAACATTAATATAACCATAAGGAGAAAAATAGTTTCAGCATAAGACCATGATACAGAAAATAATACACAGTTTCCTGTAAAATGTTAACACTCTGTAATCATAGTGTAAGGAAGAATTTCACTGTACTCTGTGCGTGTGAACCCATAAATGTATTTGAATATATCAAATATCACTAGAAGAAAGTAATCATAATTGAACAAGACTAAGATAAAAATAGAAAAACAACAAAAAAGCTACACACTTTCTCAAAAATGTGTTAGTGTTTGAAGTGCTGTAGAATAACATATTTTTTATATCTTGTAGCTAGCATAGAAAAACAAGAACCACAAAGTCAATACACAGAGGATGGGTACAGTTACAAAGAATAGCCTTGATTTTCTGTAAGACGGTATAATCCTGCTACTCTGACAAACAACGTCATTTAGTGTAATTCGACATATTATCCACATCCAGACTGCCAACTAAGATAAATCAAGTAGTCCATAATGATCATTCCTCATAAACCCTATGCAATGCTATCCATAGGGGCAAAGTCTCAAATGAAATTTAGACACTTTGGCATGTGATGTCATCACAGCACCATTATATAAGATGGCAGCACACACACAGCACCCAAGCATTGGAAGATCTCTCGAAGAAAACCAGCACATTGTTTGCAGTAGTGAGGGCTAAGGATTTCAATTTTGATGCTCAGTTTTCTCACAATTATTTTTTGTATTCATGTTTACTGATGATCGCTTCTAGTTTGTCGTAAAAGACAGAGTCCATTTCCCAGACCTTTTCTTATAAAACATGATTCCTTTGTTTTGGCCTTTTCCACCTATCATAAAAGTCATATGTAAGGAAGATATTGAACTTTTTACTAAACTCTGTTTGAAAAGCATTGACATGCAACAATGCATTTTTTAAAAAGTATCTGTTGGGGGATTCCATAGCCCCCCAATCCCCTCGTGGATCTTCTGGATGGGTCACATTGAAAGAAGCATTGAGAGAGTTGAAGGTGGAGAAAGTGCAGAAATAATCAACTGGTATAGGTTATAAGAAGAGTTAGAATATAGTTCAGGTAAGTAGTGATGGTTTGTATTTAAACTGTCTTTGACTTGCTAAGACTAAGAACCTGTGTTTGTGTCCCAGGTGCCCATTTGGGACAACTTGTGACAAAGACACTGCACATAAGAATAATCTTAATGCATATCTATCAGTCCAGACACTCCCTATCTATCTAACAGAGTACCTTTCGTGTCTCTTTTTGAAGAATAAAAGACTCGCTCAGGTTCTACAGTCATAATAACAAAGCAAATGAAATTGATAACAAACCAACCACTAATCTTTTGTGTCAAGGATTTTGCCAGCTTTTGTCAATAAAGGTGAATTTGTTTATTATGTGAAGTGGCACAGTTTTTAGCAGTTTAATCTCACAGTTCCAGGATGTCAGTTGTAGCCCATGTCTGTCACAGCAGAAGTTTCTCCATATGTTTGTGTACATTTTATTTTGAAATATCAGATTCCTCACACATTCTAAAAATATACCCTCTCACTGAAATAAAATTAGTAATAAATATGGGTGAGTGAATTTTAGTACAGTGTAGAATATTAGTTACCAATAATAACAGGGTCCTGGTATTGAATCCTGACCTGGATACTCACTGCATGTGTGAAGGTTGCAAATTCTCCCTTTGTCTGAGTGGGGTTTCCTCCAGCATTCCAAATATTTGCAAGTTATGTTAAGTGGCACCTCCCTATGAATGACAGTGCATGTGTGTGCCCTGTGGTGGACATGAGCTATGTCCAAAATTGAATTTCATCTTGTGTATAATACTGCTGGGAAATCACTGACTGCATGTTAGCCTACACTTGATAAATGGGTGAGAGAAAGGATGGATAGATTTTAAGGTGAATGCACCACAGTGACCTAAATACACAGCGCTAGGGCAAAATATTTTGAATTATCTATACTGCAACAGGTAAGCATTGTTGATGGGCAGGAACCACCACACACATCAGACTTACATAGCAGAAGTATTGCAATGAGGCATATAATCCTAGTCACTAGCATCAAACTTCTGAGTTCCAAGTGGTCAAATATAGTCAAAAGTACAACCCAAGGACCACTCATTTACCCTATAAAGAAGAAATAACCTCTGTTAATGGCAATGGTCTTGTACTGTATATATGATTGATTGAAAGTGAAAGGTTTAGAGTTGCCTTTTTCAATACGTGAAACAAGAGATTTAGAGATTTAAGTTTAAGGAAATAGCAATGCTTCTGAAAAGGTACCCCGACCCTGACAAGTATATGCTTGACCTAAATTGTCCTTGCTGTTTTCAAGACACCCAATGCATTCTGTTACTTGGCCGCTTCCTTAGAGCCAGTCATATGCCTGAATGGTATCATTTGACAAAGTGTGTTTTCTTAAGCTTACACTTTGTTCACTCTGTCGGCCACTCTTTAACATTTGTTATTCTTAAAGGAACCTTTGATAATGAATAACCCTAAATGATTTATTTTGGATCACAATACTGAAGGTAGGACTCTGGCAAACTGTCTTGACCTTCCTATTATTTAAAGTGTGTTTACATATTTACACTAGTTAGTGACAGTTTATTTTCCGTCATGTGCCCTTCGAGTCCGAATCACCTGCCTTTTGGATACGTGTGTGCTAACTAAGCAGCCTTTCCCATTGTACCTTAAAGAACAAAGGGAGTTAGAGAAGCAGGGATGAAGTTGTTTGAAGTAGCAATTTAATCTTGTGGCTAAGAATACTAGTCCAGTGTGAAATTCCAGCAATTTTACTTTGCACCAATTTTTTTTTCACATTATTACCACTTATTTACTATATTTTAGTTGTATATTTTAAAGAAATGTATTGACTTGTTTAACAGTAAGTGTATAGTGAGACACTGGACCTTAAATAGTATGGTGCTTGGTTCAGTTCCTTTCCTCTCCTCATTGTGTGACCCTGAGCAATTTAATAACCCTAACCCTAACCCTAACCTGCTTCTGATCTAGCTACCAAAAATATTCAAGTAAACTTTAAGTAAACTGTAATTATTCAACTGTTGCCAGTGAGGGTGTATAGAAGAAAATACCCAATGGTTGACTGGCATCCCTTCCAGGGTTAATTCCGGCCAAGTACGGAGAGTTTCCAGCAACATTTTAATGAATCCAGTGGGTTTACAAAAGGGGTAGAATGGTATATTCTTATTATTTTTAATGTTCAGTAAGTCTTTTGAAAATATTTCTGCTTCTTATACTTCTTTCAGTGCATCTATGCCAAGTCACTTAGCCATGATAAAAATGATGAAGTAAGCCTCATAATATAAAAGATGTAATATTTACATGAAATTGATTTGACATTTAGAAAAGGAGTGTGGGCTTAAGCAGGCCAAACATTTGATAAGATAACATCAACATAAAGCTGGCGGCGCACTCTTGACACCCAATTGATTTGTCCGCTGGCAGCTGTGCAACAAACACCCATTGGTGGGCCAATAAATGCACACACACAGATGTATTTAAACACGTGTGTGCCATACTTTTTACCATTCGAAAACTATCAGGTATACAAAATTACGTAGTATATATAACCACGCCATTTATATGCATCTTTAAAAAATGCACCTATTAAACTCTAAGGCATAGTGTAGACCATAAGCTTTCTACATAGAATATAAACTTTGGCATATATTTAATATTTAGTAATATTCCATGCACAGTTACTTCCTTCTAAATAGTAACTGCACTGGGTTGGGTGTTGCAGACCTTAACTAGAGAAAGTGTTCAATAAGCTTTTTGTTTATCTTGCACCCTACACTTAGCAAAGGACATTCACTGAATGCCAAAACCTTCCAGAAAAGGCATCCCTAAGCATTAGAAAAAGAGGAAAGTAGCATTTGTAAAAGACATATAAAAATGAAGGTAGAGAGAACCCGACTGCAAGGGCTTGTCTACTTTCTTAATTATGAATTATTTCCTGCAAAAAAAGCATATACTTCCCTGTTTGGAGTGACTGAATTTGTTTAATTGTTATCCAGAATCTGTCTGCTTTACAGTTTAAAATGAGTTTCAATTCTAAAATTTAGCTTATTTAATCTTATGCAGGGCAAGTACATTCTGACATTTGGAACTAGCAATAAAGCTGAATTGGCTAAATAAGGAGATAAAAAGAATTAGCAGAGGAAAAAAATGTATGTATGATATCCAAGACTCCATCGCTAATTACAGGATATATAAGTAAAAGTAAAAAGGATATTAGGGAAGCTAAAATCAAGATATACAGAAATATTGGAGAAAAGGTGAAACATTTCCCAAATTTTCTTCTATTTTAGTAGTAAACGAACAGTCAAGGAAGAGTGGAAGTGTATCACAAAAAATGAGGGGAGTTAAAATATACAGATAGCAAGATGGCTAATGCTCAAAACTTGCATTTTTCTGAGGTGTTCATATGTGAAAGAGTGGATAAAAACCCAACAGTTATAGAGACTACTAAACAGGCACTTAGAGCTTGTAGAGGGAGAAGTACTGTTCAGATTAAATATGCTGAAATCTAACAAATCACCAAGATCAGATAATATTTATAGTTGTGTGCTTAAGGAGGTTAGTGAGTACATATATAAACCCTTGATGCACTGGGAAAATGCCCAAGAACTGGAAAATAGCAAATATTATTCTGTTATATAAAAAGGGTGAATGGGCAGATCTAAGTAACTATAGGCCAGTAAGCTTAACATGTCTCAAAGGTAAATTAATGAAAGATTTTGCATTACATGGCAGGATTACAAGCGTTAGTAAACAGATATGATGGATTCAAATGGAAGAGGTCTTTTCTTACTAATAAGCTGGAATTCTATGAGAAAGCAACAAAAGAAGTGGGAGTTCAGGGCATAGTGTATATAAGGATGGAAAACTGCCCAAAACACAGGAAGCAAAGGGTTATAATGCGAGGAACCTCATCAGATTTAGGTGATGTTAAAAGTGCTATCCCTCAAGGATCAGTACTGAGAATGCTGCTATTTTTTCTTCTTCTTTCATCTGCTCCTGTTAGGGGTTGCCACATTAGATCATCTTCCATATCTTTCTGTCCTCTGCATCTTGTTCTGTTACACCCATCACCTGTATGTCTTCACTCACCACATCCATAAACCTTCTCTTAGGCTTCCTCTTTTCCTCTTCCCTGGCAGCTCTATCCTTAGCATCCTTCTCCCAATATACCCAGCATCGCCTCTCTACACATGTCCAAACCAAAACAATCTCGCCTCTCTGACTTTGTCTCCCAACCGTCCAACTTGAGCTGACCCTCTAATATACTCATTTCTAATCCTATCCATCCTCGTCACACCCAGTGCAAATCTTAGCATCTTTGAATCTGCTACCTCCAGCTCTGTCTCCTGCTTTCTGGTCAGTGCCATTGTCTCCAACCCATATAACATAGCTGGTCTCACTACCGTCCTGTACACCTTCCCTTTGACTCTTGCTGATACCTGTCTGTCACAAATTACTCCTGACACTCTTCTCCACCCATTCCACCCTGCCTGTGCTCTCTTTTTCACCTCTTTTCCACAATTCCCATTACTCTGTACTGATGATCCCAAGTATTTAAACTCATCCACCTTCGCCAACTCTACTCCCTGCATCCTCTCCATTCCACTGACCTCCCTCTCATTTACACACATGTATTCTGTCTTGTTCCTACTGACCTTCATTCCTCTCCTCTCTAGAGCATATCTCCTGCTTTTTTTAATATATATATAAATGATTTGGACAAGAATATAAATAACAAGGTGGTTAAGTTTGTAGATGACACCAAACTACACAGAAGAGCAGATTCTAGATTCAGCCAAATAATTTCAGAGGGACTTGGACAGCATACAAGAATGGGCAAATTTGTGACAAATTAAATTAAATGTAAGTAAATTTTGGGTATTACATATCTTATCTATAAATGTCTACGCGCAGAAGTGTGTGTGTGTCTGTCTGTCTGGCGCAGAAGTGAGATGTGGAGAAACATAAGCGAGGCCAGCACTTTGGCAAAACGAAACCTCCGAAGAAAGAGTCACTCACTTAGCCGCTAATACAGAAGTGAGGCGAGTACATCGGCAAAACTGTATGCCTTTTACTTTTCCTTCTGCTGATAATACACAAGTGATGTGAGCACGTCAGCAAAATGAAACATCCTAGGAGAGAGATGCCCAGAGTAGTTCTTTTCAATTACCTGACATCTCTACATTTCAATTTTTTTCTGACAATTTCAATAGTTTTTAGGACCCCAGGCTTTTTACAGCTTGGGCTTACACAGCTAGATGAAATAAAAAGGTTAACATGAATACACAATGAGAGGACACAAACTTAAAAGTACCATTATGAGAAAGACTAAGACATCATCCTGGACTCATCTCTTTTAACATCCAGACAGTGCACAGAAGCCACACAGTACACAATGCGTAGAATACATGTCAAAGAAAGTTGTGCTTAAGCTTTCTAACCCACTAGTGAAGCTGCTCCTGGAGTAGTGTGCGTGATTGTTTTGGTCTCTAGGCTACAAAAAAGACATTGCAGCACTAGAGAAAGTCCAGAGAAGAGCGACTAGGTTGATTCTTGGACTGAGATGTAAGAAAACATGTAAAGATTAAAGGAGTTGAATCTTCTCAATTAAAGTAAAGAAGGTTAAAAGGTGACATGATTGAAATGTTTAAAATTAAAAAAAGGAATTAGTACAGTTGATCAAAGCTGTTACGTTAAAATGAGCTCAATAAGAACACAGGGGTACAGTCTGAAACTTGTGAAAGTAAAATTTCATACAAATGTTAAAAAGTTTTTCTATACACAGAGAACTATAGACTCATGGAACAAGTTACCGAGTTATATGGTAGACAGCAGGGCTTTAGAGACATTTAAAACTCAACTTCACAGAAATTGGTTGGATAGCATTGGACTGAGTTGTCTGTTCTCCCTTAAATTTTTCAGATATTTTTAAAGATTTCTTATTTGTTGTAAATTATTTTTTTTTATTAATGCTGCCATCTCATAGACTAAAGATATCCTGACTCTGGTGATATATTCCATATATTCCTATAGGTGAAGTAAAATTGATATAGTCTAGATATGGTAGTCAGGGGCTGACTCAAGTTGCTTCCCTTATTAAAACAAACAAAAAATCATAACTTTCTATTTAGAGCTTGTAAACGCAAAGATCCATCTATATATATAATTCACTAAGGGCATGCAAGACACTGAGCGCAAGCGAGACACTAAGGGCACGCAAGACAGTGAGCGCAAGCAAGACAGAGCCCCACCCGCCAACTCTAAGATCATGGGATACGCTTGACAGAGCCCCGCCTGCCAACTCTAACCCTTCTACCGCGTCATGGGTTACGCATGACAGAGTCACGCACGCCAATTGTAACCGTCCACCCGAGTCCAGCGTCACTCTCGCGGCACGCAACAACTCATCAAACACAGCCACAGTCGCTTTCGTCTGTGCAAAAGTCCACATGCACCTCTAAGCCATGTTGACTTTACACTGCACGCAAGACAGAGAGCCATGATCGCCAACTCACAGAGCCCCGCCCGCCAACTCTAACTAAGGGCAAGCGAGACAGAGAGCGCACGCAAGACAGAGAGCCCCATCCACCAACTCTAAGACCATGGGATACGCACGCATTTAGTGTATAAATGGATATAAGTAATTGCATGTAAACGATTCACCAAAATCTGTTGTATGTAAACGATACTGTTTAAAACATTGTTTTTTCATCAGAAAACCCGGTTTCCACGTCTACCTGTATTAGTTTTTAATTAGTGTATTAATTTTAGTTTAAATGGCACTTTTACCACTCGCAATAGGGCGGACGCGCTGACTTATCGTGTTGGCTGGGTAACACAGTGAATGCGGCGTCTATCTTAACATGTCTATGTTTTCCGTAGCCTGCTACAGGAAGGTACTCTCTCGACCATTGGCATTGGTTTCGCTCCTTGCTATTTTTGTTATAATGCGACGGTGGTTTCCTAAGCCTTTGTTATACTGAATTCCTTTCTCACCGTTTTCCGTTCCTATTCTTACATGCTACGGCGGGCTTCGGCTAGTTAATTATAAATCTAAAGTAGCAAGCATGAATGAGTTTGGACCAGGCTATTCAGTTTCATTTCTATGCACTTTTTAAAGATTTTGGTTGCTGTTACCTGGTTAAGAGGCAGCAATTTATTTCTGGCTGACCTTAGTCCCAGTTTTTCTGTAATCCCTACAAGATGGTAATAAAGGAAAAGCGTACTTTGGCACAGTTTTTTGCTGCTTGTAGGAGTGAGAAACAGCAACCCCTAAATGGTTCAATCAGTAACTTGAAATGAGACACAAAAAATAATAACACATTTCTCTAGTTGTACAGTAACATGTCAAAGGTGGTGTATTAATGCTAATTATTAATTACATATGAGTAGGTTTTAGTAGAGCGCAACCATGACAGAATGCATTTCATCAATGAACGTTTCTGTCGGAACATATGCATACCTGCTATATATCTTCCTCAAGCAGTTTGCTACTGGTTTAGACTTTGATTAGATCCTAATTCATTAGATTTCAGTCTATATGGGGCTCTCATTAAATGTTCCCTTCTCTGTGGGAGAGATTTCGCAACTCATTAGACGCTGCATTACAGCACCAACAAGTTTGAGAACATATGTGGAATAAAATCTTCCAGAACTGAAATCCATTCACATTTATATATATATAGGGTGATCTTACTGGCAGAAAAGGCTATGGTCTTGAATTAAACAGGTTTGAAATTGTATACATAGGCGTGTACTATGCCACCACGCATGGCACCAGTGCCTCAGCCTAAATGTTTGGGCTGCGACTGGAGGTTGGTGACATGCAATCACTGTCTCAGTCACTCTCACAGCTGACACTGCATTCACGTACTATGGTTCAATCGACTTGCCGTGTCCATTGCTCACATATCTTCTCTTAAGCTTAAGATTGTGAAATAGTTGTAAAAAGCAAAAAGCCGTTCCTTTCAATGTGAAACTTGAAGTGGTAAAAGATAGATAGATAGATAGCAATTCATTTTTCCCCCAATGTTATTTGTTTTTACAGGAGCTCAATAAATAAAATGAATAAATGTTACTATATTATGACAAACATACCAGAATGACTAAAAAGAAACAAAATCAAAAAGAAAAAAAAATTCTGACTTGTCTAAGGATAAAAAGAGCTGTCACAGTCATTAATGGTATTTAAGTGTTTGCATTATGAAAATTACCCTTATAAAGTGATTTTAAGGAATGGAATATCTTTGCTAAGAGAGAGAAAATTGTATTAACTAAATCAGTCTAGTATGATAAGTGTATTTAGCCTGGTAATGAAAGAGTAAGTACACTGGAAATGTAAAATAGAGCAATACTTAGGCAAGAGTGGAAATTAACCAGAGGGTTCATTTTTGCTTTTTGGTAGTGGCAAGATAATGCCTTTGATTCATCACCCCTCATTTTATGTATAACACTTTGCATTTATACTGTAACTTGCATTTACCAGTGTTTTTGTACGTGCCACACAGTGTTAGGGCCGATTTATACTTCACACTCAGAACGCGTACGCACCGCATCATGGCTGCCACGCGTTCCCAGCATTCATTTCACACATCCTCTGTGCAGGTCCTCAAAAATTAACGCGACGCATGCGTGAGTTGCAGTACCGTGTCATTACGATCGGGAATATGCGACGCTTGAATATAAAAGCACCACGAATGCATCTGTATGTCAGCATTTTGCTTCACCACATCGAAGCATTCATCCCATAGGATCTGCATAGAGGCTTTCTGTCACATGTAAATAGTTCCCGAATGTAATGACACGATACATTTTAAAAGTCTCACATACCATCTTTTGTGCCGTCTTTTTTATTTTCTTATTTTTGCAACTTAACAACAGCAACATAATGTATAGCGTTATATCTGAACCACTGAGAAAAAATAAAGGACACGGTGAAAACGTGTATTTTTGTGATTAAAGTGGAAATTTCGACTTTAATCTCAAATGTCCACTTTAACCTCATAGTTTACTTTATCATTAAAGCAGACCGTGAAATGTCATCCCAGTTTTTAATCTGAGGACCTGACAGAAGCGGAAAGCAGCAATAGATCACCACATAGAACACGACATGTATGATATTCCAACTCTCTGCACATTTAGAATCTTTAGATTTACACTTGATATCACTTTCATGATGAAATGCATTAAAGTGTGTATGTTACATTTTACATATAATTTCGTTTAAATAATGAATACTGTTAATTACACCCATAGGGGTGTCACGGTGGTGGAGCAATAGCACTGCTGTCTCGCAGGGAGTTATGTTGCTGGTATTTCCTGCTTGTATTCCACACTGTGCTCCGGTTTCCTTCCAAAGATATGCAGATTTGGGGATTTGGTGCTGCTAAAATGACGCTAGTGTATGTGTGTGCTTGTATTCACCTTGCGATGAGCTGAGGCCTCGTTAAGGGACTGTTTCTCACTCGTGCCCAATGCTTGCTGGAATGGAGACATCCCTGGATTGATGGATTTAATCAATAAACATCATTTTCAGAGATATTGCGGTAAGGTGTCATCAGAATTTAATAGGCGTTCTAGGCAATTCATAACACAAAGAAGCCGAACATGTTCTCACCGTGATAATATCTTGCACTGCCACCTGGTGGATTCCTCCAAATTTACGTAAAGTACGCACGCAAGTATGAACACTACAACGCTTGCGTAGCAGGAGCGTCCGCTGCAGCATGCGTCGCGTCGCGTGAAGTATATCTCCGGCCTTAGCCACAAAACCAATGGTGAAATGTGAATCTATATGTTTAAAGTCCTGCTATGTAGTTGTTCTTACTGCCTGGACTAGATGAATTGTAGGACAAAGGCTGCAGACTTTGCAGTATCAAACAGAAATGTTTTATCCTGCCCTGATTAATATTGCTAACTATAGTTTATGAAAATGACAAACTAAGTTATCTAGTAATGCTGGTAAACAATGTGTGTACAGCATGCATAATTTGAGAACTATGCTTTTATAGTAGCAATAAAAATACTGGATGTTAAATAAATCTAAAGTAAACATGCCAATAGGTATCAGTAGCCTGCAGCTTTGAACTCCATGGTTCAAACAGAAGTAATACAGAACATGCAGGAATGGAACTTACAGGAAGTGTACCTTTTCTTGTGACCAACAAACAGCTGTGGATACAGTAGCCTCAACAGAACTTGAAATACAACACCCTGGGAGAGGTATTGCCATCTCTACTTCTAAGTGCTGCAGCTGAGACAAATCTTCTTGAATAAATGCATATTGTATCTTTTTACTTTTCAGTTGGGCTATATAAAAATAAGGAAAGTTCTATGCAGGCCAGTTTTTACTGTAGCTTGGGAATTGGCAAGTCCTTTAAGTAATTAATTCTACAAAACACAGGTCTAAAGACATTTGTTAAAGTTGTTTATGAAAACAATAGGTTTTCATTGTGCCCTCTGGACATATCAAATTGTAGTTTCTATAATTAACAGTATATTGTAAATTATAGTACAACACTATAGTACAAAATACCAAATTTGAGCATATGCAGGTATTTCTCTTTTTGGCACATCATGGTTTCTACGATCTACTATTAAGCCAAGATCAGTTGGAAAGAAAAGAGACAGTCAAGCAAGCCTAGTTATCCGGTGCCGCCGTGAGTGGCAGCCATTCCAGCAGCTCCGTGTATGACTTTATCTTTTTACCTTTTTTTCTCTATTTTTCTCTATTTCACTGATCACTTCTACCACTTTCTTTTATGTGGAATCACTCCCTGGACACGTTTTACTATTTTATTTATTTTGTTTACTTTTTTTTTACTATTTTTACTACTTGACATGGATTCTTACACTCCGAGACTCGCCTATTCAGGTAGTCAACTTCAAGCACTGAGAAGAAATGCCCACGCCGGTGTGGTTCCCTATTTACCTGACGAGGTAAGAAAATGATATATTGGGGCAGCCGAGCCGGCGCTAAGATAAAAGTCAAGCGGCTTGCGAGAAAGTGGCGCTATAAACCTTCGGTGCCTTCTGTGATCCTGGGAAATGTGAACTCACTACCAAATAAGATCGACGAACTAGCTGTGCTGGTGAAAAATGTCAGAACCTACAGAGAATGCAGCTTGCTGTGTTTTAGTGAAACGTGGCTAACAACTACCATCCCAGATGCTAACGTGGAGCTACCTGGGTTTAGCACAGATAGAGCGGACAGAGAGGCAAATACCTACAGTAAGAAGAAAGGAGGGGGTGTCGCTCTCTATTTCAATACAAAGTGGTGCAACTCAGGACATATAAACGTTAGAATCTACACTTGCTGCAGGGACATCGAACTGTTGGCCGTAAGTTTGCTTCCCTATTACTTGCCCAGAAAGTTTGGACACGTCATTGTTGTTATTGTTTACATCCCCCCTCGGGCGAACATGGAGATAGTGGGTGACGTCATCCATTCCACAGTTGCTAAGTTACAAACGCAGCACCCCGAGGAGCTTGTGCCAATAGCTGGAGACTTTAACCATGTGACGCTGGACAAAACATTACCTGCCTTCTCCCTGTATGTGGATTGTAACACCTGGGGAAATAGGACTATCGACCTACTGTATGCAAACATTAAAGACGCATACAGCGCCACCCCACTGCCTGCGCTTGGGAAAGCAGATCATAACCTGGTTCTTCTTTAGTCTCATTACAAACCAAGAGTGAAGGCACTACCTACAACCAAACGATCATTCAGGAAGTGGTCCCCTGAGGCAGAGTAGGCTCTGAGAGACTGCTTGGGGACTACAGACTGGGATATACTGCAGGGGTCACATAGTGAGAACATTGAAGAGGCTGTTGACTGCACAACTGATTATATCAACTTCTGTATGGACATTGTAGTTCCAGTAAGAACAATACGCTGCTATGCTAACAACAAGCCATGGATTACAAGTGACATCAAGGGCCTTTTGAACCAGAAGAAAAGGGCTTTTAAAGGCGGTGATCAGCATGAGCTCAAGTGCGTGCAGAAGGAACTCCGAGCGAAGGAGCAGTACAGGAGAAAGCTGGAGCAGAAGTTGCAGAATAACAGCATGAAGGAAGTGTGGGATGGGATGAAGATCATCACTGGCTTCAGCTCGAAGCAGTTCGCATACCAGGAGAAGGTGGGAGCAGAGGATGCCATCATCTATATGTTACACTGATCCCTCTCCCACTTAAACAGAGGCAGTGGTGCTGTAAGAATTATGTTTTTGGACTTCTCTAGCGCCTTCAACACCATCCAACCTCTGCTCCTTAGAGACAAGCTGACAGAGATGGGGGTAGATTCACACCTGGTGGCATGGATCGTGGGCTAGCTTACAGACAGACCTCAGTATGTGTGTCTCAGGAACTGCAGGTCTGACATTGTGGTCAGCAACACAGGGGACTGTACTTTCTCCGGTCCTGTTCAGCCTATATACATCAGACTTCCAATACGATTCGGAGTCCTGCCACGTGCAAAAGATCGCTGACGACACTGCTATTGTGGGCTGCATCATGAGTGGGCAGGAGGAGGAGTATAGGAAGCTAATCAAAGACTTTGTTAAATGGTGCGACTCAAATCACTTACACCTGAACACAGCAAGACCAAGGAACTGGTGGTGGATTTTAGGAGGCCCAGGCCCCTCATGGACCCCGTGATCATCAGAGGAGACTGTGTGCAGAGGGTACAGACCTATAAATACCTGGGAGTGCAGCTGGATGACAAATTGGACTGGTCTGCCAATACTGATGCTCTGTGTAAGAAAGGTCAGAGCCGACTATACTTCCTTAGAAGGTTCAACATCTGCAATAAGATGCTGCAGATGTTCTACCAGACGGTTGTGGCGAGTGCCCTCTTCTACGCGGTGGTGTGCTGGGGTGGCAGCATAAAGAAGAAGGACATCTCATGCCTGGACAAACTTGTTAGGAAGGCAGGCTCTATTGTAGGAATGAAGCTGGACAGTTTAACATCTGTGGCAGAGCGACGGGCACTAAGCAAACTCCTGCCAATCATGGAGAATTCACTGCATCCACCGAACAGGATCATCTCCAGACAGAGGAGCAGCTTCAACAACAGACTGCTGTGACTGTCCTGCTCCACTGACAGACTGAGGAGATCGTTCCTCCCCCACACTATGCGACTCTTCAATTCCACCCGCGGGAGTAAATGCTAACATTATTCAAAGTTATTGTCTGCTTTTACATGCATTTTCATTACTCTTTAATTTAATATTGTTTTTTTGTATCAGTATACTGCTGTTGGATTATTTGAATTTCCCCTTGGGAAATAATAAAGTATCTATCTATCTATCTATCTATCTATCTATCTATCTATCTATCTATCTATCTATCTATCTAGTTTTATATCCAGACTGAAAAATGAGAATAATTAGCAGTTATGAACCAGACACTACTGATTCATGATGACATAATAGTCTGAATTTTTTTCTGAAAGACCTAAGCTAAGACAAATGAGACTCAAGGACACAGGTACAAGGCCTAGAACAGAGGAGGAACAAAGAACACAAGAGACATTTTAAAGACTGTAGTATCACTCAAACATGAGCTCTCGAGAGTTAAACACATCCATCTTAAATATAATGACCAGTTAACAAATGGTTGCAGTTGTACGATGAGCTAGGGCACCACATCAAACCACTAGCAAGCATAAATGAGCTCCCTGGGCCAGACTCACCCCTACCTGATATCACAGCCACACAGTTACTACCTTTCCAAGAAAACTGACAGTATCTGAACAGGAACTGTGAAAACCAAGTGGTAGCAGTTGATGCCAGTGCTTTGGAATTAAATTCACATAACATATCAAAGGGGAAACTCCAGAGTAGAAACAATAGGTGAGGATAATCCATCGTTTAGGACAGTTTTCCAAGACGTTGTTCTCAGTAAGTTCTTTTTTTGTTTTTATACCAGCAGTAACAACCTCTAAACTTGTGATATTTCGAACTTGTATATAGTACCTGTTTTTATTATTAAAAGAATATCAAATTCCTTTAGGACTACAGTATTAAATTTGAAAAACTTAGCAAAAAATGTGCTTTGAGAAAGGCATGTTGTAAATTATCTTAAGAATTTCATAGAAATTTTCTGTTTAACTTCATTTTCATTTTTGGTGCCAGAAAACAGTTTCACTTGGTTATAGAACTGTCCAGTTCAAATGAAATCAAATACGTCATTATACGGTGGATTCAGAAATTATTCACACCCTTTCATTTTCTGCACACTTTATTGTGTTGTAGATTTAATTTCAAATGAATACATTTGCCGTTTCACCACAGAATTATCTTCAAATTGATACATCTTCCAATTTAGCCTCAGTAACCCAGGTCGACAAAATGAAAACATGTTTTCAGTCCTCTGCTGAGATGGTTGTCTTTCCAACAGGTTCTCCCATCTCAGCAGCAGTCCATCAATCAGGCATTTATGGCTGGATGGGAGCCACTCTTGACTAAAAGGCATTTGACAGATTAAAGAATTCGCAGCATGATGAAAAAGATTCTCTGACAGAATGAGACAAAAATTTAACTTTGTGGATTGAATTCAAAGCATTATATCTGGTGAAGACCTGGCACTGCTGATCACCTGCCTAATACCATCCCTATGGTGCATGCATTATGCTTCTTAGCTGGAGGGACAGGGAGGCTGGTCAGAATTGAGGGAAGGATGAATGCAACCAAATAGAGGCTATTGAAGAAAACCTGCTTCAGAGTGCATTTACCCTCAGATTGGGGTGGCAGTTTTTAACCTTTCAGTACAGTAATGCACCAAAGCATACAGCCTAGACAACACTGGAATGGCTTTGGGACAAATCTCTGACTGTCCTTCAACGGCCTAACTAAAGCCCAGACTTAAACCCTAGAACATCTTTAAAGTGACCTGAAGATGGCGCTTCAGAGTATCTGCCAGGAATAATGGAATAAATTGCTTAAATCCGAGTGGACAGTATTTTCAGATTCTACTGTATATTACACTACAGTGAAAGGTATTTATTGGTGTTTTATAACTTCCATTAAAACCTGCTAGTGAACTTATTATGGTTGTGCTAATAAGTAGTAAGGGTCCAGTAGATGCACTATATTTAGTGTCTAAACAAAATTACCAAAAATATGTTGCTCCTCCTTATTGGGCTGATATCACAAATGAAACAAAAGTACAGTACAGACCACTAAATAAAACAATGACAAATAATGACAATGACAATAACAAACATAATTTTTTTAATTATTCTTTTTTTTTTTTTATGGAAATTTTCTGTTTACACAGGTTAATCACTGCCCCCAATTCTTTTTCCTCCATTTTTCATAGGCCTTGGCATCCTTTAGTGCAGGCATGTCAAACTCCCTTCCATTGGTGGGCCGCTTTGACTGCCATACATGCGTCAGCGGGCCGCACTGTAACAAATACTATTATACATAGTTACTGTAGCTTTCTTTCCAATACTGAAAACTTTAAAAAAATGTAACACTTTGAAGAAAAGCAATTTATTTCCATACAATCTCCATACAACAGTGTACAATTAGAGTCTTAGCCTCTTAGCTAGGTCCTTATATAGGAGTCTTACAGTCTGAGATCTATTTCTTTTGTCCCGACACATGGTATCTCTTGTTAGTAACCAGTTCGTCAATATCAGGCTTGAAATCTTGTGCAGCTGCAACTTTTATGAGGGATGAAAGGTGCTCAGCAGTAAGTTTTGAGCGATGTGGGGTTTTGATAGCTTTCATTAACCAAAACAATTGCTCACAAAGGTAAGTGCTTCCGAACATAGACAGTACTCTCGATGCCAACTTATGAATCTGCACATACAAGGGTGGCAGGTAAGCATACAAGCCTGGCACACCAACTTCATTGTATTTTGCCTTCAGAATAGAATCTGACTGCAGTTCAATCAATTCCATTTGGATATTCTCAGGCGCATTCTCAACATTGTATTAGTATGGCGACGTAAACAGCGCAAAGTCCTTTTTGTGTGGACTGAAATCACAAAAACACTCACTGAATTCATTGCTCAGTAATTCAAGTTGGAAAACAAATTCTCCAAAAATGAAATTTTACTTTACTAAGTTTACTTCAAAGTTAATATTGTAAAATAAGGCGATATGCAAAAAGCCCCCTGACCAACACTAATTTTACAAACTCAAAATCACAAAAATTTGTTAATAAACAACTCACCAACTTCTCGCGTCCACTAAAGATCTTCAACTGTAGTCTGCACTGTTTGTTACAATATTAGCACAAAATTACATAAAGCTAGAGCAAAAAAACGTGAAAATATCCATCCACCCATCCTCTTCTGCTTATCCGAGATCAGGTCGCGGGGGCAGCAGCTTGAGCAGAGATTCCCAGACTTTCCTCTCCCCAGCCACTTATACTAACTCATCTGGGGGAAAACCCGAGGCCTCCTCCAAGTTAGACGTGCCCATAACACCTCACCAGGGAGGCGTCCAGGAGGCATCTTGATCTGATGCCCAGGCCACCTCATCTGACTCCTCTCGATGCGGAGGAGCAGTGACTCTACTCTGAGTTCATCCCGGATGACTGAGCTTCTCACCATATCTTTAAGGGAAAGCTCAGACACCCTGCGGAGAAAACTCATTTCAGCCACTTGTATTCGCAATCTCGTTCTTTTGGTAACTACCCACAGCTCGTGACCATAGGCGATGGTAGGAACGTGGATCAACCGGTAAATTGAGAGCTTTGCCTTACAGCTCAGCTCCTTTTTCACCACGACAGACCAATGCAGAGCCTGCATCACTGTGGACGCCGCACCAATCCACCTGTCGATCTCCCGCTCCATTACATGAAAATATGCAAGCTGTTACTACTCGTGATGGTCAGTTCTGCCCAGTGGCCGGTCTCAGCAGCCCAGCCAGTAGTGTAGCCTGCCAGGCTGCTGCAGCCGGGCACTTCAGTTGCGATGTAGCAGCTCATTAACTTTGATCAAGGCCTATTTTGGAAGGTGGACAGTGTGATGCCTAGGGTATCAGGGAGCTGACGCCACAGCTACAACTATATTAGCAGATGATGTTTCCGGTACCGTAATGCCATGGGAAAACGCGCTTTTGGCAGATGGCAGAAATAAGAAAAGTCAATAAGTAACGCCGAAGATGCAGAATGATTCAATCACAAATGATGGGAATCATTTTGTACAAGTTTAGTGCTAACTAGGATCTATCATGCGGGCCGCACAGATTTCTGTTGCGGGCAGCATGTGTGACATGCCTGCTTTAGTATGAGGTCAATTGTTTTCATATCACCTGACACTAACTATCTCCAACCATATCTTCTTTAGCCTTTGACTTGGTTTCATCACCTTCAACTCCACTTTAGTGCGTCTCTTCACTCAGTCATCCTCTGGCTTTCGTTTCATATACCCCATCACTTTGGTCTGTTTCTCCTCATCACAACACCTCACCTCTACACCAGGTTTTTCTACATACATCCATCTGATTGCTCTACATCTCTACTTCATGTATTGCCGTCATTGGGCATGTCTCACTCCCACAGAGTTTTTGTAAACATTTTCACCCAATGACACCTTTAGAAGCAAAACAGCTTTTGGTTAGTCTTTTTAACAAATATAATACAGTGTCCAATTTTCAAATAAAAATAGCAGTATGTGCCAGACAGAATCAGTAACAACCTAACAATGACCTGTAAACACTGGTCAGTAATATAAAATTGGTAGTGAAAACTGAAAGGAAGTGAAAGTTTTGTTCACTGATCACTGGCAGATGGCTATATATAATGTGTTTCCAGCTTTGTTATAAGGTGAGATTTAGGATGACCTTCTTGATTTTGTTCTTGATCTATTAGACTGCAACACTAAGCATGTTGCCTCTGGCAAAGGATTTTCTCTAAACACTTAAATGTACTTTAAATCAGAAAACACAATTCAGTGTAAAATAAAATACATTATACAGTATAAATAAGTGTCAATATCATGCTTAAATATCCTACAGTTTTTGATAATGACACAGTACCTTATAGTGTTGTATAAGTTATAATGATAGCATGAAAGCCCACCACTAATTGATGATTGATCCCTCAGCAGAGATCTGCTGTGTTTACAGAGGTCCCACACAGAGTGTTACTTCTGCCTCCCAGCAGCCATATTCTGATTTGGCCTTACTAAGAAGCTCATTTAGAATGCTGGGAAGTACAAACACCAGTTTCTACCACTCAGGTGAAGCTGCTTACCTGTAACTAAGCTTACTGCACGGCTACATTCGCTGCTGGTTATATGGGGTAAAATATGTACACAAATGCACAAAATGACTGAAGATGGTCTGTAGGTGGAGTACTCTTCACACAGCTGGTACATATTCATGCACCTCAAATGTAGTTTGCTTGGTTTGTAAGTGAAATTGATTATTGCTAGATGAAAATTAACTGCAATTAAGTTGGAAAGAAGAATGTTGGGGTTTTTTTTTCATATCTTTGGAATTGCTGTAACTTGTGAATACCATAACTTAAAACCAATGTGTAACTGCCATTTATAAGCCACTGTAAGATTGTCATAAAATAGCTACAACCATATATAAAACAAAACACAAAATGTCATTGCATTATGACAAACAAATTTAAATTACTTTACAAAAGTTCAGCAAATTAAATTAATTGGATTAGGGGTGTTAAAAACATGAATTCAGTTCCAAATTATAGTTGTTAAAAACACAAGCAATAGACAAATCAGAAAAACTTAAATGAATAAGATGACTCCAAAAGCATTGCTGGGTAACAGAAACTTAGTTAAAAGCTATCAAGTAACATTTAGAAAATGAGTGTGAGTATATAGAGGTGTGTACAATGGAACAGCCAGATAATAAGGGAGGGGGTAGTGCAGTGACCACATCATCTCAATAACACTAATGTATAGCTCTAGAAGGGCATATTTTAAGCACTTGAGAATATAGATTGGGATAAACCTCTTGACTGTAAAAGTATTTGAGACAAATATGGTAAACTGAAACGAAAACTGAAAAAAGCCAAGAAAAATAATAAGTAGTAAGAAAAATAAAAGACATCCAATGCAGCAAAATGTTTTTTGGTTTTTTTTACATTTGTAGGAAAACATGTGATGATAAATTTATGAATGCAGTATATTCAATCAACATTTTGAAGAAAAATGATGACATTCCAAAATTTGGGTGTACCTACACATTTACCTTAAGATTTTTTCAGTACTTAATAGAGTCACAGTTTCCTCGGCATCCTCGGAAAAAACTACTCTTAAGGAATATGAGAACTCCAGATGCCACACGGCTTGCTTTTTAAGTATTCTTTTGTCTAGGTAGACTAGGTAGGCCAGAGACACTGTGATGCCCTGTGTGCCCTCAGCCTTGGCACTTTCCTGCTTCCAAGGGCATCAATTGTCATGACCAAGAATGGACCAGGGTAAGGAAGTAGCAACTGAGAAAGCAGCTAGTCAAAAGCAGAAACAATGTTTATTTAAAGTGCTTTCTGAAAGTGCAAAGCAGGGCAATAAATAAATAAACAGTTTAGCAAATAAATTAACAATTCATAACTCAAAAAAACAATAAAGTGCTCCTTGGTGTATACAATATGAAATCCAATAAATATGTTAAAATCCTATTCAGAAACGTAAAACCACAAATATTCCTTCCTTCTTCTTTACCATACTTGTCAGGACCCATGAGCATCCCAAAGACGTATCCCTATGATCCACTGCTTTAGTTGGTACCCGTAGAACTGCCACAACTGTTGGTCACTGCAGCTCCTAGGGCACCAAACCCTCTCTCCCCAACTTTAGGACCACATCCTTCTATTTGCTCTTGTGGTCTCCCTTACCAGCTCTGCCTTTCACTTTCAGATTGTCAGATTACGAGAGCGCATCCACCTTCTTGGAACTCCTCTGTTCTCTGTAAACTAATTTGTCCTCCAGTGTTTACCTTTCCCGCACTATAGATTGTTGTGTCTTGTGGTTTCCCCAACCCTTTGTATTGTTTCTCTCTTTTCATTCTCTCCCTCTCTTGAACTTATTCTGCTCCCTTTAACTCTCACAATCACACTCAGCTGGTGCTTTCTAATTGTTATGCTGTTATTGGCTGGCAATCATTAATCACCACTAGCACACAATAGCACGTGTGCACCAACACACACTAAAGCAGGGCGTGCTGCCACTGAAAAGGACTAAACAATTAAAAGAATTACATAACAGACACCCACAGAGGTCTGGTGAGCTGCTCCTTCAGATCATGGGACCACACACCAGTTATAAAAAATAGTAGGAGGATGTGTCAGGGATGTTGCTGATGGTCATAGGAGATGACTGAAGTTTTCAGAAGGTCCACAGGATTATGGCACACTTTCTGTCCATGACTTCTGCACTCTGATAATTAGTACCACACTTAACATTTTAGTTTACTATGCATATTGCTAACTTGTATGATTCTGTTGTTTGGCGAAACAGTATTATTATGAAAACATTGCCTGTTCTGTTAACTAAGTAGGAAAAAAGATGCATATTTTTGAGTGAGTCAAGAAAAATAAAGTAAACCAGTATTTAAAAAAAAATTCTCAAGTCTAGTACCTTGGTTAATTGACTGCCCCACAACAGTCAAAGTAGTAATATAAAAAATTAAGATTACACGTCATTAGTTCATCTTCATGTTTATTGATAAAACAGTCCATAAGTGGACAGTTGTTCTAAAAAACTGAATTTACTTCCAACATTCATCAACATTTATGAACGTCCAATGAATACCAGTTGAACTAAATTTCATCATTATTAAAATACAATGTAGTGACTCTGAAACTTATATAACATTTGGATTAGATGTAAAACAATGCAAGTGAATTTAAAAAATACAAGCTATGCTCTATGTTAGGGAAGATTTAGCACAGGTTTGCAGCATACGAGATCACATTTCACTAGCCAGCTGAAATATTATGAGGAATCAACACAAACATTTGATGGCAGCTGAGTGCGTAATAAATTCTGCACTGAATTTCTAAAAGCTTTTGATAAGATACACTCGGAGAGACTAATCCTAAATTACAAATAGAAGGGATTCAAGTTGTGACATTCAGTTGAGGGCTGAATTGTTTTAAAAAAAAGTTAAAGTGTAAGAATGCTTTTCCTAATTATTACATTTTGAAAGAATCATTGCTGGAGGAGCTACTATTGATTCTGTGATTAAGTTCTTGCTGGAACTGCCTGATCCATAACCACGTGCACTCTGTCATGATCTGAGTGTGTATTGGGATAGCTTTTCCAATGTTTTCTTTCCAATTAATTTTGTTTGGCTCATTTCATTTGTTTTGTTTATTTCAGTTTGGCACCAGGGGGAAAAGAATTCTCAATTGGCTTGTAAGGGTCTTTAAGGTGACTGTCTTCTCTGATTTATTGAAGGTAAGCACTGCACAGAAAGGGTGTCTGTCATCAACTGAGATGATTTCCAGTTTCTTCATCGTCACCCTCTGACATATGCTTATCAAGTCATTAACATCTGCTCCAATAATTCTATCTGTTTGTCTTGTAACCTGCTGGAGCTTTTTCAAATTTTGATTTGTCAGACTAGTGAAGCAGGCAGTTGATTTAAAAGTGATGATAGACTGGATCATATTTCATTAAAAAGAAGCATGAGATCCCAGTCTACTCTTATGGAGAAGAAATAAGCCCTGATTGCACTTAAGAGTAATCATTTATTTTGTTAGCATTCCAATTTAGATTTTTGAACGTGAGTAAGCTGTATTTTTTTTCCCTTTAGAAGCAAATAGGCTAACCCTTTTTAATTGTATCTATATTGTATTAGGTCTTAGAGTTCATTCTTGTTGTCTGGTCATTATCGTGTCATGCCTGTCATGTCTGGCCACTGGTATAAGTTCTGGCCCTTTTATTTATCACCAGTCACTGAACTGCATAGTATTGTAATTTGAAAAGTTGCTCTTGAAAACCGGATAAGGGATAGGGTGTATATGCTTCTATTTCACATATCACTTTTCAACTTACCTTAAAATCCACGTATTTCACATTAATTACAATAATTTACATGGCTAATTAATTAACAGTAGAAATTTTTCTTTTTGGAGGCGGCACGGTGGCGCGGTGGCGCAGTGGTAGCGCTGCTGCCTTGCAGTAATGAGACCTGGGTACACTTTCCGGGTCCTCCCTGCGTGGAGTTTGCATGTTCTCCCCGTGTCTGCATGGGTTTCCTCTGGGTTCTCCGGTTTCCTCCCACAGTCCAAAGACATGCAGGTTAGGTGCATTGGCAATCCTAAATTGTCCCTAGTGTGTGTGGTGTGTGTGTGTGCCCTGCAGTGGGCTGGTGCTCTGCCCGGGGTTTGTTCCTGCCTTGCATCCTGTGTTGGCTGGGATTGGCCCCAGCAGACCCCCGTGACCCTGTGTTAGGATATAGCGGGTTGGACAATGACTGACTGAATTTTTCTTTTATAAATATTAACTTCCCATAAAATAACTTTACCAATGCATAACTTGTTTTGCATATAATAATGAACAAGCTACTTTATATTACCTTTTTCCTGCAAATTATTGCATAAATTACTTTTCTGCCTGCAGTTTTTGTGCCTGTTATTCAGCTGCACCTTCTAAAATGTTTAAAATTCAAGACTGTGTTTTAAGGAGCAGCTAATATACACGTGTAAGTAATTTATTGACTTAGATTATAATTATGTGCTTAACCAATGTGTGCTTATTCTTTGCATTGCCAATTAAACAATAATCACTGCATGCAAATGGATTCTGAAAAGCATTTAGGATGAAAATCTTTTTGGGAAATATTCATCAAATAAACAAGCTGTAGCCATTAATTGTCTCGGTTCCCGGAAATCAAACAAGCACCATGTGAAAGTATTAGCAAAGTTGTGTGGTGAACAGGTGGGATTTATTAAAATAAGCAGAGTATATCTGAGTAGTCGCTTTACATGTATGAAGATCAGGAGCATTCAGTTATTACAGTAACAAACAACAGAATGTGATAACTGCTCCAAACAGAGAAATTTCTTTAAAGATACTCACCCAATGGCAGCACACACAAATGAGTTTTAAGAATCACGGGCCTTCTTATTTAGACTTTAAAACAAAATATATAGTTTTATATCTGGGTAAAACAGTTCCTTTTGTCATTAGTCACTACACTAAAATGTTCTAAATTGGACCAATTTTTAGTTTGTGAACAATAAGAAAACAAAACTGCTACAATAAATACATAGTGTAGGTTTAAAAATCCTGAGAATTCTTTGAAATGACTAAAACAAACCGAAAAAAGGTACCTTGTAATTTTACATTTTTGCAAACTTCCATGATTGTAGATAAAATGAAATGGCTTATTAAATCTTAACATGCAATGTTTTGTCTTTTTATTTAGTGGGTTGCAGATCAGCTTTTCAGGATGATTTACTGAAACGCTTAGAGAAAAAGGGCAGATCTTTTCTTTTTATTTTTCTCATTGCAATATACTAACAATCTTATGTACTGATTTCTACTGAGATTTCTAAAAGGATACGTTCTGTATTTTTCAAGATGAAGCGATTTCTTCACAGTCATGACATAAATATGAATTTGTCACATGAGACTGCATACTAAAGTGAAACATTTCTTATACATTCAAAAGAACACTTAGCTTGTTCTTGAGTTTTAAAAATGAGGTGATGAGTCAGGGGTCCAATCGTACAAAAAAGCTTTAAAACTTGCTGAAAACAAGTAAGAGAGTTATTGAGTATTGATCCAAGTCTTGACATTGCACACATTTTACAAAATGGCAAAAAGCAAAATATGTTTATGAGATTCAGTTGTTTTAAATGGAGATGAGCAGTACTCTTCTGCTCACTGATCATCTACCTCTGCAGCAACCTTTCACTTACCAGGGGCCATGGTTTCAATTCAACAAGTCATTTAAAGCTCTGTTGTAGATGTTATTGAATGTCAATGCCCAGGTTTGTGAATTACTGTCTTTGCTCTGTAGATTACTAGACAATAATCACTGAAGAAACGTCACACTTTTGATCACTCATGGTCTTTCACTATGTGTGATACAAATAATTAAAAGTTGATTTAAAATTGTTACAAATGACAACTCTGAACTGTCTCATCGTATTGTGAACTTGAGTAAGTGTCTACCAGGAAGAAAAAGTGAAAGTTACTAATTACATTTCCTCACTCCCCATATCATCACTGTATCCTCATCAAGAGCGGCTCAGCATACACTATAAAATTTGAAAATTGGTGTGTTAGTACCAAACTCAAGTGCAAATTAAAAATATTAGGGGGCGCTCAAAAAGTTTCCATACTTTTATATATTTCGTTGGAAATGGTGATGGCGGAAGTAGTAAATGGGCATTAAAAAGTCGGTATGATGCTGGGAAAATTGAATTGCAAATGAAGGTGACGATGTAGAAAAGTGATGTAATTTGTTTTTGAAATTCTTAATGAATAGAGTTAAAAAAAAGTGTAGAAACTTTTTGAACGTCCCACATAATATTTGAAAAATGTGTGATACATAAAAAAGCTATAAATCATACATCCAATTAAGGTATATGCAAAACAGGGGACAGGGGGAAGCTGTGAATGATTGTTAAAAAGTAACCTAGAAAGGTGAAATATCTTTCTTAATTAAAGACACCAATATTGAAAACCTCTGCCAAGAAACAGGACAGCAGTTAACTAACCAGTATGAGTAAATACCGGACCAGGCATAAGGCATAGCACAGTGTTTGGTTTCCATGATGGAGAGTACTAGAGGTAAAGTGCATTTGCTTTAAATTATTTTACATAAACAGTGTGAAATGTACAGCCTCGACACACACAAAAAGGTTTGGGGCAATCACCCATATATTGTCCCAGGCTGCAAAAAGGTTTTGATAGTGCATTGAACAGTCAGCATTGGTTCAGAAGAGGGAGGTCGTGTTTTACTAACATGTTGGAATTCTATGAGGTTGCAACAAAAAGATACGATCAAAGTGGAGCTTATGATATTATTTATCTGGACTTTCAGAAAGCATTTGATAAGGTGCCACATGAGAGGTTGGGCATCAAGTTAAAAGAAGTGGGAGTTCAGGGTGATGTTTTTAGATGGGTGCAGAATTGGCTGAAACACAGGAAGCAGAGGGTGATGGTGCGAGGAACCTCATCAGAACTGGCCGATGTTATGAGTGGTGTTCCACAGGGGTCAGTGCTAGGGCCGCTGCTATTTTTAATATATATAAATGATTTAGATAGGAATATAAGTAACCAGCTGGTTAAGTTTGCAGATGATACCAAGATAGGTGGATTAGCAGATAATTTGGAATCCGTTATATCATTACAGAAGGACTTGGATAGCATACAGGCTTGGGCAGATTTGTGGCAGATGAAATTTAATGTCTGTAAATGTAAAGTATTACACATAGGAAGTAAAAATATTAGGTTTGAATACACAATGGGCGGTCGGAAAATCGAGAGTACACCTTATTAGAAGGATTTAGGAGTCATAGTGGACTCCAAGCTATCAACTTCCAAACAGTGTTCAGAAGCCATTAAGAAGGCTAACAGAATGTTAGGTTATATAGCACGATCTGTGGAGTACAAGTCCAAGGAGGTTATGCTCAACCTTTATAATGGACTGGTGAGGCCTCATCTTGAGTACTGTGTGCAGTTTTGTTCTCCAGGCTACAAAAAGGCCATAGCAGCTCTAGAAAATGTCCAGAGAAGAGTGACTAGGCTGATTCCAGGTCTACAGGGGTTGAATTATGAGAAAAGATTAAAAGAGCTGAGCCTTTACAGTTTAAACAAAAGAAGATTAAGAGGTGACATGATTGAAGTGTTTAAAATTATGAAGAGAATTAGTACAGTGGATCGAGACTGTTATTTTAAAATGAGTTCATCAAGAACACGGGAACACAGTTGGAAACTTGTTAAGGGTAAATTTCGCACAAACATTAGGAAGTTTTTCTTTACACAAAGAACGATAGACACTTGGAATAAGCTACCAAGTAGTGTGGTAGACAGTAAGACGTTAGGGACTTTCAAAACTCGACTTGATGTTTTCTTGGAGGAAACAAGTGGATAGGACTGGCGAGCTTTGTTGGGCTGAATGGCCTGTTCTCGTCTAGATTGTTCTAATTCTAATTCATTGTTTTGAGTCCTGAACTGAACTGATGGGATGTTGAAATGATGGCGGCTTTAAAGGCCAAAACCAGAAGTGACGTTGTCTGTGATGCTGGAACCGGGAATGATGTAGTCCGTGGTGCCAGAACTGGAAGTGACATCATTCATTGCGTCAGAACCGGAAGTGACGTCATTGATGGTGCGTCTGGTAGGTTTTCCCAGTTCTGGCCTGCAGAAAAGTAGGATTAGTGCACCCTGGCACCTCCTGGCCTGGTGGGTAATTACCTCAACTTGGTCCACTCAACTTCCTCCGACTCGCACACTCGCACATGTGTGACAACAGTTAAAGACTAATTATACATAAGGATTCTGAGCGATCACCTTCATCCAGTGTTTGTGTATTTCGTTCCTTTCTGGTGTCAACTAAATTAAAGCTGTCTTAATTATAGAGTATGCTTAGTCATTTTTTTTGTTCTTTATTTCTCCTTATACAAGTACTTGTACTAGGAATATATTAGTTTTTGCATACCTCTTGGGGTCAGAGAACAGGGTCAGCCATTGTACAGCGCCCCTGGTGCAATTGAAGGTTAAGAGCCTTGCTGGAAGTGATGGGGATTCGAACTGGTAACCTTCGGGATACCAGTGCAGATCCTTAGCCTCAGAGCCACCACTCCACCATGTGGTTGATAAACACAGCAATGAAGGTATCCACATGCTGTGGTCTTCCCAATTGCCAGAGTGACCCCAGACAAAAATCCAAGGAAGATCCTTAAGTAAAATTAGCAAGGCAGCATTTTCCAGACACAAATAATAACTCACATGTTTATTGACTTTATCTTGTAAGGATGGTATTGAATCCTTTCTGCAAATTTACAAACAGAAACATGTAAAATTATCCTTAGGAAAATGAATGTAAAACAATAGAATTATTTACGTTTCAGTTCCTTTCAAAATAGCACAAAAGTAATTAAAATGGTCCATTTAGCAATTAATAAGAAATTGTTTATTCACTAAAACTGTCACCAGTGGGTATAACAGCTAGCTAGTTAGATAAATTGTCTGCACACTGCAGTGCTTACTTCTCAGAGGTTTCCCTCTCCCAGGTGACTCTGCTTCAACAAAAGCACTCATTTATTTAGCAGCTGATGCAATTGTATAGTTATTATAAAGGTAAACCTTTTACAACAGCTGCTTTCCAACTGTTTTGTCATTTAATACATCATGGCAGAATTTAATTGAATGTGGTTTTATTAGGGTGAGACTGTAGCAGCACTGGAGCCTCAGCACATTTGCTGTCTGTATGGAGGTGGCACATTCTACCTGTGTTTGTGGAGTTTGTGGAGGTCTTCCCATTCCAGTTGTCCTCCCACATCCCACAGAGGTACCAGTTAGGTTCATTACATCCTGTTAACTAGCTTTATAAACCCAGTGCGAGTTACAGCGGGTGTGTACGGGGGTGCATATTGCAATACACTGATGCCACGTCCAAGATTGTTTCCTTTCTTCCCAGAGTTACTGGGTTACAGTTCAACTTCTCATGGAGAGAAACCAGAATACCCAAAGAAAACCTACATGGACACAGAAAGACCAAGCCAAGATTAAACACAGGTCTTCATAGCTACGAGAGCACGATCCACTGTGCCATTCTTGCCATTTCATTTTCAATTTTTTTTTATTTTTTGTATTTTTTCATTGATTTTTTTTAAACAGGTTATTCTAGTACATTATACAGTACTTAATATAAAAAATGAAAATAAAATGCAGTAAAGAAGAAACACATACTTGTTCATTATTGTAATTGTAAAAATGTGTGTAGAATAATCTTAAATTTGAGCATGTAATTATTTTTAAAAGGTCTTATGAATGATTCATAAAATATCCAAAACCACAATTAAAACTTCCTAAATCCTTCCCCTTTATTTGATGTTTATAAAGCACAAATCATTTTAAATTTGTGTGCACGCTAATACGCACATCGTCTCTGCCCAATTAATGCCTTCTGATATCCTTATATAGTAGATTATAACACCATATAAATGGCAAGTCACCCATGATTAACTGTAAAAATGGAAAGTAAAATGGCAGATTATCACAACATTTCTTGAATATTGGTGTTTTCTAGTCTCATAAACTGTTTTTATTTACTGAAGGTGCTCATTTGGCAACATAGGTGCAATATACTGTATTGTGAAGTTCACTATAGGAATTCCATCTTCTGCTTAAATCCCCTGCAGACTGGACCTGGAGCTTTTTCATTTTGGGAATATTGAAGAAATGTAGTGATGCCATAATGCTAGCTTTCACAGCAGCAAGCATGTTGCAACCGAGAATAGGCTGACATCCTCCTGATCTGCCTGTATGTTATGTCTGAAAGAAGCCTGATGCAATGAACCTATGCACAAAGTCTTCTGTGGAGTTGTGTGATTGTGAATCTTTGGAGCTGTAAAGGATTGAGTATCAGATGCTGGTAGTAGCGGTCCATATGGATGATCTTTGGTAGATGATAATGGCTCAGGAGCCAGAAGAAAATCAAACTTACCGTTGATAATGCACTGTTTATATAACATGTCATTGGTTCATTTCTCTGATAAGTGCATACATGGCCCCTTACTCTTCAAAAATATCTACCCATATATAATTTATGGATTAGACCGGTGAGGTGAATGTCACGTTTTAACTAAGTGATATCTGAAATACAGAAACATAAACACATTTAATTATTGCGTAACGTTTTACTTCTAATGCGTGATCTCGGTGGACTCTCCATCTACTGTGCTTTATTACTGCATTCTAAGTCCAGGGATGTCTGTTTTGTCTTTAGGCTTTAAGGCTTTCAGAAATGATGTTGGCTGAACCTAAAGTATTTTTATAACTGTTTGTTTGTTATTCTTTTGATATTAATATTATATCGTCAAGAGTAAGTTCCCTGTCTTGACAAGCAAGTGCACCGTAGCCTAGCAGTGCACATGCATGAAGAAAACTTCATAGGCCCAATTTTCAGTTTTTGCATATGGAACATTTCCAAATCCCACTCTTAATATTGATTTGAAATGTATGTCAACAGTCAAGAAATCTTTTAACAAGACCCCTGGTTTTTAAAGTGTTTTAAATCTGAATAATATAAGAAAATGGTCTGTCCATCTATACATTCACAGTTTTTCTGAGAACCAGAGTCTGTCTTGGCAACATCAACTGGAAAACAGGTGCATCCTTAATTAAATATAATTTACTGTAATTATTAAACATTTTTTGTGTTTCCTTTATGTTTTATACATTATTTTGGTTTTAGTTTATTCTCCCCTTTATTCTTTGAAGATATAACATCTGTTTTTATGATTATGACTTCACTACAAGTGGCCTTAACCTCTTTTGAACAAAGTCTAAACAAAATAACAAAACTAAAATGGATAATAATGTCCAATGTACTTGTACAAATTTAAGTTCTTTAGAAGTCTATAGATGAGTACAGCTTTTATGATATGTGAAAATATAAAAAAAAGATGACCTAAATACTTCAGTTACCATATATACTCATGTATAAGTCGGGTCTTGATACCCAAAAAATCAATCATAAAATCAGACCCAAACTTATGCACCCTTTCAAAAATACGACACTTAATTTTTTTTTCCATTTTCTTGCCTCCTCCAATCTCACATCAGTTTCTCAGACGCATCAAATTTTGTTGCAGCAGTGCAGTTACCAATTTCTTTCGCCATTTCAACAACTTTTAATTTAAAACCAGCTTCATATTTTCTTCTGATTGAATGTTAGTAGATAAGGGATGCTCTTAAGGTAAAGGTTTATGAGGGCATGAGATACAAAAAACACAAATCAGTGCAAACGTTGCTTCAGAATAGCTTGGGAATTACCGTGTGATCACATAGGCACAACAGAGAGAGATAATAATAATAATAATAATAATAATAATAATAATAATAATAATAACGTGCTGATACAGCGCATTGCTGTACCCTCATAGAAAAAAGACAGTGTACTCCATGGCTACTCTCTCAGGTGGGCATTAGTATATCATAATCTCTTGGACCAATAGCGTGAGTTTTCTGCATTCGACTTATACGACCAACATTATAAAATACCAGAAATTATATGGTAGGGCGGCACGGTGGCGCAGTGGTAGCGCTGCTGCCTTGCAGTTAGGAGACCTGAGTTCGCTTCCCGGGTCCTCCCTGCATGGAGTTTGCATGTTCTCCCAGTGTCTGCATGGGTTTCCTCCCACAATCCAAAGACATGCAGGTTAGGTGGATTGGCGATTCTAAATTGGCCTTAGTGTGTGTTTGTGTGTGTCCTGCAGTGGACAGGCGCCCTGCCCAGGGTTGGTTCCTGCCTTGTGCCCTGTGTTGGCTGGGATTGGCTCCAGCAGACCCCCGTGACCCTGTATTCGGATTCAGTGGGTTAGAAAATGGATGGATTATATGGTAAAATCAAGTCCCGACTTATCTGTGGTAGATCTTATCCACGAGTATATACAGTAATATCTTCATTTTTTAAAATGCAAGTTTAATGGCTGACAGCTCTTTTTGCCTACATCAAAATTATTTTCAGTCAGTGAAAATTTCCTATAAAATGCAAAAAAAAGTTTGAACAAACCACCAAGTGATATTTTTCTTAAATGACGTGAACCAGCCAATACACTAGAATCAACAAAATTCTCAATCTGAGCAAAATTGAAATTTCTGGTTTTGTTAATATAAATGCATAAATCTGAGGTCAAAAGTGGAATCCCACTAAGGTCAGTAGTGGAGCAGCTGGTCTTTTACTGTTATACAAATGTTAAAAATCTAAGTTACACCTTAATTAAATTACATGAACCAGCCAATACTCTAGAGTCATGGACCTGAATAAAATTCAGATTGGGATGGACATGTGACAGAGGACTCCATCCACCTCTCTGAGTACTGAAGCTGGTTAATCTAAGATAGATCACCAGCCCTTAGCAAGGCACACTTACACTCCCCCTGACACCACACACATACGTTAGGCTAATTTTATATTCAGTAATTCCTGAAAAAAACATGTTTTTAGGATGTAGCAATTGCTATGAATTGAACATAATTGCAAAGCAAATGAGCAAATGTTGTTGAGAAATCTTCAGAAAAAATCAAGCAGAGTCTTCAGAAAGGCAGTCAGAATTTAAGAATGTATTGCATAGAATAGAAAACAATTGCAGAGCACATTAAAGTCTGTCTCAGTTCATGAAATGAGCCCGGTGGTTTGGGTGCGGTTAGTTTTCAATTCAGTTCTAATCACAAAAACATCCCCATTTCATATATAATTCTCGTCATCCACTTTACATGTTATCCTCATAAAAATGACCTCATGCTGTACCTGTTTTCATAACAATTAACTCGCCTTGTAAACTTCTTTCTCCTAATAATAATCAATCTTTTCATAAAAGTCATAAGGACTCGAAGGTCATACTTGCTGGCTTCTCCTGGCCTGGAGATGACCATCATCTGATCATGTTTTACATTCCTCACATTCCCAATCTTCAGCTAATAAAAATTGGAGGCCTTCTAATTGATCAGCCCTCATCATTAAGTTGGATCCAGGATGACCCACACATAAAAAACCGAACTGTTCAATTAATACTTGCTTATTGCACCAGCATTCAGTAAGACTAAAATCATGGGCAGCTGGTAAGCGCAGCATGCAGCTTTACTAATAAGAGCTAAGCTGCTGCAGTTAGAAGCAAGGAAGAGGCTTAAGAAATATAGCAAAAGTTAGACCTCTTATAGCATTGCATGATGCTAAAAAAATAGTTCACGCATTTGTTTTTAGTTGGCTAGATTACTGTAATGCACTCCTGTCAGGACTACCAAAAAAAGACATCAATCGATTGCAACTAGTGCAGAATGCAGCTGCTAGAATCTTAACTAGGAAAAGAAAATCTGAGCACATCACCCCAGTTTTGATGTTATCTGTGTCATTTAGAATTGATCTTAAAATACTGCTTATGGTTTACAAAGCCTTAAATACTCTCGCTCCATCTTATATTTTGGAATGTCATACACCTTACACTCCAGATCATAATCTTAGATCTTCAAATGAGTGTCTCCTTAGAATTCCAAGAGCTAAACTTAAAAGAAGTGGTGAGGCGGCCTTCTGCTGTTATGCACCTAAAATCTGGAACAGCTTGCCAATAGGAATTTGCCGGGCTAATACAGTGGAGCACTTTAAAATACTGCTGAAAACTCATTACTTTAACATGGCTTTCTCATAGCTTCATTTTAGTTTTAATCCTGATGTTCTCTATATTTATTTAACTATCATTATTATTCATAGTGGCTCCAAAATCTGTACTATCCCCTACTTTCTCTTTGTTCCTTTTCCGGTTTTCTGTGGTGGCGATCTGTGCCACCTCCACCTGATCAAAGCACCGTGATGTCCTCACATTGATGGATTAAAGGCCAGAAGTCCACATGACAGTCATCATCAAGTTCTTCCATGAGAACCCTGAATACCATGAGGCCTGATTGATGTTTTTTATGTTAGGTAGAATGCCTAGAGGGTTCTGGGTGGTCTCGTGGCCTGGAACCCCTGCAGATTTTATTTTTTTTCTCCAGCCGTCTGGAGTTTTTTTTTTTTTGTTGTTTTTTCTTTCCTCCCTGGTCATTGGACCTTACTTTTATTCTATGTTAATGAGTGTTCCCTTATTTTAATTCTTACCTTGTCTTTTTTCTCTTTCTTCATCATGTAAAGCACTTTGATCTACATTATTTGTATGAAAATGTGCTACATAAATAAATGTTGTTGTTGTTGTGCTACTAGCGTGTCAGTTTACTTAGTTTCCTTTAAGTTTCGGGCATTGAAGGTTTTTCCAAAGTTGTTGTTTGGACTCTTTTGAGTCAAAAGGCTCAATGTCCAAAAACAAAAACTTGTTTCTTCAGTTCCCTCAAAAACACAGTGTCCTTGGTTCTTAAAAAACAAGGCAAGTGAAAAGCAAGCAAACAGGCCATATTAAAAATAAAAGCAACGGCCCATAATTAATGGTGTCTCACTAAGCCACTTAAAAAGATATTAAGAAACTTCTTTTAATAATCAATAGTTCCAAAACCAATAATAAGGCATATACTGTACACTTAAATACTGGCTGAATTAAATATAAATGTGCATGCTAATATAACAGCCCAGTGCTGTTAAGTTATGGCACACAGCTATATGGTGGTCTGACAGAGGCCAAGCTACTGCTTACGTCACGGCACATGTTCGGGAACAAGTCCCTAACTTTCAACAATCAACTCTTAAGCCCCTATAGTGCTCAAAGTAACTAATATCATAATATATGGTATTTTAATCTTATTGCCTAAGGTATTGAAGAGCCCTAATACTTCTAAATGCCCTTTGAGTGTTTTATGCACCACCCTGAGAGCTTGCCCCTCACTCTCACAGGCAAAGGTCCTACACGCAGTTTGTTTGGTCTTCTATCAGCACTTGCATCTGCCTGCTTGCTTCCCCAAAGAACATGATGACCTTGGCTCACGGCTTAATTCACAGAAACTCAAAACAAAGCAAGTGAGAAGGACAGTAAAATAAATGGCCTCCAGGCCTAGGAATTTCATAGCTAAAAGCACTAAAACAAATAATAAACATATTGATCCTTTATCAAAATTCTCAACAGAATAAAATCCCTTTCCAAACAAGAATAGCTACTTGGAAAATAAGTAAACACAAATTATTAAGTAAGCGAAAAATTAACAATATTCTTAAAATCCATCCATCCATCCATCCATCCATCCTCTTCCGCTTATCCGAGGTCGGGTCGCGGGGGCAGCAGCTTAAGCAGAGAGGCCCAGACTTCCCTCTCCCCGCCACTTCTTCCAGCTCTTCCGGGAGAATCCCAAGGCGTTCCCAGGCCAGCCGGGAGACATAGTCCCTCCAGCGTGTCCTGGGTCTTCCCCGGGCCTCCTCCCGTTGGACGTGCCCGGAACACCTCACCAGGGAGGCGTCCAGGAGGCATCCTGATCAGATGCCCGAGCCACCTCATCTGACTCCTCTCGATGCGGAGGAGCAGCGGCTCTACTCTGAGCCCCTCCCGGATGACTGAGCTTCTCACCCTATCTTTAAGGGAAAGCCCAGACACCCTGCGGAGGAAACTCATTTCAGCCGCTTGTATTCGCGATCTCGTTCTTTCGGTCACTACCCATAGCTCATGACCATAGGTGAGGGTAGGAGCGTAGATCGACTGGTAAATTGAGAGCTTTGCCTTACGGCTCAGCTCCTTTTCACCACGACAGACCGATGCAGAGCCGCGATCACTGCGGATGCCGCACCGATCCGCCTGTCGATCTCACGCTCCATTCTTCCCTCACTCGTGAACAAGACCCCGAGATACTTGAACTCCTCCACTTGGGGCAGGATCTCTCCCCCAACCCTGAGAGGGCACTCCACCCTTTTCCGGCTGAGGACCATGCTCTCGGATTTGGAGGTGCTGATTCTCATCCCAGCCGCTTCACACTCAGCTGCGAACCGATCCAGAGAGAGCTGAAGATCACGGCCTGATGAAGCAAACAGGACAACATCATCTGCAAAAGCAGTGACCCAATCCTGAGTCCACCAAACCGACCCCTTCAACACCCTGGTTGCGCTTAGAAATTCTGTCCATAAAAGTTATGAACAGAATCGGTGACAAAGGGCAGCCCTGGCGGAGTCCAACTCTCACTGGAAACGGGCTCGACTTACTGCCGGCAATGCGGACCAAGCTCTGACACCGGTTGTACAGAGACCGAACAGCTCTTATCAGGGGGTCCGGTACCCCATACTCCCGAGCACCCCCACAGGATTCCCGAGGGACACGGTCGAATGCCTTTTCCAAGTCCACAAAACACATGTAGACCGGTCGGGCAAACTCCCATGCACCCTCCAGGACTCTGCTAAGGGTGAAGAGCTGGTCCACTGTTCCGACCAGGACGAAAACCACACTGTTCCTCCTGAATCCGAGGTTCACTATCCGACGGACCCTCCTCTCCAGAACCCCGAATAGACTTTTCCAGGGAGGCTGAGGAGTGTGATCCCTCTATAGTTGGAACACACCCTCCGTCCCCTTTTAAAGAGGGGACCACCACCCCGGTCTGCCAATCCAGAGGCACTGTCCCGATGTCCATGCGATGTTGCAGAGACGGTCAACCAAGACAGTCCTACAACATCCAGAGCCTTAAGGAACTCCGGCGATCTCATCCACCCCGGGCCCTGCCACCAAGGAGTTTTTGACCACCTCGGTGACTTCAGTCCCAGAGATGGGAGAGCCCACCTCAGAGTCCCCAGGCTCTGCTTCCTCATTGGAAGGCATGTTAGTGGGATTGAGGAGGTCTTCAAGTACTCCTCCCACCGACCCATAACGCCCGAAGTCGAGGTCAGCAGCGCACCATCCCCACCATATACGGTGTTGACACTGCACTGCTTCCCTCCTGAGACGCCGGACGGTGGACCAGAATCTCCTCGGCCGTCCAAAGTCGCTCTCCATGGCCTCTCAAACTCCTCCCATGCCCGAGTTTTGCCTCAGCAACAACGAAGCCGCGTTCGCTTGGCCTGCCGGTACCTATCAGCTGCCTCCAGAGACCCACAGGACAAAAAGTCCTATAGGACTCCTTCTTCAGCTTGACGGCATCCCTCACCGCCGTGTCCACCAACGGGTTCGGGATTGCCGCCACGACAGGCACCGACCACCTTGCGGCCACAGCTCCGGTCAGCCGCCTCAACAATAGAGGCACGGAACATGGCCCATTCGACTCAATGTCCCCACCTCCCTCGGGGCGGGTTGAAGTTCTGCCGGAGGTGGGAGTTGAAGCTACTTCTGACAGGGGACTCTGCCAGCCGCTCCCAGCAGACCCTCACAACACGCTTGGGCCTACCAGGTCTGACCGCATCTTCCCCACCATCGGCCAACTCACCACCAGGTGGTGATCAGTTGACAGCTCCGCCCCTCTCTTCACCCGAGTGTCCAAGACATATGGCCGCAAGTCCGTCGACACGACCACAAAGTCGATCATCGACCTGAGGCCTAGGGTGTCCTGGTGCCAAGTGCACATATGAACACCCTTATGCTTGAACATGGTGTTCGTTATGGACAATCCATGACGAGCACAGAAGTCCAATAACAAAACACCGCCGGGTTCAGATCGGGGCCATTCCTCCCAATCACGCCCTTCCAGGTCTCACTGTCATTGCCCACGTGAGCATTGAAGTCTCCCAGCAAAACGAGGGAATCCCCAGAAGGTATGCCCTCTAGCAACCCTCCAGAGACTCCAAAAGGGTGGATACTCCAAACTGCTGTTCGGCGATATGCACAAACAACAGTCAGGACCCTTCCCCACCCGGCGGAGGGAGGCCACCCTCTCGCCCACGGGGTAAACCCCAATGCACAGGCTCCAAGTCGGGGGGCAATAAGTATGCCCACACCTGCTCGGCGCCTCTCACCGGGGCAACTCCAGAGTGGTAGAGAGTCCAGCCCCTCTCAAGGAGATTGGTTCCAGAGTCCAAGCTGTGCGTCGAGGTGAGTCCGACTATATCTAGCCGAACCTCTCGACCTCGCGCACTAGCTCAGGCTCCTTCCCTTCAGAGAGGTGACATTCCACGTCCCAAGAGCCAGTTTCTGTAGCCGAGGATCAGACCGCCAAGGTCCCGCCTTGGGCCACCACCTAACTCACACTGCATCCAACCTCCTTGGCCCCTCCCATAGGTGGTAAGCCCATGGGGAGGAGGACCCATGTTACCTCTTCGGGCTGTGCCCGGCCGAGCCCCATGGGTGCAGGCCCGCCACCAGGCGCCGCCATCGAGCCCCACCTCCAGGCCTGGCTCCAGAGGGGGGCCCCGGTGACCCGCGTCCGGGCAAGGGAAAACGTCGTCCAAAGGTTTTGTTCTTCATTGGAGGTTTGTTGAACCGCTCTTTGTCTCATCCCTCACCTAGGACCAGTTTGCCTTGGGTGGCCCTACCAGGGGCATAAAGCCCCGGACAACATAGCTCCTAGGATCATTGGGACACGCAAACCCCTCCACCACGATAAGGTGACGGTTCAAGGAGGAGAAAATTATAAAATGAAAATTGTATTAAGGAAACAGAAAACTAGACAAATAAAGAATGTTAAATACACCAAATGTATAGTGTAAATAGCGTGATCTCATCAAATATTTTCAAATGCTTTTTAAGTCTTACAATACATTGAAATAATAAATTTAATTGAGAAAGCTTACTTCTAGTTTGAGGAAGATGGAGCAAAGTGAAATACATTGTTATTTTGGTTCCTTGTGATGCACAGCATATTAATTAAAGAGCTCATATGGATTTGGAGTTAAGGCAGTAAAAAAGTCCTTGATATAAGTCAAATGATATCCTGTAAGAATCATGTAGCGCCATATCCTAACATACATTTTGATTTTTTTGTTACATTTCTTTAACATTCTAGTGAAAACAGAGGAGTCTGCATATAAATAAATTATCTTCAACTTTACCTTAAGTGTTAGCAAATGTAAGATATTTAATTGCAAAATGCCAGTACTTTTTCTGATTGCCTTTTCTGATACTGTAAAGAGCATCAAGACAGGAAAAACACAGAACCATGGATGTACAAATTGTGTTACACAATAGACAATGCAGGAAGCAGACCATTAATGGCCAATAAGTATTCTCCTCAGCTAGACAGGACATTGTACTATTTACCAACTTCACATTTCTAAGTGTTTGATTGGTTAAATCTGTTTTATTTTTAATAATTAGCATTCATTTTTTGTCAACTAAAGGTCTCTTTTTGCCATTTCATGTGTTTGAAATGGCCCAGTACTAATTCAGGTCATGTAGTTCACTTTTTTAACTGCTGAATTCTGTGATATCCTGGGTGCCCACAGCTTTGGCATCACCTATTTCCCGGAACATCAATAGTCATGAAATGAACATGGACTAGTGCAATGAGAATGCTGTTGTGGACGGCCAGGACCCTTGCCAAGTCAGAACTCCACACTGGAAGGAGCAGGGGAGGCGATATGGTCAGAACATTACCTCCCCCGGAACGCTAGGGGGCAGCCGCCCTGGATGACAGCGGTACCTAGGACTCGCAGGGGTTCCATGGGATTTTGAGTTTGACACAGCCCTATTGGGGTCCATGGGCCCTGCTAGGGGAGCGCTGCAGCAGATGCTGAGCCCTGAAGCACAGCACTTCCACCACACCTGGAAGTGCTGCCAGACATCCATCACTGAGCACCTGGAGTACTTCTGAGTGCCTTATAATAAGGGGCCAGTGGACACTACTCGGTGAGCTGAAGTCGGGAGGTGGAGGACAGGGCTTGAAAGGAGATGCGCGGAAGTGGCAAAAGAAAAGACAAACAGAAAGACAGAGAGAAAAAGAGAAAAGTAAAAGAAGAGGTGAGAAAAGGACTGAGCATTACTTGTGAGAAAATTGTGGGCATTGTGAGCCGTGAAAAGGAAAAAGAATAAGAAATAAAGGTGTATGCTTTTGGACTTGTGTCACGGTGCCTGTCTGTGATGGGGCTGATTTACCACAACACAAACAAGCAAGATAGGTCCAGAAAGTGTTTTTATTACAAAATGAGTAGTGTCCAGTAAATAGAGCAGTGCAGATTATCTTCAGTCAATAAATGATCCAATACTTGTGTAGAATTCACACTAAAACATGGCGTATGGACAAAGTGAAATTGTGCAAACGCACAAAAAAATCCAGGTGCATAACTCTGTGCATGCGTCAACTTCCATGTTCTTCTGCTACATAAATCCCAGTTTGCCTGAAATGTTACGGTCGTGCATGCACCTACCACCCCTCCCCTACAGACTCCTCCCAGAATTATGCCTCTTTGAATATGCAAATCAATATAAATAGCCCCTTATGTTTTGCATTCTGTGAAAAGACAATGTCAAAAGCACAGAGAAAAAGAAGAATTTCAGTGAATACCAGGTATTGGCAAGGGAAAAAGTACTATTTGTTGGTTTAAGCAGTGATATAATTAACAAAAGCAAGTTGATTGAGTGACAGAGTGGCGGAGAAACACGAAAGTTTAAGTTCAGAAAGTCGCAAAGTGCTTGAAATAGATAAGAAGTTGTCAGATATCAAAGTCACGGCGAAAAGGCAAGTCGTAGCCCACCGTCTGAGTGTCATATGGAAGCGTATTAGGGTACAGAGAAAAGAAAAACAAAATAGGGACACAGTTGAAAAAAAATGTCCAAATGTCAACTTTAATCTCGAAATTTCCACTTTAATCACGTAGTTTATTTTGTCATTTAGTAGAACATTATAAACTTCATCTTAAAATCGTTTAATTAACCAGTTTCTCAAATCACATCGTAATTAAAGTATCACGTTAAATGCTTTGTTTTGTATTTGATCTTCTACTCGTATGTGCTCTATGTGTGTGAATCACTACTTGCTTCTTAAACTGGCTCTCTTCCTCCAACTGGACACAGAATCCATTACATTCGTGATATTACAGCTCTCTGAATAACTAAAATACTGAGATGTATACGTGATATCATTTTCATGATGATAGGAGTTAAAGCACATTATTAAACATGTGTTTCACTTCGATGAAATAATTTATTGTCGAAATTTGTCGCCATGCTTTTTAGCTGTGTTGTTATTTTCTCTTTTTGTTTTATATTCAATATATATTGGCGTAGCCGTCACTGCAGTCAGTGCTTTTCTTTCCCCAAGTAACCGATCGCCATACAATCAGCTCTGTAATAGACGTTAAGCCATCTGTAAGCTTAGCTCCGATTCTTCAAAACGTTTAAAGAACATTGAAATATCTTCGTAGTACATGTTTAATTATTCTATCCTTCACAACACTCCCAGTGAAGAATATAGATTATTTAAATGAAGTTAAAGTTTTATGTGTATAATTTAATAAACATATTTTGCTACATTTCACTTTAAAAATGATATCGTCATCATATGTAAATACGCTTTATAAAGTGGCTCAGGTTGTGAGATATTATAACTGTAGTGCAAGTTTACAGTGGGGTGATTGTACTTATAAGTACAAACCGTTCTACAAGGAGCAATTGATTGAGTGCATTTAAAATTCTTGGGATTAAACTGTTTCTGAACCGCAAGGTCTGTACAGGAAAGGCTTTAAAACGTTTTGCCGTGGCTGAGACAGCGTGTCCTTAAAGCTGTATACCGATAATTCTCTTTCCGATCAGCTGCTGCTGTGATTCACACTCAGATACAGTGATATAAATACTCCGAGTCGTGCAGTGAGAGAAATATGGAAAAAGATGATCCGCTGTGGCAACTCCTAACGGGAGGAGCTGAAAGAAGAAGAAGAAGAAGAAGAAGGAGAAGTGAGAGTAACAACGCTAAAGCAGTTATGGTATTTGGAATACTATGGCTGTTCCCTGAACCATTATATTGTTACGAGTTAATTACAATCAGATGCATTACACTAATAAACAATATGCGGTTAGTTTCTGTGTATTTATAAAGCCACGTCATGAAAATAATGAGTAATCACACAAGAACAGTACCATTGCTTTGACGCTGGGTGCCGCCAGTTTGCAAAACCGAGCGGAGAACTTGCGTACGACAAGGCATGAGGTACCGTGGAAAAGTGCGTGGCTTTACGCCAAGTGTAGGTTTTATACATCGCGATTTGAACGCGGAAAAGTTCTTACGCAACATTTCTGTGCGTACGCACCGTTTATACATGAGGCCCCAGGTGGGCAACAGGATCCATGTAATGGCATCCTCTATAGATCTACTGGAGCGATATGAAAATTGTAATGGATCCATTTCAGAGCGTATGTGATTTTTGACTAATCTCTTGAAGCACTTCATTGCTGTAGTCATTAGAGCAACAGGACAATAGTCATTCAAACAGGTTGGATGTGATTTCTTAGGTACAGGGATAATGGTAGATCTTTTAAAACATGTTGGTATTATAGGATGGTTAAAGGAGAGATTAAATATTACTGTGAACACCTGTGTAAACTGATCAGCATATATTCTTAAAACACACACTGGAATGCCATCAGGACCTTCTGCCTTCCTGGTGTTCACTTTCCTGAAAGCTCGACTTACGTCAAGTTCTAATGAAGTGAGTGAGTGGTTCTCCCACCACAGATGGGTTGTATGTTAAAGTTATTACGCTCATTTGCCAGTGAGGTGTCTATACTCACTGCTCCAGGCTTAGTTACTTTATAGTTCGTTACTGTCTTCAGATCTTGCCACATGTTCCTAGGATCTAACTATTCAAATTGCCCTTCCACTTTATCCCTATATCATCACTTAGTGGCTTTCACTGCCCTTCTTAAATTGTATGAGGCGGCTTTATAATTGTCCATATTCCCAGACATGAGCCCTGAGTTGTGTGTAGCACTGTTTGCGTTTAGTGCATTGTGAATGGTTTTGTCCACCTAAATTTTCTGGTTGGGTAAGTCTTGATGATGACTTTTGGTGCAATTTCATTTATGAGAATATAAGAAGTCAAAGAAGTTACAGCATATAAGAAATCACAGCTCCATAAACACATTGACCTCTGCGTCTGAACATTTCCTAGTCAGCAACACTCAGGATGTCCTGCAGAATGGCCTCTGGTTTCTTTTTCCAGAAAGTAAAGAGTAAAGTAATTTCATTACAACTTGAGAGCAGTAATTAATAATTTGTAATATATTACCTTTTTTTAGTAGCTACCCCAAACCTACTGATAAAGTCTGAGTCGGGGTTGTTCTTAAAACATATCATGTAAGGTTAATGATGAACAAGAGACATGGTAATAAATTATATAATTTCAAAAATTTAACAATTAAACTTTCAGGAAATGTTTGCCTGGTAAATAATATACTCTTTTAAGTATCTATATTCTACTTCTAGTTTAGATCCATATCTTAATAACTGTCTGTTTTCAGAATGTGTAATTTTTGTCCGGTAAATATTTTCTGATGCTTTGAGTCTGTCTCTTGCGGCTGTTGGGGTTTCTAGTTTTTCAACGCAAGATGTTTACATGTTATATGTCTTCCTGTTTACACCTAATCCGTCTAGATTTTTTCTTTAAACTGCGTAAGCACTCTGATTATCAAGTGTTTCAGCTCTATGTCATCCTCTGTTCTGCATTCTGCATAACATTCTGTATTAGGTTAGGTCCATAAATATTTGGACAGAGACAACTTTTTTCTAAGTTTGGTTCTGTACATTACCACAATGAATTTTAAATAAAAGAACTCAGATGCAGTTGAAGTGCAGACATTCAGCTTTAATTCAGTGGGTTGAACAAAAAGATTGCATAAAAATGTGAGGCAACTAAAACATTTTTCTAACACAATCCCTTTATTTCAGGGGCTCAAAAGTAATTGGACCATTGACTCAAAGGCTATTTCATGGGCAGGTGTGGGTAAGTCCGTCGTTATGTCATTATCAATTAAGCAGATAAAAGGCCTGGAGTTGATTTGAGGTGTGGTGCTTGCATGTGGAAGATTCTGCTGTGAACAGACAATATGCGGTCAAATGAGCTCTCCATGCAGGTGAAAGAAGCCATCCTTAAGCTGCGAAAACAGAAAAAACCCATCCGAGAAATTACTACAATATTACGAGTGGCAAAATCTACAGTTTGATACATCCTGAGAAAGAAAGCCAGCACTAGTGAACTCAGCAACAAAAAAGACCTGGATGTCCACAGAAGACAACAGTGGTGGATGATCGCAGAATCATTTCCATGGTGAAGAGAAACCCCTTCACAACAGCGTATCGATATCCAAGTCTACCATAAAGAGAAGACTGCATGAAAGGAAATACAGAGAATTTTTTGTGAGGTGCAAGCCACTCATAAGCCTCAAGAATAGAAAGGCTAGATTGGACTTTGCTAAAGAACATCTAAAAAAGCCAGCACAGTTCTGGAAAAACATTCTTTGGACAGATGAAACCAAGATCAACCTCTACCAGAATGATGGCAAGAAAAAAGTATGGAGAAGGCGTGGAACAGCTCATTATCCAAAGCATACCACATCATCTGTAAAACAGGGTGGAGGCAGTGTGATGGTTTGGGCATGCATGACTGCCAGTGGCACTGGGACACTAGTGTTTATTGATCATGTGACACAGGACAGAAGCAGCCGAATGAATTCTGAGGTGTTCAGAGACATACTGTCAAAAATTACAGTCAAATTGATTGTTCGGCGTTTCATGATACAGATGGACAATGACCCAAAACATACAGCCAAAGCAACCCAGGAGTTTATTAAAGCAAAGAAGTGGAAAATTCCTGAATGGCCAAGTCAGTCACCTGATCTTAACCCAATTGAGCATGCATTTCACTTGTTGAAGACTAAGCTTCAGACAGAAAGGCCCACAAACAAACAGCAACTGAAAGCCACTGCAGTAAAGGCCTGGCAGAGCATTAAAAAGGAGGAAACCCAGCATCTGGTGATGTCCATGAGTTCAAGCCTCCAGGCTGTCATTGCCAGCAAAGGGTTTTCAACCAAGCATTAGAAATTAACATTTTATTTCCAGTTATTTAATTTGTTCAATTACTTTTGAGACACTGAAATAAAGGGATTGTGTTAAAAAATGCTTCAGTTGCCTCACATTTTTATGCAATCTTTTTGCTCAACCCACTGAATTAAAGCTGAAAGTCTGCACTTCAACTGCATCTGAGTTGTTTCATTTAAAATTCATTGTGGTAAAGTACAGAACCAAAATTAGAAAAAAGTTGTCTCTGTCCAAATATTTATGGACCTAACTGTATATACTGGTAGAGTATTACATCTTTTTGAAGTGGAGAATAATGTTGATAGATAAATTGTGGATGCTGAAGAGTGTAACATTAACGTACAGCTGTCCACTGGGTTTGTAGCTCGAGAAAGAGCCGGGTGTGACACCTCTTTCTCAGTCCTTTTCTGCTACTGGCCCATCTATTTGTCAAGACCTGTGTCTACTCCATGCATTCATTCTGTTCAATCTAAATGGCTAGATAGAGCTGTTCCACTCTTCAATTTTAGTATTCGGAGGCTCCATAGCTTAGAAAACTTCTGAAGAAGTATAGAATTGTGAAATATCGAAAAGAAATACGATAAATTAACAGAACTGTAATGTTGTCTAGGAAGAAATTCCCCAAAACCTCAATACCTGACATCTGGACAAGATCCTGGTTTTTCCTCTTACAACCAAAAACAGTTTCATGAATTGCTTCTCGCATGTGCCTCTTGGGGTATAATTGTGTGATACCTGAGAGAGATAAAGCACTAGCTATTTTGTGCAAGCTTGATTAAAAATCAAAAGGCTCTTCCTAAATCATAAAGCAAAACCACATAAATGAATAGACAAATGGGGTTATGAAATTCAATTACAATATCAACTTTTTATGTCTAGTGTAAATGCCACACAGGCTGGATGGGCATCCTGGCCAGAAGAGGGGATGAGTAGGGAATCAGACTCAGAAGAGAGGGCCAGAAAGGCCGGACAGATAGACCACCCGATCTGGAAGATGTTGCTGGGGACTTTTCACTCCCTCAGCATGCTAGATGATAGCAGCCTTGGTGCCCAGTAGGGAGCCAGCAGGGCATGATGGGAGAAGTAGTCCGGCAGAGCAGCCCTGCTAGGGTCAGTGGGTGCCACAAGCGGGCGCTGCAGGGAGACATGTATGGGATTCTTGGTGTTTCTGTGTTGGGGGTCTGGGGCTCACTGATGCCCTGGTTAATAATCTACTACTTCATTCATCACTTAATGAGCACTCCTTGTCAGCCAGTCAGTCATGTCCTAACCTGCTTTGTCCTGAACAGGGTCACAGGGATTCTGCTGAAGCCTATCTCAGCTAGCACAAGGTGCAAGGTGGGGAAAAAACCCAGAACAGGTTGTTAGTTCAGTGCAGGGCAAGTGCTCTTTGTGCTTCTTTTTAAAGACAGTCTTGTGGGTATACCATGTGTAATCTGTCCAACAGTAGTTTAGTTTTCCCAGAAGACAGTGCTGAAATCTAAAGAAAAAAAAATTAGTTGTCACATGAGGGTTTACATGTGCTAACCTGCCTTAGATGTGACCCTGTTGTCTACTTTACAATCATTTGAGAAATATATATATATATTATTTTTAAATATGTTGGCTCTTCTCCCTTGAGTCATTTGTTTTGCTAATTACCCATATGTCCAGATGGCTGTTTTGAACAATATGAGAAAGTAATGACAAGCGTTAGCAGAAATAATTTGTACATAAGCATGCATGTGTACAAGTGTGAATTCATCCATGGTAACAAGATCAAGCTAGACTGACGAAAGCAGGAGTTGCTGTAAAACATTTGTCTTGCAACATTTTCTTACCCTTAGGTCTTGCTCTCGTAAGTTGTACTTGATTCTATTAACATATCTGACAGATCTGTAGTGGGGAAATTAAACTTTTTCTATGTATACTTATTCTGAATCAGAGCTGTGGGAAGCTGAAACATAATTCTCTGAAGGTACAGGACATGGTCTTAAGGTGACAGCACTCGATTATGCACAACTCTACACAAGCAGACACTCACACTAACCTGTTTATATATCTTTGGAGTGTGGCAAGTAATGGCAACTTAGTAGAAGACCCTAGAACATAGGAAGAGAGTGCAAATTTCACAAAGAAAGCAGTATTGTATGCATAAAAAGCATTGATATTGCTCAAAAAGTGGTAGAGTACACCTCTTCATTTCCTGGAACTGCCTGTTCTATTTTTGCCAATCTGAGCAGCTGACACTCACTAAGTACTCTCATACCCAGACCTATACTTAGTTAGTTTCCTTGTTGCCCTATTTCAGTGGAATTCCTTTTATACCAAGACAAGCAAACCTTTAGTAAATATAATACCTTCCACAAGTTCTATTTCACAATAAAACATAAATGACTCAGTACGGTAAAGAATAAAATGCAGTCCTTCTGTCTGTCTGAGAAATTTTGTTCTCAGGAAAGGTCCACAAGCAGACCACTAGCTCACTTGTTATTTTAAGCAGTCAGAAAAGGGGGTCCAAAAGCTGCCAGATGTTCTTAACCATTCAAGCTAACATGCACATTACACATCAAATATGAAGGATCTGCATTTTATGCAAATTAAATTCTTTTCATTTTCCTATAGAATCAAATTTTTCAGATTGCAGTTGACCCAGGACATTTGGAATTCAGACTTTAAACAACTCAGTATACCGCGATCGTCTGGCACCCTATTCAGAGACTGTTCCTGCCTTGCATCTAATGCTTGCTGGGATAGGCTAAAGTCTCCCTATTGTTATACTCTGGATGAGTGGGTCTGAAAGGTGCATGGATGGATAGATCGATGGATGACCCAGTATGTATTTGTTGTCAAAAACAAGTTGGATGAGTATCTTTCGGTGCCTTGTTATTAGGAATACTGGGGGAAGACTAAGGCTGATACATAATCTTTCCTGCCTTTTGTTTCCTCCCTTAGAATGTAATAAAGATGTTCTGGCGGAGATGTGACATCATTTCTGTCTTGCTGTCAAAGCCCCACTTCTTCGAGTCTTGCTCCATAAACAAAATGCCACTACCAGAAGTTGGTGTTTAGTCCAAAGCAGCATCTGCATGAAGCAGCATTCTCCTCCTTTAGGGCCAAGAGTGGATAAAAATGATCAGGGGAATTGTTCCTTCTTTGACTTACAGTTGATAGTGTTATCTCTAGTAGGATTGACTTATCTCTAGTAGGATTCACTACTGCAATGCGGTGTTCACTGGCTGATCAAACTGTTCTCTATACAGCCTCCAGTTAATCCAAAATGCGGCTGCAAGACTTATTACAAGAACAAGAAAATATGAACACATAACTCCAGTTCTTAAATCTTTACACTGGCTCCCAGTTAAGTTTAGGGCAGATTTCAAAATCCTCCTTTTAACATATGAAGCATTAAATGGCCAAGGTCCGGCTTACTTGTCTGAACGTATCATGACTTACAAACCTGAGTGCACATTAAGATCTCAAGATGCTGGTCTGCTTATGATTACATGGATTAATAAAATAACAGTGGGAGGTCGAGCTTTTAGTTACAGGGCCCCTAAACTGTGAAATGGTCTTCCTGCTTCTATAAGAGATGCCCCCTCGGTCTCAGCCTTTAAATCTCGGCTGAAGACTCACTACTTCAGTTTAGCATATCCTGACTAGAGCTGCTGATTAACTGTACAGACTGCATCTCTGTTGTTAGTCATTAGCACTAAAACATAAGTAACATGATTGTTATAATTTGTTACTAACCCTCACCTATTCTGTTTCTGTTCTCGGTACTCAAATGTGGCAATTGGTGCCACGGCCCACCTGCCAAGTTGTTTGCCTGCCTATGGTAAAGTCATCCCTGATGGAGGATCACAGAAATCATGGGAAAAGGGGTCCTTTCATCGGAGCAACGTTTTAGCCATGGCATGGCCAAATGGGGAGGCAGCTGATGGATGAGGTCTCCAGGACTCTAAAAATATCCAAACCTAATTATGTCATATCATCTACTGTTAAACCGTACTTCTAAAATTTTTATTATTATGCTGTATTAAGGAATTGTTCTGTTCTGTTTATTGTATTGTATTGACCCCCTACTTTTGACACCCACTGCACGCCCAACCTACCTGGAAAGGGGTCTCTCTTTGAACTGCCTTTCCCGAGGTTTCTTCCATTTTCCTACAAGGTTTTATTGGGAGTTTTTCCTTGTCTTCTCAGAGAGTCAAGGCTGGGGGGCTGTCAAAAGGCAGGGCCTGTTAAAGCCCATTGCGGCACTTCCTGTGTGATTTTGGGCTATACAAAAATAAACTGTATTGTAAACTGTATTGTATTGTATTTTTGGCAATTTATCAGTGTATTCCTGGTTGGGTCCTCTATACTCTGTATGTCTTTCTCTTATCTTTGTGCTTACAATGTATATTTTTGTATTTATTGCAGAATGTGTGTTTATGATTCATCTTATTTTTTTTATACTTTATTTGTAATTACAGTATAATCATAGTACAACACTGGAGTCATAGCTGGAAGTGTACACAATAAAGAAAAGACTTGAATTACGGGTGAAGCAAGAATATCAAGACAAAACCCAAATAGACACATAAAGAACATGTAAACTGTTACAGACAGTGATCAAGCCAGCAGTGATGCCAGTAGCAATACCTCATGCACTTCAGAACAGGTAATCCATCTGAAGCTCTCTGTATGTTTGGCCCTGGCAAGTACTTGGATGGGATACCACCTAGGAAAAGCTTGTTTTATTGCTAGAAGAGGTGTTGGAGAGGCCAACAGAGGGCGCTTCCCCTGTAGTCTGTGTCTGGGACCCAATACCCCAGAGCAGTGGCTAGGATGCAGTTGTCCTTCAGATGAGACGTAAAACTGAGGTCCTAACTCTAAGTAATAATAAAAGATCCCTGAGCGTCTTTCGAAAAGAGTAGCATGTTCCCTGATATTCTGGCTAAATTTCTCGTTTAAAAGTAAAGAGCAACACACATAAAGGGTTAGGACACCCTCTGGCAAACCGTGGATATTATGGAGCAAAATAATAAACATAAATTAACATGTAGTGTGAAGAATGTCTTGACAGATGCAAGTCTAACATTAGACTGCAGAAGGATGGCGGTGGTGATGGTTTTGAAGGTGGTGAGGCGAAAGGGGTGGATCCAGGAGCCCCGACACTGTAAATGATGTCATATGCTCTCAATTTGTTGGTTTCCAGATCTGCAGAGGGAAGGAGAGGAGAAGTGTCATGAGGCAGTTACTCTGGTTATTCTGGCCCCCGAATTATTCCCCATCTCTAATTGACAACTATCTCTCTCAACCATTCATCACCTAATAATTAATGTATGGTGAGCGTGCTGGCGCAAAATGTCTGCTGTCACATTATCCAGGTGGATGCTGCACATTAGTGGTAACTGAACTGGATTCTCCTCTCTTTGTAAAAAACTTTAAGTATCTTGAAAAATACCGTATAAATGCAATGTCTTGTTCTTCTTCAAGCCAGGGCTCAAAACCAAATCCCAGCAAATGTGAGATGGCAGTGTTAACCATAGTGCCTCAGTGCTGACTGCACTATGTTTCATTCATCCCTTCATTTATTTTTTGAATTTTTTTTTTTTTTCTGCTGAGGCTCATGGTGCCCGAGGCCTAACTTGAACATCCATATTGTCTCATTCCCAGGCCAATTTACAGTCTTAAATCAACTTAACACACACATTGTAGTTTTAGATTGTGAGAGGAAAATTAAAAAAACCCACACAAACATGAGGAGGTCACTCAAACTCCATAACTTAATGAAAATACAAGGACTCTGGAGTTACAAATAAGTAATGCTGATCACTGCCCTGTCCTTGTTGAACAAGTGCAGTTGAATTAAGTTCTCCTGTACTGAGGTATAAAATATCTCTTGACTTTTAATAATATGGGCTGTTGCTCTTCCCTACTCCACCATTGTGAATCAAAAGAGGTTTATTGAATGTGTATATAAAGTTCTCACCACATTCTGTACATCTCTCAACAGTCTAAATTAAGTATTATTATGTGCTCAATAAATCTACATAGATTGCTCTTGAGTTCCGAACGAGCACATAAAATCCCAACATTTTTCTTTTCGACTGAATTACAGTTAATTTTCATGTAGCAGGCTCTGTTTTTTACTTACAAACAGAAGGCATGGATGAATACGCAGCAGCTGTGAGACATGACCAAGTACTGCTCATTGGAGATTTTGTCAATATATTCCTATATCATTTTGTGTTTTGTGTGCATATGTTGGTATATTTAACCAGCAGCACATCAAATAAGCTAACAGGTCAGCAGCTCAATTGGCAGCCAGCTGTAACTCCCAACATCCCAAGTATCTGTCCCAGCTTTGTTGTTTCAGGGAGTACACCTGCTGGAAGGGGAGGTGACATTCTTAGCAATCCCACAATGAAGACAGTGCATCTCTGCTGAGGGATCATTGGTAAGTTAGTGGCAGCTTTTAATGCTTTCATTATGCCTTTTCTATCTCTATGAGATAATGTGTCATTGTCAAAAACTGTAGGATGTTAAAACATAAGGGTTACATACCATACATGCCAGTGTTTGCATTTTATCAATTAACATACACTAATATTGTCTCAATGTCATTTCATTAGTAGATCTGGAACATTTTTCTGTAAGTTATTTCCATTAAAGGACATTTTCAGTGTAAGTTCTGACGAGTCATGCAAAATTGGGTTACAAATGATGTCCGTTCCTGATGACAAGGGCCATCTTGTATTTAATCGATATTTTATTTCTATAGTCTCCACCGTCCCAAGGAACTTTCTATATTATTACATGCATATATTTAGCTTTCAAGTTGGAGCACATGTTGGTTTATTGATTTGTCACATAATGTGTCACAGGCAGAGATTCTTTCTATGTGTTACTCTTCATAGAACACCATCTAAAGCGGCTTACATTTACAGTGCAGTTCCCACACCAGTATACTCAGTTGTACATACATATATACAACCAAATAATTAAGCTGTTGGCTTAGGGGCATGCCACAGTGCTTTTGGTATTTGAATTGTCAGCCTTGTGCATTTCTCTATTGGTTGTCAGCAAAGTGTCTTTGGGTCATTTCAGGTAGAAGTTTGATTCATTACAGGCTATAGAAAGCAAAAATAGTGTGCATTTGTAAAGAGCTGTATAATAATTAATTGGCAACTGATTAATAAATTAATGTCTTGATCACGTTGGAGATGTAAGAACAAATACTACACAAAATTGGAAAATAAAGTGCATAACAGGGGTTCCCAACTTCTCCACTTTTTGCATTTATTTATTAAACACACTTTGTATAATTCAAGGTGATGAGAAATCAAAATCTACTAGGGGGCTTTGCCTCCTGCTCGCTTCGCTCACCAACCTCCCCGGCTCTGCCACTTGCTTATGTGGATTTCACTTTCACCAAACAACAAATTTTTAATTCTCTTTCTCATTGGAAAGAAACACTACTTTTCCCTGATGGCAACAGAAATTAGACAATCTACAAGTCTTCAACTTAAAGATTAAATCCAAACAATATATTTGATCTCTTTTCTCTTTTCACTGTTCGGTTATTTCACCTGTGATAGACAGCCAGGAACCCTGCCCCACCGGGATGCCTGGAGGAAGGAGAACCCAGGAGAGCGGCACTTCTTTTCCCTGGGTACCCGGCCGGTCCTAGATCCCTCAGGGACAGCACTTCCGGGTCACCAGGAAGTGCTGGCAGACCAGGAATGGTTTATGCCTGTAGTGCTTCTGGGTGCAAGGGCAGCACTTCCACCACACTGAGGAGTGCTGCCGGAAGTCCGTCATCAGGCACCTGGAGCACATCTGGGACAGGATAAAAGGGGCTGCCTCACTCCAATCAAGGAGCCGGAGTCGAGTGAAAGAAGGACGGAGCTTGCAAGACAGAAGTGGAGGCGGCCGAAGGAACCAAGGACTGTGTAAATACATGTAAATAGTAGTGGTTTTGTAAATAAACGTGTGTGTGGTGGACACTTCATTGTCATGTTTGTCTGTGGCTGGGCTATCTTGTACACACCGAGAAATAATTTCCGTTTGTTTACGCTAACGCAATCTTTACTACAATTTTTTTGAGGCTTTTGAATTTTAGTACTTTCATTATCTCTAACCTACTCTGCATGTGTATTGCGCCAATGTTTTTGAACCTCTTTACGACGTTCTACTTTGTCATCTACTCTTTGTCTTTTATTTCTGGCCCCGGGCGTGGTTAAATCTCTTGGCACAATGTCTTGTCTCGTGGGACGTGAAAGTATCTCTCTGAAAAAGTCACGTCTCGTCCCAGACTAAAAAGTCTTGTCTCATCCCAAGATTTTTTTATTATAATAGAAAGATATCAGTAGCATAGAGTGCAAGACCGAAACAAGCAGTGCTTTTAATGCCAATCCATTGCAAGGCACAGTCCCATAAAGGCAGCATATTTATCAAAGAGCATGTTAACACCACACAGAAGTAAATACAACTGGGAGCTGAGTTGGGGTCCAATAGGCAGCCACACTATTTTTTACATAAGTGTGTCACCCACTGGTGCATTTCATCTCAATTAGCTCGAGCTAAACTCCTGGAATATTTAATTACTAGACATTAAGCCCGTTACAATAACGGGCGCTAGAACAGTATTGCATAAACATTATTAGGAACATTCTATATTAAATGGCAAGGGACCTTGACCTCATTCTGTTTGTTTTCTTAATTTTTTTGTTAAAAATATTTTTGCAAGAAGCCTAAAGTAAAATAATATTAAAAATAAAATAGAAACGTATATGACAATACAGTAAGTATCTATATATATAATTCACTAAGGCAAGACAACCATGGAAAGCATGCTGGAAGGGGCGTGGATTCACTAAGCCACCAACAAGTGAGACACCTATGGCGCACGCAGGAAAGAGCCACACCCACCAACTCCAAGACCATTGGATACGACGACAACTCGCAGGGCCACGCCCACCAACTCGGACGCGACGACACAGAAAAAATGGCGTCATTTATATTCGTCTGTCATAGAGGCCACATGCAGTGCAGGTCAGGTTAATGTCATGTGCATGTCATGCACCTCCGAGCTACGTTGACTGTTCATAGAGACATGTTTCTCGCGGAGGTGAATATGCAGCTTGTGAAACGGTTTGCGAGGGGTATCCCATGGGATCCTTAAAACAGTCCTTTACAACTGAGGATGAAGCACAATGAAGTAAGCAGTCTTTAAAAACCAACTTTTCGGTACGACCGCATGCACCATAGCAAACTGTTTTACACGCTACATACAGCTATTCGCTTCCGTAACAAACATGTGTCTTCTTAGATGCTCCTGCAGGAACACGGAAGACGTTTTCCTGCCCACCAACGCTCCTTTTTCACCGGCCGGCGTCTATCCTCGCTGCCTGCCCATTTGCCCGGATGCAAAAACTCACCGACCACCTAGTTAGTCCCTTTCGTCTGTGGTAAGAGTCCACATGCATGTCTGAGCCACGCAGCGTTTGTTATGCCGCAGGTTCACTATTGTGTTGTACTGTATTTTGCTCTCTCCAGAGTTCCATCTTTTCATTCACTTACTGTTGTATTCTCACACCAACCCGTTTTAGACATCCGTGTCTTTCCAGAAGTGTTTAGCTTTCAATAAATAATTATGCATGACATTGACCGTGTGTCTGCCCAGCGCAGAGAGGCGTGGGTAAGCCGTTGAACCCCATTCGGGCTGCAAGCCATGGAATTCCCACTAAATGTGACTCATACGCTCCCACTCATTATGTCCCTACCCTTTGTGCACACCCCCCTCCTACCGTGGTCGGGTATCTTGGTGGATTATATATAGAAAAGCAACCAAAACCGAGGGGTATCCCATGGGATCCTTAAAACAATCCTTTACAACTGAGGATGAAGCACAATGAAGTAAGTAGTCTTTAAAAACCAACTTTTCGGTTACGACGCACGACCACGTGCATCATAGCAAACTGTTTTACACGCTACATGCAGCAATTCGCATCCGCGACAAACAAGCGTCTTCTTAGATACTCCTGCACTTTGTTCACACCTCCCTCGCTACTACTGTGATTGGGTGTCTTGGTTGGATTATATATATAAAGGCAGCCAAAACCGCACAGAGCAATGAAAAGTCTACAGTTCCATCTTTTCATTCACTTTATGTTGTATCCTCAAACCCTCCCTTTTTAGACAACTGTGTCTTTCCAGAAGTGTTCAACCATCAATAAATAAATATGCGGCGTTTGTTATGCCGCGGGTTCACTATTGTGTTGTATGTTGCTCTCTCCAGAGTTCCATCTTTTCATTCACTTACTGTTGTATTCTCACAGCAACCCTTTTTAGACAACCGTGTCTTTCCAGAAGTGTTTAGCATTAAATAAATAGTTATGCATGACATTGAGCGTGTGTCTACCCGGCGAGGGTAAGCCGTTGAACCCCATTCGGGCTGCAAACCGTGGAATTCCCACTAAGTGCAACTCATACGCTCCCACTGGTTGCGTCCCAACCCTTTGTACACAACCCCCTCCCACCTTGCTACTACCGTGTTCGGGTGTCTTGGTGGATTATATATAGAAAAGCAGCTAAAACCGCACAGAGCAATGAAAAGTCTACGTCAGTCACAGGTACATCTGGACTGTGTAAAGACGACGACTCAAGTGACGAGTTGGAGGTGGGCACATGAGCGGGCAGTGCATACTGAAAGAGAAATCAGCAGACTAGCATGATGGACAGAGCTGAATGGACGTCATTCTCCTTTCCTCCCATTCCACACTCCGCGCCGTGCATCCCCATCCCTCCGTCTGGCAGGAGAAGGCGCAAGGACGGTGCGCCAGTTTTCAGTCACGGACGATTGTGTGTTGGTTCATTCCGTGCATTGTTACAATGTTGCTTTTTTTGCTGATTTATTACATTACCGATTTTTCAAATGTTAATTTTCTCCCTCTGCTTAAAAATCATTAAAAAACCGGCCTGATTATGCAGCGTATGGTACACCGCGGGTTGGCTAGTAATTAATATTGCCTTAGTGTAAAACTTTATAATAATCTGTAATACACAATATCTGAAGAAGATATTTAGGAAAATGTTTTTATTTTTTTACCTCAGGAAATTTTTCAATAAAATTTCATTATAGACAACATTTTTTGTAAACATTCTTGTTCAGGACCATCTACAACGTTGACAACAACATCTGTAAAACTTCTAACTCTTGATAATGCAACATATAACTGACCGTGGCTGAATACTGGTTCTGGCAAGTAAATGGCAACTTTTTCTAAGGTTTGCCCTTGAGCTTTATTAATTGTTATGGCAAAGGCTAATGTAACTGGAAATTGTCGCCTTCTTATGGTAAAGGGTAAATTAGTAGAGGATAGAGCCAAATCAATACGGGGAATATTCTGACGCTCATTTTCATTTTTACAATCAATCTGTTTGCTCGTATTTTTCTTTGTCTTTCAGCCTTTCTTTTGTTGATGTTTACTTGCTGAGCTGACCGTTCTTCCAGGAGATGTTGCTTATATACGATTTGAGTGTCTGTGTCTTTTGTCCTACTTGACGTGTCCTTTTTTTGGGTGGCATGTTGTTAGTAGATAGTTAGTTAGTAAACATGCACGGAGCAGTATGTGTGGCATCTCCCCAGCAATGGATTTTATGTGCGGCCGCGACTACCCAATCAGCACTCTCCCCAGCAATGCTGTCCTTTATTTGCTTATCATGCGCGGCCGCTGCTATGCCGTTCACTGTGTGCTCAGCTTCCAGTGTGTGTGCGTCCACGTTGCTGGTTGTGCGTGTCGCACCAAGCCTCGCTCATGCGCACTTCACCCAAAGACACACACACACGGACACCTGGACACACACAGGGTTTTTATTAAAGAGGATATAGATTATCATGCGCGGCCGTGGCTACGCCATTCACTGTGTGGTCAGCTTCTAGTGTGTGTGCGTCCACGATGGCGGTCATGCGTGTTGCACCGACACACACACACGGACACCTGGACACACACAGGGGTTTTATTAAAGAGGATTAAGTAACTAAATAACTGTGTGTTGTATGAAATTAATTGTGAAGCTGAAAATACAAACTGGTGATCAGTTTCACTTTCTGAAATCATTTGTGTTTTATTCCTTGCTGAATGATGCAAGTACAAGTGACAACATATAAGCTACTGATCTTCTCAATCTTCTAAATCATCAGCAATCAAAATACAATTTATAAATGAAATAGGGATACAATACAAAAACCATAACAAGACCAATTTTAAGATAATACCAACTATAATAAAATCTGGGAGGAGATATCAAATTACTTTATATCAAATCAGAACAGAAAACAATGAACAAAACTTATCCAGTATGAAATGACAGACAGCACAGCAGGCATCAGTTGGCATCAGTAGGCCAGGTTTTCAATTAGTTAAATAGATGAATGACATGTAAAAATCAAGGTATGTTTTGACACAGAATGATAGCTGTTCATTGGGACTTGCTTGGCTGTCATACTTTACAGATGTTTTTCATCCAGATATACCTAAAAGAGGATTTTCAAGCTATAGGAATAATCCACCTGTCAGGCTGAGCTCTGGGGGCTTAGATTACACCCAGGACTTCAGCATGTGGTGTGCTGGATTGAGTTCAGAGATCATTTATTCCAGTACCCACGGAGTTGTTACTAGACCAAAAGGGTTCAATGGATATTTTTGCTCAGACTGCCTAACAATATTAAAAAATAATAAAAATGTGTAAACAGAAAGAATGCTGTATTTTTAGAATTCTACAAAATGAGTAATTAAGAACAAAGCTCAAGTGAAAGCTTTTTTGATTCTACCTTAGAACGTTCTTTTACCCTGATAACAAACTGAATGCCACATAGTTGCTTGCTGCTGCTTAGCAGTAAAGCATGCAGGAGAACTGGAGCATAATGTTAGCAAGGCCTGGAGATGGCAACAAGTTTTGTGGACTTTATGTTTCTCCTTTCTTTAGGAGCACTGCCAAACTGTCTGCACAGTTCAATTCAATTCTAAATGAACTCAAGTTTGTGAGTTGTGTACCAGAACTGAATAAATCAACCCTGGACTCTAAAATACATCAGCTAAAGTCAGAACTTTATTTTATAATTTCTTGGTGTCTTTTTCTCATCCTCATATGGGGAGCCTTACCTTATCTTTAAAAGTAAAGACACAGTAGCTTATATAGTTGAACTAAAAAGAATCCCCTCCTTTTAGCTGACCAAGCACTCCTCCATTTATTGATTCCTTTTCTTAACCTGCTTAGCTAGGGATGGAGCCTATCCCAGCAAGCATTAGGTGCAAGGCAGGTATAGTCCCACACACTGGAGCTAATTTAACAGTACTAGTTTACCTAACCAGTGTATCCTTGAATTGTGGGAGGAAACCCACACAGACACAGTGAGAAACTTCATGCATTGAGCATACAGGATGTGATGATGATGTGGGATTGCTCTTGAAATTAAGTTAAAAATAACCAAAACAGCAGAAAATCCTACAATAAAAAGTGATAATTGCAAAACTCCAACAATTAAAGATTCCCACTTGTATGTCTTCATGGCTCATTTATATAGTGAAATAGGAGGCTCAGGAGTCCCTCCTCCTGGTGCTCCATCCACAAAGAACATGGAACATATAAAAATTTAAATGAACAGCACACAAATTTAAACATAACAGAAAATATGTAAAAACAAGACACTAACTGAAAAGCAACATTAAAATATTTAACTAATACATTAATATATAACAGCTCCATGAGCCTGACATTCTGCCAGCTACAACAACAACCACAACAACATTTATTTATATAGCACATTTTCATACAACAAAATGTAGCTAAAAGTGCTTTACAAAATGAAGAATAGAAAAATAGAAGACACAATAAAAAATAAACATAATTCAACATTAATTAACATAGAATAAGTAAGGTCCGATGGCCAGGGTAGACAGAAAAAACAAAAAAGAAAAACTTCAAAAAATAAAATCTGTAGGGATTCCAGACCACGAGACCGCCCAGTCCCCTCTCACAACACACTCAGACTACTTTACTTTAACAGATGGAGAAGAGGTGGCGGAGCTGCAAAGGTAGCAGTGACTCAGCTGACTTCCTTCCTCTACTGATGCTGCAAATGCTATTCCAAATCTCAGATCTCCGCTTCCAGAATCTTCAGTAACTCCTCATTAAGTGCATTTTCCGTCTCTTGTTGGACTGTAGGTCTTCTATTTATCCCACTGCTAACACCAATGTAGCAGGTGCTGCTGCATTGCTTGACCAAATACAAATGGATCTTGCCCTTCAAATGGCTCTTTAAGGTAGCTTGCTGTTCTTAGAAGGACAGTTTAATGTTGGCACAGTAGCGGAAATTCATATGTGGCTGTTATGTTTCAGCCAGTGCTCATCCTCTGGCTGGTATTCAGATGTTTTTTTATGTCTGTTTTGCTTATGTATGATTAATTTGTTTGTGTTAATGTTGTGATTTACATTAATTATTTGCATTATTCTCTATTTCTGTATTTTGTGGGTGGTACCCCAAGAAGCAGGGCCACCTGTCCATAGTCCATACATGGACTACCATCAGCCATATAAAAGCTGAGAGAACATATAGTCTCATTGTGCTTATATGCTGGGTTCTAGTGAGTTCTCTTTTAATTATTGCAGTGCACTGAATTGTGACTTGTTTGTTTTGTTTTTTGACTTCTCATGGGGACTTGTGTTTTTTGGACTTGTTTCTATTTGGAATGTCTATTTTTGAAGGCAACTCCTTCTGTTCCTTTCGTACTCCTCACAGCATTTTTGTGCAATGAAGTTTTCATTTTATATGGATTCTTCATTTGCCCTGTTTGTTACACAAGCTGAAGGCTAATAGACCCTTCCACTCATGGGGATTTGTGCAACAGTCTTTGGGACTTTGTTTGGAAGAACTCATAAAGTTCATGAAAGAGAATGTTACAGGTTTCCTGTTTTTATAGGCTCCCATGGAGCTGGCACAGAAATTGTACATTTGCAAAATAGAATGCCATGCTATTCTTATGATGATTCATCACCAAGCTGCTTCAATTTGTCACATATCCCTCAATTTGAAGTTGCTGTCCCCAGCAACCACTTCCAACTCCTTTCAAAAGAGGTATTATGTTTCACATTGTATTTTAATCTTTTGCTCTGTAAATCAAGACTAGGAGTATATTGCAGTGACTAAGACAGGCTGGTTGGTTGCTTTTAGACTTGCTGTGTGACCCTAAGAAAATGACTTAACCCACCTGTGCTCCAGCTGGTTCATTAAATCGGGTAAAGTTTTCAACCACATACATAACAATAAAGCTCCTTATGTTGGATAATTGAGTTTAATGTGCTGATTTGATTGATAGTTTGTGCAAAGATAAAGGGGCATCATTCAAGAATGAACATTAACTTAATAAAAGGAAATGCCAGCATTATTTGGACTCATAAATATTTTCTGACACGTAAGTCATTTTGCCTCATTATGTGTTTGTATATATAGACAGTGAATATACTGTATGTTTACTGGTTGTATATGTGCCATAGTCCATAACTGCACAAGCTGAAGATGCCAATGGAACTAATAAATGCCCTTCAAGATGCTAATCCAGCTACTAAAGCCCTAAATCGGACCAAATGTAATAACCACATTTCACCTCAAATGACTCACCTACAGCATAATGGTTTCTTTCCAGGTTACAAACTAATCTATAAAACCTTGCCTTTAAATTACAAAATTCCCAACGTTAGCACCCCACTAACTTGTTTGCACTGCTTGTCCAGTATTAATCCGTGAGACAGCTGTCTCAGAGTAGCTTCACTGGAATAGTCTTTGCAAGATCTATATAATGTTGCACTGTTTTTGTAAATGTTTTGTATATCAGTTTTCAGCGCTTATTCAATATTTCATCACTGGCAATGATTTGTTGTTTGTTGATATGATGCTGCGCATAATTTGGTGGTGTGGCCATGGGGTGTACAAGAGGGTATGGCCACATGAGTGTAACATCATGGCAGTCACCTTATATAAGACGGAATACTGAATTCATTAGTGTCCAGACCTTTTTGGAAAGCTTATTTTGGTCATCAACTTAAACTTAAACAAGATTGTTTTGACTGTTAAAAACTATGAGTTCTGCCCAACCCTTTTGTTGTCATTTCTATGTTTGCAGTGCGTTTCAGATTGCTAGCTGTATTATTCAGTGCTGGTCTACAACTTCGGGCCCTCAGTGCTTCTCTCTCTATCTGCCATTAAAAGCATGACCGTCTTGACTATTTTTTTTAAGGTTTTCTGCCTCCAACCTCCCATAATGGGGGTCTCTTTGTGAGGTTCTGTTAATTTAAACCAAGACTAAGGACTTACAGTATGTTGTCACTATTCCTTACTGAATTGTTCTTCTGGCATTAATACCTGTAGGATAAGTTAATCTCCTGTTTCCATACTGTCAAATTCTCTAACCTTGACATCAGATATTCCCCCAGTTCTTGCTTTAATTTTCACTACTGTTTTATTATTGTGCACGTGAATTTGTTTTAAATAGTAACTTATCATGGTACACAGAATGAATGGTGCAAAAATAACCTCAAAATAGATGGCTGGTAAATGCTGGTGGATTTGACATGCCTTGAAGATTAATTAACTGATCTGGGCATATGGTACATGTGTTAGAGAAGATGTGCAGCACAATTCTCCATTTGCATCTACAGTTCTCTGGACTACGTTAACTGACTGATTGGCTCATGCGCCAGGGGAAGTGTGGTGTTCATTGGACTTTGTCCCTCCAATCAGTGCAAATCAATCATTCCAATTGTCTGTTGCCCAGAAATCCTAATGGCTACTGGCTATTGGCTGACACTTTTTTTTTTCTTTTGTCTTACAGAAATCTATTTACTATTTGTCTTATATACTGCAACACCTTTTAAGGTAAAATACCGGCCCAAATTTCATTACAGAAAACAGATGTGTTAAATTAATTGTGTAAAGTCACACAGTCATGTAGACAGCATTAAAGTTTGTATTTTCAACCTTATTCTCCACATACAACATGTATGTTGATTTTAAAACTTTTATATTTCCAGACTTTGGGGGAGGGCAGCACGGTGGCACAGTGGGTAGTGCTGCAGCCTCGTAATTAGAGGACCCGGGTTCGCTTCCTGGGTCCTCCCTGCATGGAGTTTGCATGTTCTCCCCGTGTCTGTGTGGGTTTCCTCCGGGTCCTCCCGTTTCCATGCATGTTAGGTGCATTGGTGATCCTAAATTGTGCTTGGTGTGTTTGTGTGTGTGTGTGTGCCCTGCGGTGGGTTGGCACCCTGCCCGGGGTTTGTTTCCTGCCTTGCTCCCTGTGTTGGCTGGGATTGGCTCCAGCAGACCCCCGTAACCCTGTAGTTAGGATATAGCGGGTTGGATAATGGATGGATGGATGGACTTTGGGGGATCCTTCTGTAGATGGCACAAGAGATAACTTTAGTCATCCCCTGCTCTGCAGTGCCACCTATAGCAGCCCAAACAACTGCAATGCACAGTGCCTATAAAAAGTACTCACCCCCTCTAGTGAGTTTTCACATTTTATTGTTACACAACATTAAATTACAGCTTTTTTGACACTGACCAACAGAAAAAACTCTTTAATGTTGTGAGATATGCCCGGCCATTCATCGCGGCCAATACCCCCAGGCCGCTAGATGGAGCCCTCCTTGCAGCATAGAGGTGCCCCGAATGCCAGCAGGGAATCATGGACAGTGGAGTCATAATACATAGCCCTGTTTGATACCATGGGGGCCACAAGGAGTCGCTGCAATGAGGCCTAGGGATTTACATTTTCCATATAGCCCGGAAGTATTTCCAAGTCACAGGAATGGAAGAAATGATATACTTCCGGGCTGAAGAAAAAAGAGAAGTTTTTACCTGACTCGGAAGTGCTGGATGATCACATGGACTGAGGGCTCAGAAGCACTTCTGGGTCGAGGACTATAAAGGACTGTGGGAGATCCCAGACAATTGAGCTGAGTTGGGAGGCAGGGTGGCTAAGCGTCTGGGAGTGGAGGATTGGTTTATTGATTATTGAAGAATTGTGGAGAGGAGCGTGCTTTGTGCACTTTATTATTATAATAAATATTCATCTTTTGGACTTTTACCTGGTGTCTGACATGTGGTCTGAGGATACAAGGGAGCGAGAGAGCCTTAATCTGTCACAATGTAAAAAGTGAAAACAGATCTCTGCAAATTTGTCTTAATTAAATTAATATATAACACAACAACAACAACATTTATTTATATAGCACATTTTCATACAAATAATGTAGCTCAAAGTACTTTTCATGACGAAGAAAGAGAAAAAAGACAAAGTAAGAATTAAAATAAGGGAACACTAATTAACATAGAATAAAAGTAAGGTCCGATGGCCAGGGAGGACATAAAAAACAAAAAAAACTCCAGATGGCTGGAGAAAAAATAAAATCTGCAGGGGTTCCAGGCCACGAGACCATCCAGCCCCCTCTAATCATTCTGCCTAACATAAATTACCTCAATCAGTCCTCATGGTATTCAGGGTTCTCATAGAAGGACTTGATGATGACGGTCATGTGGAATTCTAGCCTTTAGTCCATCAATGTAGGGATATCACGGTGCTTTGATTAGGTGGTGATGGCACAGATCGCTACCCCCAGAAAACTGAAAAAAGAACAGAAGAGAGAGTAGGGGTTAGTACGAATTTTGGAGGCACCATGAATAGTTATGATAATTATTTCAATATGCAGAGCATCAGGATTAAATTTAAAATTAAGTTATTAGAAAGCCATGTTAAAGTAAAATACATAATAATTAATTAAAGAAGTTTTCAAGTCAGTATTTAGTAGATCACCTTTGGCAGCAATACCAGCCTTGAGTCTGTGAACACAGATCTCTCTCTATCAGCTTTGCACATCTTCTTTGCAAAACAGCTCAACCTCTGCCAAGCTGCTTGCAGATCATGAATTAACAGCCTTTTTCAAGTCCATCCACCAGTTCTCAATTGAATTGCGATATGGACTCTCATTCAGCCTCTCCAGAACATTAACGTTGTTGTTTTTTTTAACAGTTCCTGTGTGACTCTGACTTTATGGTTGGGGTTGTTGTCTTGCTTGAAAGCATCTTTTCTCACAAGTTGTAGGTTTCTTGCAGACTGCATCAGGTTTTCCTCCAGGATTTCCCTGTATTTTACAGCATTCTTTTTACCCTCTACCAACAGAAACCTTCCAGGGCCTGCTGCAGAGAAGCATTCTTATAGGATAATGCTGCCACCACCATGATTCACGTTGGGGATGGTGTGATTTTTGATAAAGTGCAGGGTTTAGTTTATGCCAAACATGATGTATAATCTGATGGCCAAAAATCTCAATTTTGGTCTCATCAGCCCATAGAACTATTTGACTTCAGAGTGCCTTCAGATTCTCATGTGCCTTCTGGCAAACATTGGCAGAGATGTCACATGTTTTTATTAACAGTGACTTTCTCTTGGACACTCTCACATAAAGCTGTGACTAATGTAGCACCCAGACTACAGTTGTTCTGTGCAGTCTCTCCAATCTCAGGCACTGGAGGATGTAACTCCTTCAGAGTGATCATGGATCTTTAGGTGGCCCCCCTTACTAGTCTTCTCTCTGCATGATCACTTTGTTTTTGTGGATGGCCTCCTCTGGGAAACTGACTGATTTATCTCAACTCCAAGAGATATTTAGTGGCTTGGATATTTTCTTGTATCCATCCACTGACTTGTGCTTTTCAATCACCTTTTCACGGAGTTGTTTGGCATACTCTTTTGTCTTCATTGTGTAGGTCAGACCACCATACTGACTCACCACAAGATGGACCATCCATAAATTGGTGCTTTTATAGTACAGTCTATTGACTACAGACAGTTGAACTTCATTTACCTAATGATGGGACTTCTAAAATCAAATGGATGCACCAGCAATGATTTAAATGTGTCTTATTAAAGGGGTGAATACTTGTGCAATCAATTATTATGGATTTCATATTTCTAATTAATTTAGATTATTTTGCAGATATCTGTTTTCACTTTGACATTAAAGAGTTTTCTGTTGATCCATGGCAAATAAACCAAATGAAATCCACTATGATTCAGTGTTATGTAACAATAAAATACATAAGAAGAATACTTCCAAAGGGGTGAATATATTTTATAGGTACTGTAGGTCAGTGCCTGTATTTTATCCCATCTATGGGGGTAGTGCTTCAGGCTGGTGGGAACATGTGTAGTAAAAAAGCCACCAGTCATGGACACTGCAGTTAGGGTTAACAATGGACAAGATGTCAGTCTCATTTCAAACATAGAACCTTGGTCTCTCAGTATGCTATGGACAACTGTAGTCGTCTGTCAGAGGCACGTAGGGTCAAAACAGAAGCTTTTAGTTTCCTCTCCAAGAAACTTTCCAAATACAAAAGGGGAAAGAAAAGAATAGGGCATCACATAAGCAGCTTCTTCCCAATGCCTATAAATGAAATCAATTACAAATTATTTTAAACAAATCATGAATAAAATAAAAAATCAGTAAAAGCTTGGGGAGAGCTGAAAACACCACCAACCCCAAAAGCGTCCACCGGGCTTCTGGCGGCAGAGCCAAGAAACGCGGTGCATGCAGGTTGTGAGGTGTAACGCTAATTAACGCCCACACTACAACATATTATACAATTGGTACACTACTAACTATTTACTGGGATCAACTAATTTTGGGGAAGTTCATAACTAAAACAAAGCAAAATTATAAATAACATATTACACTTTGCTACATAAGAAAAAGGAGTCTTTTATTTTTATTTTTTTTTTGTTCTTTATTTTGCCTTATACAATTTCTCATATTAGGAATTTGTTAGTTTTCGCTTACCCCTTGGGGTCAGAGCGCAGGGTCAGCCATTGCACAGCCCCTCTGGAGCAACTGAAGGTTAAGGGTCTTGCTCAAGGGCCCAGCAGAGTAGGATCTCTTTTGGCAGTGATCGGGGTTCAAACCAGCAACCTTCAGGATACCAGAGCAGATCCTTAGCCTCAGAGCCACCACCCCGCCCTAAATGTTATGTTGACAAGGTTAACAATATATTTTAGTACTGACTTGTTCCTGAGGTTTTACATAAAAAACTCAAATGTTTTATCATAAAACATTTATTAAGCAAAATAATTCATATTTTAGGGTTGCACTTAGGTGCTTAGTTAGCATTGATACCTCACTGGTGCAGAATCCTGGGTTCAAATGTTGAGTACAGTTGCTGTCTGTGTGGAGTCTGCATGTTCTCCCGGTGTCTGTGTGTTTCCTCTCACTGTAATAAAGAAGTTTGTATTAGTCAACTCCAGATTCCAAATTGGCTCCTTATAAGTTGGAGTGTGGATGCGTGTATGGGTGTGCCCCTTCCAGGGGTATTTTCTGTTTCCAGCCCTCAACAACCCTGGACTGGGTTTACTGGGTTTGAGAATGTTATATAATTAATATCACAGATCTCCCTATTTGAATCTACTAGCTATTTCACCAGTGAGGGTTTAGAGGTAGCATGTTTCTTGTTCACATTCCTATATGGTCAATAAAAATAATGCCTTTCATGAACAATTTATGTCAGAAATCAGCACCAAATGCACATAACCTCTACAAAACATTCCCTGAAAATGTAAAGAGGAAGAAAATATGAAGATCTAAAAGCAAACACAAAGTGAAAGGCAAATGATCATTCTTCTGAAAATAATGATATTTCACTTCTGTAACACATTCCTAGGTGAAAGAGGCACTAACAGGTTGTAAGCTCAGTGAGGTACTTGATTAATTCCCACCATCAGCCAATTCCAACTTCCAGGATGGTTCCAATGGAAATAAGTAAGACATTAAAATTCGGGCAATAATGACACTTAAATGCCATATTTGCTCAATTTTAATATCCTTGAATAATTTGCAGACAGAATTATAAAATACAATCACAGGGTGTTTTTTGATTAGCATGCAAATGGCTGTCTTACTTCAATAAATTCTAATTTCATCTTTAAAGAAAACTGTGTATCGATTTATTCACAATCTAAACTACTCCTATTATCATAGGCATTACAAATTTAATTACATCAGGAAATGCAGCAGCTCACTTGAATTTGCTAGCACACAGAAAGGAATCTGCTGACACCCACAGGGCTTGAGAATTTCTTCTTCCTTCCATTTCCAGTCGAATTTGAGACAATACTGCCACCTACTGGAGAAACAGCAGTAAATCGTCATATAGTCTGAATTTGTATTCATGAAAATATGGATAACACCTCCTCACATAATGTGTGTACAATATTTAATATAACTAATTCAATTTAATTTACCTGTGAACTTGTTTCAACACGCTGAGTCTGAACTCAGTGAAAAGCACTATACAAAAATAAATATAATCGAATGGATGGCTGCTCTTTAACACATCCCACAGGACTGCTTTTCACATTGCTGGAGGATGAAAAAGTATTGAATTGCAAAACTAGGCATTCCTGTGGCAGTCTTTTGGTGCAGAGTTTGTGAGCATGATTAAAATGTTATACTCCATTCCCTCAGTAGTACTGTTCATGAATTCAGACATCTTGTAGCTTTCTCTCACTACGAAGGGATTCAACCAGGGTTGTCCTCCCTCCTCTTTTCTTTAATTTATCTCTGGAACTGTTGGCAGAAGCTATCCATACATCTAAACTACTAAGTCTATTTTGATATACAACACAAACCATAGCATCTCTCTCACTCTCTATACTGATGACACACTACTGTATTTAGGCCTCTGAGGATTTTTAGAACATTAGAACAATTGTGACAAGAAAAGACCATTCAGCCAAAGCAACTCATCCATCCTATTCAGCAAGTTTCTCCAAAATAACATCAAGTCAAGATTTGAACATCCTTAAAGTCTTACTCTCCACCACACTACTTTGTAATTTATTCCATTTGTCTATTGTTCTTTACTTGGAAATTTGTAACATTTATGTGAAATCTGCTCTCAACATCTTCCAACTGTCTACTCATGTTCTTGCTATATTTTAAAGTGTTTTAATTCAAATGGAACTCTAGTAGGTTATAAAGCTCCCCTACTATTTCTTGACCCTACTCTGGGGTCTGTTTCTTTTCCAACTACTATCCCATATAGAATGGTTCGTATATCTGGGATTTGACATATCCTTCTTGGTTTATGAGATCACCACTTCACAATCCCAGACACTCATCACTCGCCCTACTACACTATATTAAATTACACATAGTCGTACTAAGATCCTATGGGGTCTCACCCACATTTCTTTTACCCGTTCATTCTTTTTTCAACAATTACAAGCTCCTTCCCAGACCCCTTTCAGTCCTCTATTCTCTGGTGCATAAGCCATCTAATAAAACCCATACCCTGCTCTCTCAGTAGTCACGGTATCTCATCATATAATCTCCACATTGCTGTGATACCATGCATATAATGAGCCTTTGCCCAGATCCTCTTTGTCGTTTTTGCTCCTTTGGTGTCCCTGTAATGTTTATCCACATGCCCTTTTCATCTTTCTCTTCTGTCTTTCTGGTCTTTAATTTCTTGCTCACTTTATTTGTAGTTTTCAGTTACAATTCGTCCTTTACACCAAATTTGTTGTAGACCTGTTGGATTTTGCTTTCTCTTTGCACCAATGAAAACTAATTTGCTTGGGCACAATAGCTGCTAAATTGCTTTTTTGTTCCATGATGGAAGACCCCCAAACTAATCACTTCAATAACTGCTGGTCTCCGTAATATAATTTGAATCATGAACCACTGTCTGCATCCATAGCTGGATCTACCATCAGGGTGACTTGGGTGTGCTCCCTGGGGTCCTGCTCACAAAGAAACTATAACAGGCTTAATAACAAAAAAAGTCCACATTTTTACAGACAGGCATTTACAACACCAACTATTCAGACTATAAACATATCCAATCAAACCAAAATAAAAAACATTCAGAAGAAAATATGAGTTCTGGTTTGCTGTTATGGGACATGATTAGAGCACTATTAGGGGCCTCATGTATAAAACCTTGCTTAGGTCCCATACTCAAATTTTGCTTATGCTAGAAAGGCAAAAACTGTGTATGCACAAAAAAAAAAAAGATTATTTAAAACCATACATACAGTACACCCGGTCAATGCCAAGTTACTTTATAAATCTCAATTCAGTTTTGAGATGCTGTTAGCTACTCCCTGTCGCATCCCACCAGTAACCATGTTTGCCTTAAAAATGTTCTTTTTTGAATGTTCAGGACCTAATCACCATGTAAATGAGGTGAATTTGGTGAATATGAACTTGAGGAATTACTGATATTTGGTGGAGTTTAAGGAGTGGTCAGAAGGCCTGCTCCCCCAAACCTCCCTCAACAGAAGCACTGTTTACTATGTTAGTAAAATAAGACTCAAATAAAGGGTTTTTTTCTTCAGTATTCAAGGCCACAGTTAATATAAATATGTTATTCAACAAATGAGGTGCACTTAGATTTTGGGGGTCATGAACTAAGACCATGGGACAAACCTGCATGTAACAACAAATATTTTCAAGGCATTGCTTCATTCTTACCATTGATTTTTCACAATTCATTTTACCAGAATGTAGTGTGGTTTTCTGTTTACATCAGGGACAGTCATTGTAAGGAATTTAAGTTAGTGGTTAATTTACAATGCGAGAGAGAGAGAGAGAAAGAGAGAGGTTGGGAGAATGCTCTAATTACAGTGCGTTGCTACACCCACCACATGACAAACTATCTGGATTGGGATCCAAGTGCAGCAGGTGACACCTCGGCACCACACTGAACCGGGTGAGGTTTTTTTTACAGTGGACACTTTAAAATGAATCATGTTAAAATATTATTTACTTCAAGTTTTGTGCCTTATGATGATGTGTCCACTGTGTCCAAACCAAAATATCTCTAGCTTAACCACCTTCTTCAATGGTTAACACTTTTAAAAGTCTAGGGGGCTTCGCCCTCTGCTCGCTTCGCTCGACAACCCCCGTGTTTGGTTTGCCAGATACACACCTTTAAGATTTTTTTTTTTCTTTGAATTGATACTATTTCATTAGTTTCATTTTTATTTCAGAACTTCTGTAAAAACAACATTTGGAATCTTTCAACTCCCAATGTGCTGAATCCTTTTAATGAGGTCAGTGAGACATGTGTTTAATGACTTTGAACCATAATTCAGGATAGGTTTCTCTGTTTGGAATTTCGCACAGACAAACGATCTACATCATCAACAGTTAATAATTTTTTTTGCAAAGTAACCAATAAATGCATGTGAGGTGAATTCTGTTTTTGAAATTCTCTGACTTAAACTTCAAAGCCTTACAATATTTACATACTTCTGACATATCACCTATGTCCATATATTCAGTCTCTATTCACCTTTTTGTTATTACTCCGAGTAATAATTTCTCTTTCTTTGCTCTAATGCGGTTTACTTTCTTTGTTTTGACTCTGTCATTTTTTTCTGCTTTCATATTCTGTATATTGCTCTGCATGTGTTTCTACGAGTCTTTTGAATTCCAGTTTTCATTATCTCTAACCTGCTCTGCATGTGTTTGTCCCCCTTGTTTTTAAACATCTTTCACTTTGTTTTCTACTCTGTGCTTTATTTCTGACCTTGCTTTGTCCTGCTTTTGTTTCAATGACACCTGGTCCATGGTGATTATTTTCCTTTTTTTGAGTAATAATTTCCGTTTGTTTGCGCAACTGCGATCTTTACTTTCTTTTTTTTATACTTTCTAATTTTCCTACTTTCATATTCTTTAACTTTCTCCACATGTGTATCGCGACTTTTTTTTTTGAGCCTTTCGAATCCCACTGCTTTCATAATCTCTAACCTGCTCTGCATATGTATAGCGCCAACGGTTGTGAACATCTTTATGAAGTTCTACTTTGTCTTTTACTCTTTGTCTTTTAATTCCGAGCCCAATTGGACATGCTTTTTTCAATTCCACTTGTTCCAGGCTGACAATTACTTTCCTTATTTTCTGAATTTGCACCTAGATTATTTTTCTTTTTTGCTCTTTTTTCTGTCAAGCACTTTTGAGTTTATTTTCTCTGCGCTGTTTTCTTCTTCACTTAGTCGTTGACGTTTCATTTATAACGTACTGTTCTTATACATTTTATATGCGCTAAGAGCCCTGGACCTGTGTGTGCAGCCTTTACACAACTGAGTGTTTTGCTGCCCGTGGTCTTATTTGATATTGGTTGTAAGTAGGGTGTGTCTTGCAAGAATCTCATGTTCTACATCATCATGAGACAGTCCTGGGTCAATCTCTTGGCACAAAATCTCATGTTTAAGGTCCCTGCGAGACTCTCTGTGGCAAATCTCAAGTCTCGTGGGTCTTTTAAGTGTCTTCCGTGATCTTAATGTAAAGATCACGTTGCTTCTCCCATCTTTCTCTCCCAGGATTTTCTTTTATAATAGAGAGACTTTATAAGAGATAATGAACATAAGGTGACACCACACATTGCACACACAGTACAGTGCCTCTTTTTAACATGATTTTGAGTTTCTGTCTGCACAAAAGTGATCCATTTTTCACTTTATTATACCTTTCTAGTATATGACTGAGTGGTAAAACCACTGTTCATGACAGGCATATACATCATAACTAAAATAATATGTATATGTCTTCTGTAAATGAAATGGAGAAATCACTACGGGGAAGGGTTGGTGGGGGGGACCTAACCCTAAATGTTTAAACATGATTGAGCATTTTTACGTTGCATGCTGTTGTTCATGCAACCAGGATGGCTTATGGACTCGTCAAGTTCACCTCTTCAAATGGTAAGTTCAGTGGTTAAACAACTTCTGTATACAAAGCAATATCTCACCATCGCCTTAGTGCAGTTGTATTTCAAATGGCTTACTAGGCTTAAGGCGGTGGTACATTATCAAGTTATTATAGCATTATGTAGTGGCAGACTGAAGTATTTTTTTGCTTTTTTTAATTTATTTTTTATTTTGTTTTATTTTATGATATGTCATTGCATAGTTCTGTATATTGAGCAATGAATATTGGTTTTCTGCATGTGTGCTGGTGCCACATCTTTTATTAACCCAACCTGACTTTGGCTTATTGCTGTGTGAACTTGCAGTGTTGCATTCTGCATGATGAAAATCTGTTCACATTGTCTCTGTTGAACCCTCAAGCATATTTACTGTAAATCAAGAATATTTTTTACTTTATTTGTACTGTAATCATGCAGTGGCTTCTTTTTTATTTTATTTTTTTAACTATAATGCCTGTACATGATTATTTATATATGTGATGTTTATAATGTCTGAGTGTATGCATCAGTGTGGTGGGGGTAGAGTGGTGAGGGGGACTTTGATACACTGGAACTCATGGGGCCTTAATTCAGCCTTGTCTTCACCAATGGGTGGAATTCGGCTTCCTTGGTAAAATTTTTGCTAGCATGAATTTTCAATGTGGTAGTTTCTAGTTGGGTTTGGTGATGTGGTGAACTGGTGTTATTGTTTTAATTATATGGTGGAGAAATTAGACAGTGTGGGCAAGATTGGTATTGGGCACTGTTTGAATTTGATATTTCTTACATACATATGCTTTTCCTGCTACACAATGAATATTCTTTTATTATATTAATAAAAATTTGATCACAAAACTTCATTCAATATAAACTCTGGAGTAGACCGGTTGGAAAGATAGATAGAGCAACATATACAAAATATTCTGGTTGTTTTTTCATATTTTATCAATTACATCTTTCAGTTAAGTCCTTTATGTGGAAGATCAGTAAACTTAAGGTGTATACAGCAATGTCTAGTCTGTATCTGCTTTGTGCCAAGTGCTGCTGTGATAGGCTTTGACCCTGCATGACTCTCACTTGGATAAAGCTGGTGTGGTGAACGGCCGGCAGCTTATCTCAGCCAGGAGGCCACTGAGATGGAAGGATGGGGGAAGGCAGCTTTTCCAGGACATCACCTCCCCCAAAACACTAGATGGTGGCTCCCCTGGAGTGTTGCGGTGCCCTGGATTCCCGCGGGACATTGTGGGACTTGGAGTGCCACAGCCCTGTTGGGTACCGTGGGTGCTGCCAGGAGGAGCTGTGAGAGGACCAGAGGAGATTCACCCATAGGCCTAAGTCATGAGGACAGGAGCCCCAAAGTACTTCTGGGCTGAGGAAAAAGCCAAGTCTCTATCTGACCCAGAAATGCTAGCAAGTCATGTGGGCAGAAGGACAGAAGCACATCCAGGTCAAAGACTATTTAAAGGACTGTTGGAGACCCAGCAAGTGAGTTGTAGTCAGGAGGAGTAGGACAGAGCTTGCTTGGAGATGTGGAGGAGAAGAATATTGTGTGTTTATTGATTTATTGTGTTAATTGTGGCTGTGGTGCTTTGGAGGCACTGTTAGGGAAGAAAAGAAGCATTAAAATACTTCTTGGTGCATTTACCCTGTGTCTGCATGTCTGTCGGTTGGGTTTAATGGGGTGACAGCGACCCCTAGCGTTTTTACACTGGTTTAAAAGTGGATGGATTGGTTTAAGGCATGGCTTACCAATGTTTAACACATGTTACATGTACAGTTCCATAATATACTGTACATATTCTGTCTACAGTTGGAGCCCAGGAAGGTTAAATAACTTTAAAAAGTTATTTCACAGTGAATTGGAGATGGGAAAAGAACAGGAAAACCTGTGTTTTAACAAATCCTTCATAATACAGAAGATGACAAATTTAATGATACTTGTTAGAATAAATCAGATTCAGCTCTTCCACACTGAGTTTTGATGCGCTCAGATGAGCAACATTAAATAGAATCCATCCATCCATTTTCAAACCCGCTGAATCCGAATACAGGGTCACGGGGGTCTGCTGGAGCCAATCCCAGCCAACACAGGGCACAAGGCAGGAACCAATCCTGGGTAGGGTGCCAACCCACCGCAGGACATTAAATAGAATTGCAAACTTCAAAATATTTTCTTCCAAAAATATAATAATATTCTCAAACCTGATTAATCCAATTCTGGGTCACAGAGCCTGACCCAATAGCATTGAAACGCCCATGAAGTTTGAGCCAGTCCATTGCAGAGCTCACTCACATCCAACAGCTCACAACACACACAAAAACACAGATAAAACATATACACTCCACAGGGGCAATGTTTGGACATAGGATTTGAACCTGGGGACTTGATTCATCTGCGAAGAACTGGAGTCTTGTCTAGGGGATTGTTCCTGCCTTACACCCTATCCTTGCTGGGATAGGCTCCAACCCCACCATGACCATGCTCAAGATTAGAAAAATGATATAATATAGTATGGTATGGTATGGTATGGTATGGCTTGATTGATGAGGGGGTAGCACCTTCTGAACTACTAAGCCATCTTCTTCCAAAAATAGCTCTTCGAAATATGCTAAGATAATTATTCATTTAAATCAGTTCAACATATAACTGGATAGAATTTTATAGCTGTTCAGCAAGAAAGAATGATGGAAGTAACAGCAAACATATGAATGGGAGTGAACTCACTGCTTTGCATTACTGAAAGCCAAGATTAGTTCAAACTAAAATTAGACATATTACAGAATCAAAGCAGGGCCTTCAGAGACATTTTGATCCAGAAAGACAGATGGCAGAAGCATGTTAACATGAAGCTTAATTAACCAATATGTTTAAATCCAAAAGAAGACATTTTCTTCTTTAGTTGTACTGTCAGGGCCATAAAAGTGGTAGTATGATCCTGTAAAGAGAACCTTTTAGTGCTGTTTGTATCAAACGTTAGCAATTATAACAGTTATGCTACAATTGTTGATTTTGTTCCCAATGGAGAGTGCTGTTATTCTATTAATATTCACAGAGTTTTTGTAAATGGATAAATAAATTTGAAAACTCCATCTATTTAATTTACACATCCTCCATTACTAGTAGGGAGTTGCATAAAACTAGAGGGTATTCAGGCAGCAACCAGCACAGTGTATAACAATACTTATCAACAGTGCCCATTGAAAGTCATTCACATCATTCCAGTTTTGAATTACTAACTTAACAGCATATCTTTGGATCACACAACTATGTTACCCCATAATAACAATTAAATGGTAATAAATGTGTAATAAATAACTTTGTAAAATGTAATTTTATGCTGACATACTGCACAGATCACTAGGTGAGTATACATTGTGGCAGGTGGCCGGGACGCCTGGAGGATCCGGGAGAGGAGCAATACCTTACCACAAGAGGGGTAGCCACCCTGGTCTGCATGGGGGCCATGGGAGCAGAGCTTGGAATCTCAAACCGGTTGGGGCCCGTGGAGCCCTGGAAGGCAGCATTTCCGCCACACCAGGATGTGCTTCCGGAAGAAGATTCCAGGTACACCTGGAGTGCTTCCGGGTGCAAGAGCAGCACTTTTGCCACACCAAGAAGTGCTGCTGGGCGAAGATCAAGAAGCACATGGAGCACATCCGGCGAACATATAAAAGAGGCCACCTCACTCCGACAAGGAAGCCAGAGTCGGGTAGATGTGGACAGAGCTTGCCTGGGAGGAATTGGAAGGAGGAAGAAGAAGAAGAAGAAGAAGAAGTGAGTTGAAAGGACTGTATGTTTGGGTGATTACTGCACTGGGGGTTGGACTTGTAAATAGGGGTTGCAAATAAAATGTGCGTGTTTAAGGCATTCTGTGTCTGTCTGTGTGTCAGGTTCGAGCTTTCCACAACATGTAGCACTACCTTATTATAGAAATCAGGGCTTGGGTGGAGATGTTTTAATAATTGGAGCTTTTTGATGTCTCTACTGCTATTTGTAGACACCAGAGAAAGAGAAAGAAGTCTGTCCTCAAGACGTTAACTTATGTTATGTTGCCTTGAGGTGGTGTTTCTGATCTGCATGTTTTAGATTTGAGCCTTGACTGTTTTTGCACTGCTGTTGACCTGGAGACGTTATATATCCTCCTGTTGATGCCACTGTTTATTTTATGCACAAAGGGGCCATGACTGAAGCTTTCTTTGATGCTCATTTCTTGGTGTTTTCCCACTGACTGTTTACTCATTTGTATTTTTGAACACTTCCTGTTTTATAACTTTGGATTGTGTTTAAAATTCAGACCTGCCTTGTTATTGACCTCTTTGCTTGAACAACTACACTATCTTCTCAGATACCCATTAAACTGGCCTCTGCAATTACTCAAGTGGTTATAAGTGATAAGATCTCTCTTTCATGAAAGACAGGTCTTATCATTTATAACCACTTGAGCAATTACAGGGGCCAGTTTAGTGAGGGGCTTGATCTGAGACCTTAAGTGTGTTCTATTGGTGAATATTGCAGGTTTTTTGTATGTGCAACTGATAAGACAGACAACTGTGTACTGGTGTAAGGTCAATGGTATCAACAATGAAACTTCTGAAAGGCTGAAGTTCATATATTTCTAAATGTACAATTTAACAAACACATGTGAATGATTAACAAATGAAGAAATACAAAAGTAAGAATATTATCATGGTACTGGACCCCTACTTCCTAGCTTCTAACTAAGATACATCCTGATACTTCCATCCCATTTACACTTACTATCACTGTCTTCATCCTGAGCATTTTAAAATAAGTAATGAAATGAAACCCAGCAGGACAGGGAACTTTGAAAAGTTGGATGAGAAATGCATTAGCTACTGTGTAAGAGGACAATGGCTTATTCAAGAGTCCACAGGGTGAAATATCACTTTGAAAAACAGGAGGATAAGATATACAATAGAGACTAAAAGCTTTTAAACTTTTGTAGAAAGTTTGTACTTAATACCTTTGCCATGTCATCACAGGGAGAACAGCAGAAATTAAATAGTAGCGATGCTAACCACTAAACTATTGTATTGTACTTTAGCAATCCTGTCAAAATTATACACATAAGTACACTGCAAGGACAAATTTATTAGTTGCACCTACTTATCCTGCTTATTGGTCAACAACATCATATGTATGTCTGTGTGTGTATGTCTTGAGTTCAAATGCTCAAGATTAATGTTTAAATGGCTTTGAAGACATCATCAGGTGGAGTGGTGGCTCTGTGGCTAACGATCTGCACTTGCAATCGAAAGGTTGCTGGTTCGAATCCCGTAAATGCCAACAGGGACTCTGCTCTGTTGGGCCCTTGAGCAAGGCCCTTAACCCGCAATTGCTTAGCGCTTTGAGTAGTGAGAAAAATGCTACATAAATGCAAATAATTAATTATCAAGAATTATCATTGTGCATTGCTGTAGACAACCTGGTATGAAAGTAACAGGAAAATGAAGTTTTTGTATATGACAGTGTTTTAGATTACATTGTGAAATAAAAAACATTTAAAGGTAGTACCACGCACGTGTGCATGGGAGGCAGCTTAAGGGCTATAGTGAATGTAATTACCCACTCAGCCAGGGGTTGGCATTGTTTTCTGATCCTTTCTCTCTTCACAGACAGGGTGATTGACAGCCATTCTGTTGCTGACATCTCTGGGTCCATTCCCCATAGTCCCATTTCTTCCAATCATTTTCCTTCATAACCTGGAAAACCAGTTACCTACTTCTGTTCTGTTTGGACTTGTGTCTGTAAAGGCATCTCCACAATTAATTGCATGTTTATCTACACAAAACTAGACAGGGTTACCAAGGTGTTATGCCAAATCTTTATCTTTGTGTCATTTACGGTAGACTTGATGAAAGGCAGCTAACAGAGGTTGATATGACTTGTATTGGATAACAGACAGGATGCCAGAAAAAGGCACACGAGAATGCATTGAATTCCATTCTCAGTAGGGAAGAAGGTACAATTTCAAGGTGGGTACAGTAGAACAGGGGTTAGAGCTGATAATGTTTCATGGATCCAGCATCCTCTGTTTGCTATGGAGTTTGCATGTTCACTCCATATCTGAATGGGTCTTCTGGTTTTTCTTCCAAATCAACAAAGATGCATGGGTTAGATTAATTGGTGATTCCAAATTGGCTCTGGGTAGATGTGTGCAAAAGTGAGTCCTTCCCCTTGATATTTTCCTACCTTGAGCTCAATGTTGTTGGGATATGCTCTAGCCCACTGTGCCCCCAAATTGGATTAATCAGGATGAACAATAGTATGCTTTGGTACAGTATGATTGCAGGAGGCCAGAGAATACAAACACTGCAGGACTGAATAAACATTGACTAGCTTGAGAATGAGCCCAGCTGCTATGCAGGGGGTGAAAGCTCTTTGGCAATTTAAGCCTATTTGTTTGGGTGGATAAACCTAGAAACACAGGCACTTGCAAAATAATCAGTAAATCCCATGGAGATGGACCTAGGATTCACTGGAGAACACCAAGGATGTGGGAAGCCATCAATGAAAAGAAAGAGGTCTTCAATGCAATGCTTGAAGCAGAGTTCTGGATCTGATTGAGAGGTTTCATCAGGCCAAGATGGCAGCATTTATTATTGTAGTGGATGTCAAAGCTTATGTATGGTCAAAGATTTGTAATGCAACAAAGAATGACATTTAGGGATCCTTTAAGACTTTTGGGTGAACCATTCAGTGACTCAAAAAGAATAGGCAAGTCGTCACTCAAACTACTGTCATCAAGGGGATACACAAAGCATATCAGTAAAATAAATATCCATCCATCCATCGTCCAACCCGCTGAATCTGAACATAGGGTCACGGGGGTCTGCTGGAGCCAATCCCAGCCAACACAGGGCACAACGAAGGAATCCAATCTCGAGCAGGGTGCCAACCCACCGCAGGTAAAATAAATAATTTAGGAAAATTAATTCATCGAATAAAATTGGCAAACAATGATATAACACAGATTGTCAAAAGCAGTGTAGCCTTAGAAGACAATAAAAAGAAACAGAAAAAAATGACAGTTAAAGGTTGATAGTCAGACTTTATATGGTACAGCACCGGCAGACATCAGAAAACCTCATCAGATGAAATTATACTGAATAGTGTGGCATAAGGTCAATTCTGTAAGCAAAAGGCTACTGCATGAAAAATTCTCTTGATCAGCATTTACAAATAAGTTTCTAAACTATAAATGGGAAAGAATAACATCAACAACTACAACAACAGCATTTATTTATATAGCACATTTTCATACAAACAATGTAGCTCAAAGTGCTTTACATGATGAAGAAAGAGAAAAAAGACAAAATAAATAATTAAAATTAGGGAACACTAATTAACATAGAATAAAAGTAAGGTCCGATTGCCAGGGAGGACAGAAAAACAAACAAAAAAAAATTCCAGACGGTAGATATAGATATAGATATCTGTAGATATAGCATAGCTGCATTATGCTAAACAATCCATAGTCAGTTTAATTGCAACAAAATGATAGCATATTGCACTTTCTGAAATAATCATTAATGGGTGGCCACTGGTGAACTACTCAACTGCTGCTTACAAAATACAAATATGTTGTATTTTACAAACAAATCTGATGCACTCAAAGGCTTTGTTCTCATTTTAACCTGTTTGAGTGTTCAAAAAAATACAACTGCATTTATTACAAAATAAAGCTTAACATCAGAAAAATGTATAAGCTGGTTAAGGAATATTAGAGGATTGGATAAGAGATTCTAAAAGTGATGTTGAGCTTTATGCTTCTGTGTAAGGCACAAATATGGGAGCTGATTGCTGTTTTGGATGATGCACTGTTGATGAATATTGTGCTGATCCTAGAGCAAAACATGGCTCTAAATACTGTCTATAGAGTAAACTTGTTGTTATGAGCAAATCAAGGCACAGAATACCCCGTAATTATTAAAAATGAGTACCTTTTGTCACGCATGTGCGCCAGGTTACCACCTTCTAAGGCTCTGAGATTATAAGCAGAACCAACTTGGGATATGAGGGGGCCAGCCCTGGCATTAACCATGTCTGCAGTTCTGAGGAGGTGTCCAAGGATGGTGACCAGCTCCGCCCAATTGGCCCAGAGAAGGCCTGCTCCTTCTGCCTTGGACACCACAAAAATGGATTGTTCCCAGAAAGCAACGCTCAGTTTGCTGCAGTGCAGTGCCACCCTGCAAGCTAAGAAAGCCTCCTGAATCAATGACCAAGGGCATGAATGTTTGTTTTTTTTCTTCACATTACACAGGGTTGCTCAGCTGGCACCCCAATGTCTTTGGGCATCCTCATTCTGTTTACTCAGTTACTCTTTGAAGGTAAAATTCATTATATTACTGTACAATATAAATTTACTGAAAAGGGTTCATGGCAAAGCAGAGTTATAGTGAAATAAAAATGGATACTAAATAGCAATCACATCCAGCAGCTCAGCTTAAAGTAGCAGCATGGTGAAGGAGGAATGGTTGGAATTTTAAAATCAATGGATAGCAATTAGAAAGAGTGAGTTTTCAGCTGGAATTGAATGTTAAAGCACATGGAGGCTTTAAAAAGACAGTTTCAGATAGCAGAAGTTACAAAACATTGCCAAGAGTTGAATAATAGAGTTCTGTAACTTTAAGGTGTCTACTATCCTAAGATCTGTAGTTAAAATATAAAATAATATCTGTGGATGCTCTTAATTTGTCACTTAATATTTTGATTGAGATGTTCATGTACAGCTTTACTATAAGCTTAGCCAATTACATTTTTATTCCACACTTCACTGAATGCAAACACAGAGTACTGTAACTAGTTTACAACTTTACAAACTACAAAATACACATAAAAAATATGGATTAGTTTAAATGCACAGTAAACAAAGCACCTCCAAACTTAATAACACAAAAGGATCTTAACAGCATATTAATATAATTGCTCATATATGGCCTGCTGACAAGGAATGAGAGGAAAACACAAACTGCAGTCAGCATCATTTGTGAAGAAAATTAACCACTGTGGGTCCCTGGTCAAGTTGGGTGCAGTCAAAGTCTTGGAGACCTATAGGCCAATTGACCGCCCACCCCCTCCCAGGCATTCTGTAGTACTGAATAAATTTGTGCTGTACAGTCTAATAAGAAGGCAAACCTCTTTTTTCCTTGGATTTTAAGGCTCTTTGTGTCTATAGTGCCACAGCAGCATACTGAGAAGAGAAACAGAATAGAAGAGGGTTAGTAAGGAGGGGTATAACAATATGTGGCGGGAACAGTTGTGTGCATAATGACAACTTGTAATTTCAGTTCTCACTGACATCACATTTTCCACAATGTGAACTCTTGCTTGATATACTAAATCATTAGTGTTTTTTCCTTTTGTATTTCTCTTTTTCAGATCCATTGTCTGTTGTAAGAAACATGACAGGAATACAGTATCTGAGACCTGTCATAGCAGTATATTTTGAGTTATTGAGTTTATGCCAACGTTGTGATTCTGTGATTGTGTATCTCTTGCTGAAACACTTCTGATTTGAACAAACCTTTAGATATTTGCTTTTAATAGGGCTAAAATAACAGGTGTTTCATAGCAGGTTAAATTGGGAAGCAAAATTGTCCCTCAAACCACCCACAGATGTATCTTTTGACTACTGCGAAGAAGACATTAAAAGAAAGCCTTTAAATTGTCTATAGTGTGATATGGCTTACTCTGCACGTTAGCATGGCAGTACACACAATGGCAGAGACTAACTAATATGATGTGATCACACTATTCAAGAGCACAACTGCTCTAAACAAAAAGACATGCAAAGAGAGAGAAATCACAGTGGCCTTGAAAACATATACATGGAGGGGTTAAACGCAATTAATCTTACAAAAAAAAATAACCTTCAGACACTATGCAAACTTACTTACAGAGTAATTACAAAGACAACTACCGAAACCTACAGCAATGTTGGAGTACAAAATAAGATAGCTGGAGTGTCATACTTTTAATAAATGACTAATTCTGACTTGCCCATTTAATGGTGCTTTGAATACTGTGGCCAGTCGGGGACATAGAAGTACCCCAAACCCCAGGCACAATTGCACAACACCAAGTCCCAGGTGCAAATAATAGTTTAATAATAAGGAAATACCTCGTCTCTTTGCAATATATAGTAGAATGTTCCACAGTTTCTATTCCCTGTGTATTTCCCTCCTCCTTCCACTCTTCAACACGCCTGGCCAGCCTCCTCCCGATTCCAACTCTCTGGGCCAAGTGGAGGGCTCTATTTTAACTCTGGATTCAGGACTACTAGCTTAATCTGTTGCCTCCGGGAAGTACTTCCAGGACAGGCAAAATACCAATTGCCCTTTTTTCCTAGGTGGCCCCCACAGAACGCAGCAGGACAGCCCTTTGGGACTACAACTCCTATGCTGCCCTGCGGGCATCCATACTGGGGCTCGCCAGACAGGATGGGGCAACCTAGTGAATGGGTGATGCTCTGCCCATAGCAAACAGTCAGTCACTTTCCTGATGTTCCAGGTACCCAAGCCCAACCAGTGTGTCCTTGTGTGGTTGCTGGGATGCCAACCCCAATGTAGCTGCTGCTGCAGCATCTTTCTGTGTCCATATACTGGCATGGCAGGGAAATATCACTGCTCCAAAGCTGATCTTCCTTTCCCATGACCTCCTGGCAAAATAAGGGAGCAGGATCTATCCTGGCAGGGATGCTGGTTGGCCTCTCAGAATATATTGCAGTGGTACTCCAGGTATGCATCAATCTTTAGCTTCAATGTCTTTACAGATCTTATGGTATTGTTCTATATTCTATATTTCAGTCCCTAAACTCTTCCTTTTGTTTCATAGCTTACCTCACTTTTTCTAAGGTTACTTCTGCAAAGTTATTTCTTGCACTTTTTTTTCTTTTTATGTGTCTCAACTGTCAGGTATACACAATTATTTTCACATAATTTTACTTTTCTCACCATAAATGTTGATCTATAAGTAGAACTTTTTTTTGTTGTCTCCAAATGTTCTTTTCTTTACAAGTTTTTCCTGATTCGTAATTTCTCTTGGAAGTCCTGCCATGACTTTTCTACACCAAAGTATGCCATCCCAATGCAGAAAGGAGAACACTCGTGGTGGATGGTATATTGCATGAACGGAAAGGCTGTCCTAGACGTAACTACGCAGAAAGCACAGAAGTAATAGACTGGCAGAGGGGGTTGGAGAAGTTGGAAGATAACCTCCTAGATGTATAGCTGGGAACAAAGTAGTTCAGTATAGGTTTTTGGACCTCTTCAGCATATTCTGCTTTATGGACCAACTACAGCCACAAAGAACTCTTGGTTCTTTAATTGAAAATTATGGTTCGGCAATATAGGAATGCCTAAGTAGACCCCGTTTTTTCAGACAGCATTTCCTGAATCACTGACCAGTCAGATGTAGATTTTGGGGATAAGTGAGGACAAGCAAACAATTTGCTGAACAATGACAGGTGAGTGCGAGACAGAGAGAGATTGGAAGTTAAAGGTGGAGTAGGAAGACCTTAGTGAAGCACCTTGGAATGGATATGTGGAGAGACACCCTGCCCAGAAGATAAGTTTACAAGAATATATTGTGAGACACAGAAACACACCAGGTTTACTTTGCTTTTTTTGTTGTCCAACATTTGTTCATATGTCCCTTTGTGTTTAACACCAAAGTGATAAATGCATTCTTTTTCACACTTTGGCTTGCTTAGCATGGTCTGAGTTTACAGACATTACAAGAGAGCTTTCTGTAATTTACACATCATTATAAAATCACTGAGCTGGCACTAGATGATGATGGCTGTTTCTAATCATATTTATAGGACACATTAGTTAATTAAAACAAGGAACTGCTGATATGATTTCTCATAGTAGGGGAAGAAAAAGGAAAGGAAAGCGTGCCATCCAAACCTGTCTTAACCTTAATTTAATTGGTTTACAGATGACCACAAGCAAAACTATAACTGGTAGTTAGGAAAAGTATTTACAAAAGTGAATAGGCCACAATGCAAAGTATATAAATGATAAGTGGAGAAGCAACCAATAATATATAAACCAGAGAGGCTATGAATGTCAGGAAAATTGCATTTATGTTTTGCTGTAATACCTTTATTATAATTTTAAAAATATTTTTATTTTATACAACTATTTTGTTTGGGGTGGTACAGTGGTGCAATGGTAGCACTGCTGCCTCACAGTAAGGAGACCCGGATTCACATTTTGGGCTCTCCTTTTGTGGAGTTTGCATATTCTCCCTGTATCCGAGTTTCCTCCTGGTGTTCTGGTTTCCTCCCACAGCCCAAAGACATGTAGGTTAGATTTACTGGCAATGCTAAATTGGCCCTAGCGTGTGTTTGTCCATCAATGGACTGGTGCCCTGTCCCGGGTTTGTTCCTGCTTTGTGCCTGTGCTAGCTGGAATAGGCACAGATCCTCCAAACGACCTTGATCTGGATTAAGCAGGTTAGAATATAGCATGACTCTTTTGTTTGGTTTTCCATGGCACTACCTTTTGCTGTCCATATGATAATTATAGATAAAGGTGTCTGCACCATTTTCAACACGACTATAAAATAGGGCCAAAATAACAAATTCTACCACATCCTACAGTAATGTTAGACTGAAAAGATGCCAAAGAGTATTCTTAAAAATAAAAAAAAATCTGTTTGGGGATTTCTGCTTAGTGGTTATGACTTGTTTATGATTTTTTTTACTTCAACTTACTTAACTCTTAAAAGTTTTGATGTACATTCATTTGTTTACCAGTTTGGACTCCTGCCAGGCCTCTGTTAAATTTCAGCAAAGGTTTTTCCCCTGTTTGTGTTTCAAATCCTTGTTTTATGTCTTCTTTGTATGTTTTTGATTGATTTGTTTGCATTAATGTACTTGTTTATTTGTGCTATCCTTTGTATTTGACTGTGTCTCTGTATCTATGGCTGTGTTATGTATCATGTGTTTTATGGGTGGACACCCAGGAGGTGGGGTCACTAGCAAAGGTACTGACCTCAGTCCTATAAAAGCAGCAGCAACCGACTGTTTCTTGCGGTTCTTTCAAATGTGGTGAGCATCCCAAATGTTTTCTGTGCTTTGTTTACTAACGTGATGTTCTAGATTTTTGTCCTTCTTGCTCTTTTTCTATCATTTTGGGATTATTTTACTTGGATTGCTTCTTGCCTTTTTGCTCCATGGAGCTTTTTATTACAGAGTTATTTTTTATAATAAATATTTTATTCATAAAGATCACATATTTGCCCTATTACTAGTCAAGTTTTGATGGTTTTGCCCTCTCAGTGGGCATTTTTGAGGTTATTTGGGATTTTTTTTACTATCTTAAAAGGCCCACACCATCTGGGTGCTGCTGAGGCATGACAGCTTAGTATTTAATTTTTTTGCCTTTACCTGAAAGTGCCAAGTGCACACTATCAAGTAATCAAAATAAAAATAGACCCAAAAAATACAAAATTCCATTTATTACCAAAAGCCAAAAGCCTGGCCCAAATACAAACAGATAAAAATACTTTTAGGCTCCAGAATCAAAATATGAAACATTAAAGAAAAAAGCCCAGGCAGAAAATACAAAAAAAAAGCAGTAAGAACAAAAAAAAAATGAGAGAGGAAAAAGTGAGCCGAAAACACAGAATAGAACCTCAATGTTCCAGCTATCAGCCCGGGGCCTTCCAAAGCCTTAGGAGGCAGTCCTGTTAGTTGCTTGCAAACTGTACCAGGCGACCCTGCCGTCCCTGGCTAAACAATTAAGAGCAGAAAACAAAAGGTGAAGGAAAGAAGAAAAATTACAAACCCAATTTAACAAAATTATAAAATGTATAACTGTGGTGTTATGGGTCCACAGCTCGTTGAGTAAAGGCCATTTTAAATAAGTAATCGATGTGCTCGCGGCTTAGTGAGGGGACGTTGGGCCATAGTGGGCCGCGGGACGATCCGTAGGGTGTGGGCGTTTCTCACCTAGTGCACAGGTGAGGAACTGCCCACATTCATGATTGTCCCGTGGCTAATGCTGGAGCTGCTGTGGCCCTCGTCATTTTAAAAAGCGAGTCAGTTTTAAAGGAGGAAACAATCGGAGAGAAAAGAAAAGGAGAGGGCGGAGGTTACCGGGAGCAGGAGAGGAAGCAGGTCGGTGAAAGAGAGAGAGCGCGAAGAGCGGCGGACGGGCGGCGAATGGCGCTCGTGGACAGCTGCATGGAAGCTGGGTGTTAGGCCGACACCCAGGTGTTTGTGTTGATGTCGCTCCGCTGAGCGATCAGGTAGCGGGAGTGATCAAGGGAAGGCGACTGGCCGCAGAGAGGCCATGGAAGGCAGCGGAAGTCGGGAGACTTGGTGCTGGAATCCCCAACGTGGGCGACCTGGCCGTTGGTTGGAAACCAAGTTCTCCGAGACTGGGATGAGTGCCATACCGAAGCCAGGGATCGGGAGGTCTCCAGTCTCATGCGTGTGTTTAAGGAGGGCAGCTGCAGAGAGCATCTTGCCTGCTGCTTGGCCCAAACGGGATAAGCAGGTGAGGCGCTAACAAACGCTAAAAAGCGATGCACGGATTTGTTTGTTGTTTTAAGACTGCTTCCTAGAGAAGATTTTAACCTCTCATTTTAAGGATTGTGTTTTGTTTTTCCTAGTGTTTTAACCTCCACGTTCTTTTTATGGATTATTTATTTAATGAAGAACTGTGAAGACCTGCACTATTTATGGAACACTGTTTTTTGACTGTTTTAATAAAAGCACTTTTGTACTTTCAACCATCCCTTGCTCAGATGCTCAATTTGCCTCCATTGACTAGCTCACTCGGTAACATTATCGACGGTGTTGGGTTCAAGTGCTTCCAACAGCAATGGGAGTGTGGAGCCAGAACCCACATCGTCACAATAACATAACAGAGAAAACTGAAATTAATATAAAATATTTCATCATCAAAAACTAGAACACAATTTACAGAAAACAAAAAAATAAATAAACAAAAGTAAATAAAGCTAAGGCCAAGAATGGAGTTCTGGGAAATCCCTGAGAGATGCATAGGTATAAGTCACGGTAACTTTTTTGTAGGTGCGTTCACAAACAATGTGAAAAGTACCTACTATCATTGACATGTCTGCTCGTCTGATGGCATGATACAACTCTGTGCTCAGTGGACTGATTTTGTTAAAATATGGCACACATATTCTTCAAGAAAATTTGCTGGGAAAGTTCAATTTTCATTAAGATATCCTGAATAGAGCACACTGCACAAAATTTCAAAATCTTTTATTGAAAAGCATTGCAAAATGTGCAAACATGTCTATTAAAAACAGAGAAATGTGCTGTGTGACTTCAATTACAGATTCACTTACTGTTTCAAATTTACCTTGAGAGAGGTCACTTCAACTTTTTTACTTGTCTGACAAACAGATTCCTGTCAAACAAATGGGGGAGGCATGCACATGCAAGCAACTTCTATAATAGCTCACTTCTCTGCTGCTTGATGGAAGTTCCTTTCTTAAAAAATATTATATTTAAAAATTTGAACCACAATTATTCAAAGACCAACCTAATAACAGCACATCAATGCCACATTTGCATTCCTTGAACTGGAATATGCTGCATATGAAAGCTATTGAGCCACCATGAGACTATTCATGCTCCATTTTTTAAGTTCATGATATTGAAAAGCATGTGTCTAACTCTCATGTGTAATTGTATTCTATTATCACTGTTATTCTTAAATAGATAGATAGATAGATAGATAGATAGATAGATAGATAGATAGATAGATAGATAGATAGATAGATAGATAGATAGATAGATAGATAGATAGATAGATAGATAGATAGATAGATAGATAGATAGATAGATAGATACTTTATTAATCCCAAGGGGAAATTCACAAAAATAAAGAAAAAATGCTTTAAGCTGACTTCTTGAATAGGCGATTCTCGGAGTGTAACAATCCATGTCAAATAGTAAAATAGTAAAAATGTGTAAAAAGTGTCCAGGGAGCAATTCCACATAAAAGAAAGTGGTAGAAGTGTTCAGTGAGATAGAGAAAAATAGAGATAAAAAGGTAAAAAGATAAAGTCTCAAAGGCTGCCACTCGGATGTGAAATATGACTCATTGTTACAAATATATAATAAAGTATAACTAACTCTATGATGAAGTAACTAATAGTTTTAATATGATCTAACTTTAAAATCATTTAACATCATATACAGCTGAATGTTACACCATGCATAAATTTTATGTGTGTCATTTACTGAAACATTAAACATCCATTTACTTATTCTGTCTTTCTTTGGTATCAACTCTGGTAGCAAAGCACAAAAGAGGATTCAACATTATAGGAAGAAATGCAATTGTAGTGCATAAGCTATGCACACACGAACATCTGTTCTGGGCTAAAATAATGCTGCTGTAAGTTTACTCTGTAGGCCACAAATGTGGTGTGAATACCATAAGTTCTTCAAGTTGAAATTTTGCATTGGTTTACAAATGTTTGGAGCTCCTAGTCTCATTGGTGAATTTATAGTCCATTAAATAGTTATGCTATGAGTGCTACACTTCATTGGTGGTAAGTACAGATTTAGGTATTCCTGTCCAAGAAAATCTGCATTTTAGTGGTGTGACATTATATTTACTTATTTGGAGGAATCTTTTATCAATACACTCAATGGTGCAGTTTTACAAACTGTTGTTGAAATAACTAGGTCAGAGTTGTGCATATGATAATATTTATTTTGACTTTCAGAAAACGTTTGAGAAGGTATGACATGAGAGTTTGGGCATTAGACTAAAAGAAGTGGAAGTTCAGGGTGGAGTGTGAACATGGGTGCAGAATTGTTTCAAGCGTTATGGTACAAGGAACCTTATCAGATTTGAGTGGTCTTAAGAGTGGTGTCCCTAGGGGTCAGTGCTAGGGCCACTGCTATTTTTAATATATATAAATGAGGAATATAAATAACAAACTGGCTTAGTTTATAGATGATACCAAGCTAGGTGGATTGGCAGATAATGTATAGATAGATAGATAGATAGATAGATAGATAGATAGATAGATAGATAGATAGATAGATAGATAGATAGATAGATAGATAGATAGATAGATACTTTATTAATCCCAAGGGGAAATTCACATTATCCAGCAGCAGTATACTGATACAAAGAAACAATATTAAATTAAATTGTAATAAAAATGAAAAAAATTAAAATAAAATTAATGTTAGCATTTACTCCCCTGGGTGGAATTGAAGAGTCGCATAGTGTGGGGGAGGAACGATCTCCTCAGTCTGTCACTGAAGCTACTCCTCTGTCTGGAGATGACACTGTTAAGTGGATGCAGTGGATTATTCATGATTGAAATAATATATGATATTAATATAAAACATGATATAATTCATTTAATCATTACAGAGGGACATGGACAACATATAGACTTTGAATATACATACATTTTTGCTGCTCTCCACTAAGGTTTTAGAATATTTATATTCATGACTAAGTAATAAAATTGGAAGTTAATTATTGCTGTGTTTTGCTCACCTCTGCTTTAAATATTTTAATATCAGGAGGAGGAAAGCAAATCTAACAATAACAGAGAGTACTGGCACTTATTTGCTTACAGTTCTTATAGTATTTTATTTAGGTTCAGTGATTGCAATTCCATATTCACCATTGATTTATTGCAGTTGCTTTCTTTATTTCCTTATAATGTATGTCCTGTTCAGAACGGCTATGACCCTTTCCCTATGCTCATAAATAAAGTGTTGTGGCTTATTAGTTGTTCTGTTTATCTTTTGGTCAGTAAGTTTAATTTATTATTCAGTCTCTTTTATAAATCTCAGTGATAGGATACTTTGTATATTTATCATCAGTTATAACCCTCTACAATCCCAATTTTCTCAGTCAAGGCCAACCTCAAATGTTTCAAAGTCCCCATCCTCTGACATGCCACAAAGCACAGCACATCAGAAACATACAAGATCCCTCTGACAATCCTGTATTAAACAGTTACTAAAATATGAATAAAAAGTTGAAAAAATAAAAGGCACAAACAGGAAAAGAAATGAATAAGATAGTAGATCAAGTAAGATGACTATAAAGAGACAATAAAGAAATGTATATAATTCACTCAGCGTAACTGCTGAAATGCTCCTTTCCTTTACCTTCTTTTCCCTGTTTTGTTCTTTGCAATTCTAAATTAAATAGTCTCCCGATTATTTCTATATGTCCATTCCTTCTTTTGTATCTATTTATTTTCTGATTTAATTCACATTTTGCATCCATCTTTACTTTCTTAACAATCCAATTCAAATGTGAAATACATGTGATAAATCTGGACAGTTTAATTTTAAAGAGTTTTGCCTTTCCAGGTATGGCATATGTGTATACTAAATCTCATACCACTGCTTTCAGTTTAGGTGTATTGACTAAATCACTAAATCACATATTTCTGCAACTCTCTTTTGAAATGATTTGCGAACTGAAATATATTCTCTCTGTTTCCGTTTTCTTTGTTTGGAAACTTTACGGATATAATGATGAAGACCCTCCAAGAATGTTTACCAGGTAAGCAATGAACTCTTTCAGTTGCTCATTTTTTTTATAGCATCTCTCAGAATTTAAGTGAGTTTTGGCATTATGATTGGCAAACCATGCCCCATTTGGGACTTCTAAAGTTCTCAAATGTCTAGCCAGCTCTGTATATCAGTTAGTTACTCTTGATTCTCGAGCAGCAATTATTCTATCTTGAATGAGACAGAGAGAAAGTTTATGAGAAAAACAAGCAGAAAGAGGTGAAGTCAAAATAACATGCCAAGGTAAATAGCAGAAAGACTAAACAAATCTGCTTTCCAATACTAATTGCAATCTGGAGATCAAAGTTCAAACATAACAAAGCTGAGTCTCAATAACCAGAAGACACTGAACACAATGAATTGCTTGTAATGCTCATTGAATCCAATCTTAGATGAAGTAGGTATTTTGACTGCAGCACATGAAATGACTGTCACAATAAATTTTGAAAAAGAAATCCATTAAATATAACTAGCCAACCCGCGGCGTACCATACGCCGCATAATCAGGCCGTTTTTTTAATGATTTTTAAGCAGAGGGAGAACATTAACATTTGAAAAATCAGTAATGTAATAAATCAGCAAGAAAAGCAACAATGCACGGAACGAACCAACACACAATCGTCCGTGACTGAAAACTGGAACGGGAGGAAAGGAGAATGACGTCCATTCAGCTCCGTCTGTCATGTTAGTCTGCTGATTTCTCGTTCAGTATGCACTGCCCGCTCATGTGCCCACCTCCAACTTGTCACTTGAGTCGTCGTCTTTACACAGTCTAGATGTACCTGTGACTCACGTAGACTTTTCATTGCTCTGTGCGGTTTTGGCTGCTATTCTATATATAATCCACCAAGACACCCGACCACGGTAGTAGCTAGGTGAGAGGGGGGTGTGTACAAAGGGTAGGGACGCAACCAGTGGGAGCGTATGAGTCGCACTTAGTGGGAATTCCACGGTTTGCAGCCCGAATGGGGTTCAACGGCTTACCCACGCCGGGTAGACACACACTCAATGTCATGCATAACTATTTATTGAATGCTAAACACTTCTGGAAAGACACGGTTGTCTAAAAAGGGTTGCTGTGAGAATACAACAGTACGTGAATGAAAAGATGGAACTCTGGAGAGAGCAAAATACAACACAATAGTGAACCCGCGGCATAACAAACGCCGCATAATTATTTATTGATGGTTGAACACTTCTGGAAAGACACAGTTGTCTAAAAAGGGAGGGTTTGAGGATACAACATAAAGTGAATGAAAAGATGGAACTGTAGACTTTTCATTGCTCTGTGCGGTTTTGGCTGCCTTTATATATATAATCCAACCAAGACACCCAATCACAGTAGTAGCGAGGGAGGTGTGAACAAAGTGCAGGAGCATCTAAGAAGACGCATGTTTGTCGCAGATGCAATTGCTGCATGTAGCGTGTAAAACAGTTTGCTATGGTGCACGCGGTCGTGCGTCGTAACCGAAAAGTTGGTAATGCTTACTTCATTATGCTTCATCCTCAGTTGTAAAGGATTGTTTTAAGGATCCCATGGGATACCTCTCGCAAACCGTTTCACAAGCTGCATATGACGATTCACGTCCACAAGAAACATGCCTCTATGAACAGTCAACATAGCTCGGAGGTGCATGACATGCATATGACATTAACCTGACCTGCACTGCATGTGGCCTCTACGACATACGAATATAAATGATGCCATTTTTTCTGGGTCATTGCATCCGAGTTGTGGCCTTGAGGGTGTGGCCCTGCGAGTTGTCGTCGTATCCAATGGTCTTGGAGTTGGAGGGCGTGACTCTTTCCTGCGTGCGCCATAGGTGTCTCACTTGTCGGCGGCTTAGTGAATCCACGCCCCTTCCGGCGTGCTTTCCATGGTTGTCTTGCCTTAGTGAATTATATATATAGATAGACTATATCGATTATTCATAAGTTGCGAATCGATTATTCATAAAGCTTGAATTGGTGATCTGCTTTTCTGTGTTAACCTTATATTTTTTCATACTTCTTCTCAAACCAAGGTGGTGCGAGGGTAAAATGAATCGGGATGCACTGATCAATATAATCGGTGTACCAGGAAATCATGCATTGACAAAAGTTCCCCTTTGCTTGTAATGCAAAGTGTGACTAAATGCATTATTTTTTAACGCGTTATGGAGCACATGCATCGAAGCTTCTCAGCTGTGCTTGTGCTAAGAAAAGGAAACATTTTAAAAATAACGTAACACGATTGTCAATGTAATCTTTTGTAAGTAGTGCCTGGAGGATTCAGTGTGGAGAAACTCTGGAGACAGCGTGTGTATTAACTTGTGGATTTTTCTGTGAGTATTTGGTGGCAGTGTGACGAAGTTGCTTCGAAAGACAGTGTTAGCCGCGGAGCTCAGCTCAGAGCGAAATGAGGTGAATGGGAGGGGAGAGGTCATTGCATCCGAGTTGGTGGGTGTGGCCCTGCGAGTTGTCGTCGTATCCAATGGTCTTGGAGTTGGTGGGCGTGACTCTTTCCTGCGTGCGCCATAGGTGTCTCACTTGTCGGCGGCTTAGTGAATCCACACCCCTTCCGGCGTGCTTTCCATGGTTGTCTTGCCTTAGTGAATTATATATATAGATAGACTAGCAGAATACCCGCGCTTCGCAGCAGAGAAGTAGTGTGTTAAAGAAGGTATGAAAAAGAAAAGGAAAAATTTTAAAAATAACATAACGTGATTGTTAATGTAATTGTTCTGTCATTGATACGAGTGTTGTTCTCATATCTATATATATATATCTATATCTATATCTATATATATACATATATAGCAAAATACCCGCGCTTGGCAGCGGAGAAGTACTGTGTTAAAGAAGGAAAGAGAAACAAAAGGAAACATTTTGAAAATAACGTAACATGATTGTCAATGTAATTGTTTTTTCACTGATATGAGTGTCGCTGTGATATATATATATAGCAAAATACCCGCGCTTCGCAGCGATGTGGTGTGTTAAAGAAGTTATGAAAAAGAAAAAGAAACATTTTAAAAATAATGTAACATGATTGTCAGAGTAATTGTTTTGTGTATTTGGCGGCAGCGTCACAAAGTTGTTTTCATCTAGCTGCATCAGAAAATGTACCACGACGTCTGACACGCTTCCTTTTTAATGTTTTCTCACAGCTTGGATTGCTGCTGTCATAATGGGTTTGAGTCTACATATATATATATATATATATATATATACATACATATATACATATATATACACATACATATCTTCATATCTATATACATATATACATATCTATATACATATCTACATATACACATATACTGTATATATATACATACCTATCTACATCATATATACACACACATACATACATACACACACACAAATTATATATATGTGTGTGTGTGTATGTATGTATGTATGTGTGTGTGTGTGTATATATATATAATGTAGACAGGTGTGTGTGTGTGTATATATATATATATATATATATATATATATATATATATATACACATACATATAAACATACACACAGGTATATATATGTGTATATATATGTATGTGTCTATATGTGTGTGTATAGCTTTGGTCACTGAGTGCAAGGGAAAAATAATAAAATATAGTCTATAAGTTATTAAACAGTAAAACATTAACGTTTTAAGAAGTACAGGTACATTGAGCACTACTGGAGTGGTTGCGGGTAAACTACATTTTAAAGACGGTGTAACACAACAGGTAAGTAGTACTAACAGCAGCTAAATTGTATATGGATCATCTCTCGGTAGTAGATCCCTTTTGAAAGGTGCTACACGACGGCTGTGGTATAGAAATTACATTTTCTATGTGAACGTTCAAATTTCTGCCTCTGGTAATGTGCCTTACCGGCATTACCAGCAATTAAAGAAAATTAGTTTTGTGTCCTCTGCAGTGTTAAGAGAGAAAGGCTTTGGTTTGGGATAAAAGGAAAAAAGGTGTAAAGAAAGTAAAGTTGCCTTTTTCTTTTATATAGTACTCGTGTGTGTGTCTTCATAATCCAAGCTGACGACCTCATAATCATATACGTGCAAAAGAAAGTGCGAATCGCCTTAATATTAGTTTGCTGCGGTGTAGAAAAGGGGTCCCGTGTTTGCACTTGTATGGGCTATAGCTCAGGGGGAGGAGGAAAAATATTAAAAGTGCTCACTTTGACTTAAGGCAGAAGCGCAGTCAGCGTCTCAAAGGCCGGCCCAGCTATGCGCGTGTGCCGGCTGCTCGACTTTTGCTGGGCAGGAGACCCCAGTTTTTGCAGACACGTTCACGATATCAAAAGTCTCAGCACTCTTTATATATATATATATATATATATATATATATATATATATATATATATATATATATATATATATATATATAAAATACCAGCCTGGCAGCGGAGAAGCAGTGTGTTAAAGAAGTAATGAAAAAGAAAAGGAAACATTTTAATAATAACGTAACATGATTGACATTGTCATGAGTGTTGCTGTCATATATACAGTATGCCTGCCTAAATAAGTCACCCTCACTTCGCTCTTACTTTTTTACCGTTCATTTAATCATGGCTAGTGGTGGAAAAATTAGAAAATGGAAGGAGGATTACACTGAGTATGGCTTTACCAAAACAATTATTGATGGCGAATCGATTATTCATAAAGCTTGAATTGGTGATCTGCTTTTCTGTGTTAACCTTATATTTTTTCATACTTCTTCTCAAACCAAGGTGGTGCGAGGGTAAAATGAATCGGGATGCGCTGATCAATGTAATCGGTGTACCAGGAAATCATGCATTGACAAAAGCTCCCCTTTGCTTGTAATGCAAAGTGTGATTAAATGCATTATTTTTTATCGCTTATGGAGCACATGCATCGAAGCTTCTCAGCTGTGCTTGTGCTAAGAAAAGGAAACATTTTAAAAATAACGTAACACGATTGTCAATGTAATCTTTTGTAAGTAGTGCCTGGAGGATTCAGTGTGGAGAAACTCTAGAGACAGCGTGTGTATTAACTTGTGGATTTTTCTGTGAGTATTTGGTGGCAGTGTGACGAAGTTGCTTCGAAGACGGCGTTAGCGCGAGCTCAGCTCAGAGCGAAATGAGGTGAATGGGAGGGGAGATGATGACGTGACTCTCCCACCCGCCTTAACTGTCAATCCCCCACAAACACAGTCTCTCGGAATTTGCATAAGCACAGCCCTTCACCTGCAATTTTAACTTATTTATAAAGTGATCAAAACTCTCGTTTATATCCTGCGTCCTCTCATTAAACTTGTATCCCGCATTACCCATGGGCATAAGAAACGCCAGCGGCAGCCTCTCTATGAACTTAATTTAAAGTTTAGGTTTACACCTTGCTTTCGTTCCGAAGTAGCAGCACTCATGAATATGGTAGTATATGTCACTCGCTCGCTTCTTATTGTTTCGCTGCCTTCTCAATTATATAATGCATGTTTTCTTCAGTGCTTTTTGGAGGTCTTCCTGGTTTTCTATGCACTGCGTTGACAGTCAGTTCACGTGATTACGTGGGAGGTGTGATGATGTCACAAGAAAATTCCGCCCCCCACGGCTTTCGAGCTCAACTCCATTACAGTAAATGGAGAAAAATACCTTCCAGTTATGACCATTACGCATAGAATTTCGAAATGAAACCTGCCCCACTTTTGTAAGTAAGCTGTAAGGAATGAGCCTGCCAAATTTCAGCCTTCTACCCACACAGGAACTTGGAGAATTAGTGATGAGTCAGTGAGTGAGTGAGTGAGTGAGTCAGTCAGTCAGTGAGGGCTTTGCCTTTTATTAGTATAGATACCATTGGAAATTTATTATCTAAGGTAAATAAAAAGCAGAAAAAATGCAAATATTGTCCCAAAAGGCCAAAGAAAGCCAAATAAAAATAAAAGGAAAATGTCAATCATAAAAGATCTCTCCTCCAAGGGTTTCAAAGGAAAGCACTATTGAAAATGAAATAACAAACTTGGGGCATGTAAATTACCAGAGCACACCCAAGAATGATCCTCTGGACTGTACTACATCAAGTGAATAATATATTCAATCCCTGAACCATGATGGCATGAATCAAAAATTGAGTGAATTTCATATTCTTTTGAAGATTTACCAATATATAGAAAATGGATGGATGGATGGATTTACCAATATAGATAGAGAATGGGTTTAATGTATGTAATGTTGGCTGAAACCAACCAGTTTCAACCTAGAAACATGCTGGTTAAGCCAGCCTGTAGGAAACCTTTTCCACTCGCCTCCGTATCATATGAGACAAAACTTGTAGGCCGATCTTCTGTGTGGTAAGCCACCCTCTCTGCTAGACTCTTCATGCAGGTGCAGGTTTATTTTGCTGTCCACAATTTGCTTGCCAGAATTACCCTGTCTTTTGGTTCTCCCAAACAGACTGCCACTTGGACCGTAACTCAGTTAGATAGTCAGTCACACTAGCAATAGAGATGGTGACTTTCTCCGTGTCACACAAAGCAGGACATGTTACAAAATAATCTCCAAAACTGGGATATAAACATTGGTCTTAAGTCTGAAATTATAGTAGATAGGTAACCATGAAGACAAACTATATACTTGAGAAAGATTTCAACAAATTAGATAGATAGATAGATAGATAGATAGATAGATAGATAGATAGATAGATAGATAGATAGATAGATAGATAGATAGATAGATAGATAGATAGATAGATAGATAGATAGATAGATAGATAGATAGTTTATCAGGCATTAGGCAATTTCTTAAGGGGAATGAAAGGTGAATATTTAGAGAAACAATCCAACACCACAAAAATTGTGGTGAATTCTCTGGATGCAGGAAGATCAGTGATGAAATCCATGGTAGTTGCCTCTCAAGGAAAAGAAGGGCTAGGAATAATCTGAGTTAATCCTATAGGATCCTATAGGTGCAACACATTATAAAAGCCACTATATAATCTCAAGAATCCTTGTACATCGTTTCCCATTTAAATATTTTTAAAGATTTACATAATTTATGAGATTCCAGGATATTCAAATATATTGGACCCATGTACACATTCTAACACCATACTTCATAGATGAGGGGGAATATAATAAACTCTAGGAAGCAATTTAATATTTCTGGGTGCAGATAACTGTGCTGCTTGAATAAGATCTTTCAAATGATGAGAAGGACAAATTTCAATTTCTCCTAAAAATTTTTCTGGCAGAGAAATTGTTTCTGAGTCCGAATGAATTTCATCAGGTTCAAAGATAAATGGTAGGGCATCTGCCTTTCCATTCTTAGTACCAAACTGATACGAAAAAGTAGATTTAAACCTACTAAAACACGGTGCCAGCCTGGAATGTTGGGCAAGTAGATATAACAGTATATATCATAAGAGGGAATTTATTCTCTTCCAGCCAATGACACAAGGATGTACGTCACCATATTTTTGAAACAACACTGCCCCTATGTTGATGCTGGATACATCCACTTACATTATGAATTGAAGAGCTGGATTATAATGTATCAGAATGGCAGTACTCATGAATAGCAATTTTAAAAGTTCTAAAGCACTTTGATCTTTAAGCATCCAGATAAATTTTTATATGATTTTTTGTTTAGCCAAAGCAGTAATAGGCATGCTCACAGATCCAAAAATCTTAAGTAATTGATGATAATAGTTTGCAAACCCCAGAAAACACTGGACTTAATCAATACTTTCAGGAATCAATACTGGTAGCTACCTCTTTTTGTGTGATTCATAGTATAAGACCAAAACACAATTTTTATACAACTCACATTTTTCAAATTTTTATGAAAACATGATTTGCTCTAAGATAGCTCAAAAACTCTCTCAAATGCTGCATGTGACAATCCATACTTTTAGAAAATGGTAGGATATCACCAGTATAGATTAATACATAAATGCCCAGCACTCCTAAAAGATGTCATTGACAAAGAATTGAAATATAGCAAATACATTTGCCAGACAATATGGCATCATCTGGTATTCATGACACCCACTAGCCATGTTAAATTCCATTTTCCACTTGTTTTCTGCACTGCAGGGGTCTAATTTAGTAAACCCTAAAATTCTCAATGGCTTCAGTTTATGGTTAGGTAAGTGTATACTGTATACTAGGGAGAGGTTTATTAGGCAACAATCAATGGGACTATCATACACTCTCTTGAAACAATTCTTGAAATAAATTCTTACAGAAAACAGCTGAAAAGTCTCTATATTTCACAGTAAATCAACTTTGGAACAAATTATACAAACTTGAATGGTGATATTTAAGCATATTTGATGATACTGATTACTCCATTGTGGAATATCTCTTATTTTTACAGTCAATATGCTTATGTACCAGGGCAAGCCTAGAAGAAATTGTGAGATGTACAGTATGTCTAAATAACAATAAAGGAGTTTGTTTCCTTGTGCAACAATCCTGTTTGTAACTTAATCAGTGCTGTGGTATGTTTTAAAAGACTAATTCCAATTTGCTTACTATCAACTGACTGGAGCTTTAATTTAAAAGGTTTTGGGTTAATACCTAAGGTTTGAAGCAACAAGTTACTACTGATATTGTCTGCAGCCCCACTATCTATCATAGCTGAGATTTCCATATTAAATTAAATTAAAGTGGCAATCAAAACAGCAGTCTTTTATTTGTAATTTTATTTTAAATTCAATTGTGTTAATTGAGTCAACTTTAGACCCCACAGTGGTCATTCTGTACTTGGTCTGTAATACTTGGGGTTTTAGTACTTTTGATTTCAAGTCATTTTATGCATTGACATATTCAGAAAACTCCAGTGTGTTGCTCCAGCCAATTGCAAGGAAAGGAGAAACCTTCAGATGAGTTGTTTTTGTTGAGCAAAACAAGTACTCACAGCTCTCACTGTCAGCTTGGATGGCTGGATAACCAGCTTTCAAAGTATGGCACAGTAGTCAAAACTCTCAAAACCTACAGTTCTACAGATCTACTTTCTTGATATTTACTTCTGAACTGCAATAGGCCATAATGAATCCCTTTTTTAGGATTTGGCAGAACTGATTTGTTTGGGGTTTTCTTTGGAAACACAGTGTCCTTTAAACCACTGTAATCTTTATCAAATACATTTAAATGCAGTATATCCAGGAGAAAGTCAGGAAAATAAGAGTAGAATAGAATTGTCTAGAGAACAGCATTAAGTGTCTATGCATGGCAAACAGAAGAGATCTTTATATATTTTTTAATATTTTGTCTGGCAAGTGATATCTCTTTGCAAACCCTTTCAGGGCTTAGCAGGCATAGAAGGAAAAAAACAAAACATTGGAAAAAATACAGCTATGTTCGTAAAATATTATTAGTGTCAGAGAGACTAAACATTTTCTGTTGAAAAACAACTCCTAAAAGGTACTGAGAAAGTTTGTAAATCAAGCTTGCAAGAACTTGCTCACTCAGCTGACTTTGCATCTTTTTTGTCAATGTAATTCTGACCAATGTGTCATTCCTAGATAGATAGATAGATAGATAGATAGATAGATAGATAGATAGATAGATAGATAGATAGATAGATAGATACTTTATCAATCCCAAGGGGAAATTCACATACTCCAGCAGCAGCATACTGATAAATAACAATATTAAATTAAAGAGGGATAAAAAAATGAAGGTATAACAGACAATAACTTTGTATAATGTTAACATTAAATTCCTGGGTGGAACTGAAGAGTCGCATAGTCTGAGGGAGGAACGATCTCCTCAGTCTGTCAGTGGAGAAGGGCAGTGACAGCAGTCTGTCGCTGAAGCTGCTCCTTCCTGAATCTACTTATTCAAAAAATTACTACTCACTTAAAAGAATAATCTCCTCTAGATAGGAAATTGCACCCATTTACTGTCTTCTAAACCAGTGCCTATGGAGGAGTGCCCTGATATGACTCTTTGCCAAACATTTAGGCTATTTACCAGTTTCATTTCTATTAATTTTGGGACCACTTTTCGTATTGTGTATTATCTGTTATCATTATGTTGGTGACATCTTCAAACTTTGTATGGATTTGTCTGTAATTGTGTACATTTTGAGAAGTCTTCTGCATGGCCACAGCCATATTCTTTATGGTGGCTGTGGCTCTTATGTGATGTTGAGCTTATGTGGCATACTGTATTGAGTCATCATTTTCCACTTATTTATGATGGTGGTACATACAGAAGCAACTACTTATCTGAAAAAATTACCACGAGCTAGGAGAGAGAATTCTAGTCAGAATAAGATTTTTTTTTATCCATTTATAAACTATAAGATTTGATTTTTGATTTGAAGCCTTAAATAATCTCGCTCCATCCTATATATCGGAATGCCTGACACGTTATATTCCAAATCGTAACCTTAGATCTTCAAATGAGTGTCTCCTTATAATTCCAAAAGCTAAACTTAAAAGAAGTGGTGAGGCGGCCTTCTGCTGCTATGCACCTAAAATCTGGAATAGCCTGCCAATAGGAATTCGCCAGGCAAATACAGTAGAGCACTTTAAAACACTGCTGAAAACACATTACTTTAACATGGCCTTTTTATAACTTCACTTTAACTTAATACTGATACTCTGTATGTTCAATTCTTCATAATAACTATTCACAGTGGCTCCAAAATCCATACTGACCCCAACTCTCTCTTCTGTTTCTTTTTCCGGTTTCTCCACCTACTCAAAGCATCATGATGCACCAACATTGATGGACTGAAAGCCAGAAGTCTACGTGACCATCATCATCATCATCAGGTCCTTCCATGAAAACCCTAAATACAAAGAGGACTGTTTGACTAATGTTAGGTAGATTGCCCAGAGGGGACTGGGCGGTCTCGTGGTCTGAAACTCCTACAGATTTTATTTTTTTCTCCAGCCTTTGGAGTTTTTTTTTTGTTTTTTCTGTCCACCCTGGCCATCGGACCTTACTCTTATTCTATGTTAATTAATGTTGACTTATGTTTATTTTTTATTGTGTCTTCTATTTTTCTATTCATTTTGTAAAGCACTTTGAGCTAAATTTTTTTGTATGAATATGTGCTATATAAATAAATGTTGATTGATTGATTGATTTTATATTTTGGTCTGCCTTTTTTTCATTAATGAACTCTTGCTTGTTTCTGGTTACTATTTTTGCTAGACCCTTTGGCTAACTATATTTCCTGATCATTACTTTAGTTTCAAAAGTTTAGAATTCTTTCAATGCTTGTCTCCCAGTATTGCTTCATCCTAGTGCAGCGAAGCAACTATGGGGACCCATGGAAATGCCTCTAAATAAACAAATACTCACCCCAACACTAGGATATGTCTTGACTTATCTCACCTTGTGCACTTCAGACTTGTGGCAGAGCCTTCACAGTCTCTTCTACTCTGGGAACTAGGCTCCTGCCTCCTTGGCCATTTTACTGCATGCATTCTTTTCTATACCCCTTCAACTGAGGAAATTCTCCTACAATCCTCACACAAGTACTTCGGCTCCTTCAGCTCTTCCCAGAGGTCCTTCTAATGCAGGCTCCTTTGCTCACCTCAAAAGGCTGACATTCTGGTAATCATGGCAATCCTATTTAAATCACTCTTGCTGAGGGATGCCCAGACTTTGGACATTGTACTTTAGGAAGCTGTGAAAAAGGACTATTAACTGAAATAACCATTCAAGACAATATTAGCCTTCTATAAAATTTTTTGAATAAAGTTATTTCTTCACATTCTGTTCTGCAACATCACAAATCAAAGCAATTTTTGAAAAAAAAATATTTATTTAGGTTTCTACATTTAGACAACTTAACCATCCAGCAAATAAAACACTGGTAAAACAGAGTAAAGTTTTCCCTAAAGCTAGGCTTTATAATTCAGTCTGTGCCTGTCAACAGCTTAGGAGTTACAGGGCTCAAGGGAAGCTCTGATTTGATTCGGATCAACATTGGGGAGATTCGCAAAAGCAGATAGGTCATTTAATGAACCATGAACCAGGACTCCCCATGGTATATAAAGTTTTCTGTAGCCCTAAGCATGCACACTCAGTTGAGCCAACATAGAAAACAGGAACATCATTTGTAAGTCCTAACAAGTCTCCTGTGGAAAAAAGGACTGCAGAATTAACATAACATTTTTTTGTAACTTTGTCATGTTTTGCTTATATTTTTTCAGGTCTACAGAATAACAAATTAATCATTGCAATGCCTTCTAAAAACTATAATAAATTAAAGAGATTTAACTTGCAGCAATCATTCTTTGGCTAAATAAAGTACTTATGGCAGTTACATTCAATAGTATAAGGCAGGTTGGTTCCTGGTTCCTTGTTCCTGGTGCTGCAAGAGATAGACAGAAATGTTATATGATTACATTATATTATTGAGCTTTTTGGCTTGAACATCTGTGAGTTACATCTAGTGTTGCTGCATTTCTGTTGGATTTATTTAGTAGCCGTGAAATCTGTTAAGCTATCTTACATTACTTTGTACTCTTGCTTTGAAATAATGGACTTTTTTAAAAGGTACAATATAAAGATTGATCAATTGGTTTATTTGATCTATATTTTAAACTCATACAAGGATAATTTTTAATTTAGCTTAGTTTCCTTCATTCCATTGTGTAATTATTTTTGAAGGAGGATAATTAGCTTAAATGTTTACTTTTATCTTCTAAAAATTGCTTAACGTTTTATATGAAATATACATCAAGAATAAATTACTGTCTACATGAATATTGTAGGTATAGTATGCTTTGTGTTTCTTTTAAAACTTTGACTAAACTTTGTCTATTTGTTATACTCCCAGACTTATATTTAACTTCAAAGGGAATTTGAGAAAACAAATACAAGAATTTTTGGAGACTTTAACAATCAGCTTAGTAAATACAAAGTAACCAAAATGGAAAGTATATTTCACAGCAACATTTTGTAAAGAGAAGACAGCGGTTAGTAAAATTCAGTCTTGCCTTCTCATCTGCAGTTTATCTCCTGGCAGTGACTGTCCATTTCAAACACTGTGGTCACCTCAACATAAAAGCTAATTTTAACAGGCTGCCCACTCTCACTCCTACATTGTTTCCTATTTTACATCTCTAATAGCCACTCCTGTACTTCAAATCAGATCATTAATGCTACTTAAGAAAACCTAAGCAAAGCTGTGTAAATGTCCATGAAAGCACTGTTGTGGTTTTCCATTTCCTAGAAACCTTTCCAGTTATGTTGAAAGGATGTCCATAAATTAAAAATGGAAGGAAACAAAAAAAAAGTACTAACCTTTTCTAGAAATATAAAGAGAATTAAAACGTGTGAGCAGCACAACTTTCTAAGCCATATTGTTCACAGATATATGATGATCTAAATAGTGATGCTAGATTTACATATTAAGTGGTACTTTTACTGAGAATTCCATATCCTTTACACTTCACATCATCCTGTCACATCTGGATAATGCAAACGTCTATGCCAGAATCCTGTTTATTCAGACTGCAGCAATGTTCTCTTCTAACTATGTAGTCAGACACTGCTTTGTCTATTTGCTTATGACACCTCCATCATAGGTCTTATCACCAACAACAATGAGACAGCTTACAGAGAAAATGTGTACCTGCTGACCCACTGGTGCTAGGACAATAATCTCACCTTTAATGTCAGCAAAATTAAGGAGCTAGTTACTGTATAAACTTCAAAAAGCAGAAGGCAAACCACACTGACATTGGAGGGAATGCTGTTGAAAGGGTGACTAGCTTTAAAATTTTGAAGTGACCATCACTGAACTGCAGTGGGCACAACACATACTGGCTTTTGTCAAAAAGGCCTTTACTTTCTCAGACATCCAATGACAGTTTGCATTTCTGCAATCTTTGTTACAAATTTCTGCAACTGCCCAGTGGAGTCCATCCTGGTACTGTATTTACTTGGCTTAAGATCATAATGCATTGCAGAGGGTAGTGAAGGCGGCACAGAATATTATCAACACCTAACTGCCTTCTCTCCAGTATATATTTACTTGCTGTCTTAGAAAGGCAAACAGTATACTTAAAGACCTAAGCTATCCTACACAATCAGTTTTTCTCTCCTTCCTTCTAGTAAATGGTACAGGGCTATTGACACTTGCATCATTGCATTCAGAGTCAGCTTCTGCCCACAAGATGTAAGGGTTTTGAGAATAGTCAATCATAACAATTCAAATATTATAACATAACAAGCACTGTGAGAAGTATATTTTTTATTTATTTATTTGTAGAGTAGGTCTGCACCAGGGATCTTCTTTAAGTGCTGGCCTCTTTGATCTGGTTATGGATGTGTTGAGTTATGGGATAAAAGACCAATCCCCCTGGTGAATGTTGTTTGCTGATGACATTGTGTTATGTGACACCACAAAAGAAGAAGTGGAATGGAAGTTTGAAGAATGTAGTAGGGCTTTAGAAGGTAAAGAGTTGAAGATAAATAGGAAGAAGAAGAACATTTGAGGTTTAATGATGATCAGAATTCAGAAGTTAGCCTGCAGGGAGAGCTACTTAAAACAATGGATACATTTAAATATCTATGATCAGTGGTAGCCCAAGATGCATAGATAACCCACAGAGTGCAGTGTGGATGGAGAAGGTATCAGGAGTATAGTGTGTTTGAAGAATTAAGGTGAGGGTTAAAGGTAAGGTTTTTAAGACAGTGGTAAGACTAGCAATGATGTATGGAGCTGAGACATGGACAGTAAAGGGAGCACAGGAAAAGTTGTTAGATGTGCAGAAATAAAAATGTTGAGATGGATGTTTGGAGTTACAAAAATGGCCACAGTAATGAATGAAACATTTAGAGGTACGAAAAAAGTAGGAGAGATATCTAGGAAAGTAGGTTGAAGTGATATTAACATGTGATGATGGAAAACAATGAATATGTGAGTAAAAGAGTGGAGGATAAAGTAAAAGAAGATCTGAAGGGAAAGGGCGTGACTGGCAAGGAGGCGTTTGCAGAAAGGTGATCAAGCACATCAACCCCACATAGTTGATTTTTGTTTATTTTATTTTCTGTATTATATTTTTGGGAACTGTTCTAAGGAGACATGACCGTACACATTTAATTGTACTATGTACATGTCAATAAACTTTAATTTATCTCAAGATAATTGTAAAAACACTAAAAAGAAGTTACAGGAGAAATAAAATGAGATACTGTATAGTGCAGTAGATTGAGAATAGAACTTGAATAACAGCACAATGGAAGTAACATTATTGCAGTACATACAAAGTGTTGATTAGAGATTGCAATAAACAAAGTTAGTGCTGAGGTAGATTTAAACAAGACAGCTCTCGAAATAGATTTTTAGGATGTAAGAGATACAATATAAAAGAAAATATTTTAAAAATAATTTAAAATTGAACAGGTAGCAACTGTGTAGAAGCCCATTTATTGGTGATGCAATAACTGGACTATTCAAGTTCTCTACCAGCAACATTTTGAACCAATTTGAATCTGCTAATTGGCAGCAGGGTGGAGAAGGTGTTGGTTTAGCACTTAGTCTGGAATTTGAATGTTTTCTCTCCATTTTGGTTTTGTCCTCATCCCAAAAATCAGTGTGTGTGTGTTTTGTAGTGGCCAAGATATGAGACGTGAAAGTGTATCAATATGTGTGTGAGTGTCATGAAGTATTTTGTAACTGTATTAAGCTTGTAAACCTCTGAAGGAGTCTTCCTCATCATCTTTTTCCACTTCTATGTGGGATAGATTTTTTTATAGGTTCCTGCATGACTTTTACATCCTTAAGGAGGATGCAAGCAAATGACAATAATGGTATGATATAATATTTCTTCAGTTAAAGAGAAAAATAGGTGATAAAGACAATTTGACAGCAGCCACGATATTACATAAAGTTCAGAGTGCTGTTGAGGAGTTCAACAAAGATGTCACTCAGAATAAGACACTAGTTTTGTAGAATCTGGGATTCAGAAGTTACAATATTAGACCCCCTTACACTGATATCACTGAGAGATGTAATTAGCTAGTAAATGGCAAATTTACATTCAGATTCATACAATGGTATTGGTATGAATGGTATTGTCAGGATCTCAGTGGCACATACAGCATCCTACTGCTAATCTTTATTTGGTGACCTGAAGTGGATCAAGATCAAAACCTCAAGGTGTTCAAAATGAGATAGATAGATAGATAGATAAAGAGAGAGAGAGAGAGAGAGAGTTAAACTGTAAAAGAAGTTCCTCAATTGAGGAGAGATGTTAATTTGAACAACTGATCTTAAATTTAGATTTTTACATATAATATTTAAAAATAAATTAATTTTCATCCCAATATTGTTAAGGAGAAGCTTTACAGTCCATATTAGAAAACTAACATCACTTTGCCTTTGGTAGTTTAAGAAATGTTCTTCCTATACAAAACATTCATAATTATTAGTCTCTAAAATATCACCTCAGGGAGCAGAGAAGAAGGCTGCAGTGTTGTCTTTCTATGTTAGTAATTAGTACTGCACAATATGCCAACAAGACAGTTTAACGAACTGCTTTCCCTTAGAAGTGAGCTATTTCTGTGTATTCAATGAAAGAAACATTCCAAGGACCTGTTTGCATTAAAAGATCCATCATTACTTTGCCATCAGTTTAGTACATTTGGTTCATTTGCTTTAGACCATTCACATAACCAAAGCTTATGTTCTTTCTGAGCCAAAGATAAGGTGAAATTCCAAGGATTACAAATAAAACTTTACTTCTTCAGTAAATTTAATGATGAAAACTTCATCTTAAGAAGACTCAATTATGTATTCTAAATGTCAAATCTTAGCTGCCTGAGCCAACACATTATTTTTTCCTATAGCGTCTCTCTGTATAAAGTATGCCATATATCATACTACAAATGGTAAAGAATGGTTGACTTTAATGCTCTGAAAAAGTTTAAGAAAGTCGTGTAGATGGTATAATTTGGTGAAGTACGTTGTGTGCTAATGACAGTGTGTTTTTGTGACAGATTTTTGTTCCCACAAGCATAGTCACTCCTGAATATAAACAATAGAGAGATCAGAAAATGCTGGCCTTTGCATCCCGTGGCCATAGGTCCATTAAGTCTTTTTTGTAAAGGTGTTTAATATTTTAAAATTTAAAATAAATTAAAATGTGTGAATTGTACTACAATATTTGTGTCAATCATGGTCCACATTCTCATGGTTTCAATGCAGATATCATTAAGGATTATTTTGATTTTCACTGAAATGTTTTCTTTTCATATTATCAATGGAAGACAAAATCCTCAAATCTATTTAATCTACACAAGGGTCATGGTCATAGCCTGGCTCAACAGAACAGGGCACAAGCTCATTCAATTGCAAGCACATTCATGCAGAAACCCACATTCGCAAGGTCGTTTTAGAATTGCCCTAACCTGCAGTAATAATACTGTAATATATATTCCTACTCAAAAACATGCATTAGTCAAGAGAACATTTCTTGGAAGATTCCAGGAAATGTTTATTGACTAAGCAGTGAACCCATAAACCTATGACATCCTCTGCAAGGAAATTATATAGTTTAATCAATTTTAACTAAGCATGTGAATAGATTACTAATATGGTTCCTTTAGCGCATGTTATTAATTATTTAAATTTACAGAAACGGCACATAATGTAGACAATATATTTCTCATAAGATGATTAAGAGGTATAATATATATGTTGTGAGGGATTTCAGAGACAAGTAAAGCTAAAATTCAACTAGCAGTACGGCAAAGAAGTGTAACGATGTGTAAATAATAAACTAAGACCAATTATATTAGCTAATTCGTCCTCTTCCGCTTATCCGAGGTCGGGTCGCGGGGGTAGCAGCTTAAGCAGAGAGGCCCAGACTTCCCTCTCCCCGGTCACTTCTTCCAGCTCTTCCGGGAGAATCCCAAGGTGTTTCCCAGGCCAGCCGGGAGACATAGTCCCTCCAGCGTGTCCTGGGTCTTCCCCGGGGCCTCCTCCCGGTTGGACGTGCCCGGAACACCTCACCAGGGAGGCGTCCAGGAGGCATCCTGATCAGATGCCCGAGCCACCTCATCTGACTCCTCTCGATGCGGAGGAGCAGCGGCTCTACTCTGAGCCCCTCCCGGATGACTGAGCTTCTCACCCTATCTTTAAGGGAAAGCCCAAACACCCTGCGGAGGAAACTCATTTCAGCCGCTTGTATTCGCGATCTCGTTCTTTCGGTCACTACCCATAGCTCATGACCATAGGTGAGGGTAGGAACGTAGATCGACTGGTAAATTGAGAGCTTTGCCTTACGGCTCAGCTCTTTTTTTACCACGACAGACCGATGCAGAGCCTGCATCACTGGGGACGCCACACCGATCCGCCTGTCGATCTACCGCTCCATTCTTTCCTCACTCGTGAACAAGACCCCGAGATACTTAAACTCCTCCACTTGGGGCAGGATCTCACCCCCAACCCTGAGAGGGCACTCCACCCTTTTACCACCCTGTGTAGAGCGGAGGCACCATCACTAACTCCATCTCATTTTCCATCTACAATTCAGATGCTTACCAGCCAGATGACGAGTGACCCGGGATTCACTTCCACTGCGAAGCCACCAGAAGTGGGTGCTCAGTCAAAGACCAGACTTTGAAGAGGACAGAGCCATATTTCAGAGCTACTTTGGTTTAACTGGTTGCATGCCAAGGTTTTGCACCTGTGTGTACATTTGTCTTGTCATTTTCCATTACTATTATTAAGTGGGGATTATCAGCTGGTACCCCAACCTTTATTCTGTTCGAAAAATTTTCTTTCCTCTTACGACATACAGAGGTGCTACTGTTCTATGCATTTTGAAGACTTATTAAATTCACGTGCTATAATATTTTTGTATTAATAGGTAATTTTGTGATTTATATATATGAGCTCATTAATCAAAGTGTGCACTATATAAAAAAGAATAAAATTTATAATTCATCATAATTGTTATATTGTAAACTTCTCTTTGAAAAGTTTAGGAAATGCTCATATTTACAGATATAATATAACAGAAAAGAGGCTAAGCAAAACATGTAATATGTACACACAAATATATATATATATATATATATATATATATATATATATATATATATATATTGTGAATGATAGGGGGCGATCTCGCTCCCTTGAACCCCTGTCAACGACTCCAGACACCAGGTAAAAGTCCTCAAGTTGACTTTATTTTGTCGCCACAGTGCACAAAGCACACTCTCCACCACAATACTCATTAAATTACAATAAACCACAATAATAAACAATCCTCCAGCTCCCAGACACGTTGCCACCCTTCCACCCAGCTCAGCTCATTGTCTGTGAGTTCCCACAATCCTTTTATATCTCCTGACCCGGAAGTGTTTCTGCCCAATAGTCCACAAGTCCTTATTCCTTCCGGGTCAGGGTAAATAGTCCCCTTCTTCAACCCGGAAGTCCCTCGCTCTTCCTGTGACGAACCTCCGGGTCACAGGGCACGAAGAAGCCCTCCCTGCAGCTCCCTCCTGTGGCCCCCACGGCATCCAGCAGGGCTTTGCATAAAAACTCCAATGTCCATGATGCCTTGCTGGTCTTCTGGGGACCTCCACGCTGCAAGGAGGGCTCCACCTGGCGGCTTGGGGGTATTGGCCGGCCATCCATTACAATATATATATATATATATATATATATATCCATCCATCCATCCATCCATTTTCTAACCCGCTGAATCCGAACACAGGGGTCTGCTGGAGCAAATCCCAGCCAACACAGGGCACAAGGCAGGAACCAATCCTGGGCAGGGTGCCAACCCACCGCAGGACACACACAAACACACCCACACACCAAGCACACACTAGGGCCAATTTAGAATCGCCAATCCACCTAACCTGCATGTCTTTGGATTGTGGGAGGAAACCGGGCGCCGGAGGAAACCCACGCAGACACGGGGAGAACATGCAAACTCCACACAGGGAGGACCCGGGAAGCGAACCCGGTTCTTCTAACTGCGAGGCAGCAGCGCTACCACTGCGCCACCGTGCATATATATATATATATATATATATATATATATATATATATATATATATATATATATATATATATATATATATATATATATATATATATATATATATATATATATATATATATATATATATAAAAACAGAGAGAGAGAGAGAGAGAGCATAAATATAAATATATAAAACTTTGTGTAGATTCCCCTGATGCCACTAAAACAGCTCTGAACCATCAAGACACGGACTCCACAAAACCTCTGAAGATGTCCTGTGGTATCTGACACCAAAACCTTAGCAGCAAATTCTTTGTCCTCTAAATTGTGAGATGGGACCCCCATGGATTGCCATTATAGACATGCTCTGACCTAGTCATCTAGACGTCACAATCTCACAGAATTTTATGCTTTTTTATGCTGAGAGGGTTCAGCATGGGCCCTTTGACCAGTCCGCTGCAATGCACTATGTGTTCTGACACCTTTGTCTTATGGCCAGCATTGATTTCTTCAGCAACTTGTGCTACAGTAGCTTTCTGTGGGATCAGACCTTGGTTCCCCACAGGTATCAATAAGCCTTGGACACCCATTACCCTGTCACCGGTTCACTGGTTGTTCTTCCTTAGACCACTTTTGGTTTGTATTAAACATTGTATGGCAGAAACACCTCACAAGACCTGCTGTTTTGGAGATGCTCTGACCCTGTCATCTATCCATCATAATTTGGCCCTTGTTAGAGTCATTCAGATCCTTATGCTTGCCCATTTTTCCTGCTTCTTGTTAACACATAACCTTCAAGATCTGACTGTTCACTTGCTACCTAATACACCTCACTCCTTGACAGGTGCCATTGTAATGAGATAATCAATGTTATTCACCTTACCTGTCAGTGGTTTTAATATTATGGCTTATCAGTACATATGCAGGGGTTGGAAAAGTAGGTTTACAGTTGTACATATTCAAAAAGACATGTGGAGTATTACAATAGCTTTATTAAGTTAATAGCTTTATTAACTTTATTAACTCAAAAGAACACAATGGCATAGCATCCTTGGGTCCAACCTCATAAATGCTCAAATTGCCAGCCTCACTGTAAGCCTATTTTTGCCCACCCCTACATAAAGTTAAAAAGATGGGTGTTTAAGTGTACAAATAATTATTTTGTAGTGAAAGATGTAAGGAAGCTGGACAGTTAAATATAGGTAATATTCAGTTCAATTCACTTTATATTTGTGTAACAGTCTGCAATCTTAGAGCACTTTAACAAGGTCACAGGTAAAATACAATTACAAATATATACACACATAAATGTAGAGATTAGTTCAACATACAGTAAAATGAGCAATTTCAGCCTAATTAATACAAATAAAATCTTTCACTATTTAACAATGAAGAAGAGAAAAGCAAGACTCCAGTGAACAGCGTCCCTGGAGAAAATAAACTTCTGGTCCTCTGGGTGTCCATGGTCAGTTATAATGCAAATTCAAAAGATAAAGTAAGGCACATTTACTGTTCTGGAGACCTAGGGCCAACTTGCCACCCACACCCATTTGGTCATTCTACAATTTAACTTTGTACCAGGCAGATTAATATGATAGTATAATCTTTTCTCCCTTAGATTCCAAAGCTACCAGATTTTTTTTGCTGTTTTTCCCATGAACAGTAGTACTAGGATGCTGATGACACCTTTTATTGGCTAAATTGAAATATTACAATATGCAAGCTTTTGAGTCAACTCAGGCCCCTGCTTCAGGCACGATGTACCAGGTTGGAACTGAACAGTAAACAGCCCAATTAAATATTGCCCTGAAAATATTTCTTTGAGTGTCAAAAAAGTAGAGTCATTCACATGAAGGAATTATTTTATAATGTAAGGACAGTGAAGAGTTTTAGCTAATGAAGCAATAATTGCTCTGTGTAACAGGTAGCAGTAAGGAGATATGCTCAATTGTTATGGACAGATGACTGGAATGTTATTGTACAATCATAGAGTTTGACCTGATCTGTAGTATTATATGTCACTGCTACTATTTACATACCTACAAAATTATCATAGGTGCAATGTGAGGTTAAAAATAATGAGTCTATTTAGTCAATGTGCTGTATTTTATTTTTGATAAAACCTGAAGAGGAAGTTAAGACAACATAACAGAAGAAAGCACCTGTTGATCTGAACACCTCAGTAAGCCATCATAGTGTCTCCAACCAGTAAGCAGATCAAACGCCTACAAGTACACATAATGTAAGCCTTTCTACTGCTTGCCATGTTCTTTTATTATTTCAACCACTTAACCTTTTATATTGCCCATTTACCAGGCTGTCAACAGACCTTTCTCATTGCAACATCCTCACAGATCCTAACTCCAGCACCCAGATTATTTACAATTGAATCAATATTTATGTGGTATTCTGACTTGTCATTTTCACTTTCTGCCTTTTGTTGCTCTTTAGCCACTAGATAATGCTTTGGAGATGGGTCAGCTTGTCTCAACATTTCTGGGTGCATGTGTAAATGTTTGCAAAGAAATAATAGTTTCCAATAGATTTTCAATAATAATTAATGACAAACATCAAGAGTTGGATGAAGATTAAATGTTACACAATGCATTCCCATTCATCTTATAACTTAGAAATAATATACTAATAAGTAATGAATCCATTAATACTTTTCTATTATTAATAAATTTCTATAAGAAATTACAGTTACAAATACTATTAACTGACATCTTTATCATTGCGCATGGTAATGTCAAGTAAATCATTTTGCTTTAAGAATTTATCAGTAGTAGAAATGCTAAGCAATAGCAATAATGTCCAATATGTCAGTTTTAATTAAGCAAAACTTATTGCATCTTAAGATGATAATGTGATCCAAATAAGAAGTACAATTTATAGCCCTTGCAATAAATGTTGCTTTTATGTTTGATCAATTTCACTGCAGCTGATAAAAATTTTCACACATGGCTGACACCTGTTGGCAATAAAACAGCAAATCACTTTCAAGGAGGATCAAATAAATAAATCTAGCCTAATGTCCCAGACGATTATATTAACCATTCACGCAATTGCTGCTGTTACACTAGAAATTTGACACCCTTTATGTCTGCAGATTTTCATAACTTTATAATACCCTTCATTGCATGTATTTTTTAGTTTCACCGTAGCTAATAAAGTACAGAACTAATTTTAGAATCTTATACCAACTAAGACTTTACTTTTAGGATAAAATATTACAGTAATAAAAGTAAACTATTTTTTCAGTTCCTTATGTAAGAAGCTTTGCAACAATCTGGGTTTATATTAGAAGTGCATCAATATAAAATGTCAACAGATGTGACAGGATTTTTTATTACTATGCCATTGATTAAGCATGTTTGAAAATGAGATGTCATCTCAGTGCTTAAGGAATTAAATATTTTACAAAGAAGGATTCCTTTGAGGTAACTACTTCTCCAAAGTATTCTTAGAAGACAAAATATACAATAACAGCATGAGGATTTATAAAATGAATAATTCTTCACGTTGGCACCACAGAGGAAATGGTTTTCTATTCTGATTTTTTTGTTAAAAGCAATTGTTATGCAATAAAAGATTCCAATACACATAACCTGTGTTGGACTTATTCTGGAGCATAAGAGTTGAAATGACACAGACTGTAAGTGTAATTTTAAGGAGCCTATAGAGATCCACATGTGGAAGCAGTGGATTAATCTAAATTACTAAAGGCTCTGACTGCTACACATACAGTACCCTCAAAATATGTTTCCCATTTTACATTTGTTCCAAATGAATAAGACAAGCAGATCTTCATTAAAAGTGTAATTAAAACATTATACTGTATATACACTATCTATACTAATAAAAGGCAAAGCCCTCACTCACTGACTGACTGACTGACTGACTGACTCACTGACTCATCACTAATTCTCCAAGTTCTCGTGTGGGTAGAAGGCTGAAATTTGGCAGGCTCATTCCTTACAGCTTACTTACAAAAGTTGGGCAGGTTTCATTTCGAAATTCTACGCATAATGGTCATAACTGGAAGGTATTTTTCTCCATTTACTGTAATGGAGTGGAGCTCGAAAGCCGTGGGGGCGGAGTTTCGTGTGACATCATCACGCCTCCCACGTAATCACGTGAACTGACTGTCAACACAGTGCGTAGAAAACCAGGAAGACCTCCAAAAAGCGCTGAAGAAAACATGCATTATATAATTGAGAAGGCAGCGAAACAATAAGAAGCGAGCGAGTGACATATACAGTACAACCATATTCATGAGTGCTGCTACTTCGGAAAGAAAGCACGGTGTAAACCTAAAGTTTAAATTAAGTTCATAGACAGGCTGCCGCTGGCGTTTCTCATGCCCACGGGTAATGCAGGATACAAGTTTAATGAGAGGACGCAGGATATAAACGAGAGTTTTGATCACTTTGTAACTAAGTTAAAATTGCAGGTGAAGGGGTGTGCTTATGCAAATTCCGAGAGACTGTGTTTGTGGGGGATTGACAGTTAAGGCGGGTGGGGGAGTCACGTCATCATCTCACCTCCCATTTACCGCATTTCGCTCTGAGCTGAGCTCTGTGGCTAACGCCGTCTTCCGAAGCAACTTCGTCACACTGCCACCAAATACTCAAAGAAAAATCCACAAGTTAATACACACGCTGTCTCTAGAGTTTCTCCACACTGAATCCTCCAGGCACTACTTACAAAAGGTCACATTAACAATCGTGTTACATTATTTTTAAAATCTTTCCTTTTCTTAGTACAAGCACAGCTGAGAAGCTTCGATGCATGTGCTCCATAACGCGTTAAAAAATAATGCATTTAATCACACTTTGCATTACAAGCAAAGGGGAACTTTTGTCAATGCATGATTTCCTGGTATACCGATTACATTGATCAGCGCATCCCGATTCATTTTACCCTCACACCACCTTAGTTTGAGAAGAAGTATGAAAAAATATGAGGTTAACACAGAAAAACAGATCATCAATTCAAGCTTTATGAATAATCGATTCGCCATCAATAATTGTTTTGGTAAAGCCATACTCAGTGTAATCCTCCTTCCATTTTATAATTTTTCCGCCACTAGCCATGATTAAATTAACGGTTAAAAAGTAAGAGCGAAGCGAGGGTGACTTATTTAGGCAGGCATATATATGACAGCAACACTCATGACCATGTCAATCATGTTACGTTATTATTAAAATGTTTCCTTTTCTTTTTCATTACTTCTCTAACACACTACTTCTCCGCTGCGAGGCGCGGGTATTTTGCTATATATATATATATATATCAATCAATCAATCAATCAACATTTATTTATATAGCACATTTTCATACAAAAAATGTAGCTCAAAGTGCTTTACAAAATGAAGAATAGAAAAATAGAAGACACAATAAAAAATAAACATAAGTCAACATTAATTAACATAGAATAAGTAAGGTCCGATGGCCAGGGTGGACAGAAAAAACAAAAACAAAACTCCAAAGGCTGTAGGGATTCCAGACCAAGAGACCGCCCAGTCCCCTCCGGGCAATCTACCTAACATAAATCAAACAGTCCTCTTTGTATTTAGGGTTTTCATGGAAGGACTTGATGATGATGGTCACGTAGACTTCTGGCTTTCAGTCCATCAATGTTGGTGCATCATGATGCTCTGAGTAGGTGGTGGTGGCGCAGGCTACCCAAAAGGCGATCATATCGTCAGCGAACACATCTCTCTACACTATATAAAAGAAAAAGGCAACTTTACTTTCTTTACACCAAAGCCTTTCTCTCTTAACACTGCAGAGGACACAAAACTAATTTTCTTTAATTGCTGGTAATGCCGGTAAGGCACATTACCAGAGGCAGAAATTTGAACGTTCACATAGAAAATGTAATTTCTATACCACAGCCGTCGTGTAGCACCTTTCAAAAGGGATCTACTACCGAGAGATAATCCCTATACATTCTAGCTGCTGTTAGTACTACTTACCTGTTGTGTTACAGTCTTTAAAATGTAGTTTACCCGCAACCACTCCAGTAGTGCTCAATGTACCTGTACTTCTTAAAATGTTAATGTTTTACTGTTTAATAACTTATAGACTACATTTTATTATTTTTCCCTTGCACTCAGTGACCAAAGCTATACACACACATATAGACACATACATATATATACACATACTGTATATATATACCTGTGTGTATGTTTGTATGTATGTGTATATATATACACTGCTCACAAAAATTAAAGGAACACTTTAAAGAAACACATTAGATACATCAGATCTCAATATGAAGTTGGATATCTATAGTCTTTTAATGGAAATAAAAGTTTTCTGCCTACAGAGGGCTCAATTGTGTAGACACCCTAAAATCAGAGTGAAATGAAGATGTGGCAGGCTAGTCCATTTTTTCAAAAACTTAATTTCTGCTACTCAAAATGCTTTTCAGAATCTTGTGTGGCCCTCACGAGCTTGTATGCATGCTTGACAGCGTCGGGGCATGCTCCTAATGAGACGACGGATGGTGTCTTGTGGCATTTCCTCCCAGATCTGTATGAGGGCATCCCTGAGCTGTTGTACAGTCTGAGGAGCAACCTGGCGGCACCTAATGGACCGAAACATAATGTCCCACAGATGTTCTATTGGGTTTAAGTCAGGGGATCGTGAAGGCCATTCAATTGTTTCAATTCCTTCATCCTCCAGGTACTGCCTGCATACTCTTGCCACATGAGGCCGGGCATTGTTGTGCATTAGGAGGAAACCAGGACCTACTGCACCAGCGTAGGGTCTGACAATGGGTTCAAGGATTTCATCTTAATACCTTATGGCAGTCAGAGCACCATTTCCTACGCAGTAGATGTCTGTGCGTCCCTCCATGGATATGCCTCCCCAGACCATCACTGACCCACCACCAAACCTGTCATGTTGAACGACGTTGCAGGCAGCATATCGTTCTTCTTGTCTTCTCCAGACTCTTTCACGTCTATCACAGCTGCTCAGGGTGAACCTGCTCTCGTCTGTAAAAGTACAGGGCGCCAGTGGCGGACTTGCCAATTCTGGTGTTCTTGAGCAAATGCCAGTCGAGCTCCACGGTGCTGGGCAGTGAGCACAGGGCCCACTACAGGACGTCGGGCCCTCAGGCCATCTTCATGAAGTCTGTTCCTGATTGTTTGGGTAGAGACATTCACACCAGTGGCCCTCTGGAGGTCATTCTGTAGGGCACGAGCAGTGCTCAGCCTGTTCCGCCTTGCACAAAGGAGCAGGTATCGGTCCTGCTGATGGGTTGAGGACCTTCTACGGCCCTGTCCAGCTCTCCGAGAATAACAGCCAGTCTCCTGAAATCTCCTCCATGTTCTGGAGATTGTGCTGGGAGACACATTAAACCTTCTTGCTGCAGCACGTGTGGATGTGCCATCCTGGAGAAGTTGGACAACCTGTGCAACTTCTGTAGGGTTAAGGAATCGCCTCATACTGCCAGTAGAGATGATTACTCAAGCCAAAACTAGCACAAGTGGAAAACCAGCCAAAAAATATCAAGAGGGAGAAACTTGAAATGACCTCCACATGTAAAACCAGTCCTGTTTTGAGGGTTTTCTAATTGTTGCCACTTTAGTGCACCTGTCGTTAAGTCCATGAACACCAATACAGCTGAAAGTGATTAACAATGACCTCAGCTGCTTAACCAACCAGAAAATTATCAGACAGGTTTAATTGATTTCATGCCAGGCCCAATAAAAAGTGTTCCTTTTAATTTGTGTTCCTTTAGTGTTCCTTTAATTTTTGTGAGGCCCTAGCAAGCGCAAGCCGCTGTATGTGTGTGTATATATGATGTAGATAGGTATGTATATATATATATATATATGTATATGTAGATATGTATATATGATGTAGATAGGTATGTATATATATACTGTATATGTATATGTAGATATGTATATAGATATGAAGATATGTATGTGTATATATGTATATATGTATGTATGTATATATATATATATATATATATATATACAGTGTATATACACACACACACCTATCTACATTATATATATATATACACACACACACACACATATATAATTTGTGTGTGTGTATGTATGTATGTGTGTGTATATATGATGTAGATAGGTATGTATATATATACTGTATATGTATATGTAGATATGTATATAGATATGAAGATATGTATGTGTATATATGTATATATGTATGTATGTATATATATATATATATATATATATATATACTCAAAACCATTATGACAGCAGCAATCCAAGCTGTGAGAAAACAGTAAAAAGGAAGCGTGTCAGATGTCGTGGTACATTTTCTGATGCAGCTAGACGAAAACAACTTTGTGACGCTGCCAACAAATACACACAACAATTACTTTGACAATCATGTTACATTATTTTTAAAATGTTTCCTTTTCTTTTTCATAACTTCTTTAACACATGACATCGCTGCGAAGCGCGGGTATTTTGCTATATATATAAATAACAGCGACACTCATAACAGTGACAAAACAATTACATTGACAATCATGTTACGTTATTTTCAAAATGTTTCCTTTTGTTTCTCTTTCCTTCTTTAACACATTACTTCTCCGCTGCTAAGCGCGGGTACTCTGCTAGTTTATAATAAGAGAAGGACAAGACAACAAGAGAATAATAAACAGTACCATCATGGTCACCACGTATAACTGGTCAAATCAAAATAAAAAAACAAGCAGACCTGATTTCCAAGGAAATAACAAAGATGGCAGAGCTTCCAGTTCTGAGTCATTCTGGCAGAAAGAAGAGGGTCCAGGTGGGTGGACAAAGTGATGTCAATCATCCAGTCTGAAGAGGGAGGAAGAGAAAAGGCATCAGGACCTAGTAATAACTATACTTTTACTGTTAAATGATTTGTGTGCATAGTGCTGGCACCCACTTTCTTTTGCATTTGTTATTCATTTTTTGTTTTTATTCAGTTTAATTCACTGTTCTTAAAACTCAACTCTCTTAAAACAATAAATATTTGCAAGTTATGCTTGGTAGAAAAGTTAAATTTAGTTGTTGTAGTTGCCTTCTATGTATTCTGTTGTGGAGTCTCTGTGTTATTTGACTTTAGCTTCATTTCAGTTCAGGAGATGATGTTGTATAAATCCTTACACTGTTGAATTCATGCACATTTCTTATTTGAAATGGAAGAACTAAGGCATTAATAATCAACCTTGGGAGTAGATAAATGCCAATATTGGAATAAAATATTGACAAGCTGACAAACTGCGAAACTGTGAAAACAGAAGCTTGGGTTACTTTTATGTGTAACTGACACTCACCAGAATAGGACAGTGGTTGCTGAAGATACTGCACTCCTTAAAGTGAGAGTGCAATTTTGTACAGTAGACAGTAAGCAGAAGGATCTTGGTCATAACATTTCTGAGAAAGGAAAATTAGTATCTTTTTTAATGTGGTTTAACTTATACAATTTACATGCAAAAGTACATAAAAATGTATGACCTGATAGCCTGACACTCTTTACCCCCTAATCTCTCATTAGCACAGCTTTAGAGAATTAGAAATAGTATTAGTATTGCATGTAAAATAACAAGTCAAGATGTATTAAGTAAAGATTTTGTGTATTAAAAACAAAATTATTTTTTGGGGTGACAGACTGAGGTGGGATTAATTTTAAAACAGTTTTGTTTTTTAAAAGAAGATAATGCTTAAGTTAAAAGATTGTTGTTTCACCTGTGAAAAGGATAATAAAAGAGACATTGTAAGATCTAGTGCTGTTAGGATTTTACAAAAAGCAAATAATACTTTTCATTTGGCCATTTTTAACCATTTTTAATTGACAGATGCTAGATACAGACATTGTGGACATTTAAATACACATGAATCCAAGATGTATTGTGATTACATTTTGACATACTGTATGGATCTTTGAATGCAAAAGATACTCTCCATGACAGTAAGCTGGAATAAGACATTTAAGAATGTGATGTTATGAAATGGAATGCATAGTGAGTGTGAACAAGTTTTTTTTTTCAAAAAGATGTTCAAAAACAAAACAGAACATTTATTCAAAATTCTAGGAGATTACAAATTGTTACATCCAAAAGGCAATCCAAAAGTGATGAAAATCTAACCAAAAAGATGAAAATCAGGAACCAAGGAAAGAGAAAAATATTCAGAAATCAAAATAATGAAAATCAGAACCTACATATTTTTCAGTAATAGGAATTCAAGAAAGGAGGGCTGAACCACACAAGCAGGTGCTAATGTCTCAGTACTACATGAAGGTATCTCAGACAGACGAAGGGAAGTCATTGCTGCAGTATCGGGGGCTCCCTTCCCCTTTGGTTCAACCTATAAAGAACAAGGAAATAACAAATTAACATGACATAAATAACAATAACATAATAATTGAAAAAACAAAACACGCTGTAAGAAAATATCTAATAACAGGACCTAACAAAAGCATTAACATGGAGAAATAACCAAAATTTATCAACAAAAAACAGCAAAATAAACAAGCTTAATACATGAAGAGCAGAACCTTCATTAGATCAAAACTCTCTAGATCTCTTACTTTCTGAGAAAAAAACGTCAGACATTTTGTCAGCTGTATGGGCTTGGTCTGCATCTTATGGAAAAGAATTATAAGTATACACTGGAATATGATTTTGAGGTGAAACATTTGCTTACCTGCGTTGGGCTGGCGCCCTGCCCAGGGTTTGTTCCTGCCTTACACCCTATGTTGGCTGGGATTGGCTCCAGCAGACCCCCATGACCCTGTTTTAGTATATAGCAAGTTGATTGATGACTGACTGACTAACATTTGTTTACCTGTTTTTGTCATTTTCCCATACCCCAAAAGAACATCACCCCCTGAAGATAACCCTTAGCTCTACCTCTATGGCCTCTGCCAAGATAAAACCAATTATCCCTGAGAAACTTGATGTCTTGTTAACTAGCCGCAGGAGTGTGCAGAAGACTCATATTAAACTTATTACCTTAACCTACCAATGGCTACTAAATAGGGTTATTCCTGGTGAATCAACACTTTTTACATTAGCAGCAGCATATTTATACAGCTAATTGCATTATATCCAAAGTAAAAGAATACCCCATTTCATAACTCAATGATGAAACACTAGAAATGACAAGGGTTAATATTTTGTGAAGTTTATTCAAGTTGCAAGTCAGAAACACAGACACAAAGAACAAAAAACCTGTTTGGGATGGCACAGTTTGGGGGGTATTTAAGGATTTGTTTTGTTCAGGTATTTTTCTCTGCTTTCCTATTGTGTTATTGGGGAGCAGCACACTGCTGGGAAAAAGGGAAACTTTACCTTTGGCTGTACTCAAAATTACAGAAATTATTTATAGCTGCCTGAGTTGTACAGGATAAGTAGGAGGAAAGTGTGACAGTGGTGAGGTCTGTGGTAGGAGTGATGGATGCATTCAAGTTGGAGGTGGGATTACATCAGGGATTGGCTCTGAGCCCTTTCTTATTTGCAATGGTGATGAACGGGTTGACAGACGAGATTAGACAAGAGTCTCCTTGGACAATGATGCTTGCTGATAACATTGTGATCTATAGCGAGAGTAGGGAGCAGGTTGAGGAGACCCTGGAGAGGTGGAGATATGCTCTATAGAGGAAAGGAATGAAAGTCAGTAGGAACAAGACAGAATACATGTGTGTAAATAAGAAGGAGGTCAGTGGAATGGTGAGGATGCAGGGAGTAGAGTTGGCGAAGGTGGATGAGTTTAAATACTTGGGATCAACAGTACAGTGTAATGGGGATTGTGGAAGAGAGGTGAAAAAGAGAGTGCAGGCAGGGTGGAATGGGTAGAGAAGAGTGTAATTTGTGACAGATGGGTATCAGCAAGAGTGAAAGGGAAGGTCTACAGGATGGTAGTGAGACCAGCTATGTTATATGGGTTGGAGACGGTGGCACTGACCAGAAAGCAGGAGACAGAGCTGGAGGTAACAAAGTTAAAGATGCTAAGATTTGCATTGGGTGTGACGAGGATGGATAGGATTAGAAATGAGTATATTAGTGGGTCAGCTCAAGTTGGATGGGTGGGAGAAAAAGTCAGAGAGGCGAGATTGCGTTGGTTTGGACATGTGCAGAGGAGAGATGCTGGGTATATTGGGAGAAGGATGCTAAGGATAGAGCTGCCAGGGAAGAGGAAAAGAGGAAGGCCTAAGCGAAGATTTATGGATGTGGTGAGAGAGGACACGCAGGTGATGGGTGTAACAGAATATGATGCAGAGGCCAGAAAGATATGGAAGAAGATGATCCACTGTGGCAACCCCTAACGGGAGCAGTTGAAAGAAGAAAAAGAAAATTTATAGCTGCCTGAGAAGAAATTTGGTTAATAAAAGAAAGGAACTGGTTTCTTTGTGTAAATATGAATTAAAAAATAGAGTTTGATTATTTCAAAATGCCAAAAACTGAACATATTAATACCCTGAGGTTAAGGATCTGCACTGGTATTCGGAAGGTTGCCAGTTCGAATCCCTGTTACTGCCAAAGAGATCCTACTCTGCTGGGCTCTTGAGTAAGACCCTTAACCATACACTTGCTCCACTGTCTAATGACTGACCCTGCACTCTGACCCCAAGAGGTATGCCAAAATCAACAAATTCCTAATAGAAGAAATTGTATAAGGTGAAATAAAGAACAAAAAAGAAGACTGAAATAGTGTGTGGTTATAATGTTAGAACAGAAGACAACGTCTTGTAACACCAGAAACCTGGTTGTCATGTGCAAAAAAATTGACTTGCTAGTACACATGTTCACCGATTCTCTGATGTGGCTGAAGAATAACAATACTGAATTTATATTTATCCATCTATTCATTTATGTGTGCACTTAATTCTATTCAGAACTCAGGTACATCTCTGTTTTACCCTTCCATTACCCATATTTAACAGTGCTATTTTCTTTTCTATCTTTGTTTTTGTCAAAACTAACATTTCTTTCAGCATTTTTACACAAATTTAACAGTATATGTTTTCTTGATTTTATGACCTTGTTACAAATCTTGTCAAAATGATTGCCTCAATAGACATTATCACAGGATCGCTCATGTAACTGAAGTTTTCAGGCTAAGTTGATGTTTAAACCCCCCTCCGCTAATTGCCATTATGTGAATACAATTAATGGAACTACTTGTGAAATTAAAAAATGACTCTTCTGTACTAATACAGATTTTACTTTATTTTATTTTTTTCTCCAGCCGTTGTTTTTTTTCTGTCCTCCCTGCTGGCCATCAAACCTTACTTTTATTTTATGTTAATTAGTGTTCTCTAATTTTAATTCTTATTCTTATTTTCTTCATCATGTAAAGCACTTTGAGCTACATTGTTTGTATGAAAATGTGCTACAAAAATAAATGTTGTTGTTGTAATACGTGACATGTGAATCCCTTATTAAATTGTCTTTTCATCTACAGACACACCACTGAAAATGATTAATATAGAAAACTGAATACAAAGAGGAAAAAAGAGTATTTTACTTCAATGACAATATTCAACGGCATAATGAATATCAGCATGTATCAAAAATAAATAAAAGATCACAATATTTTTAAACAAATCAAGAATTATCATTAATTACTTCATATGTTTTTGGTTCGCTTCACGGGTCCTACTTGCATGGAGTGGAGCTTGCATGTTCTCCCTGTGTCTGCATGGGATTCCTGTGGGTACTCCGATTTACTCCCACAGTCCAAAGACGTGCAGGTTAGGTGCATTGGCGATTCTAACTTGTCCCTAGTGTGTGTGTTTGGTGTGTGTGCCCTGCGGTTGGCTGGCACCCCGCCTGGGGTTTGTTTCCTGCCTTGTGCCCTGTGTTGACTGGGATTGGCTCCAGCAGTTCCCCGTGACCCTGTAGTTGTGCTATAGCGGTCTGGATAATGAATAGACGGATAGCAATACCCTGGGTTTTGTAGACCAGAGACTGATCGAAAAGTAAAATAACTTATGATTTCACCTCCGGTCGGCAGGCTGCGCTACAAGACCTGGGTTAAACTTCAAACCAAGTGACGCTCATTGGTGCGTTTAATAATAACGTCAAAAAAGTGCGACGGGAAATGGTTTGTGTACACGGAAGTGGTTCGTTTCTTCGAGTGTAATTGGGTTTGGATTTCTGAAGCGCTCATTGATAATACTTGATTGTTAGCTAGAGCCTGGAAATAGATCGTGGAAAGAACTTTTCACGCTGCTGTAAATCTAATGGGATATTTTCACTTTTTTGTATCTGAGTGGATTACTGTTTCTTTTTCATTCACTGTTTTTCGCTTTTAATTTAAAACTTGAAATAAACATACGTGATGCGTCTTGACAAGCTTTACAAAACTGTTCTATATTTTACCGGTTTGCGAAAAGGAGTATTTTGAATTCTGCCTTTTGCACTTGTTATTTTTCACTATTAAAAAGGTTACACAAAAGAAGAACATGCTAAACATTCCATCACAATCCTTCCCAGCCCCCAGTTCACAGCAGCGCGTGTCTTCGGCGCAGGGAAGAAGCAAGGTGAGCCATATCGACTTTGGGCAAATGAATGGGCAGCGCGTTTAAAGGGGGCTATCCAGAAAGTGTCTGTATTGCAGTCATGGTGTGTTAGATGGTCTTCTCAAAACGTCTTTATAATTTCACAAATCAAACTTTATTTACCTGCCTTTGTACAAGGAAAATAGCTGAGCAGGTGGAAAGTTTAGCTGTGGGATTTTATACTAACGGTATGGTAGCGTAAATGATCTTCCAGCTGCAAGGACCTGGGTTCAGTTCTGATCGGATTCGCTCTTAGTATGGAGTTAACACGTACTCCCCATGGCTGCTGGGTTGTCCCTGGGTGAGCTAGTTTTGCTTAGTGTTGCGTGCAATGTGCGAACATTTTTGCGTTTCCAGCATTAAAAGTGAAGAACAAGTAAACAGCATCTGAATTAAAAAAGAAACTTAGTATAGGGTGGAAACGATCTATTATTTAAGGATGTAATACATAAGAACCTGCGGTGGGCTGGCGCCCTGCCCGGGGATTTGTTCCTGCCTTGCGCCCTGTGTTGACTGGGATTGGCTCCAGCAGAGCCCCATGACCCTGTGTTAGGATATAGCAGGTTGGACAACGACTGACTGATATATAAGAACGGTAAATTTATGAATGTTTTCATATCTGGTGAGTGTAATGTCATAGAAAGTTACTAGTAATGTAGCCAAAAAAATTATATGTCAAGAACAAATTACACAAGATTCTTAATTTTCTAAAAACAATTAAGTGGGGAACATATGAAAAATTTATACTAACTACATATACCAACACAACAACAACATAATGGTAAACACATAACGTGTATAAAACAAGGTAATCGGAAAATTGTTACAAAACATATTTATCATGCAACATTCTTAACCCTGTTACCCAGGGCATGGTCGTGGGAGCCTATCCCAGCAAGCATTCACAGGGTGAAAACACACACACACAGGCGAATTTAACAATGCCCATTTCATGGGAGGAAACCCATGTAGACAACAGAAGAACATTCAAATTCCACACAGGGAGCACCTGGAAAGTCAACCCTGGCCTAATTGTTGCAAACCCTCAATATATTTATGATAAATACCACAAGTAATCTAAAGATCTATTAAAAATTTAAAGTGTAAATAGCCGTAAAAGATATTTAAGTATTTAAACACATAACTTTACAAATAACTAGTAAAAAATACACAGAATAACTTTAAAAATAGACATGCAATCTGAGTTGAAATACAATAATCAGCTACAATTGTTGAGTAATCTTCATAATTACTGTAATAAATAAGGTTTTCACACTAAATTGTGAAGGACATATCAATGGACATGATTCCAAATATGATGATCTAAAAGTATTATAATATTAATAAATATATTTAACTAATTTTGTCAATAATATGTAAAAGAAGAACTTAAGTATACACCAGAGACAACAATGTGCCTAACACTCTTTAGTGGATACAAAACATTAAAACAATTCGGGAAGGCAATACAATTTTTTAGTCATTAGTGTAATGAAGAGTAAAATTATTAAAAAAGTAAAGGCTTAGTAAATGAAAGATCAGCAACCTCTGTAGGTCTTTCAAGCATCATTTATGCATTTATAAATTCACCACTAGTGCATGTTAACTTAGGCTTAGGTGTGAACTTAGGCATCTGGTAATTTTTAGTGGCTGAATTTGCATTAACCAGTACTTTTATTAAAGCCTGTTTCGGATTGAAATAGGAAGACCAAAATACTTTGATCTTTTTTTTCCTTTCTGAGAAATCAGGCTACTTGATGCATGTTATCTTAATCAGTAATTGCCGGGTTAGAAAAAATCGCAAGTGAATTTAAAGGAACATGCAGACATTTCAGAGTTATATGACCATGTTAGCCTCCCTTCATAAAAGTAGTTATTGAATAATAAAAATCATCACTGTTGCTCAATCTGTAATTATTCTGTTTCATAAGGTGCCTCTGAAACCAGGTAGGAGCTTAATGGATTGGATCCGGCTTACAAAGAGCGGAAAGGATTTGACCGGTCTAAAGGGAAGGTTGATTGAAGTAACAGAAGAAGAGCTTGCAAGACACAATAAAAATGACGACTGCTGGATATGCATACGAGGTGAGCTAGGTCTGGGTGGCAATGTGAAGTCATTGTACAGTGTGAATATTAAGGTGTAAGAATAATTTAAATTAGGGTTGCACCGATATGGGAATTCTGAGCCGATGGTGATATCCAATAATGTCTATGTACTTATCTGCCGATTCTGATGCCAATATACAGTGCATCCTGAAAGTATTCACAGCACATCACTTTTTCCACATTTTGTTATGTTACACCCTTATTCCAAAATGGATTAAATTCATTTTTTCCTCAGAATTCTACACACAACACCCCATAATGACAACGTGAAAAATGTTTACTTGAGATTTTTGCAAATTTATTAAAAATACAAAAATTGAGAAAGCACATGTACATAAGTATTCACAGACTTTGCCATGAAGCTCCAAATTGAGCTCAGGTGCATCCTGTTTCCCCTGATCATCCTTGAGATGTTTCTGCAGCTTAATTGGAGTCCACCTGTGGTAAATTCAGTTGATTGGACATGATTTGGAAAGGCACACACCTGTCTATATAAAGTCCCACAGTTGACAGTTAATGTCAGAGCACAAACCAAGCATGAAGTCAAAGGAATTGTCTGTAGACCTCCGAGACAGGATTGTCTCGAGGCACAAATCTGGGGAAGGTTACAGAAAAATGTCTGCTGCTTTGAAGGTCCCAATGAGCACAGTGTTCTCCATCATCCATAAGTGGAAGAAGTTCGAAAACCACCAGATCTCTTCCTAGAGCTGGCCGGCCATCTAAACTGAGCGATCGGGGGAGAAGGGCCTTAGTCAGGGAGGTGACCAAGAACCCGATGGTCACTCTGTCAGAGCTCCAAAGGTCCTCTGTGGAGAAAGGAGAACCTTTCAGAAGGACAACCATCTCTGCAGCAATCCACCAATCAGACCTGTATGGTAGAGTGGCCAGACGGAAGCCATTCCTTAGTAAAAGGCACATGGCAGCCTGCCTGGAGTTTGCCAAAAGGCACCTGAAGGACTCTCAGACCATGAGAAACAGAATTCTCTGGTCTGATGAGACAAAGATTGAACTCTTTGGTGTGAATGCCAGGTGTCACGTTTGGAAGAAACCAGGCACCGCTCATCACCAGGCTAATACCATCCCTACAGTGTAGCATGGTGGTGGCAGCATCATGCTGTGGGGATGTTTTTCAGCGACAGGAACTGGAAGACTAGTCAGGATGAAGGGAAAGATGACTGCAGCAATGTACAGAGACATCCTGGATGAAAACCTGCTCCAGAGCATTCTTGACCTTAGACTGGGGCGAAGGTTCATCTTTCAGCAGGACAACAACCCTAAGCACACAGCCAAGATATCAAAGGAGTGGTTTCAGGACAACTCTGTGAATGTCCTTGAGTGGCCCAGCCTGAGCCCAGACTTGAATCCGATTGAACATCACTGGAGAGATCTTAAAATGGCTGTGCACCGACGCTTCCCATCCAACCTGATGGAGCGTGAGAGGTACTGCAAACTGGAATGGGCGAAACTGGCCAAGGATAGGTGTGCCAAGCTTGTGGCATCATATTCAAAAAGACTTGAGGCTGTAATTGCTGCCAAAGGTGCATCGACAAAGTATTGAGCAAAGGCTGTGAATACTTACGTACATGTGATTTCTCAGTTTTTTTATTTTTAATAAATTTGCAAAAACCTCAAGTAAACTTTTTTCACGTTGTCATTATGGGGTGTTGTGTGTAGAGTTCTGAGGAAAAAAATGAATTTAATCCATTTTGGAATAAGGCTGCAACATAACAAAATGTGGAAAAAGTTATGTGCTGGGAATACTTTCCGGATGCACTGTACACATTTATAAGCTGCAGAGAGAAATGAAACTTGTCTATCTCTATGAGAATTACAGAGAAATGTAACATTTATTTGTATAACAATTTTGCATACCACGTTCAATGTGTGTGTGTGTGCATATATATATATATATATATATATATATATATATATATATATATATATATATATATATATATACACAGTATATATATATATGTATATGTGTGTTCACGTGTCTGTGTATATATATATATATATATATATATATATATATATATATATCGAGAGAGAGAATAGAAGCTATTTAGAACCTTATTTATTCAAGATAATTTAACTCTGGAAATGTTTTTAGCTGTATCATAATAATTCTTTACTTGAAATTTGTATTTTGTTAATGTTTATACTTTTTATTGAGTGAAGTGTGTGCCTGCAAACTTGACACGATCTATTTGTCATAAAACTATGTATTAATTCTTCCAAGATTGATACCTGGGAAAAATCCAATAGTAGAACAGAATTTCAAGGCTATTGGACTGCATGTCCAATAAATGCGATACAAAAAAGGGCCCAGTCTTTCTTCTCTCTCATCTTCATGTGGATCATCTTTTATAGGAGTAAATTCATACACAACATCTACAGCATCCACTTCATCCATCTCCAATAGGTGAGGCAGCAGAACGTCATCTGCAAATTGTTGCACATGGTCTTTGCACCACTATGCAACAGTCCTTAAATGGTACATAAAGTTGGTTCCTGTAAAGTGTAAAAAGATGAGTCACTTTTGTACACATTTAACTGTTTGTAAGCTGAGAATCTGGATGATTATGTAGTTTAGTATTTCATCACCAAATGGAATGGTACTGTGGTGTAGCACTTTTGGTTCCTAAAATTTTGATCATGGTTTAATTCCAAGCTGCAATTCAAATAAATGCAGTCAGGTGTAATTACATCTCAAAATTGACTGGATTAAACACTATAATGTTTGTGAGTGTACTGTGTGATAATCTATCATGCTTTCTACGGCTAATTCCTGATTTTTGCTTGTAGCTGCCAGGACATGTTTCAGTTCATTGCTATAATGACCAGGAATAAAGAATTTTTAGGAAATATTAATACCTGTTCATACATATCTTTTCATGAAACTCATCAGTTCTTATTGATGTCATGTGTCTCAAGTAATTAGTATAAAGTTGTCATCATATCCAAAATTCTATTTTCAACAGTAAAAGTAGTCACATCTAGTCACATCTACTTTTCTTCATGTGAAGAAATATTTCTTAACATTAATGCAATATAAGCTTTTAATCAGGTTCTTTAATAAATGCATTATATGAGTATGATTCTTTTCCTAACTAGGAATTGTTGATCCTTTTTCTTAACAGTGAACATTGATTTAGAAGTAAAATAGTTCAATCTTAGTGTCATGTAAATGAGTGTTTCCCTTTTAGGTTTAGTTTATAATGTGACACCTTACATGGAATATCATCCTGGTGGAGAAGATGAACTGATGAAGGCAGCAGGGATGGATGGAACAGATCTTTTTGATCAGGTGGGATTGTTTGCCTGACTTGAACTGCTTGTTTGTGCTTGTTTGAGCCCACCACACAAACATTTTAAACTGATTCATTGTATATAATATTTGCTACATGTGTCTGTAAATGGGTGGTACTGTGGCCCAGTGGGTAGCACTGCTGCCTTGCAGTTAGGAGGCCCGGGTTCGCTTCCTGGGTCCACCCTGCGTGGAGTTTGCATGTTCTCCCCATGTCTACATGGGTTTCCTCCCACAGTCCAAGACATGCAGGTTAGGTGCATTGGCGATTCTAAATTGTCCCTAGTGTGTGTTTGTGTGTGTGCGCACCCTGTGGTGGGCTGGCGCCCTGCCCGGGGTTTCTTTCCTGCCTTGTACCCTGTGTTGGCCTGGATTAGCTCCAGCAGACCCCCGTGACCCTGTAGTTAGGATATAGCGGGTTGGATGATGGATGGATGGGTGTCTGAATGCTGTGTGTGTATGTGTGCTGTATGTACACTCACTGCGGAAATTTTTGAGAGCATCTGTACACCTGCTTATCCATGCAGTTATCTAATCAACCAGTCATGTGGCATTAGTACAATGCATAATATCTTCTAAATACAGGTCAGGGGGTTCAGCTAATGTTCACATGAAACAATAGAATTGGGCAAAATGTGATCTCAGGTATTTTTACTGCTTCATGATTGTTGGTGCTGATCTCCTGGGACTTTCACATATAACAGTCACCAGAGTGCAAAAAACATCTAATGTGCTGCAGTTCTGCTCCTGGAAACACCATGTTGATGACAGGTCAGTGGAGAATTGCCAGACTGGATCACCCTGACAGAAAAGCTTTATTAACTCAAATAATTATTAATTGAGGTCAGCAGAAATGCATCTCAGAATTCACAACACATCAAGCTTTGTGGCAGATAGACTGCATCAGCAGTTGGCCATGTCCGATTCCACTACTTTTAGCTAAAAACAGAGAGCTAAGACTGCAGTGGGAATAGGCTCAAAACTGGGCAGTTAAAGACTGGATAACCTGCCTGGTGTGATGAATCTTGATTTCTGCTGAGGCACACACATGATAGGCACAGAAGTTATATAGAAATTGTGTGACAAAATGAAAGGTTTTCTTGTATTTGTTTTTGTATTAGACAGCATTTCAGAAAAATGTTTTTGTTTTTTTTATTTTAAGTACAGTATATAGACAGTTTAAGTCATTTGTCAGCATTATGCTAAGGTTGTATTTCTACTTTAAATTCTTTATTTGTTTTAAAGATCTCTCTTCTTGGTCTTAAATTGATGGTATTGCTTGATATAGAAGACACCTTATTTCTTCATCGATATTTATTTGCCTTTAACTCTCCAGTCTGTTATTTTCTCAGTTGTCATGAAGTGATTTATTAATTTTGATATTTCTTTATTCTTGTAAAGCTTGACTCCATGTTAGTTTTAAGTAAGTTTGAATTTATAATCGAGCAACATTGATTTGTTGTAAAATCAAAATATGCCATCTTATGTGTGTCATCTTTCTTAATTTGTAATATTTATTCGGTAATAGATTTTGTTGCTATAACACGTCTGATAATCATTTGTTCCATGAAATGTATTTATGCTACTATGCTTATCCTACTTGAACCAAAATAAAAAGTAACATTTTTTATTTATTCTTTCAGGTTCATCGTTGGGTTAATTATGAATCCATGCTGAAAGAGTGCCTGATAGGTAAAATGGCAATGAAGGCTGTAACTGCAACAAAAGGTAACACAAACCTGACACAGACAACCAATATGCTCTAGCAATAAACTGCTAGTTGCTACTGCTTTCTGCCTATTACTTTTTCTTTTAATTTTAGATGCACAAATATATAGTTTATATTATTTAAATTAATAAAGGTTTACTAATTAATATTATAAGTATACTAATGTATGAGCAGCTATAAGTCAACAAAAAAGATGGATAATTTTCTAGGTGCAGTAATTGAATGAAATGCCTCAGTGTTTACAGATGGTGCTGTAAATACAGATTAATTTAAGTACAGTTTACAAATAAATTGTTTTCATCTAGTTAGCTTGGCTGTCTAATATCAGAATTGTTGCAGAATTTCTTCCAGCTTGTTCTTAAGTGCCTGGAGCATGGGAAAGGGCGCTATATAAATAAAATGTATTATTATTATTATGTATAACAGAGTACCTGATTGAACTGCGTGACTACCAGATGCCAATTAATCTTTGTGAGAAAGTCTATCTCCTGGTTCTTGCTTTCAGCGCATTGATTTCTACTTGTGTCATTAAGTAAAGCTCACAGTATAGCTCATTTTACACTATTTATATCATTAGCACTTCTCCCTCACAGACTCAGGGGACCTGGTATAGAATCCTGACCTGACTGTGTCCAGTTTGCACACTTGCCCTTTTCTTGTTTTACATTACTTTACATATGCTAAAATCTAGTATGTTAAGTTGATTGCTGACTATACAGTATGTCAGTACATGAGCATACCTTCCAGTAGGCTAGTGTCCAGCATAGGGTTGGGTCCTGTTTTGTCCCTGTTGCCACTGAGAAAAAGTTTGGTTTCACCAGTGATGCCCAGGTTGTTGTCCACAGCTTGCATTCCCTCTTTTAACCCCAAGTTAACTGATAGTCTTGTACCAAGGACGAACCAGTGCAATGAGGACTCACACTAGAAAAGGGTGGTATAAAGGGTACTTAGTACTTATATTAAAACAATCCAAACAATGTTCAAAGCAAAATGAAGTGTGGTTCATATGGAAGTTACAAAAATGGTTAAAGTCGGCCAAAAACATAGTCAGAATTTGTCTTTGCTGAATCAATGTATGCCTCAGCAGCTCCCCTTTTGAGGACTGCTTAGGTGAAGAGGACGCCCTCCACTAAGGGTGGTCAAACTCTTGACTGGCTCTTGCCCCACTGCCATCCCTTGACATCCATGGGCAGCTCACAAGCCCTTCTTCCATCATCATCCCTCAGCATCCATGGGACCTCTCAGAACAGAGGGACATCCTTGCTTCGCTTCAATGTTCAACCCTACCCCTGGAGCATCACTGTTTTGCATGGGGCCTCTTCCCCACCATCATGTTTCCTCACTATAACAACGGCTCTGCCACAATCCCATCTTTCTCTTTTTTTCAATCCCCACCATCCTTTCTCCCGTCCTGGATCTTTCATGATTCTCTCCACCTCTGTATTTCTCTTTTCCCAGCCTCCTTTTCTAGCTTAAGGGTGCAGGTGCTTAACTAGTAATCTGCATAAAGTCAATGGGGAGCAACTGAGCTGAGCATGCTTGCACATAATCAGCTTGCTTTCACCATTAACAGGGTTCCCACTGTCATGAAAATTCTGGAAAGGTTACAAAAAATTTAATTCAATTTTCCTGACCTAAAAAAGTTCTGGAAATATCAAATTACCACTACGTTTTAGAAAACTCATTGCTTTTTTAATATAAAGAAAATGAGTTCTATGTCATGAACTTTTGTAAATTAGCCGAATCTTGAAAAGAGGATCACAGTTATTAATGTTATGAGATCTTGCAACGGTTGTGTAGTGAGCTGCAACACATTTTTCAAAATGCAGAGTAAAGCTGTGTTCGATCATTTCTGGTTAACAAATGAAAAATGTAAGCTATTACTCCATTAAGATGAAGACACAGGATGTACGAAATGTAAATTATGTGGGAAAATGTTTGATGTGAAGTTGTGCTAGTATGTCGCTTAAAAATTAAAAACATATCAACAATGAGAAGGCAGCACAAGAAACGATTGGTATGGATACATTTTCAACTCCTCTTCAGCTAGCACATTAGTATAGTTCTGACTATTGTTACAAATCACGCATCAGTCTTTAAAGTCGGCTGTTTAAAACAATGTTTACCAACAGTGAAATTCAACCTAATTTTCATGTAGTAAAGCAAATTATGCTGATTTTACTACATTCGATATTGCTCATTATTGTAAATCATTGTCAAAGAAGTGTTTTAAAAAGCAGTGTATGCCCTTCATTTTGATGGTACCTTTAACCACTTGGCTCAAAAAATGGATGTACATGTGATGATATGGAATAGAGGAAAAGTGAAAATTAGGTATGTAGGAAGAGTTTATGGGGCATGCAACTACTAAAGACATTATGGAGAAATAGAAGTTAAACAACTGCGTTAAAGACTTGTTACAGTCTGAGCTTTTATGTGATGTGAACAAGACATTGATCAACGTAGGATCACATGGACTTCACATTCTCCACAATGCATTTCATGATAAATATAGATTGAGCGAATGGGAATTGGACTATTCCATTTCCAGCCTCTTCTGCCTATTCAAAGACAGACTTCCATGCATGGAAGACTTTTAAGTCACAGGTTGTGACACATTTATGCTGAAATTTTGTCAGCACCTCCGGATAGAAAATGTGGCTGTATATGAAAGAGCATTAATGCTGTGGTCTCCCATATCCTGAATAATATTGCTATTCACTAAGTTCCATAATATATGGTGGATAGAAGGGGTGCTCCAGCTTCCCAAAAACCCAGCACAAACAGGTATGGAAACAATTTAAAAAGACAAAAGAGTCTTTTATTGTGTGAGATACTCTTCCCCAAGCGTTTCCTCCACAGTACAAGTATGCAATAAGCACAAGTCTTTTGGTCACTGTCTCCTCCTCGCAGGTTTCGTCCACCTTCGACCCGACTCTGGCTCACCTCTGTGAGGCCAGCAAGTCCTATTTTATTGGTCAGCTCAGAAGTGCTTCAGCTATTCTGCCTATATACAGGGTGCGGCAGAAATAACTCCCACATTTCAAAGGAGGATTGAAAAAAAATGCTATGAGGTATCACCAAAAACTTTTTATTTCCCAAATGTAGATATAAAAACGTTTTTTTACTTTAAGTTTTAAAAATTATATCGTCCAAATGGTGGCCTTGATGGCTGATACACATTTGGAGCCGTTCTTGGAAGTTTTCCATCACTCTCACTAGCAAGTCGGGCGAAATTCCTTCAATTTCTTCTTGAATAGCCTTCTTTAGTTGGTCCAAGGACCGAGCACGAAGTTTGAAAACCTCCTGTTGCCCTTACTCTTTGAACCCACAGCAAAATCGTTTTCCGGTCTGGAACACTTTCATTAGCACGTAAATCGAACCGCGTGCGAAACACCCTCTGCGTCGCAGCTACAGATTCGCCATTTTTGAAAAAAGCCTCCACTACAAAGCCTCGATGCTCACCTGACCACGGCATGGTGACGACTGAAAACTTTATTATGTACCGTACTTAACAGAACGGACTGCACCCCTCTACCTGCTTTGGGTACCCCACAGTGATTTTTAGAAATGTGAAAGTTATTTCTGCTGCACCCTGTATATGATGCAGTATCTGCCAAATAATACAAAGAGTACAAAACATGTGTTATACCTTTATTGTGGCTTGTCAGGTGTTACTTTTGGATCCCCTTACTGGGATTGAACCTTGGACATCAGCACCTGAGGCGAAGTCTCTGACGTTGCACCATGGTGACTGGTTCACCTTTTTAACAGCGTGAAGATTGGAGTATTACATTCTTAGGTCTGAGTCACAATCTGATTATTTGGGTGGTTACCTATCAGGTAACGCTTGTGGCTGGTCGGCGAGTCAGCAAACATCCACCACATTCTCTCAGTTGTGCCTCAGTTTGTGCAAAAATAAGGAATGGAAATTTGATTAGACACTATGGAAAAGTCATTGAAAAGTTTTTGAATTTTGCTGGTATTGAAGGGTAGGAAGCCTGTGATTACCATGCAGCTACACAGCTTTGCAGTGAATCACCATCTACCCCCAAGCCAAGCAGCACTGTTTTTACTAAAAAATGTTCAACACCACAGTCCCCATAATGCATCGTATCACATCACCTGACTGGTGAACTGAAAACACAGTCATGTGTTAGAGTAAGTACATCCATTGGAAATTGTTGATGTTTTCATGCAAACAGTGCCTACAGATAACGGTGATATACTTGAACAAATGACACATAAGAGTGACATAGTGTATTCATTCTCATAATCTAAATTAACTAAAATTAATGTTTGTCATGTGGAAAAAGTAAGTACACCCCAACATTTATCACCACTTCAGATCCATAAACTTAGAATCAGGTTTTCCAGATTAAGGGTGTACTCACACTAGGCAACATTGTTATGTACCGTGTACAAGTACGATTGTCCTCCCACCCTAACCCCAGCCCCTACTGGCCTTCTTTCACACTGCACTTTAATGTTCTGGGCCCAAGCATGCTTTTGTCATCACCGTTCAGCTTTGTGTAGAGCCCAAACAAGATCCGTGTAATCATGGATCAGTGACAGCTTGCATGCAAAAATGATTTTCCTTATTTTGTGTTTTTTTGGAGTTGTGCAGACCAGGATAATGCTCTTCCCTCTTACAGATTTATTGAGTGTGCAGAGCAGTGTTTTGTTGTTAATCCTTTTGCACGTACGAGAAGATTTTTGCAGAGAAATGTGATGTTAAGGGAGGAATTTGTAGGTTTTCTTGCAGACTACAATTCATGTTCATCTGTAAGGTGAGAATAAAAACCTGTTTTAACTCCAGTGGTATTGAATGAAATGATGTTGCATCATTGTTCTGTGCCCCGGCACGTTTAATGATCACTCGGCCCCTGAATCCTACTGAACCGTGCCTGGTCACATGCGGACAAACGTGCTCCGGCATGGAACAAATTGCTAGTGCGAGTACACCCTTAGTGCCAAAGATTAGAACCTGGTTGGGAAGTATGCAGGTGGAGCATGTCTTATTTTAACAATACAGTAGTTTTCTAGGGCTTGGTGTTGCCTTTGTTGTTAATGTGTGTTTGTCGTCATCATGCCAAGATTAAAAGAGCTCTCTAATTTCTTCAGAAAGAAAGGTTGTGTATGACTGAGTCTGGCAAGGGATTTTTTTTTTTAAAAAATCTAAATTATTTTAAATAACTCATTCCACTATAAGGACAATCATCAACAAGTAGCATAGATTTCAAACCATTGCTAATTTACCCAGGACTGACTGGTCCAGCAAATTCAACCCAAAAGCTAACCAATTGATGGTAAATGAAGTCTCCAAGAACTCTGAAATTTCATTCCAAAACTGTTGCAAAATTTGGCTTCAAAGTGAGAAAGTAATAAAGGGACTACACATATCTGAACTGCATGCATGGTGTGCCTGGAAAAAGACTTTTCTGTCCCAGAAGAACATTAGAGCAAGACTACAGTTTGGCATTCAACATATACAGGCAAAGACCAAGTCTTCTGGAAAAATTTGCTCTGAACAGATGAATCAAAGAGAATTGTTTGGCCACAGTAACAGTAGACATGTTTGGCACAAACAAAAACAGCATTTCAGGAGAGAACCTCATATCAACTGTGAAGCATGGCAGTAAAATTGTTACAGTTTGGGGTTGCTTTTCTTCCTCCGGGCCTGGGCAGCTTTTAGTCATTGAGTCAACTGTGAATTCTGCATCATATGAAAGTGTACTCTAGGAGAATGTGTGAGGCCATCTATCTGATTGCTGAAGCTGAAACAGAAATGGACTTTTTAAGCATGATGATGATACAAAGCCTGCTAGCAATTCAACCAACGAATAGATCAAAAAGAAGCACTGGAGGGTTATGGACTGGCCTAATCAAGGCCCTGATTTGAATTCCATTGTAATTTTGTGGGGGATTTGAAACAGGTAGTGCATTAAAAAAACACAAATGTCTTGCAACTGAATGGATTTTGCATGGAGAGGTGGTCAAAATTTCATGGAGTTAATGTCAGAGACTGGTGGGCAGTTATACAAAATGCCTATAAGAAGTAATTTCTGTTAAAGAAGGCAATACCAGCTTCTGAGACCAAGAGTGTCATCAACTTTTCCCTAGTAGACCGATCAATGTATTGATTTTCTTGTTTATGTAAATAATTGAAATTCAAATTCTTTTTGATTTTATTCAAGTATATCACCTTTATCTGTAAGCACTGTTTGAATGAGGGTTTGCTGTTTTCCTGTTCAAATAATTAACAAAAACCATGGGGTGTTCTTATTTTTTCATGACTGTTAGTTTTATCCAACAATTTAAAGTTTCATAATCACTGGTTTAACTTTTTGAGCTTTAGCCAAGTTGCCCCCAAAATCATTTTCCTCCACTCTCCTCAGTCTTTGGCATCTTTTGTGGGTAAGACAAATTCTTGTCATGTCTTCTGTTACCTCTTTCAACCACATCTTCTTTTCCCTCTTCAGGAACTAATCTCTTACGCTGCAGAAACACAGAGCATCTCTCCATCCAATCATCAAATGCATTTTACTAAAAAGGCCAAAAACTGCATACAGTACTCCAGATGCAGTCTTACTAGTGCATCATACAGTCTGCGCATAATGATCTTTGATTTATATTCAGTATTACAATATCTCCTAACATTTTATTTGACCTTTTAATTTCTTTTACATATTGCCTAGATGGCTGCAATGTTTTATCAGTGTAAACACTTATGTCTTTTTCTCCAGTCTTGCATTTATAATTAATATTCTTTTTGCCTGCATGTAGCACAGTACACTTTGAAAGTAGTGCATAAAAGTGTAGGATGTTCAAGGAGACTTTCCTCCTCCTCCTCCTCATTTATTGGTCAAGAGCCCTCCCTGTCTTTAGTTTAAAAACTCATACTTGCTTGAACATACTTCACATTTGATGTACCACTGTAATTTTCTGGAAATGTTTCATTAACATTTTGGGTGTTTGAATATTATTTGCTGTTGTTCAGTTTTTTTTTTTTTTTTCTTTTGTTGATCCCCTTATTGGCATTCTATCAGAAACTTTATCTCAGTTCCCCATGAATACGAGATTAAAAACATAAAATTATCCTCTTTTGGTGGAGTATTTATTTAATTCATCAGCGGCACTTCAGCAAACACAAACTAAAACATCAATACCAACAACTGAAAAAAAGACATAAAAATAAAACCTAATTTTGCTTACTCTGTCTTGCGAATTCCTGACACTTTCATACCCATTTGAAAATAAGTAGGCTTCTTGGGTGGGGGTTGAGTTTAGTTCTGTTACATTTTGTGTAATTGTATAGAATGTTACTTGCTTTTAAAAAAAATCAATAAATAAAAAAAATAAAATAAGTAGGCATGAGAATTAAGCATGTAGATTTTTTTTCTCTGTGAACCGAACCTTTAATAAAATAAAATGGTACCTGTATAAAATTTTTGCAGTCTTATGTTTTAAAATAGTACCCATCATCAAACGATGAATCTGTTTACATAAAAATTAAATACAGCACTGATAGACAGAGGTATCTCTCAGACAATCACTAATAAGGTTTCTATTCAGACTCCAGCTGTACTCCAATTTTAAGTTGATTGCTTTCAAAGGCCTCCTTTGCATTTTTTAACTTACATTCATATTAATTTCAAGAACAACTGTTCACTCCAGCATTCACTTAATTAAACTGTCATGCACTAAAGTATGCTTTATATAATGAACACCCTTGAGTTACTATGTATACTCTAATAATGGTCATGCATGCCAAACACAACTAAACAGTTTTTTGCTTGTGAAACGTTATACTAAAATGCTTTTGTAATATAATGTGTACTTGTACTAAAGTTGTTTTTTTGCTAAGTTAACAATATTTAACTAATGTTTTTTTCTGTTTTCGTTCCACTATTAATCTAGTATCTACCTTCTGTTTTACAAAAGTAGTAATCATTATGTTTTTGATGCAAGCTGATCAAGTTCTCCATTAGCCTTTAGGTGTCTCTGTTGTTCCATAGATTTTTTGGAAGAGAAAAATGCCACTAAAAATAATGGGTATTTATAATGTTTACTGTTAGTACGTTTCAGTTAACGTATGCAGAGTAATGTAAAAGCTTACATTTTGTATTACAAACGTGTTTCATATACAGTAGTGAGAAAACCTCAGATTTGGAAAAAAATAATTGTCAAAAATATGTTGATTATAGTACTCTACCTTGTGTTAGAGGCTTTAACCTAGCAGTGGAAGATTCAAATATTTACTAAATAAATGTTGCCACAACTGCCACATAACACATTAGAAAGCTGTATTAACTGGCTATTTTGCAAGATTGCTCATTACTTAACCATATTGTGATACTGGTTTGTCTATCAGAAAAATTCTGTCCTAACTTTTCCCTTGGTATTGCTCCCTCTAGCACAGCCGTTTCAGCAGAATCAAGGAGTCTAATCTTGTCTTAAATTGGTGTGGTTATTCAAGTTTTGATGGCCAACTCAATGTTGTGTATTAAATGAGTCAAAAACATTATCCATCCATCCATTTTCCAACCATTTTCCATTTTTAAAGTTAATAAATAGAGTGACTAGTGTTATTTACTAAAACTTTCAGATTACTAGCATTTGGTTAGCTGACAAAATGCCTACTGTATCTGAGCTTAAATCTTAACACAAGAACTGCTTATTTTCCAGATTTGACTTTTAGCAGTAGATGATCAGTACTTTAAGGTTACTTTTACTGACATTATAATTCTTCCAAGAACTAAGAAATCTTTAAATTGGGAAAGATACAAAGGTACATAGGGATAGTTTTTATCAAGTTCAGGGAAAAAATATATAGTTATTTAAATTAATAAATGCTGCGTGTTTACTTCATTGTCTGCCAAAATATTCTTTTTTTATGTCAAACACTGCAGTTACTAATTTGTAATTTTACATGTACCACATTTTGGTACTAAATCAAATTGCACACACTAGAACATATTTAAGTTTGGCAGATATTTAATAAGCAGTTATATGGGGAACTATCAAAATACCCGCACTTCCCGGCGGAGAAGAAGTGTGTTAAAGAAGTTATGAAAAAGAAAAGGAAACATTTTAAAAATAACGTAACATTTGCTATCTATTTGTTTGCATAAGCACAGTCCTTCACCAGCAATTATTTAATGTTAGCTCAGACCAGGCACTTAAAAGTTTCTCTCACACTTTTGCTGAGTTTGTGCCAAACAGTATTCTATCTCTGACCATCTCATCTTCGTTTGCATAAGCACAGTCCCTCACCAGAAACTTGTATCTGCGAATATCGTATTCGTCTTAGGCATGACAAACGCCAGCGGCAGCGTGTCTATGAACTTAATTTAAAGTTAAGCTTTACACCTTGCTTTCCTATTCGTTTGCATAAGCACAGTCCTTCACCAGCAAGTTTAACTCCGTTACAGCAATTTTAACTCTGTTACAAAGTGATCCAAAGTCTTGTTTATACCCTGCGTCTTTTCATTAAACTTGTATCTCGCGAATATCGTATTTGTCGTAGGCATGACAAACGCCAGCAGCAGCGTGTCTTTAAACTTAATTTAAAATTACGGTTTACACCGTGCTTTGTTTCCGCAGTAGCTGCATTTATGAATATGCTTGTATGCGTCACTCGCTTCATATTCTTTTGCTGTCTTCTCAATTGCGTAATGCGTTTTTTGTTCAGCGCTCTTTGCAGCTCTTCCTTGTTCTCTGCGTACTGCGTTCACAGTCATTTCACGCGAGCCGCTTGGAGTACATGCATCGAAGGATCTCAGCTGTGCTTGTGGTATGTCTTGTGATCTTGCAAAGTCCACGGCTTTATTTTCATGTTAGCTAAGACCCGGCACTTAAAAGTTTCTCTCGCACTTTTGCTGAGTTTGTGCCAAACACTAGTCCATCCATGACCATCTCATCTTCGTTTGCATAAGCACAGTCCTTCACCCGCGAATATTTAGCAGCAGCGTGTCTATTGGATTGCTGCCGACGGACGGCCTTATATAGGCAGGTACTCAATTACGTGGGAGGCGTGATGATGCGAGACAAAACTCCGCCTCACAGGCGACCGAGCTGCAGGCTATGGCCGTATATATGTACGAAAGAAGGTTCCAGTTATGACTGTTACGTGTAGAATTTCGAAATGAAACCTGCCTAATTTTTGTAAGTAAGCTGTAAGGAATGAGCCTGCCAAATTTCAGCCTTGTACCTACACGGGAAGTTGGAGAATTAGTGATAAGTCAGTGAGTCAGTCAGTCAGTGAGGGCTTTGCCTTTTATTAGTATAGATATGTCTTTTTTTTAAGTCGTTAACATTATTTTCAATCTAATTTTCATTTTACTTTTTCAGGTGTTCTGGTTATTTAATTGATTACTTACTAATTAGAGAGCCTGACACTGAAGTCATTGCAGCTTTCATAATCCCAGGTGTCTGCTATGCTGGTTGTTAATTGTCACTTTTAGGGTTAAATGAAGGGAGCAAACTACATAGGAAAACAACAAAAGAAAGTTAAACATTTATAGCTTTACAAAACAGCAAAATATTTATTAATGTCTCATAAATGTAGAATAAATGTAAAAAGTAAAAACCATACTGTTGTCTTTCTGAATGCAGAATAAGAGAAGAATAAAAAAGACCAGCTAATTAAATGAGATCAGTTGTTATCGATTATTATCACTGATTGTGAATCTGGTTGGAACAAAAACCTGCAGCAACAGTGGGTCCCCAGGACCGAGTTTTGGAACCACTGGTATAGATACAATGGTGATCAAAGTAAAATTATATTTTCCCACAAATGTTTTACTAAAAATTTTAAATTATCAAAATTCCAGTAGTTGTACTCAAACAGAACTTTCTTTCCTCTTACACACAGGGTGGAGTGGTGGGTCTGAAGCTAGGGATCTACACCAGTAATCGGAAAGTTGCCAGTTCAAATCCCGTAAATGCCTTAATTGATTCCACATCATTGGGCCCTTGAGCAAAGCCTTTAATCTGGAATTGCTCCGTCCTGGGTATGACGTTAACTTGCATCCAGCCGTGCAAGCAGGTCCTTCAACTTGCAGGGAAAACTCGGAGATTGGTGGCAGGATTGACAGCCACCGTAAAAACAAAACCTTACACTGTTCCATTTGAACTAGTGTGGTGTTGATGTGTCACCCATTGCACTTCTGCGCTCGGTCCTAAAGTGGTTTGTCATATGGTGGTTACGGCAACGCACTATATCAGTTCATGCTCTCAACCTTACACACAGACCTGGGAGGTATTCCTTGAAGCACACTTATGAAACTGAGACTTAAAACAAGTAATCATTTGAGATTATACGAAGGATAAAGCCTGCATCATAGTTGGTAAGTAATTCTTATTTGACTGCAACCATTAAACTGTGTGAAACATATATGTATTTGGTTGCATATCTTTGAATATGATCGGTCCTGTGTCAACAAAATGTATTACACCAGAATATTTGTAATTGTATTGCTTGGGTTTAGCTATGTCGCAGCATTCCAATAAGAAAAAAAAATTAAAAGGTTATTGCATCCATGCTGAACAAGAAAGAAGGTGAGAGACCCAATATCTTGGTAAAACACCCCCAATGAAGGTTATACAGTTGAAACATTGGGTCTCTTACCTTATTTCTTGTTCATCATTGAAATAACCTTGTAACTTTTTTCCTTCACAGATGCACAAGGACACAGCTTTTTACTGTCTGTAATGTTGTTTCAACTAAAAAAAAAATGCAACACACATAGCTAAATGGACTCTTTTTTTTTTTTTTAAACCATTCATTTTCTGCATTTAAAGAAATACATTTAAAAGCTTCTCTCTGTGAGTTATAACATTGAAAATTAGCCTTTTGAGAAAAAATACACATAAAATTTAACCCTCTCACCCCAACCACTCATTCATATTATGGACCCATTGGCCAATCAATTGAGTGACATTCACAGAAGTTTGTAGCTGGGAGGTAGGAAAGTGTATTTGGGTGACAGATTGCTCGCTTGAAATATATTAATAGGTATTTGGAGGGATTTTGACTCGATTGGGCTGTAAAGTGCCTGTCAAATGTGGCCCTCCTTCCTGTGACTATAAGCCTGAAACTGATGGAGGGCATGATTTATTATGGAACAGCTTGGAAAAATTTAGAGCGGGGTACACAACCCTAGTCCTGGCGGTCTGTAGTAGGTGCAAGTTTTCATTCTAACCATTTTCATAATTAGAAGTCAGTAATGAAACTTGGTATTTAATTGTTTGGCTTGTTAGTGCTTTGATTCTTCCAAGGCAAATCTTTATCATATTGTGGGTTTTTAATTTTCTAAAAACAATATTCTTATGTTTTGTGGTCTAGACCTTACATTCTCTCTCATTTATTTCAAAACATTGTTTTAATACATACACAGTACTTCATGATTTACTGTATATACGCAGGTTTAAATTAAGGCATGTTAGCTGGAGAGCTGGTGGTTCTTTTGTCATTTGTGCCTCATTATTAATGGGTGGCTAGTTAAGAAACAGGCAACAATTAAAACCTGCTGTTTAAAACTACAAAAAACAAATAAGAGCTCTAACTAAACCTAAGCCCAAAAAAATATTGCTCTACTAGTAAGTAATTAATGGCATTATTTTTTTTCTTCAAAAAAGTTTACTTTGAATTGCCCACTTTGACACAATTAGTAAAAAAAAACAAAGTAATTGTTTATTAGCAATACAGTAAGTACCCTACATACGAACCTTCAAGTTACAAAAATTCAGAGATACGAACGTGGATGTCCAATAAATTAAAAATTATTTAAATAAGTGAAAAGTTACACAAATTGTGCTGTAACTTTAAATTTTGAGGCAGTACATACATTAGTTCTCATATCTGCTGTTAGGCAGAACGCAAAACCCATGCTAGTATTTCTTACATTCTCAGCACATGCGTGCATCCTTTACAAGTGGTTTTGCTTTTGGCTGTATCTCTGTTTACATTGAGTTAGCATGCTTTTTTTCAAGCCCAAGATGTCTAGGATTAAGCATAATAGCAGCTGTGATGTACTGCTAAGAACTGCCAAGCGATAACGATGCAAACAAAGGTGAAAATAATTGAGAGAGCAGAGAGAGGCGAACAGATAGTCAACGTCGCTTGTTCATATAATATGAACCATTCAACCTTCAGGAATATTCTAAAGAACAATGACAAGCAGTGCTGGTGGTTGGTTATTTAGCACCCTAGGCCAAGCCTAACAGGGTGCCAACCGATTTTTTGGTAGCTAACCCGTGCAGCTATGTAAGCCCCATGTCCCCCTTATGCTGTGCCCTAGGTGAATGCCTAATTTGCCTTAATGAAGACAGCAGCCCTGTGGACAAGATCATGAAACATATTTTTGCTATGTATGCCAACTTGCTAGCTGTAATTGAGATCAGCTGACTGAAAACATGAAAGAAAAAAAGAACTTCGTTGTTTGTTGTTAAAATGCATTTGAAATCAATACAAAAATACTGTACATAAATAATATGTGGGTCACAGACTTGCATTAGAGAGAAGAAGGTGAGTCTAGATTTCTAAAAAAAAAAAAAAAGATCAGTTTTATTGTCATCTCAAAGTTATCCATATGGGAGCTGTCTCTTCAGCACTCTCAGAAACCCCAGCATGCACGCAATGACACTGCTGTCATCTTGAAGTCACTCCCTTCTCAAATTTAAAGAACAGACAGACTTCATGAGAAAACAGCAAGTGATCACACTTTTTCTCCACATCAACCAGCAGGCTTTAGACTCATTACTCAGCAAGCCTCTGAACTTGCAGTTGTACCCACCGGCTGCAGATAAGCAATTCCTGCCTGCATTTGCAGAGTTTCAGCACACATTGCAGTGGGGGGTTGTTGGGGTCTCAAAAATTTCACAGTAAAAATATTAACTTTTAAAAGCTATTTTTACTGTACATATAGTACAAATGATGTTTTAGATGAGTTCAGGAAAGAGTGGCATGATAGATAGGCATACGTAGGCTCATTCTCTAGCATTAAGTGATTCTACTGTACCGAGATCAGCTGCTGGAAAACAATGGAAATAAAAAATAACTTTCAGTTATTTTTTTTTGTTAAAATTCTCTAGAAATGTGTAACAAAAAATACAAATATTAACCTTTAAAATCACTTTTTTATGTACATGTTTTCTATAGGAACTGAAAGCTGGGGGTTGCATTGTGTTCGCTGAGTGAATAAGCTAACTTTGCTGGACTTACAAATTGCAAACGCACTCTCAGAATGGAACTCTTTCGTACTTGTATGTAGGGGACTTACTGTATGAAGAGGATTTTGCAGAAATTAAAAATTATATATAAGAACATAACTTATTTCAGAATTACTAGAACAGTACATTTAGTATTTACAAAGGTATATTGCATATTTAGCAATCATAAAGAAAGGTGCAGTTTCTTTCCTTATTGTTCAATACGACATGTCAGTGCAATTTAAAAGGACTAACGTGTGCAGTGATGTTAGAAATGATTTTTACTTTACATATTTAGTCTCTAATTAGCTTTGTGCTGCTGTTATTTGCACACAAGTGCAGTGTGTTGTGCCTAAGCCTAAATACATTATAACAATAACAAAACATTTTATGTTTTTAATATCTAATAATCTAATTTTCTATTCTAAAACACAGTTTGGACTATTATAAAAAAATAAAGAGGTCAACTCCATTTAATCATATGCAATTGAATCTACTTAATATATAAAGTATGTGCTATATCACCAGAGGTGAGAATTTGTGGTTCCAGAAGTACGGTTAATAGAAAAGTGGATTAAGAGAGGGAAAAAGAGATCTTATGATTAGAAAGATATGAAACATGGTCCAGAAGTAGGAAAGAGAAACCAACTAGATTGTTTAAACAAATCCAAAATGCATAGCAAGAATTAAAGTTGGAAAAATACAAGCAGAAAGGTTCGAAATTCTAATGTAATCTTTTTCTCTTGTTAGTTTAATCTGAACCAAGATTTTATTTTAATTCAAAAACCCAAACACTTACTATTGCATGCTATCCTCTTTAAAAGTGTAGGATCATGTAACATTTTGTAAACCATGTGACAGCAATCGTAAATGAGATGGAAGCACCAGTAAAAGTCAACAGCAAAATGTTGTAGTTGTATCCAAGAATAAGCTGAAAAACACCACTAATTAATGAAAATAGCGAATATCCTAAATGTTTAACATAATTTCACATAAATTATGTGAATTTCCACTTGAGATTAATAAAGTATCTATCTATCCATCCTTCCATCCATCCATCTAGTTTATTGTTTGAAAGAATGTGAACCAAGAGGCTGCAGTGGACCAGTATTTGATTTGTTTTGTTAACACAATTGTTTTAGACTAATTGAGCATGTTTTACACATTGCACGTGAATCACAGACACACATTTGGGACATAAAACTATGGATAGGAAAATAAAAAATAGTATAGCGAAAAATAAAGCAATGAGAAGTTGCATAAGATGAACTATTAGTTAATGAGCTCTAAACAATGTGTCTTCCATTCATGATTTACTGCTGCCTGAGCATAGTACTGTTTAAGATGGTGGAAAATGGTAGATGTGAGGTGAATAGCCCATAACCACTGCACCATGGTGGATTTTCTGTGCTTGTGACAGTTTCATGTATTTATTTACTCATACAGTATCAGAACTATTAATTTTCCAGCATTGTACTGAATTTCAAGGTCATGGTCCTGGACTTTTTGAGTCCAAGATTGTTTTAAACATGCCTTTCAACCACATTATTTAAAGCTCAGTTTCTAAGATAATTTACAGATATGAATGGAACAGCTATAACCTTTCAATCATTATCATCATCATCATCATCAGCACTGGTTTATCTACCATTTTTGGATTCACCCATCTTGGCCAGTTGTGCTCTAGATCTTTTTCATTCGATCTCTGTGATCCTGTGATTGTCTGCTCTGAAACTCATTGTTTCCATTTCATCGTTTTTTTACCCCACCTCCCCCGGGCACAAATCCCTTCCTCCCCATCACAGAGAACCTCATTGTCCAGTCATCTTCCTCATATATTACATTGTTGTTTTCACCTTTGTTTTCTGCCACTCCTTATATCCTTTACTCAGTTGCTTTGTATCATCAAGCCATGACTTTTGCTTCTCCGTAGCTCCTTTGTTTATCCCAGCTGACATTCATCATCATTTTTCATTTACCTATAATGTTAGATGCCCCTTAACCCCTTATGCCTCCTCATCCAGTCTTGCTACTAGCATCTCCACAAACTTACTTCTCACACTATCTTCCTTTATCTTCCAGACATTCAGCCTTGGTATAGCCTTTCTCTTATCTCTCTGTGTACCTTTGACTGACGATTTCCTAAATGTAAGCAATTTTGTGTTGCACACACTTCTCTGGGCATCATCTTTACATTTTTCATCATGCCCAGATTGCCTCTCCTCACCAACAAATGGCTCCTTACATGAAAAGATTCCACACCAACAAATGGCTCCTTACATGAAAAGATTCAGATGTTAATAACTTATTTTCTTCTTTCTTTAAACTGCATAATCCTCTCATTCTCAATTTTCCTGGTGCAGCAGGTAAAGCTTTCCAATAAACATCAGCTGTAGCTCTAATATGCCCCATTAGGTCACTACCTATTATAGAACTTCTTCCACCCCATGGGTTTTTCAGGTTCAGTATAAAATAAATTTTACATTTAAAAATTGTGAAGTTGCTTACTGGCAAACAAAATGAAGATATTGTCCTCATTGCTTGTTGTCATTATTAAACAAGACATATATTTAGATGGTTTTTGTTTTGTCTTGGTAGAGCTCTATATTACTCTACTTTCCCCTTTTGTAGTCTTTAATGCGTAGCCTTTGTCAGAGTGCCTCAAATCCCATAGACTTACCACTATAAGCTATTTTACTTTATAACTTCTCCCCTCCTTCCTTTCTACATCTATAACCTCAGACAATTACACAGGGTAAATGGACAAACAGGAGTTAAGATACAACTTAAATAATGTGTTATTGATAATACTCATAAAATATTAACATTAAGCAAAGTACATTTGAATATTGCTATCCATACAGCCTGATAAATGCTGATGTGTAGTTTCAGGCGGAACACAGACTTGTTAGTTATTTAAAATGTCTACTTAAGTCATCATTTTATGGCTTTATTCAGGACAGGCTACATGTACTAAATGTTATCAGTGGGTTTCAGAATGTGGCAAGAGAGCTTTGTAATTGCTTTCTTTAAGTTAAACAGCAGTATCTATAAAACCCTTCGATTAAATAAGCCTTCGACCAATCCCACATGACTGGCTGTAACATCATAGACTTCAGGTAGGTAGCAGCTATTTAATCCCCCATGGCATATACTCTTAACCATCCCCAGAATAATATCCAGTCTTGTAGCATCGTCCAATACCTTAGCACCATTTCTTTTAACTTTCTTTTACATAAAGGGGAAGATTTGTAGAAAAAATGTTTGGGCTTTTTGGTCTATGATTAAAGCAACAGAACCCCTATATACCAACCATTTGGGCATCTTTGAAGATGTTTTCTTGCTTAGAAAATGTCCTATTGGTGTGTTTGTGACATTTATCTAAAGCTGGTGCCCCAAATATTACCTTTCCTATGCCATATATAGTACCTCTTTGTCCTCCTCTGGCAGATTTATTACTAGGGAATTTTTCACACGTGAAATTAAGAGATTATGATATGTGTCTCTTTAAAGTAAACTGAAAACTAGGCTGGCATCAAATTAGTTACTGACATTTCCAAAGCTGTCACTATAAACAGGAATTGCAAGAATATACAAGCTCACCCAGCCACACACTATACAAAAATAGCTGTCATTATAAACAGGAATTAATCTTTTGCTTACAGGAGAAACAACAAATAATCTTCAAGTAACAACATTCATCTTAAAATTTTGAATAAAATGCTTGGAAGATTTTAGTTCAACAAATACATAAAAAGGAACTGCAAAACAGAATAGCAAAAATTAAAATGCAAAAGGGACACAGTTTAATCAGCATAAAGCAAAGACTAATACATGTGAAGAATATTTTAAGTCTGTATACACATCAGAATGTAATAAAGTACAAGCTCATATTAACACCTTTTTGATAAATTTGAATTGTTTCAATTTAGTACACTCTTTGTAGAGCAACTGGACAAACTACTCAAACCTATTCAAATTCATAATGGTATAAATTCCTTAAAAAGTAAGAAAGCTATATGGGCAGAAAATTATCCAGAAATGGCTGCTAAACTTGCTCCTTTAATGCTAGTTATGTTAGAAGAAGCAAAATACAACTGCTGATCACTACCTTTTCAAATAAAAAACACCCTTTTGAGTTTACATTTTATAGACAAATCTGATTACTGAATAATGATGTTAAGGTATTGGCCAAAGTTCTAACAAAAAGAATTAAGAATGTGTTGCCTGTAATACTGTCATATCATAAGACCAAAATGGATTTATTGAAGGGAGGTAGCTATAGTCAAATATTTACTGTTTGTTTGATATACAGTACACCCCCAAAATTTGCGGGGGTTGCAGAACCCGCCAGTTTTGGATGTGGTTAAAAAAATGCCTATTTTCATAGTTTAAACCCTAAATATGCCCCCAAACACTTTAATTTAATTTCAAACTCAGCTTAATACATTACCTAAAAATAAAGAATGTAAAGGTAAACCTGTATACTGCACTGCTATGTCTCCCACAGTGCTAGAATATAAAATACCGATGTTACCGCTAAATGTACTGTAATTCATGCAAGTGTGTTTTCATGGCCAGAAGCCTTAGATGGTGCAGCTCGTTTCGGCGGCATCTTGGGGCTTTAACCCTTAAGTTGCCACATACTTGGGGGTTAATACATCCCTGGACACCAAAAACTTTTTTGCTGCACTTTAAGTCAACGTCACAATTAACAAAGAAAAAGTGAAATTTTAATGGAACACATTTTTTTTCATGCAAAGTGCATCACAATTACTCAACACTGATCATTTTACACACTGCAAATGAACTGTAAAAACCATTTTAAAAAAGTACTGGAACAATATGTACAAAGTGCAACTGATGCCATGGATGAAACTCAGTAAATCACTGAGCCAACTGCGCTTGAACTGGCTGTGCTCAAGCACACAGAGGTAAGCACTGATGCTTACAGGCTAGTCTAGTGAAGCAGCTCAATCCCAGGGACAGTGAGGTTACAGTACTGCAGGGTGTCACGCTTGGGTCACAGAATTGCACAGAAACACAGGAGAGAGACAAGAGCTTGTAGAAGTACTCAATGAGTTAGCCACAAATCTGCCCAAGCCTGTATGCAATTAATGATATAACGGATTCCAAATTATCTGCTAATCTTTATCGTATCCTTTGTTGCCTCCTCATAGAATTCCAACATGTTAGTAAAACACGACCTCCCCTTCTGAACCCATGCTGACTGTTCAGAATAACTCCTGTCCTTGTCATGTGTTGCTCAATCTTATCCTTAATTTCCTTCCATTAATTTTCCTGTGATGCACTTCACTAACAAACATACCTCCTTAGTAGTTGTGTTTACCTCTGGCAGTAAACACCTCAGAAAAATGTAAGTTTAGGGCATCTGCTCTGTTTCAGAAGTAAAAGAAGCTCAGTATGCAGTTAGTTATCAATTAAAAAATAGACAAACAACATAGGGGAGCACAACTCCCCACAGGAGCAGAGAATGTGTGGGGGAGGAAAAAGAAACAAAGCAATCAGCCAAAAAAGACAGGTGCTGTTCAGGCTTTTAATTAAGCGTAGTGTCGCACGATAAGCAGATCACATGACAGAACAGCCGCAAGTAAACCCAGCAAGTAAGGGAGCAATGTGAAGGTAATCTATCAGCGTTTTTTAAGAAGGGGTTTTTGAAGAGTGTTTGTGTCTTCTAGGGGTGCGTTCAGCCCCCCCTGTTCACATGGGGCTGGCAGTGGTCATGAGCTGGCTGCTCAACGAATGTACGGCACTGACTGATCACCTCTTGCGTGCTCGCAAATGGCATTGGGAAATGAATACTGTATAGCCGGTTGTGACGGTTTAAGGGTTAAGAGAAACCAAGAAAACACAAGAACACTCAGCTGGAGATGCATCATAGTCAGTCAGCATCAAGGAGAAATGAAAAACGCTGTAGCGCTCCGGTGCCGCTAAGATTCACACCGTCGAGAAGACTGTGATTTATTTATTTATTCCGGGGACGCACCCAGCCTTAAACCCAACCCGCGCACACTCACAAACAGAGACAAAAACAAAGCAAACTGGTAATCAAACAGCAAATAAAGAATGTAATGAAAACAAATGAAATAAGAAAACAACGATACCACCCCTGTTCCCGTTACGGCGATTACACATTAAATACAACAAAGCACAAACAAAACACACACAGTAAATCATGAAAAAGTTCATGAAAAACGACAACGAATGAAATGTAATGATGAAAATAGATAGTCCAGAGATCTGCACGTGGAATGGGAATGTAAAGAAAGTCCTACTGCTAGGTCCTAAAATGGTGAAGACCGGTGAACTGGTTCAGGAGCACTTTTTTCTTTTCAGGATGGCCATGAATCCACTTATAGTCCTCATGTACACAGGCAGACGGCAGACAATCCAGACATACGAAACGATCCAGGACAAAATGAATAATTACAGGTAACTCAACTTACAAAAACTTTTTTTTTGCTTTTGGTCACCGGCCCCCTTTTTAAAAGCCGCATTTACATCCTTTAATGTAAACAGCCCCAGCACCCTCAGCAGAAGACCAATCAGAGCCACTGCAGGGTCTGCTGGGAGTTGCAGTTTCAAATTCATTGGCTACTTTCACCATCCCAAGCCGCAGTTTTCTCTACAGTTGCTTCCTGTTCTCTCTACAGTACAGTATTGCCACGAGAAAAGCCATAAAAATTGCGAAGGATACTTCGTAACAAGGATGCTTGAAAGTTTGTGAACCCTTTAGAATTTTCTGTATTTCTGCATAAATATGACCTAAAACATCAGATTTTTCAGTCAAGTCCTAAAAGTAGATAAAGAGAAACCAGTTAAACAAATGAGACAAAAATATACTTGGTCATTTATTAAGGAAAATGATCGAATAGTACATATTTATGAGTGGCAAAAGTATGTGAACCTTTTTTTTCAGTATCTGGTGTGACCCCCTTTGCAGTAATAACTGCAATTAAATATTTCCAGTAACTTTTGATAATACATGCACACTGGCTTGGAGGAATTTTAGCCCATTCCTCCGTAAAAAACAGCTTCAACTCTGGGATATTGGTGGGTTTCCTCACATTAACTGCTCGTTTCAGGTCCTTCCACAACATTTCAATTGGATTAAGGTCAGAACTTTGACTTGACCATTCCAAAACATTAACTTTATTCTTCTTTAACCATTCTTTGGTAGAACGACTTGTGTGGTTAGGGTCATTGTCTTGCTGCATGAGCCACCTTCTCTTGAGATTCAGTTCATGGACAGATGTCCTGACATTTTCCTTTAGAATTCTCTGATATAATTCAGAATTCATTTTTGCATCAATGAAGGCAAGCCGTCCTGTCCCAGATGCAACAAAACAGGCCCAAATCCATTATACTACCACCACCGTGTTTCACAGATGGGATAAGGTTCTTATGCTGGAATGCAGTGTTTTCTTTTCTCCAAACATAACTCTTTTCATTTAAACCAAAAAGTTCTATTTTGGTCTCATCTGTCCACAAAACATTCTTCCAATAGCCTGTTTTGTCCACATGATCTTTAGCAAACTGCAGATGAACAGCAATGCTTTTTTTGGAGAGCAGTGGCTTTCTCCTTGCAACCATGTCATGCACACCATTGTTGTTCAGTGTTCTCCTGATGGTGGACTCATGAACATGAACAATGTGCCAATGTGAGAGAGGCCTTCAGTCGCTTAGAAGTTACCCTGGGGTCATTTGTGACCTTGCTGACTATTACACGCCTTGCTGTTGGAGTGATCTTTGTTGGTCGACCACTCTTGGGGAGGGTAACAATGGTCTTAAATTTCCTCCATTTGTACACAATCTGTCTGACTGTGGATTGGTGGAGTCCAAACTCTTTAGAGATGGTTTTGTAACCTTTTCCAGCCTGATGAGCATCAACAACTCTTTTTCTGAGGTCCTCAAAAATATCCTTTGTTTGTGCCATGATACACTTCCAGAAACATGTGTTATGAAGAGCATAGTTTGATAGATCCCTGTTCTTTAAATAACACAGGGTGCCCACTCACACCTGATTGTCATCCCATTGATTGAAAACACCTGACTCTAATTTCACCTTCAAACTAACTGCTAATCGTAGAGGTTCACATACTTTTACCACTCACAAATATGTAATATTCGATCATTTTCCTTAATAAATTAATGACCAAGTCTAATATTTTTGTCTCATTTGTTTAACTGGTTTCTCATTATCTACTTTTAGGATTTGAGTGAAAATTTGATGGTGTTTTAGGTCATAGTTTTGCAGAAATATGGAAAATTCTAAACGGTTCACAAATTTTCAAGCACAACTGTATTTGCGGTTTCCGCTAACAATTATTAGTTAGGTTCTAAGGAAAAATCCGCAAATGACTGAGGCCGCAAACTCTGAACCATGACTTTGTGGGGGTCTACTGTATTGTACACGTCTTTAGCAACTGCTCCCCCATAAGTTTTAGTTTCTCTTGACACAGAAAAACCTTTTGATAGAGTAGAATATGAATACCTCTTTACTATTTTGTGAAAATGTGGGTGTTCTCTTGGCATTGTTACCTGGATCAAGTTCCTTTACTCAAGACCAAGAGTCTTTCTGTAAATTAACTATATAATCTCAGATTATTTTGGATTAAAACATGGAACTAGACAAGGCTGACCAATATCTCAAATTCTATTTGCACTGGTCATTTTTTTCTTTGTCAAAAGTAATAAATAAAAGGAGTTATAAGGTAAGGAGTGGTACACACTGGCAATATGGTTCAGTTCATCACTGACCAAAATGTATTGTTGTTGAATTTAATAAATGTGCTATATGATGTTTACATTATCTCTGGATTTACAATTAATCAGGAAAAAGAATTATTTTTCCAGTAAATCTGTTAGAACATAATAGATTAGAAGACTGTCTGCTGGCTGTTTCAAAACAGTTCAAGTATTTGGGAGTTAGAGTTACAAGGGAGCTTAAACATCTTTTTAAACATAATTTTTGTAGTTTGGTAGAATATGGATAGTCAGCTCTTCATCTCTATATGCAGGGCATAGTTAATATTATTGAAATGAGTATCCTTCTTAAACCTTTTCCTCTTTCAGAGTACTACAATAATTCTTCTTTTTTTTTTTTATAAAGCTTGTTTATATGGAAGGCAAAAACACAAATTATTAAAAAGTCAGTTAAAAGGTGGCATGGCGCTACCTGACTTTCAGTCATACCACTGGGTTGCAGATATACATAATATCAGACAATGGAAAATGAAAGTGTTGAAGATGCACTTTCATGGTTGGATTGGTAAAGGAAATTTTGTAAGAATTCCTCTTTGTATGTTCTTACCTGTGCCATTGTCATTAGTAATTATTGCCAAAATACTAGTAATCAGATTGGACTTCACTCACTCAAAGTATGGAACCATTGTTAATAAAAAAAAACAAAACACTTTAAGGTAAAGACATTTAAACAGGTTTATTTATCATATATAGGTTAACACAAGGTCAACATACAATGAAATGTGTATGACGAGAAAAAGAAGTCACTCAGCCTATTTCCAATAAAGCTAAAAAAAATAAAAAAAAAAATTACAAGTTAAAAATAGACTAGCAATATAAAATACAATGTGTATGTTTTAAAAGAAGTTATAGAGCAATATAAGTTGAATGAGCAGCAAGCACAAATTACAGTTATTGCACAGATAATGTTTTATAAAGTACAGATGCAAATTCCATAAAGTGCAGATGCATGTTCCAGTCCGTATTCCGAGTGTGTGCAGGTACAGTTTGTGTGTGAGTAGTGCAATGTAGGTGTGATGTATGTGGATGTTCAGGTGTTGCTGTTGAGTCGAATGACCTGGTGGTAAAAACTGTTCTTAAGTCTTATAGTCCGAGCAGCCAGACTCCTGTATCGTCTGCCAGACGGTAACAAGGAGAACAGCTGGCGTGCTGGATGGCTGTGGTCCTTTATGATGCTGCTTGTCTTACGCAAGCACCAATGGAGGTAAATGTCTTCAATGGCAGGGAGACTCTTGCCCGTGATGTGCTCTACTGCCTTCACCATTCTCTGTAGTGATTTCTGGCTGCTGGCAGAGCAGCTCCCATACCAGACGGTAATGCAGCCCGTCAGCAGACTCTCGACCACACGATGTTGGCATTCATGCCAAACTTCCTCAGCCTACTCAGGAATTAAAGCCGCTGGCGAGCTTTCCTGACCACCGTGTCTATGTGAAGGGTCCACGAGAGATCCTCGGTGATGTTTACTCCGAGGAACTTAAAGCTGTTAACCCTTTCAACTTCTACGCCGCTGATGTAGATGGCCTGGTGTTCTCCACCTTGCTGTTTCCGATAGTCCACGATCATCTCCTTGCTTTTGCTGACGTTAAGAGATAAGTTGTTATCCAGGCCCCAATTACTCAGTGCCAGCACCTCCTCTCTGTAGGCCGTCTCATCATTGTCAGTGATAAGGCCTATGATGGTTGTGTCGTCTGCAAACTTGATGATGGTGTTTGTGCCATGTTTTGCAACATAGTCGTGGGTGAACAAGGAATACAAGAGGGGGCTAAGCACACAGCCCTGTGGCGCTCCTGTGTTTAAAATGAGTGATTTGGACGTGTGTTTGCCGACTCTCACCACTTGAGGCCTGTTTGTGCGGAAAGAGAAAATCCATCTACAGATGGTCATCCCCAACCCAAGGTCGTCAAGCTTCAAGAAGAGTTTTGAGGGGATGATGGTGTTGAATGCCGAGCTGTAATCTATAAACAGCATTCTTACATATGTATTTCTTCTTTCCAGGTGAGTGAAGGCAGTAGTTGTTAGTGCAGTGGCATCCTCTGTAGATCTGTTTGCTCTGTAAGCAAATTGGAGAGGATCCAGCATGTCGGGGAGGGAGGAGCAATTGTGACCTTTGACCAGTCGCTCGAAACACTTGGATCAAGTTTTTCAAAGCAACTCTCAAAAGATCTGAAAACAAAGATTGTTCATTATCATGGTTTAGGGGAAGGCTACAAAAAGCTATCTCAGAGGTTTAAACTGTCAGTTTCAACTGTAAGGAATGGAATCAGGAAATGGAAGGCCACGAGCACAGTTGCTGTTAAACCAACCCAGGTCTGGCAGGCCAAGAAAAATACAGGAGCGGCATATGTGCAGGATTGTGAGAATGGTTACAGACAACCCACAGATCACCTCCAAAAACCTGCAAGAACATCTTGCTGCAGATGGTGTATCTATACGTCATTCTACAATTTTGCACAATTTGCACAAAGAACATCTGTATGGCAGGGTAATGAGAAAGAAGCCCTTTCTGCACTCACGCCACAAACAGCGTTGTTTGTTGTATGCAAGTGCTCATTTAGACAAGCCAGATTCATTTTGGAACAGAGTGCTTTGGACTGATGAGAAAAAAATTGACTTATTTGGTCATAACAAAAAGCACTTTGCATGGCGGAAGAAGAACACCGCTACCTACTGTCAAATTTGGTGGAGGTTCCATCATGCTGTGGGGCTGTGTGGCTAGTTTAGGGACAGGGGCTCTTGTTAAAGTCAAGGGTCAGATGAATTCAACCCAATATCAACAAATTCTTCAGGATAATGTTAAAGCATCAGTCAGAAAGTTGAAGTTCCACAGGGGTTGGATATTCCAACAAGACAATAACCCAAAACGCAGTTCAAAATCTACAAAGGCATTCATGCAGAGGGAGAAGTACAATGTTCTGGAATGGCCGTCACAGTCCCCTGACTTGAATATCATCGAAAATCTATCGGATGATTTGAAGCAGGCTGTCCATGCTCGGCAGCCATCAAATTGAACTGAACTGGAGAGATTTTGTATGGAAGAATGGTCAAAAATACATCCATCCAGAATCCAGACACTAATCAAAGGCTATAGGAAGTGTCTAGAAGCTGTTATATTAGGAAAAAGGAGGCTCAACTAAGTATTATCTCTGATGGGGTGCCCACATTTATGCACCTGTCTAATTTTATTATGATGCATATTGTATATTGTCTGTTAATCCAATAAACTTAATGTCACTGCTGAAATACTACTGTTTCCATAAAGCATGTCATATATTAAAAGGAAGTTGCTACTTTGAAAGCTCAACGAATGATAAACAAAAATCCAAAGCATTAAGAGGTGTTCCCAAGCTTTTTCATATGACTGTAGCATTGTACTAAACCAGATAAATAAGTAAAGAAGAGTAAGATTGTAAATTCAGAGAAAAAAGCTTAACAGACAACATAATTGATGGTCTAGCACACTCACACAGGTTACATGAGCATCTTGACATAGAGGTAAACTGAAAGAAGAGTAGTAAAGTCAGGTAGAACTAAAAGCTTTCCTGAACAGTTAAGCTTTGAGTTGTTTTTTAAAAGAATTAATAGAATCAGCTGATCTAATTAATTTCAGTAGGTCATTCCAGAGTCTGGGCACTATACAGCTGAAGGCCCTGTCACCCATGGAGTGTAGATTGTACAACTAGATTGTCAGAATCCTAGGACCTTAGTGGGCAGACAGGCACATAGTGATGGAAAAGGTCACTGATGTAGTTTGGCACAAGGTCGTTTAAGGTTTTGTAGGCTATTAGTAGAATTTTATATTCAATCCTGTAAGATGCAGGGAGCCAGTGAAGGTGAAGCAGGATGGGTGTTATGTGCTCGCTACTGCTGGTCGTGTAAGGACTCTTGCAACCGAGTTTTGAATGAGCTGGAGCTGTGATAAAAGATTAGAAGGGGCACCTGCCAGTAAGGAATTACAATAAACGATGTGGGATGTAATAAAAGCATGGACAAGTTTTCTCTGCATTAGAAAAGGAGAAGAAGGAGTGAACACGTGATATGTTGCGGAGGTGAAAGTAAGAATGTTTCTTAGTGTGATTTATGTGGACGGAATAATAAAGGTAGGAATTAAAAATGACACCAAGATTCTTTGCAGTAGAGGCAGGTCTGATGAGATCACTGCCAAGATTGACTGGGAATGAGTTCATTTTTTTAAGTTGCACTTTAGTCCCAATTTGCAGGAGTTCAGTTTTGTTGCAATTTAAATTTAAAGAGTTCTGCTCCATCCAGGTTTTAATTTCAGTTAGGCAAGTTGTGAGCTGAAAAAGCTCTGATGAAGTTCGACTTTTAACATTGAAATAGAGTTGAGTGTCATCTGCATAAAGATGATAACCCAGTCCAAAGCTATGAATAATATGGCCAAGGGGAGGCATATAAATACAGAAAAGCAGAGGACCAAGGACAGAACCCTTTGGAAGTCCTTGTATGACTGGCGCTGTGCTGGACCTGCTGTTGCCAAGACTAACAAACTCTTGCCTATCAGTCAGATAGGACTTGAACCACTAGAGGGCAGTGCCAGAGATACCCAGCATGTTCTCCATTCTGGACAGTAGAATGTCATGTCTGACAGTGTCAAATGCTGCACTGAGGTCTAACAGAATTAATATGCTGGTTTGTCCAGAGTCTGCTGCCATAAGAAAATCATTGATTACCTGTAGCAGAGCAATTTCACAGCTGTGCTGTACTCTGAAACCAGACTGAAAGGGTTCCATCAAATTATTAGAAGTGAAGTAGTTGGTGAGTTGGGAAACTACAACACACTCAAGAACTTTTGACAGAAAAGGTAAGTGGGAAATAGGCCGAAAATTGTTAAGATTGTCAGCATTATGACCAGGCTTTTTTAGCATGGGGGTTACAGAAGCGGTTTTAAAAGTGAGCGGCACAAAGCCAGGGTCAAGAGATGAGTTTATTATTGTTGTAATAGTCAGGATTATGGCATGAAGGCAGGATTTAAGTAGTGTGGTGGGGATGGGGTCCAGTACACAAGTAGTCGGCCTCATCTTACAAAGCAGGTCATTAACAAAAGCAGATGTGACTGGTGAGAACTTAGAGAAGGAGCTGAATGGAGTGGGAAAACAGGAAAAGATATAAACAGATGATGTATTTATGTTAGTTGAATTATTTAGATCTTTAATTTTATTACAGAGGAATTTCTCACAGACTTCAGTAGAAGAGGTAGTTGGGGCAGATGCGGGTTGGAGTAGTTTATTAACTACGTAGAGGGTTATCGTGGCCACTTTCTATTATTCTGCCATAATGGGTGTTCTTGTCATTAGTTAATGTTTCCCTGTAAGCTCTTTGGTGGTCAAAGAAAGCCTGGATGTGCACAGTGAGGCCAGACTTACGTGACATTCTCTCAAGGTGTCGGACAGCTGCTTTTATATATCACAATTCTGAATTCTACCAAGGAGCTGAAAGCTTAAAGGAAACCTCCTTATGTTTTAAAGGAGTTGTTTTATCTAATGCTGAATGAAGGGTTGTATTATAGTGGTCAACAAGACTATCTAGCGTTGATGGAATAGGTTACAGTAAAAGATCAGAAATGGATCCAGAAAGGATAGAGGGACAGATATTTTTAAGGTTTCTGTAAGAAATTTGTTGTTTACAGGTAAGAGGAGGGAGAGGTAATGAGACAGTGAAAAGTACTGCTTTATGGTCAGAGAGTCCCAAATCAGTGCTGTTAAGTGTTGGCAACAGATAGTCCAGAAGTACAAATCAGATTCAATATATGACCACCAGAGTGGGTGGGAAAATCAACATGTTGTGTCAAGTCAAAACAGTCCAGTAAGGATAAGAATTCATTTCTCAGTTTAGATGTAGTAGTGTCAATATGGATGTTGAAATCTCCAAGAAGAATGACTCTCTTGGAAAAGGAACTTAAGTGGGGTAATAGTTCAGTCAGATCAGATAAGAGGGATGCATTGTATTTTGGAGGATGATTAAGAACAATGAGTAAGACAGGACCTGATTCTGTTATTAATTTAAGAGCCAGACACTTGAAAGACAATGGATAATCATTTGGGATTCTTTTGATGTTTAATTCCACTCTGACAATTACAGCAAGTTCTCCACCTTATCTTGAGCTATGAGGCTCTGTGAGGAAAGTGTAACCAGGTGGTGATGCCTCCGAGAGAGACATGAATTCTTTTGGTTTTTGCCAAGTCTCTGTTAAACACAGCATATCAAGTTTGGTGTCAATGATGAATTCTGACAGCACCAGTGCTTTGCCATTAAGAGATCTTGAATTAAACAATGCAATATAAGTTGATACTTCTTTTTGCACAGAGCTGTGACCAGAGTTTATTTTCACATACTGTAAATTTGGCACACTAGCACTTCTATTTCCAGGGCCATGAGTAGAATGGCATATTCCTGTGCCAATGCTGCCTGTGATCTTTTCATTCGCAGCCCAGCGGTGGCGGTGACCTGACCCGCGATGTACATATTTCATGCGCCACAAAACACCAGTGTCTTTTAGGATATTCCAGTCAGACCATTTGCTCTTTACAAACTCTTTAATATGAAGCAGTTTGTCACGAGAGTATTTTAGCATGATACTGTGCAATACTTCGATAGCAAAGCAGCAGAAAGCATAGCAGGAGGAGGTAGAAGGATTTGGAGGTTCCAACATACAGCCACAAACAAGTAACGCTGCGTATTACAGGGATGATCACCCCAGAGCCACAAGCCATGTGGGTGTGAACATTAGATCCATTCTTAGTCATAAAGCATAATAAAATTAATCGAGAGCAGAACAGCATTGCAACTATAATCAAAGAGACAGATCATCCCAGGCTCCTAGATCGGCAGGTACAAAAAAATGTTCATAGGTCTTGTCCCGTGATCCACAGATTCAGTTGTTCCCAGTTAAGGTAAAGTCCGTAAAAATTAATTCAAATCCATACAATTTAAGTCAGCTGCATCCACGAAATATACGTACAATAAAGAAATTAAACAAACATAAAAAAGTGCAGGATTAAGGCACATTTTACGAAAATTGTTGTTAACAGGGAGGAGCGACAATTGCATGCATGCGCCAGCATCCCCTCCTCTGTAGTAATACCTTGTCATACAATATTGTATCAACAAGCGTAATAAGCAGATACACCCATTATTACAGATGTGTTTGGACTGTCTGAGAAGAAACAGAAAAATATTTCCTAAACTGCATTGTTAGTGTGTTAACTGCTTGTGCTCAACTGGAGGAATCCTAATGTATGTGCCAAAACTCAATGGGAAATTTGTATATTATCTAAACGTACAAGCATTCCAATGTTTAATGCATGATACTGTACAAGACTTCTTTAGGTTTTGGCAACAGTGTTATTCTTAAATAAGTCATTTCATTGGCTAACTGAGTAGATCACAATATACAAACCTTTGAGGCAGCTCAGGCCCCTTCTTCAGGCAAGGTGTAATAAAGAAACTGGAGTTGCCTGTGTTTATATACACACCAGGAAAAAACCACAATACCAGAACCTTTACATGAGACATTTTAGTGTCAAATATTAACAGACCTCTCAAACCTAAGATTCATTTAGCAAGAGAAGATAACAGTGCATGAGCAAGATCTTCTGATAAGATAACTGTCCATTCTACTAGCAGCAGCCCTGCTAAGCTCCTATTGTTTTAATTAATATGAAGTTGTATAGCATACTGGACCTTTTTTTTTTTTACTAATGTGCTGTCTGTTTTGAGTGAAGGTGAGGTTTTTAAATGTGGTTTATGATTACAAATGTCATTTGATTTTGTGATATATGTGATTGATTGTATATCTAATGAAACATGTTTACATTTTTAATTTTGCTTCACTGAAACTTATTTTTGCTTGTCACATCATAACTCTTCTTTTGTAGTGTGAATTTTTGGAACTTGTAATGAGAAGTCAAGCAAAATGACACCTTTTATTGGCTAACTAAAAAGATTACAATATGCAAGCTTTCGAGGCAACTCATGCCCCTTCTTCAGGCAAGATGTAGTGTTTCCTGAAGAAGGGGCCTGAGTTTCCAGGAAAGCTTTCATATTGTAATCTTTTTAGTTAGCCAATAAAAGGTGTCATTTTGCTTGAATTCTCACTGCATTCGTAATGGCTAACACAGTACAACACCCTAGTAATACTGGTACTTGTAAAATATTTTTAGACAAAAAAAATGGAAAGATTACATAATACAGTATGTGCAAATTATAGACCCTAATTCTACCCTCGATTTTTAATTTTGTACCAGTTGAATTAAGAATCTTGAGGTGTAACTGTTTTTTACATTTCATATGTGTTCAGTAAGGTTAATGTGCATTTTATGACAATATGAAGTAAAGAATATTTTTTGAGCAATTTCTGACGTTTCACATTTTTTTCAGTTTCAGATAGCCACTTGAGCATGAAAGGAAAGCCAGTAGGCAATGGTAGGTTATTCAAAATATTTCCTATTAACATTCTAAATGGGCTGGAGTAATTTAAAAAATGGATATAGTTTCCATTGCTTCAGTTATTTAGGTTAGCTGATAGAAACCTAGGCTAATGGATGTTTTACCTTGTTCTTCTTTATATTGCCTTGTTTAAAGATTATGAACATTAAAATAATTATTATATTCAAATGCATTTCTTATATATGTACAATGGCTGAGATGGAAAAATAGATGGTCCTTTTACAATGTGAACAATAATGGAATAACAGTAACACTGAGCACTGAGAAGGACAACTAGCTTTTTGTTGAGAAAATTATGCAACATTGTAAGAATCTTTGTTAATTAACATATATATAAAGATTGCTTATTCACACAGTGCAATACTCCAATTATCTTCTTTTTTTTGGTATATTGATTAATTTTTTATTAAGCCTTCCTTTTACCAAAAGCAAAAGTAATCTTTTCAGTTTTTTTTATTTTGGTAATACAGATGCAATGAACATTTCTGGTATTACCAGAAATGATAATATATTTGTTTTCTTCAGTATGAAATTGGTACACAGCTATATTTGTGTTTTTCTACTGATGCTCACAGATTTATGAACTACTTACTTGGTTGAATACATGACATCTTGTGGTTTTTGCATTAAATCTGGATAAAGCTATTTTTTTTGTTTTGAAAACCCCAGAGAAAGGATATACTGTGTATACTCCCATCTTTGGCACAATATTACATTAAAAAATAAAGTAATTTTCACAGCGATGTAAGTAAGTTTTATAATGACGTCTGTAAAATGTCTATACATGACTTATGTAATATCTCCATAATCTTCTGTTGTCTCTCAGCTGCTGCCAAGTAAGAAACATTGTGTCATCTTGACTGGGTTGCTGTAATGTTCTCTTGCTTGACCTCAAGATCCATTTAACTAAATTTCAAGTTTAGAATGTTGCTAGAAGCCTTATATGTACAAGAATAAGGGGTTATTATTATTCCAGCATCTGTTCCTTGTTTGCCTGTATTTTTACAATGTTAAGATTCTTTTTTTTAATTACTTCATTATCTTGTTTCTGCCGTGCCTTTTGTCAAACTCTACCCAAGATATCACATGCATTTTTTAAAACAGTGGCTTTCTCTTTTCCACTTTCCCATAAGGCTATATATCTGGTGAAGCACAGACAAAAAAGCAGCATTGTTCCTCCCTGGTTCTTTTAAATTATCTTTATGAGCATAAACAGAGCAAAATAAAAATTGTGCCACAATGCTTATAAATACAAAATCTGTCTTCTACATAATGAAACATTTTTTAAAAGGCAGAATATTCAAAAGAAGCATGTTTTGTTTGTTTAATTTGTTAAAGCATTTATATAAGCCATTTCTCTTTCTAGGCTTGTATTATTGTCACCAGATTATATACCATTATCTACTGTGCCAGTGTGTTTTTTTTTTTTGCTTTTTTTCTAAATTTCCAACACCAATTTGCAAAAGCACTACATTTGTTGTTTGCCTTTTTAATGCATTATGATGGTGTGCTGTGTGTAACTTAACTGTATGAAGTTAAGTTTGATTTTATTGTCTGTTGCACAGCAGCTTCAAAGGGGACTTGCATCACAATAAAGAGCTTAAAAGCAAAACATTTCAAGGAAATATGAAAAACACTGTTGTTCTTCCACAATATAAAAACATTAAGCTGGTTATACTGATGACTCTAAATTGTCTGTGTAAGACAGGGTATCCTTGTATCAGAGTGTTCTCAGATAGACAGATTCTGATTCTAGATTCTTTTCTGCCATACACGTAGTGCTACCAGGATAAACCTGCAATTTATATCAACTTAGAAGGCATTTAACACCTGAAAAAAACAAACATACATGGAAAATACCAAGCTGGAAGTAAAAATTTAGTGAAGTTCTGCTAAATCACTATTTTAAAAATATTAGCACATTAGACCAGCTAAATGTGATGCAAAGTCAGATTAATTCATTATGAACCTTCATTAAATCATTATGAATTTGCACCTGTGCACGCCATAAATTACTACTTTAACACATTTAACTGTAAAAGTATCACTCCACAAATCTCTTGAGCTGTCTATGAACCTAAGTTGCAAGAATCCTGTAATTGTTTTTTTACCTTACAGTATATGCTTGTTTTTAACTCTCTATGGTTTTCTTGTTCTGAGCAAATGGCTATATTTTGAGCTCTTATAATATTGGTTATGTATGCAGAGTATACCGTTGAATTTAGCAGGTGTGTTAGGAGTTTATGGTGACGAGTGGCTTTTGCTCATGCCCCTGCACATGCCCCTGCCCCTGCATTTGGAGTGAATGGCAAATTGTAGAACAATATCTACTATGTAGAGTACATTGGTAATTCAAGGCTTAGCAACAGTTCATACAGGTAATAATGTTATGTAATGCTTTATGAATAAAAGTGCTGTCTGTTGTCTGTTATTATTCACAGTTTAATCCGATTCAGTTCTGAAGTACGTTTAAAGAGGTATGAATTGACTGTTTAAGCACAGATAGAAGGCTATGATTCTACAAGTAACAATGCTGCAATAGTGATCAGTCATATATGTTCAAGGAAATAAAACTGCCTGTTGGTTAGTTACAATCTTATTACTTTAGTCTGTAGGGTGCACTTTCTAACCAAAAAGTTACAAAAATTAATTACACAAAATGTAGCATGGGGCGAGGGGATATTATAAAAAGTAGATAATACAATCAACAGAGGAAAAAAAAAAAAAATACCTTTTGCTTAGTAGACCTTTCCAAAGAGATTATTTCCCTTGGCTAACCAATCGGGGGCATACATTTATAGTCCACCGTGTAATCAAGCACAAAACACACTGTCCAAAGCTTTTCAACCTTTCTAACCGTTTCTGGCTTCTCTTCCTACCACTGCTGAACATCTGCTCCACCTGCTATTGTCGTGGAGAAAACTTTTTCAGAAAAAACATACAGTCTCCAGATAGGCAGTCAGAATGCTGTAGACTTTATTGTAGGGCACATAAAGCCTGTCTCAGTTCAATGAAGTGAGTGAGCCCTGTGCTCAGGGTGAGCCTCATATTTATTACAATTCTTATATCAAAATATCACTGCTTCACACTGTTTCTTATCATCGGCTTCATATGGTTTCTCCATACCTTTTCTCGTAACAATCACCCACTCTTATAGATTTTATCATATCTATAACCTTGCCTTGTAGACTTTCCCATAACAATCTCCGTCCCAGTAGACCTTCTAATAACAATTTCATTCGTAATCTACACTCTCATAACAGCCACTTTGACTCAAAGGACATATTTACCACCTGGAGGTGAGCATCATCCAATTACCTCTCCCTTCATTCTCATGTTCCTAATCCTGGGCAGTTAAGGATTGATGGCCTTTTGGTTAATCAGTTCTCATCATTAAGTTGAAATCAGGGGAACCCACATGTGAAAACTGGACCAGCCATTTAATAATTACTTGTTGCACTAACATCCTAAAGGCTAAAATCATAGGCAGTTGTGCCAGTAAGCGATAACATGCAGCTTCACTGATAATGGCTAAGCTGCAGATGGCCTTGAACAGACAAGCATGGTGCATCTTGACTTCTTGGAAGAAAGGAAAAATACAAGCTTTTAACAGTTGCTCTTATAAAGCTTAAAGCTAGCTAGTTTAATACATTTTGCTGTAACTTGATTTGTTACTATAATGATTCAAAAAGAAGCATTGACATACAGTATAAGCTTAAATGCTGTCTAAAATATATATACATGCTGATGTGAAAACCTGCACAAACAGGCAGTTGTGCTGTCTCTGACTTGCCAACGCTGGGGCTGAGCTGCTAGGAATGAAAACAGGTGGCCTTAGGCTCACAGGCATCTGCTTATAAGTGAGAAAAAAACCCTATCCTATAATAATCAACTCTTAAACTCATATAGTTCAAGCTAGCTAACACAATGCATTTTGCTTTAACTCAGTCGCCTAAGGTATTGATAAGCCTTAATATATAAATGTGAATGCCATCTGAAATGTACATGAGAGCTTGTTTTGTTTTCTTAAAAAGTAACGGCCAGTGAATGCTTGTGGAAGCTTGTTTAATCTGCTGTTTAGTCTTCTGTCAGTCGGAACCTTCAGCAGCCGTGTTCCCAAAACAAAAGTCAGCTTGCTCAGTTCCTGCAGAGAACACAATGTCCTTGACTCACAGAAGTTCAAAACAAAGCAAGTGAAAAGACAGGCAGGCTGCAGAAGACAGGGCCCAGCGGCCCTTATGCTAAAATAAATGGTGACCTTTTAAGCTGCTTTAGGCATAAGCTTTTAATAGCTAATAGAACTAAAACTAATAATAAGGCACATTGATCCTTAATTTAAATTCTCAGTACTATAAGTTTAGCTGCATTAAAATTTAAAGGAGCATATAGCCTCCTCCAGGGATTACTTCCAGATTGAGGTTCTGGTCACTTCCAGGATCAGGATTGCTTTATGAAACTTCTGAGGCTGCCCTAATAAAACTCCAAACCAGCCCTGTATATGCCTGTTTAATGTAATACATAGCACAAGGCTTTGCAATCTGTAGTGCACCTCCCTGCTGCAAACTAGTGAGCTAGGGCAGTGGTCCCCAACTTTTTTAACACCAAGGACCACTTTACTAGAAGCAAATTTTTCTAGAGATCAGTTTGGGGTGGGTTCGTAGAGCAGTTTTATGCTCAATGTACATTACATTTCTATTATTATTGAGTTATAATATCATAATAGAAATTATACAGCTTACCATAGTGCAGAATCAGTGGGCGTTCCAGCAACCAGACAATCCCATCTGGGGACGATGGAAGACAGTGACACGCGAAGTGTGTTGCTTATCTTCAGTCTACTCCGTAATCTCGTTTTGGTTGCTGTCACTGCAGAAAACGCTGCCTCACAAAGATAGGATGTTGGAAATGGAAGCAGCTTCAATAGCTTCTTTCGCGTTATTTTAATCTTCTCCTGTCTACAAGTTATCCAACCCGCTATATCCTAACTACAGGGTCACGGGGGTCTGCTGGAGCCTTTCCCAGCCAACACAGGGCACAAGGCAGGAAATAAACCTCAGGCAGCACGCCAACCCACCACAGGGCACACACACACACACACCAAGCACACATTAGGGACAATTTAGGATCGCCAATGCACCTAACCTACAGGTCTTTGGACTGTGGGAGGAAACCCATCCAGACACGGGGAGAACATGCAAACTCCATGCAGGGAGGACCCAGGAAGTGAACCCGCTATGAGTGTCGCTGTGATACATATATATAGCAAAATACCCGCGCTTCGCAGCGATGTCGTGTCTTAAAGAAGTTATGAAAAAGAAAAGGAAACATTTTAAAAATAATGTAACATGATTGTCAAAGTAATTGTTTTGTGTATTTGGTGGCAGCGTCACAAAGTTGTTTTCGTCTACCTGCATCAGAAAATGTACCACGACATCTGACACGCCTCCTTTTTACTGTTTTCTCACAGCTTGGATTGCTGCTATCATAATGGGTTTGAGTCTACATATATATATATCTGTACTAATAAAAGGCAAAGCCCTCACTGACTGACTGACTCACTGACTCATCACTAATTCTCCAACTTGCCGTGTAGGTAGAAGGCTGAAATTTGGCAGGCTCATTCCTTACAGCTTCCTTACAAAAGTTGGGCAGGTTTCATTTCGAAAATTCTACGCATAATGGTCATAACTAGAAGCTATCTTTCTCCATTTACTGTAATAGAGTTGAGCTCGAAAGCCGTGGGGGGCGGAGTTTCGTGTGACATCATCACGCCTCCCACGTAATTACACAGTACGTGAAAACCAGGAAGAGCTCCAAAAGCGCTTAAGAAAACATGCATTATATAATTAAGAAGGCAGCGAAACAATTAGAAGCGAGCGAGTGACATATAAAACCATATTCAGCGGCTCACGTGAACTGACGAAGTGCGCAGACAAAAATCAACAGTTCCAAAGAGTGCTGAACAAAAACCAAATTACACTGCTAGGCTCAAATAGATAAACCACACGCCGTGGCACAATAATAGAGGCTTCGCCTCTAGCACCGACGTCCAAGGTTCGATTCCTGAGAGGGGATGCCCTGAGTATGTACGCATGCATTTTTATTCATTTTAACTTCGCATCCCCTTGGTTTGAGACGTATGAAAAATATGCGGTTAACGCAGAAAGACAGATCACCAATTGAAGCTTTATGAATAATGGATACTTTATTCGCGATCAATGATTGTTTTGGTAAATCCATACTCAGTGTATTCATTAGATGAACAGTAAAAAAGTAAGAGCAAGGGGAGGGTAACTTATTGAGGCACGCAGGCAAAACCACAATAGCACACGGGCTCGATGAACTGTAGTGCGCGTCAACTTGATCTGACTTGCACGATCACATTCGAAAAAATATCAGGCCCGGCGTGTAATTAAATCCGGCCCGCGAGATCATTTTATATACTGTATTATTGTTATTAATGGCCTGGGGAGATGAAGCGCTGGTAACACAATAAACTACAGATCCCATAATGCAGCGCTTCAGCTGCCTTGCCGACTTACGCGTTAATCAAGTCTAGCTTATGATGCTGCAAGTTATTGCGGCTAGCCCACCGATGCCAAGAGAAAAGGTGATTCTGAACATAGAGCCTTTAAAAACCGATGGGAGGCTGAGTATATGTTTACTGACATTGCCGGTAAACCCGTGTGTCTCATTTGTGGAGCTAATGTGGCTGTAATTACAGAATTTAATCTAAGACAGCACTATGACACAAAACATCAAGATAACCTGAAAGACCTGAATGCAATGCACAAGATACAGAAAGCAAAAGAGTTAAAGAAGAATCTGACACTTCAGCAGACGTTTTTACCCGTGCAAAATCACAAAGTGATTTCAAGTGAAGCTACTTTTATGGGAGACACAAATGCACCAGTGCAACTTGCCCCACTTTCCCTGTTGCCAAGTAATGTTGAACCAAGTCGGCTGCGGTGTTCCCAAATACGCATTTTGCTGATAAACTGAGCGCACTGCGCACTGAGTTCGCACGGCGCTTTGGTGTCTTTGAAGAACAAAAAAAGAATTTGTATGTATGTATATATATGTTTATATGTGTGTGTGTGTGTGTATATGTATATATGTAGATATGTACAAACCGGATTCCAAAAAAGTTGGGACACTATACAAATCGTGAATAAAAACTGAATGCAATGATGTGGAGGTGCCAACTTCTAATATTTTATTAAGAATAGAACATAAATCACGGAACAAAAGTTTAAACTGAGAAAATGTATCATTTTAAGGGAAAAATATGTTGATTCAGAATTTCATGGTGTCAACAAATCCCAAAAAAGTTGGGACAAGGCCATTTTCACCACTGTGTGGCATCTCCCCTTCTTCTTACAACACTCAACAGTCGTCTGGGGACCGAGGAGACCAGTTTCTCAAGTTTAGAAATAGGAATGCTCTCCCATTCTTGTCTAATACAGGCCTCTAACTGTTCAATCGTCTTGGGCCTTCTTTGTCGCACCTTCCTCTTTATGATGCGCCAAATGTTCTCTATAGGTGAAAGATCTGGACTGCAGACTGGCCATTTCAGTACCCGGATCCTTCTCCTACGCAGCCATGATGTTGTGATTGATGCAGAATGTGGTCTGGCATTATCTTGTTGAAAAATGCAGGGTCTTCCCTGAAAGAGATGACGTCTGGATGGGAGCATATGTTGTTCTAGAACCTGAATATATTTTTCTGCATTGATGGTGCCTTTCCAGACATGCAAGCTGCCCATGCCACACTCACTCATGCAACCCCATACCATCAGAGATGCAGGCTTCTGAACTGAGCGTTGATAACAACTTGGGTTGTCCTTGTCCTCTTTGATCCAGATGACATGGCGTCCCAGATTTCCAACAAGAACTTTGAATCGTGACTCGTCTGACCACAGAACAGTGTCCATTTTGCCACACTCCATTTTAAATGATCCCTGGCCCAGTGACAACGCCTAAGCTTATGGATCTTGTTTAGAAATGGCTTCTTCTTTGCACTGTAGAGTTTCAGCTGGCAACGGCGGATGGCACGGTGGATTGTGTTCACTGACAGTGGTTTCTGGAAGTATTCCTGAGCCCATTCTGTGATTTCCTTTACAGTAGCATTCCTGTTTGTGGTGCAGTGTCGTTTAAGGGCCCGGAGATCGCGGGCATCCAGTATGGTTTTACGGCCTTGACCCTTACGCACAGAGATTGTTCCAGATTCTTTGAATCTTCGGATGATGTTATGCACAGTTGATGATGATAGATGCAAAGTCTTTGCAATTTTTCGCTGGGTAACACCTTTCTGATATTGCTCCACTATCTTTCTGCACAACATTGTGGGAGTTGGTGATCCTCTACCCATCTTGGCTTCTGAGAGACACTGCCACTCTGAGAAGCTCTTTTATACCCAATCATGTTGCCAATTGACCTAATTAGTGTTTATTGGTCTTCCAGCTCTTCGTTATGCTCAAATTTACTTTTTCCAGCCTCTTATTGCTACTTGTCCCAACGTTTTTGGGATTTGTTGACACCATGAAATTTTGAATCAACATATTTTTCCTTTAAAATGATACATTTACTCGGATTAAACGTTTGATCTGTCATCTACGTTCTATTACCAATAAAATATTGACATTTGCCATCTTCACATCATTGCATTCAGTTTTTATTCCCAATTTGTTTAGTGTCCCAACTTTTTTGGAATCCGGTTTGTATGTATAAATATGTTTATATATATATATATATATATATATATATATATATATATATATATATATATATGTGTGTGTGTATGTATTTGTGTGTATATATATGTGTGTATATATATATATATATATATATATATATGTGTGTGTGTGTATATATATGTGTATATATGTATGGATATGTATATATATATGTTTATGTGTGTATATATACTGTATGTGTATATATATATATATATATATATATATATATGACAGCAACACTCATCACTCACAACAATGACAAAACAATTACATTGACAATCATGTTACGTTATTTTCAAAATGTTTCCTTTTCTTTTCATTACTTCTTTAACACACTACTTTTCAGCTGCAAAGCGCAGGTATTTTGATATATATATATATATATATATATATACTGTATATGCCAGCAACACTCATGACAATGACAAAACAATTACATTGTCAATCGTGTTACGTTTTTATTAAATTGTTTCCTTTTCTTTTTCATTACTTCTTTAACACACTACTCTCCAAGTAAGCTGGTATTTTGCTAGTATATATATATACATATATATACACACACATACATACATACATACATACATACATACATACACACACACAAATTATATATATATATGTGTGTGTGTGTATGTATGTATGTGTGTGTGTGTGTGTGTGTGTATATATATATATATATATATATATATATATATATATACACATACATACATATATATACACATACATATACTTGTGTGTATGTTTGTATGTGTCTATATGTGTGTGTATAGCTTTGGTCACTGAGTGCAAGGGAAAAATAATAAAATATAGTCTATAAGTTATTAAACAGTAAAACATTAACGTTTTAAGAAGTACAGGTACATTGAGCACTAATGGAGTGGATGCGGGTAAACTATATTTTAAAGACTGTGTAACACAACAGGTAAGTAGTACTAACAGCAGCTAAAATGTATATGGATTATCTCTCGGTAGTAGATCCCTTTTGAAAGGCACAACACAACGGCTGTGGTATAGAAATTAAATTTTCTGTGTGAACGTTCAAATTTCTGCCTCTGGTAATGTGCCTTACCGGCATTAGCAGCAATTAAAGAAAATTAGTTTTGTGTCCTCTGCAGTGTTAAGAGAGAAAGGCTTTGGTTTAGGAAAAAAGGTGTAAAGAAAGGAGAGTTGCCTTTTTCTTTTATATAGTATAGAGAGATGTGTTCGCTGACGATATGATCGCCTTTTGGGGACAGTCGCAGTGGGTCTTGTGTAGACTGGTGAGACATCCCTGCCATTAATCGGCTGTGATGGCACTGTCAGTCCTCCACTCGTGTGCGTGTCTTCATAATCCGAGCTGACGACCTCATAATCGTATACGTGCAAAAGAAAGTGCGAATCGCCTTAATATTAGTTTGCCGCGGTGTAGAAAAGGGGTCCCGTGTTTGCACTTGTCTGGGCTATAGCTCAGGGGGAGGATGAAAAAAATTAAAATTGCTCACTTTGACTTAACACTAGAATTACCAGAACCTACGAAAAAACTCGTAATTTCCTCCCACCTTAAACTGCTTCTTAAATCCCTTCACACCTCTCCGCCAGCGTCCTTTGTCTTCTAAATGTGCTGATAAAGAGAAGCTGGGAGCAGCCGGCTATTCCATCCCCCCACCAATTTAGAACGTGCACAAACTTCTCTCAGCTCATGCCTTGATTGAGTATCTGGGAGTGAAGTGGAGTTTTAGAGTGGAAATAATAGATCGTTGTTTGGAACACACGCATTTCATGTCTGTTCCGTTTCTACAGTAATCTGTGTCAACACATTGTTAAAACAGAAATGTTTTTTATATTCTAGTAGTAGATGACAAAATGTAGGCATAAACTATATAATGTATGAAGACTGAAGTCCAAATAGCAAAGAAACATTTTCACAAGAATAACACAATTGCGCTTTTATTCAAAAATATAACTGCAGAAACAAAAAGCCGCCTTAACATACGACATTGACACTAGTTTTTTGTAACTGCCTCTGTGGTTCAATAGACTTAGCACCCGCTTGGGAGTCAGGAGGTTACGAGTTCGATTCTGCGCCCCTCCGTTTTGAGAATTATGATCCTCGTAAAGGTTAGCTTTTTTTTAAATTCACTTTTCATTCTCTCAGTCGCGTTCAGAATCAATCCATACAACCCCATCTGACACGGCTGTTTTCACTAAAGACGCGCTATAGCTCTGCAGTGTACCACGATGCATACTAACGCCAAACACAACCCAGGTTCTGACACACAAACGCTGGTGAAGCTGCCTTCTTCGTATCTCACCGTCACTTGCTTTTCTTTTTATTCAGTTTTATTGAGTGTTCCTGCCAGTCCCCGCATGTTGCTGTATGCTGTTTCTTTTGTACTCCAGGACATGCAGAGGAAAGAATGGTAAAGACCAGTAACTTCGGCGCTATATGCAATCATCAGACACTCCCCATCTGCCCGTGTCGTTCAAACACAGGAACATATATTGGTGTAAAAGTATAACAAAAGTGCACTTTTATTCAAGTGCACTTTTTCCATCGCCTTTTCCTGTAAGAAGCAATGTACACACTTCTCTCTATGCTGTGGTTTCTATTACACACCTGAAAGAAAGAGACAATACATGTGAAAATATCCAGCATACAGCAACATGCGGGGACTGGCAGGAACACTCAATAAAACTGAATAAAAAGAAAATCAAGTGACGGTGAGATACGAAGAAGGCAGCTTCAGCCAGCGTCTGTGTGTCAGAACCGGTGGGGGCGTTAGTATGCATCATGGTACAACAGAGCTATAGCGCGTCTGTATTCTGTTTCTTTTGTACTCCAGGGCATGCAGAGGAGAGAATAGTAAAGAGCAGTAAGTTCGGCGCTATATGCAATCATCAGACACTCCCCATCTGCCCGTTGTTTTGTTATACTTTTCAATACTTTTTATACTGCTCAAACGGGCATGCTCAAAAATACACGTGTAATGCCACGAAAAGTGCACGCAGACACTTCATTTCGCAAACAAAACAAGTGCACTTTTATTCAAAACTACCTGTATAACCGAAGAAAAAGAAAGCAAGTTACAGTAGGCGATTGATACGACAGCTTGCATGGTGCAATGCTAAGAAGTGCAGATTTTCATTCCGTGCTATATAAAATCATCACATTCAAATATTAACAGTTCCCACACACCCAAGGACCGTCCTTCCTACATTTACGACACGTGTACTTGTTGCCGTGTACACACCTCTCTGTGCTATGGTTTCTATTACACTGAATGAGCACCTGACACTGTACTTTCTTCCCTGGGGAAGGTCCGCATCAGAGAATTTCCAGTTCCTGCATAAATTCACACCCGATCTGGCGCTGTTCGTTTCAAATAATATTGCATTAGTGCGATTATATTTTCACATATATTGTCTCTTTCTTTCAGGTGTGTAATAGAAACCACAGCATAGAGAGAAGTGTGTACATTGCTTCTTACAGGAAAAGGCGATGGAAAAAGTGCACTTGAATAAAAGTGCACTTTTGTTATACTTTTACACCAATATATGTTCCTGTGTTTGAACGACACGGGCAGATGGGGAGTGTCTGATGATTGCATATAGCGCCGAAGTTACTGGTCTTTACCATTCTTTCCTCTGCATGTCCTGGAGTACAAAAGAAACAGCATACAGCAACATGCGGGACTGGCAGGAACACTCAATAAAACTGAATAAAAAGAAAAGCAAGTGACGGTGAGATACGAAGAAGGCAGCTTACGCCAGCGTTTGTGTGTCAGAACCCGGGGGGTGTTTGGCGTTAGTATGCATCGTGGTACACTGCAGAGCTATAGCGCGTCTTTAGTGAAAACAGCCGTGTCAGATGGGGTTGTATGGATTGATTCTGAACGCGACTGAGAGAATGAAAAGTGAATAAAAAAAGCTAACCTTTACAAGGATCATAAATTGCACCGGCTGTTACAGACTGAAATCAAATGTATGCTTTTATTCTAAAACAGTAAGACTAAGAGCAGTTTACTTCTCAAAACGGAGGGCGAGGATCGAACTCGTACCCTCCTGATTCCCAAGCGGGTGCTGAGTCTATTGAACCACAGAGGCAGTTATAATAAACTGGTGTCAATGTCGCATGTTAAGGCGCTTTTGTTTCTGCAGTTATATTTTTGAATAAAAGCAATTGTGTTATTCTTGTGAAAATGTTTCTTTGCTATTTGGACTTCAGGCTTCATACATTATATAGTTTATGCCTACATTTTGTCATCTACTACTAGAATATAAAAAAACGTTTCTGTTTTAACAATGTGTTGACACAGATTACTGTAGAAACGGAACAGACATGAAATGCGTGTGTTCCAAACAACGATCTATTATTTCCACTCTAAAACTCCACTTCACTCCCAGATACTCAATCAAGGCATGAGCTGAGAGAAGTTCGTGCACGTTCTAAATTGGTGGGGGGATGGAATAGTCGGCTGCTCCAAGCTTCTCTTTATCAGCACATTTAGAAGACAAAGGGCGCTGGCGGAGAGGTGTGAAGGGATTTAAGAAGCGATTTAAGGTGGGACGGAATTACGAGTTTTTTCGTAGGCTCTGGTAATTCTAGTGTTAAGGCAGAACCGCAGTCAGCGTCTCAAAGGCCGGCACCTCAGTGCTCTTTGGAGTTCATTCATATATATATATATATATATATATATATATATATATATATATATATATATATATATACAGTGGTGTGAAAAACTAGTTGCCCCCTTCCTGATTTCTTATTCTTTCGCATGTGTGTCACACAAAATGTTTCTGATCATCAAACACATTTAACCATTAGTCAAATATAACACATGTAAACACAAAATGCAGTTTTTAAATGATGGTTTTTATTATTTAAGGAGAAAAAAAATCCAAACCTACATGGCCCTGTGTGAAAAGTAATTGCCCCTTGTTAAAAAATAACCTAACTGTGGTGTATCACACCTGAGTTCAATTTCGTAGCCACCCCAGGCCTGATTACTGCCACACCTGTTTCAATCAAGAAATCACTTAAATAGGAGCTGCCTGACACAGAGAAGTAGACAAAAAGCACCTCAAAAGCTAGACATCATGCCAAGATCCAAAGAAATTCAGGAACAAATGAGAACAGATGTAATTGAGATCTATAAGTCTGGTAAAGGTTATAAAGCTTTCCAAGACGCAAACCACTGTTAAGCAAAAAGAACATTAGGGATCGTCTCAATTTTGCTAAGAAACATCTCAATGATTGCCAAGACTTTTGGGAAAATACCTTGTGGACTGATGAGACAAAAGTTGAACTTTTTGGAAGGCAAATGTCCCATTACATCTGGCGTAAAAGGAAAAGAACATCATACCAACGGTAAAATATGGTAGTGGTAGTGTGATGGTCTGGGGTTGTTTTGCTGCTTCAGGACCTGGAAGGCTTGCTGTGATAGATGGAACCATGAATTCAACTGTCTACCAAAAAATCCTGAAGGAGAATGTCCGGCCATCTGTTCGTCAACTCAAGCTGAAGCGATCTTGGGTGCTGCAACAGGACAATGACCCAAAACACACCAGCAAATCCACCTCTGAATGGCTGAAGAAAAACAAAATGAAGACTTTGGAGTGGCCTAGTCAAAGTCCTGACCTGAATCCAATTGAGATGCTATGGCATGACCTTAAAAGGCAGTTCATGCTAGAAAACCCTCAAATAAAGCTGAATTACAACAATTCTGCAAAGATGAGTGGGCCAAAATTCCTCCAGAGCTGTAAAGACTCATTGCAAGTTATCAAACGCTTGATTGCAGTTATTGCTGCTAAGGGTGGCCCAACCTGTTATTAGGTTCAGGGGGCAATTACTTTTTCACACAGGGCCATGTAGGTTTGGATTTTTTCTCCTAAATAATAAAAACCATCATTTAAAAACTGCATTTTGTGTTTACTTGTGTTATATTTGACTAATGGTTAAATGTATTTGATGATCAGAAACATTTTGTGTGACAAACATGCAAAAGAATAAGAAATCAAGAAGGGGCAAATAGTTTTTCACACCACTGTATATATATATATATATATATATATATATATATATATATATATATATATATACCCGCGCCTCACAGCGAAGTTGTGTGTTAAAGAAGTATTGAAAAAGAAAAGGAAACATTTCAATAATAACGTAACATGATTGACATTGTCATGAGTGTTGCTGTCATATATATGCCTGCCTAAATAAGTTACCCTCGCTTTGCTCTTACTTTTTTTTACCGTTCATTTAATCATGGCTAGTGGCGGAAAAATTATAAAAATGAAAGGAGGATTACACTGAGTATGGCTTTACCAAAACAATTATTGATGGCGAATCGATTATTCATAAAGCTTGAATTGGTGATCTGTTTTTCTGTGTTAACCTCATATTTTTTCATACTTCTTCTCAAACCAAGGTGGTGCGATGGTAAAATGAGTCGGGATGCGCTGATCAATGTAATCGGTGTACCAGGAAATCATGCATTGACAAAAGTTCCCCTTTGCTTGTAATGCAAAGTGTGATTAAATGCATTATTTTTTAACGCGTTATGGAGCACATGCCTTGAAGCTTCTCAGCTGTGCTTGTGCTAAGAAAAGGAAAGATTTTAAAAATAACGTAACACGATTGTCAATGTAAGCTTTTGTAAGTAGTGCCTGGAGGATTCAGTGTGGAGAAACTCTAGAGACAGCGTGTGTATTAACTTGTGGATTTTTCTGTGAGTATTTGGTGGCAGTGTGACGGTTGCTTGAAGACGGCGTTAGCTGCGGAGCTCAGCTCAGAGCGAAATGCGGTAAATGGGAGGTGAGATGATGACGTGACTCCCCCACCCGCCTTAACTGTCAATCCCCCACAAACACAGTCTCTCGGAATTTGCATAAGCACACCCCTTCACCTACAATTTTAACTTAGTTACAAAGTGATCAAAACTCTCGTTTATATCCTGCGTCTTCTTATTAAACTTGTATCCCGCATTCCCGTGGGCATGTGAAACGCCAGCAGTTTCCTGTCTATGAACTTAATTTAAAGTTTAGGTTTACACCTTGCTTTCTTTCCGTAGTAGCAGCATTCATGAATATGGTAGTATATGTCACTCGCTCGCTTCTTATTGTTTTGCTGCCTGCCTTCTCAATTATATAATGCATGTTTTCTTCAGCACTTTTTGGAGGTCTTCCTGGTTTTCTACGCACTGCGTTGACAGTCAGTTCACATGATTACGTGGGAGGCGTGATGATGTCACACGAAACTCCGCCCCCCATGGCTTTCGAGCTCAACTCCATTACAGTAAATGGAGAAAAATACCTGCCAGTTATGATCATTACGCGTAGAATTTCGAAATGAAACCTGCCCAACTTTTGTAAGTAAGCCGTAAGGAATGAGCCTGCCAAATTTCAGCCTTCTACCCACACGGGAACTTGGAGAATTAGTGATGAGTCAGTCAGTCAGTCAGTGAGTCAGTCAGTCAGTCAGTGAGGGCTTTGCCTTTTATTAGTATAGATTAGGGAATCTAATATTCTTAGACAGTGGTGCTTCAGTTACACTGGCATAGTGATTAGAGCTTCCATTGCCTAGTAACCTTTTCCCTGAACATCTAATGACCCTTTTCCACCTTTAAATAGACTGCAATACTAGTATTAGGCTGTTGTCATGAGGATGCATTTTAAACTATGTGCCACAATGTTAGAGTTTTTGTAGCTTTTACTGCTACTCTGAGTTGTAAATGGTTTAAGCTTGCACACTTATCTTTCTAATATATAACACTCTTTTATTTTGTGTTGGAAAGGCTTTGTAATTTATAATCCTACTAAAGCTTGCAATGCAAGATTAAATTTTGAATGCTTCTCATCTTCATCTTTACCTTTTTATTTATTATGTACTCTGCACCCAAATAGAAAACAATTGCCTGTGGCTAAAATTTAATAAAACCGATAAACCAAAGCAAGGAAAACAGCAGGTAAAAATATCAAGTCAACTTTCAGTCTGTTGGGTCTTCAGTCATGTTTTTTGCATGTGGTTTGAAAGGCTAAATCCTCACTCATACAGCTTCTGGCTTATAGTGCTCTGAATAAATTCAATATAATTAAGCTTTATATTTTATTTAACCTTTGAAAAAAATAACATTAATTTTCATATATGTTTTAATTAATACATAATTGTCAAATTTGTTTTCTTTGTGGTAACAGGCGAGAAAGTTTCAGATCAGTTGTCTCAGTTACCATTTAGAGATGGAATGCTCCCTAAACCAAGGTGAGACATTTATCTGTATTTAATATATTGTTATCTTTATTTAATTTAGTATGTAGTATAGTGTATACATTATATCATTAACCATTCACCACAGATTTCTGTATTATTGTTACTAGATGTTGAGTATTCATAACCCAAAATTCCAAATTCAGAAATTCTCCAAAATCCAAAACTTTCTAAGCATTGTCTTGATGTCACAAGTGGAAACTTCTGTACTAGGCGTCTCTTTTATAAAACTTTGCTTGGATTTGAGTGTGCAAATATGCATACACCAAAAAAATCAGATTTACAAAACCTGGCATGTACACATTTCTACACAATTTACCTTTGTAAATGTATATCGCAGTAATGCTGTAAATATGTCCCCCATGAAGCTTAGGCACACTATTGATGATTCTGGGATCAGAGTGCCCCTAAGCAATGAAACACAATTGACAAGCTTTGTGCCCTGTTAAGCAACACAATAACACCTGCACTGCAGTTCAGAAGTGCTGTACAGCTTAGCGGAAACACTGATTGTAGCACCTCTCCCCTGCATTGTGAAGATTAATAAAATGTCACTGCTTACGGTGAGCAAAAGCAGTTTAATTCCCGCTAGGTTCCCTTATTGCTCTGACTATGTTAGAAAACCGAACAGTACTGCAAATTGCCTTTTTATGTTGGTAAAAACATGTTTTGTTTTATCTTGTGCACCCACACCATTAAAAAATTTAATTTAGTGCATTGGTTGGCTTCTTAATGGCTTTCAATACAGTAGGTATAATTGAGTGAGATATTGCTAACCTTTTGGCTAGTTCTCTGTGAAGTAGAAGGTAAGCTGAGATATTCATAACCTGTTGGCCAGTTTCATGAGAAGTGACAGCAGGTAGCTGATATATACTGACAAAAAGGGGTCTTAAGTGCAAATATGCAGCATATCAAAAGGAAACTAAAGTAGAGTCTATATATCATATTCATAACTTTTGAAGTTTAATATTTTTGTCTTGACAACACAATATATAATGTAGAGACTCTGCTATGACTACCGTGCGTGTGGAACTATAGCAGCGAGACAGGAAAAAGAACATGAAGACGCTAGCTGCCCTTTTCTCCTTTACCCACAAAGAAGTCACTACAATAATAACAACTCAGAGATATGAATAAATATACACTTGAGGCATCATTTAGCTGGTTTGGCAGCCTCACGATATTTCCACCTTAATACAAGGAGACTAACATGTATAGAAATAAGATAATTTCATTATAACAGAGAAGAAACTTCACCAATAAAAAAGCGATCTCACCATTGATATTTAGTTGTATTTTTAATACATTGAATTGCAGTACATATTCTATATATATTTCTGATTGAAATTGTGCATGTTTTCTTTGCTACTCGAAGCCCAAAAAATGTTGACTTAAGGTTTTGAAAAGTAGAGATTTACATTTCTAGTTTTTATTTTCACAAATTTGAATGTTTTACTAGTTAGGATACACTGCATAATAATGTATTTAACTTTTAACCTGCAGATATGACTGGTTTCAGAATGACATGACTGTTTCAGTTGTCATATATGCAAAACAAAAGGTAGGTAGTATGCCTTCAATACCTATGTTAAATGTTTTAAAATTATTAGTATTCTGTCCAATAAGTACTCATCTAGGTAATTAATTAAAAGGATTCTTAAAATGTCCTCTTGTTATTGACATGGTCTTGTTTAATAGATGCTGCCAGAAAAAAAAATTATCACATGAAAAATCCAAAGCAAACCATTAATATTCAATAACTTGGAATGTAATTGATTTTCATTTGTGGTTAATTACTATGGAAAAGGATTGATTATGGTATATGTGTTCTGTTAAATCTGGCCATGTAGATATACTCAGTCCTATGCTTTAATATAGATTTAGAGATATTTAGATAGAGACAGATAGAACCAATGAACAAACAAACAAACTTTATTTGTCCCAAGGGGAAAATATGACTTTTTACAGAAGCAATTTAAATAAATAAATAAATAAATACACAAATAGGTAGATAAGAAAGTAAGTACATACATAAACACATAAACTTTCATTTGAACACAAACCAGAATGACTATAAAGCAAGAAAATTAAAAAGGAGGAAAAAGCTAATTCTTGGCTGTCACAGCCATAGTGAGGCTTCATACAGATGTACTGTATTGCTGTTGGTATAAAGGAGCCCCAGTAGAGTTTCTTGACACACTTCTGCTGAATATTTCATTGGCTGAAGTACTCAGTGTCAGTGTGAGGGTGTGAAGCATTGTTCATAATGGCACTCAGTTTTGTTTTAAATCTCTCCTTCGTACTACACGACAGAGTGTGTCAGATAACTGAGCTTGCCCTTTTAATTAGCTTGTTGATTTGGTGGGCCTTTCTTGAAGTGATGTTAACATCCCTGCACACCACAGAGTAGAAAAATGCAATGGCCATACCAGAGTTATAGAAGATTTGAATGATATTACCTGCCACATTAAAAGAAAACAGTCCCCTAAGATAAAAGAGCCTGCTCTGCTCTTATATAGTTTTTCTGTGTTCTAAGACATGTCCAACCTGTCATTAATGTGGACCCCCAAGTACTTGTAGGAGTGGACCACCTCTACATCCACTCCTCCAATAGAGAACAGACATAGAAGCTGTTTGTTGCAGTGAAAGTCTGTAACCAGATTTTTGATTTTGCCGATGTTAAGATGCATTTAATTCTCTTTGTACCAAGAAACAAACTACTCTACCTGATACTATACTCTGTCTTATCCCCTTTATCAATGCACCACATAAGTGCAGAATCATCAGGGATTTTCTGCAAGTAACATGACCTGGTGTTATTTAAGAATATAAAAGTTAAAAAAATGCAAGGATGGAAATGTAATATTTCAGCCTTATAAAATCACCTTTAACAAAAGGAAGGGAAGAGTTCAGTTCAATAGAATAACATTGCTTTTTGAAAGTTTGAACTTAAAGCTTTTTAAGTTTTGTTTTCCCTGGGTAGAGGATTAGGTATCCCTTGTGCTGACTGGGTCAGCTTCTATAATTGCTGGTTTCCGCTGAGGCTGCTCTTTCTCTCTCTCTCTCACACACACACCCACTTTTACCTGCACAGCACTCTGCATACATTAAGAACTTACCAACATCTAGCAGATGCAGTGTTCTCATATGCCGAGTTCTTTTCTCTCATATTACCCTTTCAATATGAAGGCTGCCTACCTTTCATCAAAAAGTTTCATGCCTGAGGGGGATTTATTTAGTTTATGTATGTCATACTAAAATAGTGTGTGAATGAGTTAAATAATCTCTTGATATTTCTTTTGGTCTTATAATAGTAAGTAATGTTAAAAAAAATTGAAATACATAAATTTATGTGTAGAATTTCTTTTTTTCTGTGAATTTGAATATATAATATTACAATGTAATACAACCTGCTACATACTGTATAGACATATTGTTTTGTTTTCCATTTTGTCAGAAGTAATCTATTCTCATCCTTCAAATATAAGTTTTTATAGCTGCCTTAATATAAGTGATAGTTTTTATGCTTCTTTTGAGATATTTATACTCCCTACCTTTTTGAAACATTAATTTGTTTGCATTGAGGAAGATTTTAGAAATACGGGGTGAGTCAAAATTATGTTAACACTAATGGTACTGCTATGTATATACTTATATACAATTTTTGTGGACAATTTATGTGCCACATATGGCACATGTGTTGAACATGGTGACAAACAGGTTGAGACATTCCTGTAAATTATATGTGAAGTATGTTTTCTGAGTAAGTTGTTTCCGCTATTCAAATGTTAACATAATTTTCACTCACCCTATATATTATTTTTAGAAAATTCTGGATAAAGCTTTATTATCATATTCTGAAAGGCACAGTCAAATTTTTAAATTAAATGTAAGTCTCTGAAGAATATGTATTTCGTCCTAGTAGGAAATAAGTTCAGAATGTATTATTGTGGACCTTGATGATCATAATTTGCGAGTGGAGCTACTTCTTGGGGTGAAATCCTATCTTCTTCACCTAAGTAAGTTTGACAGTAATTTCTTTATTTATGAATTTTCATACAATGTTAGAAGATAAATCTTCAAATTGTATTGAAAAAAATTCACTTTTGGACAAGTACCTATATGACAAGATTAATGAATAGAAGATATTGCTATAATAGTGCTATAGATATCTTTTTAAAAAATCTAAATATCAAGTTCATGCACATTTGTTTGGAGTGATGTATATTGTAAAGAAGCATGTCTTTTTTTGCATAGAGGAATGGGAAATTTTGGATGCTGAAGCAGGCTTAAAGAAAGGAGGAGAAATAATATTCAGTTGTTTTTATTGAAGAAATCAATAATAAATTGCATCAACTGTTTCATGTAATTGTGTGCTTAACAGTTTTTTGTAAATTATACATTGCTACGAAAAGATTTTAAAAAAATCAGTGAATATTTAAAACTGCTACAATATAAACTGTAAAATAAATCAGAGTACATAATAAAGCCACAATTAAATTAACACATTACTAACATTTCTTTAAAGTTGTTAAATACTTGATATGCTTAATTTTGAATAACACATGACCCTGGTTCTAATTTAAAAGTAAAATGTATCTCATTATGTTAATTTGTTTCTGTTACAGAATTATTTAGTAAGGTTGAAGATGATATTAAGGGTAAGTTAATAATATTACAATGCTGAAGATGTTAGTAACTAAATAATAATTATCTAGCCTGCTCATTTAAACTTTTTTATTTTTAATGGAAAGGTACTAGTTTTCTGGTTGGTGAATTTAAATGATTTAATTATTTATAGCTCAGTTGCTTTAGAAATATTTACTGGCATCCTTTTTTTTAAAATTTAATTCTCTTGTATATACAATTTGGTTTGCGATCTAAAAGTAAGTTTCTGCATAGAATAACACCCTTTTTTGCTTGGGTATTTATGCTTAAGATTCCTGGTCTCAGTTATGAATTATCACTGTGGTTGCTGGTTTTCATTCCAGGTATTTTTATTACTCACTCATAATTAATTGCCACATTTGATGTCTTAGTAAACTGTGTGTGCTTAAGTGTGGAAAGGTAATCTTATGTTAATACTGAGTACAGTGTGTCAGAGAGATTACCAACTAATTCACATCCATTTGCAATAAATGTATGTGCTGCTAATCATGTGGCTTCTTACTTACTGTATTTTTCGCTCCATAAGACACACTTTTTTTTTCCCCCAAAGGTGGGTGGAAATGTCTGTGTCTTATGGAGCAAATATTGCGTCACAGACCGTGATGTGTATTACCTGACCAGTCAGCGGTAGCAACAGCTCTTAGAAGAGGAAGTGGTAGGCCCACGAGAAACCCCTGGGGACGCTTAACATTAGAATTACCAAAGCCTACGAAAAAGCTTGTAAATCCATCCCACCTTAAATATCTTCACACCTCTCCGTTAGCGTCTTTTGTCTTGTGAATGTGTCGAAAAGCAGCAATTAGCCTGCTATCACATCCCCCCACCGACACACAGTTTTCTCAGCTTAAGTCTGTTTACCTGCGTGTCAGTTGCTTAGAGTTGTATAGAGTGAGAAGTCAAGCAAAATTACACCTTTTGTAAATACTATATCGTTATTTGGAACACATACATTTCATATGTGTTCCATGTAAACACATCGTTAATATAGAAATGTTTGTCATGTTTTAGTAATAATTGACAAAATGTAGACATGAAGTGTGTAATGTGTGAAGCCTGAGGTCCAAATATCAGGTAAACACTTTCACAAAAGGTACAAATGTAACAGAACAAGTGCGCTTCTATTCAAGAATATAACTGCAGAAAAAGAACCCGCGTTAGGGTGCGACATTAACACGCTTTGGATACGACCGCTTTGGTGGTGCTGTTGATTGGTAATCAAAATTTCACAGGTACGACCCCCGGACTACTCCGTTTTGAGAAGTGAGCTCCTCTTATTCTTACTATTTTTGAATAAAAACGTACATTTGATTTGAGTCTGTAACAGCTGGTGTAAATTTATGGTACTTGTAAAGGTTAGCTTTGGTTTTTTTTATTCAGTTTTATTCTCTCAGTCGCGTTCACGCTTCTCCTGATCTGACACTGTTGTTTTCACATAAAGACGTCCTATAAAACAGGTGAACTCTGATGATGACGAGGGTTCTACATCGGAGAAAGAATACACGTCGCACTTTTGCCATCCCTGTACTTTGTATGTGTACATGGGAAGCTCTGCAGTCTACTTGTGACTTTACGCTGTTGGAGAATAAGTAAATAAATCAAGATAAATAACATTCGATCTGGCTCTTATATGCAAACTACAGCTACAGCAGCTTCCACCTGCAGCTATAAACTCTTCAGTATGCGAGTGACCGTCCACACTAGTGTTTAGATCTGGTCAGTGTATGTGCCCATAAAAGAAGTCTGACTGCATTCTCGTACCATTGCTTACGAACTGAAGTGTCATTGTGCACTTATCGTGGCATTACACGTGTATTTTTTGAGCATGCCCATGTCGATGAAACACAGGAAGCTCTGCAGTCTACTTGTCACTTTTACGCTGTAGGAAGTAAGTAAATAAATAAAGGTAAATAACATTCAATCTGATTTTGTTGTAAGTAACATATAAATGTTAATGTTTTGGGCACATGCACTGTCCAGATCTAAACACTAACGTGGAGAGTCGCTTGCATACTGAGGAGTCTATAGCTGCAGGTGGAAGCTGCCATTAGCAATGCCTTAGATGGAACTGAAGGTAGTATCATATATGAAGATATTGAAAAAAGTGATATCAGCGATTGTGAGCAACTCCGCTTCATAAATTCTGACACTAGCGATGAGGAGTTCTTGGGGTTTCCAGAAAACTAGAAGAGTGCTTGAACCTTAAAGTCTCTACTCATTTGTTAATGACAGTGATGATGGTTCTTAATACTGCCGTTGACTTTACATTGTTATTTATTTAGTTATAATTGAAATATTATTCTGATATATTTTATTAAATATATTAAACCTAGGTGCGTCTTATGGTCAGGTGTGTCTTATAGTGCGAAAAATAGGTAATTCACAATGTGAAAGCAATAAGAAAAAAATATCTTAAAAAGCCACGGAGACTTATTTGTTTCCTCAGTAATCTATACTTTGCATAATATTAGAATAACAATGTAACAATTAAACTGGAAGATGGCACACAACAGATTTAATGTAAATGAGTAGTTATAACAGAGTTTAAAATAAAATAAGTTTCTCAGCGCACCTTCATCCAAATCAGGGTCTAGGGATGGAGGGCAAAAGGATATCTTGACAGTATCATTTAAATGAAGTAGAAAATGCTAAATTATAGGGATATCAAATTTAAGATTTAAGACAAAAGGGTGGATTTTCAGATGTGACTGGATTTTTTTTTTGACAAAATTATTATTAATAGTCATAACATATTTCCACTGACTCGAGAACAAAACACACAGATGAATGGTCATTGATAGATAGCGACTGATACCACAGAACAATCCGGAGGATCGCACAGTTCATAGTGCTTCAGCCTTTTAGCTTTAAAGCCCTTAGTCAAACTATTGTGTGTGTGTGGAGTTTGCACATTCTCACTTCTGCTAGTTTGCATGGGTTTTTCCTTTTGGAAATGTGATTTTCCTTTCACACCTAAAGAAATAGATTAACATGATGTTGAAAATTGGCCATGTATCTATGAGTAATGCTGTGCTTCTGTCAGGCAAAGAACTGAGACATCATCCAGGAAATTTCTCGGGTCCATATAAGCCTGCACGTAAATAAAATTGGTTCGATGAAGAATAGATGGAATTAGAGTGATAAATGGAAATCCCACTATAAGCTTTAATTGTTAATTTTTTCTTTCTTTTAACAGTGATCACATCATATGGCATAGGAAAAATAGAGTTAAACATGAAAAAAAAGTCCTGTTGCAAGTGGACTGAATTGGGCACGCCCCTGATCAAACATGATATGTTAATAGAAACCAAGAATCAAGGTATGTTGTTAGAACAAAATTGGGAGCTATTATTCAGAATGATTGTTGTAGCATTTTATGGCTGACTGTTTTGTTTTGTATTACTGTTACATAAATCAGGACCCCAGACACAACTAGACCAAAGAAAGCCCCAGGTTATAAATAAACAATTTTTATTAAACCAGATACCTTCTTACAGGTTTCTTCTTCAATTCCCAACAAGCAAAAATCTTTTTTTTTTCTTTTTGTTTCCTTCATTTTTCCTCCACTCCTTCTTGGAGCCACTTTCACCATGGTCGCCAGACCCATGGGGACCAACACAATCCTCATAGCCAGCGCTGTCAGTGCCATTGGCTGCATTGAAGCCACCCATGACCAGAGGAGTGCTACCTCGCGGGCACTCATCAACCACTGAGCGAAGCTGCAAATAAAATGTCTCCTTCACTGAGACATCACTCACCGCAATTGGAGCATACACTTAGACCACAGACAAGGCACCCAGAGAGTGCCATAATCTGAGTATCATTATATGTTCATTGAAAAGAGTGACATTGGACACAATTGGAAGGAGCTGATCCGCCGTAGCAACAACTACTTCCTGAGTATGACAGCCATCAGAGCAACCAGACCAGTAAAAGGTGTCCCCACCTATAGTGATCTGGCCAGTGTTAGGTCTGCGCACCTCAGAGAGTGGCGCCACTGAAATGCAGAATTTAGTAAGCTCCTCTGATAGGAGAGGAAGCTGATCATCATGCCGGAGAGACAAGACGTTCCACGTGCCTATCCGGATGGACCGCCTGAATTTGAGACCTGAGTGTTTTTTTATAAAATGAAATGAGATTACACAGTAAAAACTTTTTTCTTCAAAAATAGTTAAGTACAAACACCCAGCTTTTTACTCTTTATCGAACCCTGGGCCTACTCACACTAGTGCACACTTGTCTATACACACCGACATTTGATCATACCAGGACAATACAGATTTGTCTTTAAAGATGATATGTATGTTGTTGGTCACGGAGAGGTCACTGGAGGTGTTAAACAAAAGCACAAACAATTGCAACACTCTGCCTCTCATTCATAATTATGAATATGCATTTGCATGTATTCTGATGAATACTTTTAATACTAACTTTATTTTTCTAATGAAAACCAAACTTTTTTCATTATCTGACACATAATTTGTGACATAGCTGGTCATTATATTTCTCCTATAAGTATTCAGGTCTCACTCTAGCAAATATGTGGCAAGTAATCTGCCAAAGTGAAATAGAAAATGAGAAAATATTGACCTTCTGCATTGCAAAACAAAATGAATTTGCTCTTATTACACAGCACTGATGTCTAACATTCAGTCTCTTCATAGTGCTAATACTTCTGAGTTATTTGTCACAGGGAAGGTGTTAATGTAAATTTTTTGATTTTATTCAAGAAAGATATAATACAAGTTTAAAAAAAATTGTATTGCTGTTCGTCCATTCACTGTGATTATTCCAGTGAAATGGCTGTTAAGAAAGTTATTAGTTTATCCTTCTGTTTCTAGTAGTTCTATCAAATTAATATCAGAGATTGTTTCATTTTCTATAAGCATTTTACAAAGTGTTCTGTAGATTTATTAGTAAAAACACTATATTGTCTCCAAAAAATAATCTTATTCATTTATCGTGTGTTTAATTCTTCTCCTTCTTTGGTCTATGTATTGTGCCAATCAAATTAGAATTGCTAATGTTTTTATAAAATCTGTGTTAATTTGATAATGAGTAATATAATGATTTAATTGTGATTCTTTCCAGAAATATTCTACAGAAAGTGCACCTTAATATCTGTTTGTGATGTAACTCATGACACCAAACTATACCATTTACAGCTTCCAAGGGGAACAGTCTGTCAAGTGCCTGTAGGCAAACATATTTACCTCAAAACTACATATAAAGGTAAAATATTCAGTCTTTATCTTTTTGTTTTGGTAAAGCCACTCTAAATAACTGGCAAGATTTATTAAGACATAATTTCAAAAAGAAGTTTACATAGTTAAAAAAAATTACAAACTAATCAAAGTATTTGATGAGATGCTGATTTGGCTCCAACTCTTATGGCAAGTTGATTAACATTTTTTGAAACCCTCAGATTAATTTCAGATTTGTTAAAATCAAGTTAAGCTTTGCAGATATCTGAAATTCAACTAATTTCAGATTTACACTACATTTTGAGGTATCTGAAATGCACTACATGATTCAAGATACCTGAGCAGTTTAGTGTGGTTCTCAAGATATCTCCGATACATTTTCAGGCATTTCAAATTGACATGCTATGCATTTTAAGATGTTTGACGTTAATTTTAAGATAATTCAGAATCACTTTGTATAAAATATTGTATTGTTTCAGTATGGCTTCCTGTCTTTTTAAGGTTTCTAAAAATATATTTTGGTAATCTTAAAATAACAAAGAAACCATTGTGAGATATCTGGAAACAGATCTGAGACATCTTTAATTACAAATAACAAAGAAACCATTGTGAGATATCTGGAAACAGATCTGTGACATCTTTAATTACATTTCAGATGTCTGAAAATGCATTTAATATCTCAAAATCACCGATTAATCACTGCTGTACAAGATCATCACTAGGAAATTTATGCAGGTTAAAATACGTGTGATAGTTCACTTGACAAGTTGGATCATTCCCACAATAATCTATATATATATATATAAAATGCTAAGGGTTGTCTGTCTGTGCCTTGAACCTTGATTTTGGTCTTAATCAAGATCTTATGATGTGATAAAAGTAACGCAACTCAAGAATTGTAAGTGCAGGCTACTTTACAAATGGGTTTTGAGTTTTTCTCCTGCAAGTGCACACAAAAAAAAAAGTCATACTTGACCAAGGAACTGGACATGGAGCTTCCTTTGCCACATAATTGGATCCTTTTCACGGTACGCCATGACACAGATACTCGGCACAACTGACAGGAAAAGAGCAATGGTGAGGGCATACAGCATGGCTGACAGTAAACAAACTTGTGACATTTGCTGATAGTGAAGGACATTGCACAGGTCAACTGATTGTTTTTGTTGAAAACGTGAGTCACATACTCCAAGCATAAAAGGTGGTCGTACACACAGTTAAGACACTAAAAAAGATGGCAGAACCCTTGACAGAATGACATGTCGTGTTGTGTTTTGTAACAATCGCATGAACCATCTTTTTTTCGAGGACTTGAGGTCTGAGTGTTTCCTATTTAGTATTATATTATGGGCTGTGAAGATAGAAAAAGTATGAAAGACAAGGTAAACAAATACTTATGTAAACCAAGAGTATAATTTCAAAATTAAAATAAATCGAGACTTTTTGCTCCTGTCCTCAGTTATTTTACTTGTCTAAATTTTATTATTACAGTGTTATCTAAGAGCCACTTTTCTAGAGCATATCAGTACACAATATTAGTAAAGCTGTGGATTCTGCACAGCTATATAAGCAGATGTCACTACTCTCCAGGTCAGTGCCATGTTCCAGTTGATCACAGACCTCTATACCCTATTAGAGCAAAGAGAAAGAAGTAGTCCAAGTATGTTGCATAAACCTAAGCAGGACTCAAAAGAAATGACCTGCATCATAAGTGAGGACATGTTGTGGAAAATACTTACTAAATGAAAGAGTCTTGAGCCATCATAGTTATAAATTAAATTCAAACATGGACATCTTTTATTTACACCAACTTACCACTAAATTGTTTTAAAAATATAGCCAAGACATTACTAGTGTTTCAAATCAATATTAATGATTGAAATGACTGATTTTTAATTTATTATTCACCTGTGGCTGCAATGTTCCAGAAACACACTTCTGTTAAGTATTATGTAAAATCCCAAAATAGTTAATAATGAAGAGGCATAGGTGAATATCTGGTTAAAAGAAATAAGACTTCTTATATGTAAACTGTTACCAGAGATCAAAATAATGTTACAATTTTGTAATTGATCTTATTTTCTGATTTTAGTGTACTGGTATAAATGTTAGGATGTCCTAGTTAAACAGGCAGGCAGTTTCAAGTAAATTTTTCTCTCACAGATTCCAGTCTAATACACTACCCTTTTTCTACTCCAAGTCTAAATCTTTATAGACTTCTTAGTTTATTATTATATAATTTTAGTGTAATCCATATTTGAAATATGGTGTGCAAGTATTTATTAAAGGAGCTCGGTGTGTGCCATTATATACCCATATGAACATTGACTTTGCTGTTGGACACAAATCATTGAATAAAATACAACTCTGCACATGAAATAGTTCGGTTTTAAAAGTTCAGTGTTATAAATGCCATACACACATGTTTATTTCCCTCAATTAATCATTTTCTGCACTATCATTTGCTATTGTACTGTTTATAACACCATTAGCAAATATGCATTTGAAAAGTTCAAAGTTATTATTATTAAGCTTATTCTGAAACCTTTCATTTCTGTATGTGTGCTAGAAGGAAAAAAAAATGTACTAGAAGATTGCTCCTCCCACTATGGGCTCAAGGAGGCATGTGCAAAGCTTATTTCTTTCCTAGAGCATTGAGTTTTTTGTCAAACAACCTTCATTAAACTGATCTCTGGCCAAATTCCCCAAATGAAATGGTAAGTAAATATCACGACACATCTGCAACAAGCACCACTGTAACTGCTTAACGAAAACTACCCTTCACACCAAAATAAGTGAAAGAATTATGTTAAAAAAAAAAAGAAAAACTTGTACTGAATATGCCATTCATATTCAAGTTCCAAACCTGATTTCTCCTATGCTATTAATCAGCTGGCTGAAAATAATTACTGCATTAAAAACAATTCTCTATTGTGAACCTTTGAAAGTTGTGCTACACTTGAAGTATTAATAGCCACTATTCCAGTTTATTCCTGTTTTTAAGTATATTAAAACAACACACTATATTAAAAAAAATACTTTAATCGTTTTAGTGTTGTATGTATATTGTTATTTGTATGTGAAATTATGTAATGAATCATACTTAAATGTTAGTGTAATTTATAAAGTCTTTATTTAAAATGTTCAAAAATATTTATTTTCCCTAATTACCTGAAACCATTTTTTAATGTTCTTGTTTCTGGTTACAGCATAATTACTATCTGCATTTGAATGTAATTTTATTTTTATTAATCTGCTTTTTGCAGACGGGGAAATAGTTAAACCATACACCCCAGTATGTGAAACACTTATTTCAAAAGACACGGAATGTGATAAGAATATATTCCTGATAATAAAGATATACTGCAATGGAATTTTCACCTCACATATTGCTAACCTGCAGCCTGGTAAGAGCATATTTCTTTTCTAATCTGAATAGATTTATATTCCTGGCTTTTTTTGTTATTTTTTTCAACACTCTTAGTGCTTATAGGACATTTTTAATATATTTATATCGAACATTTATTTCTATAGCCCATTTTCATACAAATGATGTAGCTTAAATTGCTTAATCTGATGTTGAAGCAGTAGTTACATGCACAGAAAAACAAGTTAAAATTAAATCAGAATAATGTAATGCATGAATAATGTAGAAAAATAATGCTCACTAACATAAAATAAATATACACTTAAGAGAAATAGAGTCCTTAAATGCAGAATTGACAGTCCATTGATAATGTTATTTGGCCTGGGTGGACAGGAAAAACTATGCTGAGCAATGAATTAATAATTCTGGGTACTTATCTTACACAGAAAAATGCACTTCTTCAATGATTTCTCCAAAAATCAAATAATACAACAGTGTGGTGGATGTTATGGAATTTTAGGACTGGGAGTAGAGAAATGGCGTTAATACAGTTTATCTAATCTTATCTTTTTAAATTAAAAAACCAGGGTCTACATATTGAGTGCAAAATTACTGTGAAGGAGTCTAAAATGAAAGTGATCAGTCCCCATGATGATGTGAAATGTATGCAAACGTCCCCACTGAAAAACCTGAGCAGATGGCAATTGTGGCATACCATAAGGTCCAGCTCCATTGGCATCAGTTTGTCACACTGCCTGTATGCAATAAAATACAATTCATTCATAAAAATTCAAAAAATAATTAAAAAATAACTCTATCCTCTTTACTTAGTGTGTTGCTATGTACTGTATTTTAATACAGCCAAAGAGGACTCTATTGGCTGTTATGGCTTCTAATTTTATTTTTATTCATTTGTTAATCTGTTTCAGATTGGATTCTCCAAAATATCCAAATATAGGCTAGCTGCTCAGATTTTAATGTGTTTTTGTTAGATTAAATAAAAATGTCATTCTTGTGGTAACTTTACAAATTCTTTTATAAGTATAAAAAGTTTTTGTTAGTGTATATTTTATTTGAGTTTTGTTTTGTTTTATAAGGGGACACTTTATATATGAGTAATCCGGAAGGCAAATTTAATGTGCACTCTCTTCAAGGAGTAACAGACTTGTGGATGTTAGCTGCAGGAACAGGCTTCACACCAATGATCAAGCTAATAAAATATGCATTCAAAAATATTTCAGCTCTACGGTAAGATTTATTTATTGTATAAATATCATTGTGTACAGTTATATTTTGTTAAATTAAATATTGTCTTATCATTTAAGTCTAAATGTAATTTCTTCTATAAAAATTCCAGTGTGGGTCCTGCAATTACTGCAAATATTTTTTTTTCACAGTCTGTTTGAAAATAGGTCTAGGAGAGAAGTTGATGATTTCTTGGTACAAAAACACTGGTAGAAATTACTGTTTTGTCATTAGCTTAAAATTACTAAAGTGGTCTTCAAAGGCAGTGTCACATTGCAATCCAGTAGTAATATATCTATAGGCTTTTCAAACACTTGTATTAAAACAGTTACAAGAAATTAATATTTAATCATTATTAATAGTGATAAATCAGTATGACGGTAGATTCAAGACATTTAGGAGGTCTTACAAAGAGTTTATTTTTCTTTCCTGTATAAACTGGCATAGACTTAAACTGAAATAGTAATTCTTCAGAAAAGAAGACATTCAGTAGTAACTGTATGAAGAAAAAAAGTTGCCTTAAAATTTTTCTTTTGAAATTAAAAATGCAACTTTGACCAAGGGCTCATTCATTTATTCTTTTTCTTTACTTCCAGGCATTTTAATGTCAAGTAAAAACAAAAAATATAATGACTACTAAATATAGGTAAAATTATTATTATTTTACAACCTTAGAAGCAAGAGCAAATGTATTTCAAGCAGTGGTGGCTTTTTGATATAATAAATTGACAGGTACCATTTTGTATTATACTGTATTATGTATTCATAGTTCTAAAAAAAAAAAAAAAAAGCAAAGTACTGGTGTATTGTACACTAGCATTCAAACACCAGTAAAACAGGCATCTGCTTTTCTTTTTGTTTAAATGGCACTTACATTCACTTCTATAATTAAGTGCTTAATCTTCATTAGATAATTATAAGGGGTGGATTTGCCAATTAGACTGTATTAACATGTTACTTAATTTTACTTAATTTACAGTATGTTAATAGGATTTTTTTGGCATTTCCTTTATAGAACAACCAGTAGTTTTATGTTTTATAACTATTTCAATATTGAACCATAACTGGAAAGCTGTATGTTCAGAAAGCCCAACATGAAGTAGTGTCTTACACAGGGGTGGGCAAACCTTTTGGCTCAGGGGCCACATTGACTTTTAAAATTTGACAGACGGGCCGGGCCAGCACTAGATGCATGCATATCAACATTCACTTTTAGTGGGAACAGTGTTGTTGATAACCCTTTTTTGCCATGGCATCGAAGTTTGGTGTTAGTTTTGTTGTGGCAATTCTCAGAACAGGTCTGAGGTGTTCATCGCTCAACTGGGATCTGTGGGGTAATTTGTTGGGTTCATCACACTAAAAGTCTGTTCACACACGTACATAGAGCCAAACAACACCAGCATCCTCTGTGCCATCTTCCGGATGTTTGGAAATTTGGCTGTGCTTAATGAAGCATAAAACTCATCCAGTTTAAGAGAGTTGAACTTCCTTCCTCCTTTAAGACGGTGTCACATCAATCAGTTCCAACTGCAACTCCTGTGGCACCGTTTCAGGGTCCTGTCTGAAGGGACATGACACCAGCTGAAGTGACTTGTAAATTTTTCCAAAATCAGAGAACCGATGGCAGAGTTCTCCATGCAGGTCGTCCAGTGATTTCCTGTATTTTTTCACAAGTCGAGGGGCCTCTTTCAGCATAGCCAGTGTGGGGAAATGAACGAGTGAGTTGTTTGATATTTGCTTTGAGAATAAAGCTAGCTTGGTTTTTGAAGGCTCTGACGTTTGTGTACATTTCATGCACAAACTGGTCTTTCCCTTGTAGCTTCACGTTCAGCTAATTTATGTGTGTCACTATGTCCACAGCAAAAGCTAAATGACAAAGCCAATCTGTGTCACTCAGCTCAGGAAAAAAACGTCAGCTTTGTCAAGTAGCTCCAAAAATGAGATAATCTCTTGTTTGAGCTCCCACACTCGTCGACATACTTTCCCCAAACTTAACCAGCGGACATTGGAGTAGTAAAGCAAGTCCTGGTGATCAGCGTCAATTTCTTCAAGAAACTTAATAAACTGACGATGCTGAAGTCCCCTTGCTCGAATAAAGTTAACGAGTTTTACAACTGGCTTCACTACGTAGTTAAGCTGCAATACGGATTTACACAGTGCTTCCTGGTGGATTACGCAGTGTAAGAAAATTACCTCCTGCTCAGGGTTGTCCTCCTTCACCCTCTCCTGGATTCTTTTGAGCAACCCAATGTTTTTTCCAGTCAGATTTGGCTATCCATCTGTGGTAATGTTGGCGAGCATACTCCAAGGTAGCTTGTGCCTGTTGATGACCCCCGACACGCTGTCATACAAGTCCTCTCCCCGCGTTTTCCCCTTTAGGGATTCCATGACCAAAAACCCCTCTGTTATCTCAAAATTGTCATTAATCCCTCTGATAAAAATTAAAAGCTGAGCGGTGTCCTTTTTGTCATTAATTTCGTCCAGTGCCAAGGAATATAATGTAAATGACTCCGCTTTTTTGTTTAACTTGCTAGCTAAGTCTCGTCAATTAGCTCAACACGGCGAGTCACTGTCCTGCATGATAAGCTAATTTTTTCAAATATTTTCTTGCACTCAGGACACAAGATACTTGGTGTCTCTACCATGCACTCTTTGAGAAACTCCCCTTCGGAGAAATGCTTGCTGGTCTTTGCTAATTCGAATGCCAGCACATAACTTGCCATCGTGCTTGATTCTTGGATGGCAGTTTGTCGGATAAAGGAGTTTTGCTGAGCCTGCAAACTAGCTGCCAACCTCTGAGCAGTAGCAGTCTTTTCTTGCGTTGATTGGTTATTAGCGTAATTAGCATGCTTGGTGGAAAAGTGATGGCTGATGTTGTATTCCTTTAAAACCGCAATGGTTTCTTGGCAAATAAGACATACAGTCTTTGACCTGACTTCAGTGAAAAAGCATTTAGATGTCCATTCCTTATTAACACTAGAATTGCCTTGTTTGATTATCTGGGAGTGACTCAACTGCTGGAGTTTTAGAGTGGAAATAATAGATCGTTATTTGGAACACATTCATTTCATGTATATTCCATTTCAACAGTAATCTGTGTAAACACATAGCTAAAACTGAAACTTTGTCATATTTTAGTAATAAATGTTACTAAATGTAGGCATAAAATATAGAATGTGTGAAGCCTGATTTTCCTAGATCAAATAAACAACTTCACAAAAGGTTCAAAAACAACACAACAACTTCCGTGGCGTAGTGCTAAGATTTGCCTCTTAGAGTGCAGCATTCTTACCATGTCTCAGAGACGCAAGTTCGATTTCTCGCTAGGGAGAAAGTGTTACTTTTTTTTCTTTTTAACTATGGCCACGCTGCCTGCCTGCCAGCAAGCGTCTGCTTTCTGCGTGCTGGGGCTTTTTTCTTTTTTTTTCCTAAGTAAATTGTTAAGTTTAAAATGTCGATTGCAGTTATTATTGTTGATTAATTCATGCTTTCATTCACTATAGCTAATACTGTTATAAAGTGGTCGCTATTTTTGCCTGTTGTATACAATCTATCTAGCGTCTTTATCTCCACTTTCACTGCCCGTTTGCCTGCGTGCAGCGTGTGTCGATTGATAAATGATTTAATGTATTTTCTTTTTAACCTCAAAACGGACAATTTATAAACTGGTATGTACTGTCAGTTAATTATATCATTATATTTTCATGTGGGATTCTCCTTTTAAAATATTTAACAACTGAGACTGCAATTAACATGAACAAGTGCCCTTACAACTGTTATTTTTAAGATCCATAACACACAGACAGACAGATAGACAGACAGAGCACTGCGTAATAGAGAGACAGACAGTCAGATTAGTCATTAGATACTGTATATGAATAAACAGGGAAGGCACATGTACTGAAAGAAAAAAAAGATCAACATGTGTGTTGTTCCAACTGCACTTAATAAGCTCACGAGCTCTAACCCCTCCCCTTCCCCGATCTGACTCTAAGTATCAGCGCAAGTACAGACGCAAACCAAGTGTATGTGTGTACTGTATAATATTAACACAAAGAGCAGCTTACTACTGAAAATGGCAAAAATAGGAGTGAGTGGGGATTGAACCGGTGACTCTTGATTACACTTGGTTTGCGTCTGTACTTGCGCTGTTACTCGGGGGAAGGTGAGGGGAGGGGTTAGAGCGCATGAGCTTATTCAGTGCAAGCAGGACCAAGGCACATGTTGATCTTTTTTTTTTTCTTTCAGTATATGTGCCTTCCCCATTTATTCATATACAGTATCTAGTGACTTCTCTGCCTGTCTGTCTCTCTATTACGCAGTGCTCTGTCTGTCTGTCTGTGTGTTATGGATCTTAAAAGTAACAGTTATAAGGACACTATTTCATGTTAATTGCAGTCTCAATTGTTAAACAATATTTTAAAAGGAGCATCCCACATGAAAATATAACGATCTCATTAACTGACAGTGCATACCAGTTTATAAGTTTTATGTCTGTTTTGATGTTAAAAAGAAAAAAAAAAATAAGTCTCTCCCCAGAAAGGGAATTGAACTCAGGTCTCTAAAGCACAGTCAACCCACTGCGCGGAGTCAGCGACTCTTACCACTACGCTACAGAAGCTGTTTTAATGTCCTTCAGCCTTTTGTGAAAGTGTTTGACGTTTGGACTTCATGCTTTTACACATTCTATAGTTTATGCCTACATTTTGTAACGTTTATTACTAAAATATGAAAAAGTTTCTGTTTTAACAATGTGTTTACACAGATTACTGTAGAAACGGAACCAACATGAAATGCGTGTGTTCCAAATAACGATCTATTATTTCCACTCTAAAACTCCACTTCACTCCCAGGTAATTAATCAAGGCATGAGCTGGGAGAACTTAGTGAACGTTCTGCGATGGTGGGGGATGGAATAGCCGGCTGCTTGCTGCTCGTCTTAATTGGCACATTTACAGGAAAAAAGAAGCTGGCGGAGAAGTGTGAACGGTTTTAAGGTGGGCCGGATCTACGAGTTTTTTCGTAGACTCTGGTAATTCTAGTGTTAAACACTCGGCACTCACTGTCAACTTTTCTTTTCTTTGGCCCACTCATTGTTGCAGATGGGTTCAGAGCAGTAGCAGAGTAATAATAGAGAGTAACCTGGGCTCCGCAAAATCAAGTCAATGTATCACTGCGCCTAATGCGCCACCTGGTGGAACGCCAGGCATTACAGGACAAGGTCAAACAAATGCAGTCATAATTATGATATGATTTGATTTGGGCAATTTTGTACCAATCTTCAGCAGGCCAGATTAAAAAGACCAACGGGCCGGATGTGGCCCGCGGGCCATAGTTTGCCCACCCCTGCTCTTACACATACTGTTTTTGAGACATCAAAAGAGGTTAACAGATTATTCAGTTCTGTAATATTTTACCATTTGTTTTTCCCTTTTTATTTTCAGTAGTTAAGTTGAAATCACATTTTCACTGGCAAAACTCTGCTGAACTATTGCCCGTAATAAGATACTCTTGAGTCAGTTCATCCCGTTTATTGTTTTTATTTTAATGTGGAAATGGATTTCAAGAATTTCAACAGTCTTCACAGTTAGACTTGATCATCTGTTTTTGGTACACAATGAATACATGGGTGGGTGACAACTTTTGAGAGTAACCCTAATCTTTTGTAGCAGAGCTGTCGTTGATTAGATTATGTCTGAATGAAGTTTAAAAATTTCTGATTTGTATGCATGTATATTCCCATATGAGTTACATGACACCTTTATTAACAACAGAAAATAAATCCTAGAGCACAATATTAGTAATATGCCAGCTGTAATCAGGATAGTCCAATTATTTTTATATTAATAGGATGGATACATTGAATAAGCAAATTAAACACAGTGAGCTATAACAATCAATACAGTGTGACACAGAAAATCGGGAACTTTTGAAAAACCCAATAAAAATAGAAGAAATCCAACAAAAAAATTTTATTGACGGCAATTGAATCACTACAACTTGCCTTTTAAGAGACAGAAATACAAATTATCAATGTATGAAAATTACGTCCTCTAGATGGCGTCCTCCTGTACGTATGCGTTCTTCCAACCTGCTGTTGAGGTTCCCCATTGATCACTGCAACATCTCAGCTGGGATACCACGAATTTCGTCTTGACTTCTTTGTTTCAATTCATTCAGTGTCCTTGGCCGAATCGTGTAGACCCGACTCTTAAGGTAGCCCCACAAGAAAAAATCACAAACGGACAAATCCGGTGATCTTGAGGGCCAGGGAATGTCACCGAATCTTAAGAAGACACGGTTACCGAACAATTCTCACACAGCTGCCATTGATTGCTTTGCAATTGATTACTAAATTATTAAATGGCGAGATTGTTTACAGCTCAAGGTCCCTGTTCTGCAGTGCTGCCAACTGTACATGGCTGCCACTACGTATTTCAAAAGTTCCCATTTTTCTGTGTCACCCTGTATATTCTAAAGTGTCATAGCTGTGCATATTAGGTAACTATTTTCACAACAGAATATATTACTCTATGGCCAGGAGGGATAATTATACAGGAGTAAATTATAATTCTTATGTAGTCATTGGTATTCAACTTGAACATTCTTAGTTAAAAAGGTTGCTAGGATGAACAGCAAAGTCTTTTTAACCTTGACACAAACACATACTGTATTATACAATTAATATATTTTATTTTATATAATATAGTTTTATATATCTGTCAGATCATGGTACTGTTGATTATTAATTAAAACATATTGGTCACTGTTCTGATTGTTAAATGCCAATTTAAACATCAGGCATAGAAAAATCTTTGTTTTGATTTGAAGCTAGATTAACATGGAGACAACCTTTTAGGTGATTAGGGCAGAGAACAATAAAGTGCCCTTAGGAAGCATGTACAGTAAATGTGCAGTTAGGTGTGCAAGAAATTTTAAAGTTCTTGTAGGTCCAATGTGGATTTCAGGTGCAAAGAGATCCATCATGTGAAGTGTGCACTTTGCTTTCTGTTACCCTTTGATTGTAACAGTTTGTGCATGCAGAGAATCTATCAATCAGTTATATTATGAAATATATATCAAGTACTTCTGCTACTTGGTAGGAACAGATTACATTAAACCTATATAAATTCAGATTGAATATTCCAGTCAAAATAATTAATAACTCATTTTTAAAACAATTTAATACTTATTTTAGGGATAATATCTAATTATAGAAGCAAAAAAAATGCTTTTATGCAAAAAATACATTTTCCGAAAGATGTTTAATAGTGTTGTAAGTTTCAACATGGCAGTTAAAAGGTTAATTTATATGTGCATGCTTTTGTCTAATTTTGAGTCGTGTCAGTTGGTAGCCAAACTGTAATTAATTTTTTGTGATTTTAAAAATGAAGAGGCAGCTGTTCCTACTTGGATAGAAGGCTGTGTATTTACTTGTTAATGACAATAGAATAGAAGCTACCCAACCCAAAACTATAAATGCCTTAATCCTGGAATTATAGTATGAAGTTGAGATGGTGATTTGAAAAATCCTGCAATGTTTCTTCATGCCTATGAAGTTAAAAAAAAAAAAAAACACACACACTGGTGACTTGCAAAATTTTGAAACTGTAGTACACATTTAGATATTAACAAATTTTGAATATCAATAGGACTCATCATAGCATGCTGAAGTACTTGATTTTTATATGACTATATTCTCAAAATGCTTGTTTCATGCCAAGCATTTCCTTTCCTGTAAAACCTAAAATAAACCCAAGCGCTCTACTAAAACATACACAGAGCATTGTGTATCGGAATCTTTTCAGCACTGACAGCATCAGATCCTGCCCTTGCTTATTTTGCACAAATGAAAAAAAATTATACAAAGGCTATTTCTGTTCTCACTAGAAAGAGTGTGCCATCTAATTGATTTTATAGCCAAATGCCTTTTATTATAGAAAAACCGGGATGGATTAAAATAAATAACTTTTATACTTGTGCAACATTTATATTGGAAAATATTAAAATGCTTTACTATGTTGATTCTCACAAATAGCTAAAACTGAGATATTATTGTTCTTTATCTTTTACAGAAAATACATGTAAATGTGAATACTTTCCACAAAGGTATTAAATACTGGAAGTCAGCATATCAAGCAAAAATAAATACCTAACTTGGCAAATTATATAAAGTGCATTTAGAATAAACAGTAGTTTATTTTAGACATCTGATTTAAAATTTCAAACTGGTAGGACAAAGCAGAAATCAAAAAGATTCAGTTGAAGACAAAGAGTGTATGTTTGCCAAAAATTGTTGTCATTGTATTTCAACTTCTTATAGAAAAGAGTAACAGCATTTATATTAAAATTTAATTCACAGTTCAGGATGATATCCAGGTACTAACATTTTTATAAGACCAGTTTGGAATCACCAGTTACCCTTACTAGCACATCTTTAACGATATGGGAGACACCAAATGGAAAACCAGAATACAGACACAAAATGGAGTGGTGCTTACTGTTCAGACACCAAATGGACATCAAATAAACATGGGAATAAAAGCCAGAATGCTGGATCTGCAAAATCTTGTTATTATTGTGAATTTACCCCTTTTTACACAAGAAGGTTGACTTCCTAAAAGTTTATTGACCATTGATTAAATTTATAAACCATTGATTTAAACAAGCACTTCCTCAATACTGTAAACTAGTTTTGGGGGTACTGTTAGCATCACCAGACAGCCTATTGTACACAATACCCAGGCTGGAAAATTTATGTTTTTAACACATTTGCTTATTTGAAAACCAAGTGTATTTAAATACATGGTAACACTTTAGGTACTGCAAAAATGTATCTATTGCTCAATTACTCTTATATAACAAGACCTTAACAAAGGCTTCTTTTGGTCTTTGTAACACTTGTAAAACAAGTAGTTAATAATTTCTGTGCAGTGTGGCATATTGACATTATGGTAAAATTATTTGTTAATATGTAGGATTCACAGCCATCCATCCATCCATCTTCTTCCGCTTATCTGAGGTCAGGTCGCGGGGGCAACAGATTGAGCAGAGAGGCACAGACTTCCCTCTCCCCGGCCACTTCTTCTAGGTCTTCCGGGAGAATCCCAAGGCGTTCCCAGGCCAGCTGAGAGACATAGTCCCTCCAGTCTGTCCCGGGTTTTCCCCGGGGCCTCCTCCCGGTTGGGAGGCGTCCAGGGGGCATCCTGATCAGATGCCTGAGACACCTCATCTGACTCCTTTCGATGCAGTGGAGCAGTGGCTCTACTCTGAGCCCCTCCCAGATGACTGAGCTTCTTACCCTATCTTTAAGGGAAAGCCCAGACACCCTGGAAGAAACTCATTTCAGCCGCTTGTATTCGCAATATCGTTCTTTCTGTCACTACCCATAGCTCATGACCATAGGTGAGGGTAGGAACGTAGATCGACTGGTAAATTGAGGGCTTTGCCTTACGGCTCAGCTGCTTTTTCACAACGATAGGCCGATGCAGAGCCCGCATCACTGCGGATGCCGCATGTGACGATGTGGGTTCTGGCTCCACACTCCCTTTGATGTTGGAAGCACTTGAACCCAACACCGTCGATAATGTTGCCGAATGAGCTAGTCAATGGAGGCAAATTACTGAGCAAGGGGAAGGTAGAAAGTGCAAAAGTGCTTTTATTTAAAACAGTCAACAAAAACAAAAACAGTGTTCATAAATAGTGCAGGTCTTCACAATTCATTAAATAAATAATCCATAAAAAGAACGTGGAGTAAAACCAATAAATAGAAAAAAACAATCCTTTAAAACCAGAGGTTAAAATCTTTTTAGGAAGCAGTCTTAAAACCATCAACAAATACGGTGCTCTTCTGTTAGCGTCTCACCTGCTTATCCCGTATGGGCCAAGCAGCAGGCAAGACGCTCTCTACAGCTGCCCTCCTCAAACACACGCAAGACTGGAGACCTCCCGATCCCTGGCTTCGGTTTGGCTCTCATCCCAGCCTCGAGACTTGGACTCCTTGGTCTCCAGGACGCTCACACCAAGGACTGCCACTCCAAGCCTCCCGACTTCCGCTGCCTTTCTGCGGCCTTCTGCGGCTCGTCGCTTTCACCTTGGTCACTCCCGCTACCTGCTCGCTCAGCGGGAGCGACATCAACACAAACACGTGGGTGTCGGCCTAACACCCAGCTTCCATGCAGCTGTCCACGAGTGCTCATTCGCTCGCACGTCCGCTCGCTCTTCGCGGCTCTCTCCCTCTCACCGACCTGCTTCCTCTACTGCTCCCGATAACCTCCGTCCTTTCCTTTCATTCTCCGATCGTTTCTTTTTCTCCGATCGATTCTCTCTCCGAACGTTTCTTTCTTCTTCCCTCTAAAACCGACTCGCGCTTCTTTTTAAAATGACGAGGGCCACAGCAGCTGCAGCATTAGCCGCGGGACAATCATGAATGTGGGCAGTTCCTCACCTGTGCACTAGGTGAGAAACGCCCACACCCTACGGATCGTCCCACGGCCCACTATTGCCCAACGTCCCCTCGCTAAGCCGCGAGCACAATGATTATTTATTTAAAAATGGCCTTTTCTCAACGAGCTGTGGACCCATAACACCACACCGCACCGATCCGCCTGTTGATGTCACGCTCCATTCTTCCCTCACTCGTGAACAAGACCCCGAGATACTTGAACTCCTCCACTTGGGGCAGGATCTCGCCTGAAACCCTGAGTTGGCTCTCCATCCTTTTCCAGCTGAGGACCATGGTCTCGAATTTGGATGTGCTAATTCCCACCCCAGCTACTTCACACTCGGCTGCGAACCAATTCAGAGAGAGCTAAAGATCACGGCCTGATGAAGCAAACAGGACAACATCATCTACAAAAAGCAGTGACCCAATCCTGAGTCCACCAAACCGGAACCCCTCAACACACTGGCTGCACCTAGAAATTCTGTCCATAAAAGTTATGAACAGAATCGGTGACAAAGGGCAGCCCTGGCGGAGTCCAACTCTCACTGGAAACAGGTTTGACTTACTGTCGGTAATGCGGACCAAGCTCTGACACCAGCTGTACAGGGACTGAAATACTGGAATAGACTTTTCCAGGGAAGCTGAGGAGAGTGATCCCTTTGTAGTTGGAACACACCCTCCGGTCCCCCTTCTTAAAGAGGGGGACCACCACCCCGTTCTGCCAATCCAGAGGCACTGTCCCCGATGTCCATGCAACGTTGCAGAGACGTATCAACCAAGACAGTCCTACAACATCCAGAGCCTTGAGGAACTCCGGGCGTATCTCATCCACCCCCGGGGCCCTGCCACCAAGGAGTTTTTTGACCACCTCGGTGACCTCAGTCCCAGAGATGGGGAGCCCACCTCCGAGTCCCCAGGTTCTGTTTCCTCATTGGAAGGCATGTTGGTGGGATTGAGGAGATCTTTGAAGCACTCCCCCCACCAACCCACAACGTCCCGAGTCGAGGTCAGCAGCGCACCATCCCCACTGCACTGCTTCCCCCTCTTGAGATGCCAGACGTTGGACCAGAATCTCCTCGAAGCCATCCAAAAGTCGTTCTCCATGGCCTCCCCAAACTCCTCCCATGCCCAAGTTTTTGCCTCAGCAACTACCGAAGCCGCATTCCGCTTGGCCTTGATTCACACCCTTATACTATATATCTAATATCAAAAGAAATGTGTCTCAGATTAGCCACCTCAGACCAGTGTTAGTAGGTCCTATTGCAGAGATGAATATTGCATTATGAAGACCCAAAGAACCGAGTGTTAAGGTTTTGTTACATAATAGTAAATTAGTAATAGATGCATTTTTGCAGTGCCTAAACTAATTTGTCATCAAATACATTATACAATGTAGGCAGGAATAACAAGTTGAAAATAAACTGCACTTTTTAAATCTACATTGTGAATGATATTTATTTGGACAGATGAGAAACCAGTATTCTAAGCATACACCACCATTTGCTGTTTTTTTACTGGTAGCTTAAATTATCTGCAGTTTCTTAAAGTGGTGACATTAGCTTTGACAAATTGCCAGATTACAGGACTGCGTGTATTCATAGCATGCTGATAAAGCTCCTAATTACTAGCGCACTGAATATTACTTTTAGGATATGATTCCCAGATTTACACTTCATTGTCATTGGTCTCTAAAATAATAATTATATTTTATATCATCCAGGCATACAGTATGTGAAAATATATGCATCAGTTTTATGTGTATTCAATTCCTGTTTAATTGACATAGTTTAAATGTTTATATGCACATGGTAATACGTCATGGGTGTGTTCTTGCTTCTACTCTGTTTAGTGCTTGCATGGACTGGGTGTTAGGCAGGGTCGTGGGGTCCAGCGGCTGAGGGGCATCTGTCAGTGAAGAAAGATTTACTGATCTTGACTCTGAGTGTCTGGGTTTGTGAGTGTTCTGGATAAAAACCAATATGCAGACCTTTAATGACCTCTTGGGCATACCTGTCAGCAGGGTGTCTGTCTGCGGAAAGAGTGTCGACCTCGTTAGGAGTATTACTTAACCTCAGTAGCAACATTCATGTCTCTGGTGGCTCATCCTATGAATTTGATAAACATACTGGGAAAGCATTAGACAGGGTCATGAGGTCACTGAACCTCTTTCTTTCTTTCAAGATTTGGATTGTAGAGGAGTTATTTCAGTTTATTTTAAAATTACTGTTGCAAGCAATATACACTGGTTATATTAATGATAAGGATTTCCACTGATTAGCCATTTATGATCTTTTTGTTATTTCTTTCTCCTTTAAGGAAAATAAACCTAGTTTTTTATAATAAAACAGAAAAGGATATCATTTGGCAAAGTCATTTGGAACAGCTTAGTGCAGAAGATGAAAGGTAGGTCATTATTATTATACGGTCGTTATAGGGGTGTGCTTAGCAACATAAAGCAGTATACATGTTATACATCAATAGTCTGTGTATCATTAAAGCAACATGGCAAACTATAAAACATCTGCGGCTATGAATGGGATTTTTGTAAAATTAAGTGAATTATGTGTTACCTGATTAAATGACCAAGGACATTCAAACAACAGCTGATGACAGATTTTACTGTTACAACAATAATGTTTAAAAGGTTAGAGTATTGTGTATTTGTAAAAAGAAAAACCTTTGCTTAGGGTTTTCAAACAGACTTTGCTGGACTCTATGACATTATGAATGAATGTATTATTATTCATAATGACATTCACACCCTGCCTGTAAAATTAAAAAATAATAAAAATTGAGGGATTTAAGCTTTTCAAAATTAAATTTATAATATGACAACCCCACCATATAGAGAAAACTTGACCTCTCCTTCCTGCTGTGCTGGATCCAAGAAAAATTAGTTGACCAAAACTCATAGAATAAACAGTGCACGATTATGGTAAAACACAGATAGTTCACAGTCCATTTTGAAAGGTGATTAGATATTCTGGCTCAAAAACAGATGGAAAAACTGAAGTAAGTCATATTGTATGAATTATTAAATATGACCTTACCACAGGAATTATGAATGCGGTGTATGTCCTGTACCAGTTTTTGAAAAGGCTGGGGCATGCCTCCTCAGCTTACTCCATAATTGTTTCAGAAATATTTTGATGTCACTATAAATTATTCTGTCTTTTAAATTAATTTAACATCTAAAAATATACATGATACCACTCCTAACTGACATTTCATTTTCACAAAGACTCAGGGCAGGTGATGTAGAACACATTTCCACACTATCAGGCATCACTGGCATCAGGTAATTTGGCAATCCCACTTTCACTAAAAACAAAAGTTTGAGAGCTACTGGCATAGAAACTAGTACTGTATGAATAGCTACAGAAATTAAATTTAAATCAGAATTCAGTCAGTCGGTCATTCTCCAATCCGCTATATCTTAACACAGGGTCACTGGGGTCTGCTGGAGCCAATTCCAGCCAACACAGGGCACAAGGCAGGAAAGAAATCCCTGGGCAGGGCGCCAGCCCACCACATCAGAATTCAGTAATTATCAAATATTATATCTTGTGTATGTATATGTAATCAGTATATACTATAGGAGCAGCTGTATTGTTATTGCAAAATGCTTATTCATTGATCATTCCTTTTAAATGTTTTTAATCTAATTTTTGGAATGTTAGCAGGCAGGAACCAATCTCAATAGCATAAGGCAATGCAAATAACCTTGTGATGGAATGCTAGCACTCATATCCTTATAAGTAAAATAAAAGAAAAAAGTAAAACGTTTGTGCATATCTTTGGCGGGTGGAAGGAAGAGTAGAGTATCTAAACTAAAACCTGCACAGAGAATACAAAAGCCACACAAAGAAGAAATGGGCCAGGTATTGATCCCAGTCTCCTGGAGCTTTGACACAGCATTGCTCCTACCATATAAGGGAACTGTATGAAAAGTAATTGAAACTTGTAAAAGGTGTAACAAATTCCATCTAAATGCAAATTCATCCACTGCTTGTCTCTCTCATCCTAAACTACTTTCTGTGTGGTCTTTGGCTGCCTCAGATTCAGAGGGCTTTTTTCTTTAAAACCCTTCCCCCATTGATAATTGAAATTTCAAATGATAAATTTAAGGCTTTAAATGAGGAAAATACTTCTGTGAAAACCACCAACGCTGCTATATGCATAAACGTCATTTAACAGTTGTGTTACGTGACCTAACCGTTAAGCAGTTGCTGCTGAGGTTATATACTAAGAGAAATGGTAGGACATCTTCTTACATGTGCACTACTGTATTTGCATTGCCTTCCAAAAATATTGGTACTCTTTAAAAATATTTTCAAATGTTACTGGTCACTTGGTTCAGTCTGTACATTGGGGTCAAACTCTCATACTCGGGGAAACTAAATAAGTTTTTCTCAGCAGATTATCTTAAAGTCAGAAACTTAAATGATGTTGTCAGATAACACATTTATTTTTAAAAATTATTTAATTCCTGCTTATTTGCAATAAAACATTTTGTGCAATAAATTAATACAACTGAAGGCTGCAACATTTACGATTTGTAATGCTTCAAGGACATTCTCTCTGATTGACAAGCAAATCTGGATTACCCTGAGTGAGTATAATTGTTTACCTGAGTAAAGTGTGATTGCACAATGGATAAATAGACACGACCTTTGAGTCAGCAAACTGGAAAGAGAACATAAATAATTCTCCTTTGGATTCTTGTTGGTGTGGTATGTTGAATGTATCCTTCTGCATGATTTTGTTAATTTATTGTATTTTGCCTGCTCTGTGTTCCAATAGTTTCCTGTGACTGGCAAAAGTGCTCACTGGATTCTTAAATCATGTTAACAATGATTATGATCTATCAATAACCTGATTGCACTTATGTTGAGAATCTAAGTGTACATCCAGTGGATAATAAGAGATGCTTCATGCCTTCTTAGGTATATTGGGCTGTACCAATAATGTGCACTCTTGTTCCAGACCTAATATTGACACACAAGAAGCATGCCAAACAAACAAGAATCCAAGGACAACAGATTCATCTTGCTTTTCTGCCAGCTTGATTAATTTGCCAGGATAAGTAAGCATTGCACAGTTTGTTCTAGTTTAAAAGAAACATCTTTAAAGAGGAGCAGCCCTGCCTTTATTTTGTCATATCATACAATGAGAAGGACTTTGTTGGCATTTACTCACCCAACTGGATTTGTATTTCAGGTTTAAAGTTGAATTTGTTCTATCAGAACCGCCACATCACTGGACTGGAAAACGAGGCACAATTGAAGTGTCACATATATCTGATTTAATGAGCCAAGACGCTAATGATTCCAAGTGTTTTGTATGCATCTGCGGTCCAATACGTTTTACAGAGAAAACACTTATGTAAGTTCTGTACCGATAATATTTACATTTTGTGTGAATTCAGGAATAAACTAGTCCAAATTCTTATTTCATCCTGTTCAAATATGTTATATTAATATACTATAAATTATAATTGATTCATTATTTATTAAGTGGGAGATAAGTATAGTAAGTAGTATAAACAGGTTATTAGAGCAGCTTTTACTTTTCCTTTGTTTAAAATATGCACCTTTAATCTACTAAATATTGATTGTTATACTGTAGTATATTTTTTATTTTAGAAGAAAGCCTCATGTATCTTTCTTAACTAATATGCCTTTATTCATTCATTTACTGGTTATTTTTGAAGTGTTGCATTGAACCAAAGATCTGTGAAGTTGTAGATTTAAATAAAACTTTCCTACTTAGTTTGCAATGACTCATTCACTAATACACAGTGTTTGACATGGAGGAGTGAGTCATTCTGTCAGGGTTTCACTCACTTCGGAAACACATTTGCTGCAGCCTGCTGCTGATTTAACACACAAACCTATACTTGCATTTATTAAAGTGACATACTGCATCTTCAAATATTGCTATAATAAAAAACATTATTACATCTTATGGGCTGTTAATACTTCTAATATTCAACACAAAAACTTGAATGCACAAAGTAAATACCTTAAGCTAGAAACAGATTTAATACTGAGCAGAAGCCAGATACAGAGAAGACAAATTTCAGGCACTACATACAGTCAGCCTTCTTAGTAAAGTATACCAGTTTATGTATATTACTGAAGTATGAAATGTTTAGGTAGACTTTATTATTATCCTAGAGGGAAGTTTGTTTACAGTAGGGTAGTACATAAACATAACACACTGAAACATAAATACAAGAAAATAAGGAAAGACCCAACAGCAGTTATCAGAAGTTCACATGCTAAAGATTTGTATGAAGATTAACCTTTAACAATATACAAAATAATTCAGAATTTAACAGCATTCCCAAATGTATCTGAATTCAAAATTCTTGTAGCTGTACAAATAAAAAATTTCTTTAATCTGTTGCTCTTTACCTTTAGAAACCTAAATCTGGACACTGATGGCAACCACTAAAGGTTAAGAAAAAGAGGATGGCTACTCTCTGACAAAACTGAGTCAGCCTTCTTTCTAACTTGAAATGTAGTTCAGTGGCAGAGGTCTGCTGCAAATCATTAATTTCACTGCTAGTTTTTACAGTGTTGTTAAGATGGTTTATATTCTTAAGGCCGAGTTTCCCAGAGCAACAAATAAAAGTAACCGACTCAATAAAAGACTTATAAAAAAAAAAAAAAAAAAAGCAAGAGCCATTAAAACTATTGAGTTTCCCAAGAAAGAAAAGCCATGTCAGCCCCATTCTTGAAAATTCCTTCTGTGTTAAGATCAAAGCTTAGCCTGTTATCAGTGATTGTCCCTAGATATTTGTAGTGCTCTATTATGTCCCTGACTCCCCTTAAAAGCTTAGACAGTGGAAATAGGAGAGTACCATATCCTTTATGTTATCTTTAGCTCTAAAAAGAAAGAATCACACATAGTGTCCCTTTATTAGTCACATTTAAGAAAGCTGATGTGTAATATTTCATGTACTTTAAAGTATTTTCACAAAAAGAAAAGTCTGTACGAGGTTTGGCTTGTGTATTCTTTTTTTGAACTCCTTGTTCACATGCTTAGTTAATGTCAGTCATTTCCTCTATTAAAACGTTTTGCTTCTAAGCTTATTACCAGTGACAGTAAGCACTCTTAACTTAGGCTACTGTATATTCAGTTTCATCAGAGACTGAATCTTCTCTCCTAATGCATCACTGTCATCTGCATGCATAAACTAAGGTGCATGTGGTCTAGGAGCTAGGGAATTGGACATGAAATTGTAATTCTCCTGGCTAACTCCCTTATTTCTGACTCATTGTGGGTGACACAGAAGGTTACTTAACTTAAGCCTATTGAAAAAAAAAATATATGCATACTATTGTAATTTATTCCAGTCTTGTGAGTTGACTTTAGTAAAGGCATTAGCCCATTAAACAGGATTCTCTTGTTCTCATTCATTACTGTTTTTCTTGTTGGTTTTTTTACATTCCTTCAACAATAAAACAGGTTGCTTTTTCTCTGTAAAATATTGTTAACACTTTATTATGTCTTTTGATATACACTGATTAGCCACAACATTACAACCACCTGCCTAATATTGTGTAGGTCCCCATTGTTTCTCCAAAACAGTTCTGAATACCTACCTCTTCTGGCTCCAAAACGTTGCTAGCCGATCTTTTAAATCCTGTAAGTTGCAAGGTGGGACCTCTGTGGATCAGACTTGTTTTTCCAGCACATCCCACCGATCCTCATTTGGATTGAGAACTGGGAAATTTCTAGTTCAATTCAACACCTTCAGCTCTTTTGCTATGTTCCTCAAACATCCCTGAGAAATGTGTGTAGTGTGGCAGGGCGCATTATCCTGCTGAAAGTGGCCACTGCCTGCTGGGAATACAATTTTTAGGTAGGTGGTACATGTCAAAGTAAAATCCTCATGAATGCCAGGACTCTAGGTTCAGGGCAGAACATTGCCTCGAGCATCATATTGCCTCCACTGATTTGCCTTCTTCCCATAGTGCATCCTGCTGCCATCTCTCTCCAAGGTAAATAACACTGTCTATATAATCTAAAAAAAATATGAGTCATTAGACCAGGACACCTTCTTCTTCTACTCCATGGTCCAGGTCTTATGCTCACATTCCCATTGTTGGTGCTTTTACCAGTGGACATTGCACACCACGGGCACTCTGATTGGTCTGCGCCTACGCAGCCCCATATGTATCAATCAACAGTACACTGTGTGTTCTGACCCCTTTTTCTCATGGACAACATTACGTTTTTCAACAATTTCTGCTATAATAGCTCTTCTGCGGGAATGGACCAGACAGGCTAGCTAGCCTTTGCTCCCATGCACATCCATGACCCTTTTTCTGGTTCACCGGTTCTCTTTAAATCTCTTTAAATAAGTTTTAAATTACATATATTATATAAGCAATATGTAAATGCATTTGCTGGAAGGTGACTCTGTTCAGCAAAAGTAGGTGATTCACAAAGGTTGACATCTTGCAAAGCTTTTTCAGAGTCTGTCCAGAACTGCATATGAATACAGACAAACTCTCCATTTTACCAAGGAGTCTAAATATGTCAGTGCTAACAGAATTAAATTACAGAGGACATTTCATTTAATCAGCTGAATCAGTAATCAGTGCTCATTCACCTCCACTGCTCATGATTTTTTTATTTTTAACTTCAGAAATGTCATCTCTGCCGTACTGTACTAATTCTATTTGCCAACTGACAAATTCATACTGTGCTTTAAAGATATTAAATGTTTGCTTAGTATGTGATTTTTAGGTAGAATGGCATCGATCAAATTATCTTAACGCCTTAATCAAGTAATATTCATTAATACAAAACCAGACAGAGTACCATCTTGCATTGTGATTGAATTTATGACAATGGCAGTTTAAATACATGTGTTCCTTTTCTCTTTTTGCCTTTTAGGATTTTGCAAGAATTAGAATTCTCGGAAGAAAAAATTCATGCCTTTCTTGAATAAGGAATGTAATTCTTTTTTAAAGTAATTTATAAAGAGAAGCTATTTAAGGCAGCATCATATTTTTCTATGCATTTTATATTAATGGTTTAATATACCTGATGAATATAAATATTATATACATGAGTAAGATTTTTATTTGCATTTGCTTACTATGCACGCAAATAAAATATGCTTTAAATTTATAGCAAAAGACTATAGCAAAAGTTTAACTAGGCTGTTCTAATCTTCCACATTTCATGTAATTTGTTTACATTTTATAGATATACTGAATTATATTTTCATGCAGTGCATAATATTTATTTTGTTAATGGCCGGTTACATCAAATATTTACAGTAAATGTGTTTTTTTTATAGTTTTTATTTAGAATACTCTATTATTTCCTATTTAAATGTGCTTTACATACATTATTTTTACATAAAAATATTTTTGTGGTCATTTCATGTTGTAGTCTGCTGATTTTATACTATTTGTTTAATTATATAATCAACATAATTATTTAGTGCTACTTTATTCTAATGCAAAAGTAAAAAATAAGTGGTTTTGATGAACTGTTTTCCAAAATCTATAATAAACCACTATTGGTAATGTAGAGGTCATTTTCCTTATCATTGTAATGTTTGAAGTACTGTAATGGAATGATTTGTACAAACTTCAAAATGTTAGTAAACATGAAATACATGAGTATATTTGATAAAGAATTGTATTTAAAAGCAACAGTTTACTTCCTTAATAATTCATGATTATTTTCTAAAGTGATTGTTTCCCCCTAATTTTTTATTTGTTTAAGGTACTGTATAATTGGTGCATACTGTATGCATGTTTCGCTTATGTTAAGTATTTTCAAGAAATCTGCAATATGGAGAATTTTCAGTAGGTAACCAAGCAGTCAAGCTCCAGATTGTGACAGATAGCAGTTGTGACATTTCAATTGGAATCCATGAAGAATTTCTTTGGCTAGGGTAAAATGTACAGTGCAATGTGTATTAAATAATAAATCAAAGCATTTTCACTGCCAATCGGAGTCCTGCCTTTCTGTTTCCAAGCAAAAGCAGTTGCTGGTACACTCACTGTCTGCATTGCTCTGCATATTCTGTTTCTGTCATATAACATTGCCGATTTTCTGGCATAAGCAAATACAGTTGATGGAGTTTCTTCTGAAATATTTGTGGACATACTGTAAATCATGTGCTACAGTTACCATCTTAAATTTCTAACTTTTTCTTTGCAGTTTAAACCATTGTCTCTTAAAGGAACTTTTTTTTTAAACAGTAAACAACATATATTTTAATGTTTAGTGTAATTACTAATTCCAGTCCCAAGTATACACAGTGCATCCGGAAAGTATTCACAGCACATCACTTTTTCCACATTTTGTTATGTTACAGCCTTATTCCAGAATGGATTAAATTCATTTTTTTCCTCAGAATTCTACACACAACGTGAAAAATATTTACTTGAGATTTTTGTAAATTTATTAAAAATAAAAAAAAATTAAGAAAGCACATGTACATAAGTATTCACAGCCTTTGCCATGAAGCTCAAAATTGAGCTCAGGTGCATCCTGTTTCCCCTGATCATCCTCGAGATGTTTCTGCAGGTTAATTGGAGTCCACCTGTGGTAAATTCAGTTGATTGGACATGATTTGGAAAGGCACACACCTGTCTATATAAGGTCCCACTGTTGACAGTTCATGTCAGAGCACAAACCAAGCATGAAGTCAAAGGAATTGTCTGTAGACCTCCGAGACAGGATTGTCTCAAGGCACAAATCTGGGGAAGGTTACAGAAGAATTTCTGCTGCTTTGAAGGTCCCAATGAGCACAGTGGCCTCCATCATCCGTAAGTGGAAGAAGTTCGAAACCACCAGGACTCTTCCTAAAGCTGGCCGGTCATCTAAACTGAGCAATCAGGGGAGAAGGGCCTTAGTCAGGGAGGTGACCAAGAACCCAATGGTCACTCTGTCAGAGCTCCAGAGGTCCTCTGTGGAGAGAGGAGAACCTTCCAGAAGGACAACCATCTCTGCAGCAATCCACCAATCAGACCTGTATGGTAGAGTGGCCAGATGGAAGCCACTCCTTAGTAAAAGGCACATGGCAGCCCGCCTGGAGTTTGCCAAAAGGCACCTGAAGGACTCTCAGACCATGAGAAACAAAATTCCCTGGTCTGATGAGACAAAGATTGAACTCTTTGGTGTGAATGCCAGGCGTCACGTTTGGCGGAAACCAGGCACCGCTCATCACCAGGCCAATACCATCCCTACAGTGAAGCATGGTGGTGGCAGCATCATGCTGTGGGGATGTTTTTCAGTGGCAGGAACTGGGAGACGAGTCAGGATAAAGGGAAAGATGACTGCAGCAATGTACAGAGACATCCTGGATGAAAACCTGCTCCAGAGCGCTCTTGACCTCAGACTGGGGCGACGGTTCATCTTTCAGCAGGACAACGACCCTAAGAACACAGCCAAGATATCAAAGGAGTGGCTTCAGGACAACTTTGTGAATGTCCTTGAGTGGCCCAGCCAGAGCCCAGACTTGAATCCAATTGAACATCTCTAGAGAGATCTTAAAATGGCTGTGCACTGACGCTTCCCATCCAACCTGATGGAGCCTGAGAGGTGCTGCAAAGAGGAATGGGTGAAACTGGCCAAGGATAGGTGTGCCAAGCTTATGGCATCATATTCAAAAAGACTTGAGGCTGTAATTGCTGCCAAAGGTGCATCGACAAAGTATTAAGCAAAGGCTGTGAATACTTATGTACATGTGATTTCTCAGTGTTTTTTATTTTTAATAAATTTGCAAAACTTCAAGTAAACTTTTTTCACGTTGTCATTATGGAGTGTTGTGTGTAGAATTCTGAGGAAAAAAATGAATTTAATCCATTTTGGAATAAGGCTGTAACATAATAAAATGTGGAAAAAGTGATGCACTGTGAATACTTTCCGGATACACTGCAGAGTAGCACTTTACACACTGAGTAGTATCACAAAGCATTTTACAGTAATATTTAAATCAGCACAAGATAATATTTGAGATTACAAAGCACATTAGGATTTGGGCTTGGATTACTTTACTTAGTTTTGTTCAACATGATTTTTATGTCATTTCCCCATATAAGGGAAGCCAGCCAATGTAAAACTACTGGGTTAGTTTTTTTTACAGGAGTTTAGAATATGTAATAGTAATAATAATAATACAATTTATTTAAAAGCTCCTTTCAAGCTACCCCAAGGACACTGTACAACAATATATATAACATCAAACAGTCCAGTATATAAACGTAATTAACTGGATTAAAAAAAAGCATTATTAAAAAGGTAACTTTTAAGTTTAGATTTAAAAACAGAAAGTGAAGTATGTGTATTGAGTTCCAAAGGCAGGACATTCCATAACTGTGGCTATAATACACTAAAAGCTCTGTCACCCATAGTGCGCAATCTGCTGGTTAACAGCTAGGAGTCAGAAAAACGAAATGAATGTGTTGGGGTATATGGACATAATAAAGAAGACAAGTAAGGTGGGGCTACACAATGAAGAGCCTTAAAGACTAAAAGGAGAAGTTTATATTGAATGTGGAAAGGGAGAGGTAGCCCATGTAACTTTATGAGTGTAGAAATAATATGCTCGCAAAAGTAACAAAAGCACAAATAAGCGTCTCAGTTGCAGTATCAGAGAGCAATGGATGCAGCCATGAAATCTGTTTAATGTGGAAGAAGGCAGCCTTTTTAATGTAATCAATATGTGAATCAAAGGAGAGTGTGGGATCAAGAATAACACCAAGATTTTTAACCTGTGCTGACAAAATTGTAATAAAGCCAAGGATTTTTACTGAGACATTATCTGTTTCCCTTAAGGTGCCTGGAGATGCAATAATTAAAGACTCAGTTTTATCACTATTTAGTCTGAGAAAGTTTTCAGACAACCAGTGTTTGATATCAGCCAAACAGGCAACCTATGCAGGAGGAGGTAATGTTTGCATACATCCATTGTATAAATAAATCTGTGTAACGTCAGCATAACAATGAAACTGTAAACCGTGTCATCTAATAATGGCACCGAGAGGAAGCATATAAATGATAAAGAGCAGAGGGCTAAGAAACGATCCCTGAGGGACACCCTGAAACAAATAAAATGGGTCAAATCTAAACCTACTGACTGCAACAAATTACTGTTTGTCCTTAAGGTACGATTTAAACCACACGAGCATTTCCACCAATAATTACCTCGTTCTGAAGTCTAAACAAATGAATGTCATGATGTACCATATCAAAAGGCCTAAAAAGATCATTAGTCTTAAAAGAAGTTAGGATTTCATTAGTCACCCTGACGAGTGCTGCCTCTGTACTGTGATTGGCCCTAAAACCAAACTGAAATTCCTCAGACAGGTCATTAGAGCCAAGATGGTCTTTCAAAAGGCCCGCTGCAGCACGTTCTAAAATTTACTAAGAAAGGGAGGTTTTGATATATGTCAGTTTTTAAAATCCTCAGGGTCAAGTCCAATTTTTTTGAGGCCAGGTGTAAAAACAGCTGTCTTTAGGCTGGAAGAGACCAAGCCAGTATAAAGAGATTTATTGATAATCAGGTGTTAAAAATAAGAAGAAAAGGCAAAGCAGCCTTAACCAAAGAAGAGGGCATGAAGTCTAGAATACAGGCAGCTGGCCTGGCGGTCATGACATGCTTACAGACTGCAGGATCGTCCACCAATGGGAAATTAGATAAACAGCTTCCAGTTAAGACAGGAGAACGCTTTGACTGAATGAGTGGACCTTTTGGAAATTCATAATAAATCAGATCAATCTTATTATTAAAAAAGGGACAGACATTTCTGACAAAGGTCAGAGGAGGCAATCAAAGGACTCTTATTTGCAAGTTTAAGTAGCTTACTCACAGTAGACAAACATGTTTGAGTGTTATACTGACGACACAGAATGCTATTAGTATAAAATGCAATCTTAGCTCTCTCTAGTGCCAGCTTATAGAGAGCAGTATGTTCCTTATAGGCAGTTGTATGGGCAGCCAAGCTTGTTTTTCTACTAAAGCTTTTAAGCCTTTGCCCACAAGCAGCTCAGAAGAAAACCAAGGGACAAAGTGTATAAATGTCACACTACAAGTTTTAAGTGGAGCAAGATAATCCAGACTAGTTGATTGTCATAATGATGAACTTGTGATAGGAAGGTGATAGAAGGACTTGTGAAGGAGGTGCAGGTGTCAACTGGGTGCACGTGTGCATGAGTGTGGTACACCCTGTGGTTAACTGAGGAGCTGGCTGACTGCACCGCATACATATGCAGAGGCAGACAGATCAGTCAGGCGCCTCAGTGGTGCTGCGGAGGGGTCTGCTCTTCACACCCATACCCAGTTAAACAGTAGAGTATATAAGGAGCCAACACGGGACAAAAAAAGAAGAGACACAGAAAGAAAAACGACAGATAGAACAGATACAGAGACATGAGAACATCATCAAGTTCAAGAGGCTTCTGTAGGGAACCGGTAGTCTGCAGCCACCCTGCACTAGCACAGAACTAAGATAGCAGGCGATAAAGGAGGAGGACAGTACCACCATTTTCCTACCAGAGCAGGGTCACTGATATTTTTCATGCTCCTAAAGGTGATATTACGAGGTAATTGTTGCCCATGCGACTGACCAAGAATAAGCATATCAAACAAAATAGTCTTAAGGTTAGAGATAGATAAATCAATACCATACAGCTTAGCAGGAGTAATACCAAAGGTACACACAAGGTCAGGTGTGTCTCCTCTAACATGAGTGGGAAACTTGGTATGCTGAGTAAAATCAAAGCACTGAAGTATAATAAAAAACTTGGCCACATAAAGAATTTGAAGAATGTACATGTACATTAAAATCACCAAGCAGTAGCACAAGAGGATACAAAGAACACAGAAAAGTGAGCAACTCGGTGAGTTCTGCCAAGAAGACAGATGAGTGTTTTTGAGTACGAAAGACAAGCTACAGTATATCAACAGAGGCCTTATGCCAGGCAGCAATAATGCCAAATACTCAAACAATGAAGCACTGGCAGCAGAAACTGGCTTGACTCTAAACTTAGACGAATATATAACTATGACACCACTCCCACGACCAGTAATATGTGGCATTCCAGAAAACAATAGTAGGGTGGAACAGCTACAGTATATTTAATCCAAATAGACATTAGGTTGTTGCCAAGTTTCTCTAAAGCAAAAAAAAATCTATAGTATTCTCCACAACAAAGTCCACAATGAAAGTTGATTTGCTATTAAAAGGGGACATTGAGTAGGGCAGATTTAGCGTATCACGAGAGCATTCTGGCATACAATGCATTAATAATAACGGCCTCAAGTTCTCAAAAGTTACAGCAGGAGGCAGTCCAGTAGTGATAGCAGAACAGCAACATAAATAAAACAGTGTCCAGATCAAGTCAATGTTATTTACAGAATGATAATAGTCAAACTTCCGACACAAGCTTCTATGATAGTACATTGGCCAGCACAGAATACCTAAATGTCTGAATGGGTTCAGCACTCAGAAAAAGAGCACCTTGTAGACATAATCCAGTTGAAGAGACAGAAGTGATACAGTGAATAAAACTACCAGGCAGAGAAGCATATTTATAATCCAGATTCATCAGATAATCCACAAGTACTATATATATTCATGTATAAGTCGAGTCTTGAAACCCAAAAAATCGATCATAAAATCAGTCTTCTATGCCCGTTCAAAACTGCAACGTAAATTTTTTTTTTCATCTTCTTGCCTCCTCCAATCTCATCAGTTTCTCAGACGCACCGAATTTTGTTGCAGCAGCGCAGTTACCAATTTCTTTCGCCACTTCAACGACTTTTAATTTAAAACCAGCTTCATATTTTCTTCTGATCAAACGCTCCATCGTAGATTAGGGATGCTCTTATGATAAAGGTGTATGAGGGTGTGAGATACAAAAAATACAAATCAGTGCAAACGTCGCTTCGAAATAGTTTGGGTATTACCGTGTGGTCACGTGGGCACAATAGAGAGAGGATAGGAGCACACGCTGATACAGTGTCGTACCCACATACTGTAGATAAAAAAGGCAGTGTTCTTCATGGTTACTTTCTTAGGTGGCCGTTGGCATATCATAATCTCTTGGACCAATAGTGTGAGTTTTCCACATTCGACTTATACGACCGACATTATAAAATAGCGTAAATTATATGGTAAAATCAAGCCCCAACTTATCCGCAGGAGAACTTAAATGCTAGTATATACAGTAAGCAGGTAAGCACAAGACCATATGGACTATAACATCCAAGAGAAATTCAATTTTATAATCCACAGGTCTTTGGATTGAGGAAACCGCGGAGGAAACCCACGCAGACACAGGAGAACATGCATCCAAAATGTGCCAACATGATCTCTTGTAACCCAGAAGATGCTGACTTCCATTTTGCAATTTAATTCTATTGAAATCAGTTTCAGCATTACTAAAAGTTGAACAAATACTCAAATGTTGAGAAGTGTGACAATTATTACTTTTTTTTTTTTTTGTAGAAAATATGAGATGTATTTTCTTGCCCACTTAATCCAGACCAGGGTCATGAGGGTTGCTGCAGTATATCCCAGATAGCTTATGGCACAAGGCAAGAAAGAAGCCTGGATGGGGCGCGAGTCCCACTGGAGGGTGAACACACACACAATAAAGAAAGAATATAAAATGTATTAGAATTAACAATTAAAGTGGCATTTTCTTGCTGCTTAATAAAAGAATGAGTCATATAAAACCTAATAAAAATTCTAAATCTACACATCCTACTAAACTACACACGAGGCTGGATTGAGCCAAATACCCACTGAGAATCGATTGCTCTGGTTTGGCTCCCTGCCTAAAGCACCTCCCGGACAGGAGGCTTCTATCCCAGGTGAACCCACCAGCAGCCTTTACTCTAAAAAGTTAAGTACATTTTATATTTCTTCATAATCCTTTACTGTAGGGTCACCCAGTATTCATTATGCTTCTTTTGGTCATGTTGAGTGTCCAACACAGCATGCCATAATGAACATTAGGCACATTTTAAAGGGTAGGACTTTGGAGTGTGACAGTGAAGGAAAAGTACAAAAACAATATTAAAAACACATATACTAATACTAAAAGTTGTATTATTATTGAGAAAATCACGTTAGTAGCTTAGTAATACCAGCAGGTTTTGGTTATACATTGCAATATGTAATTTTGAAATTTGAAAGGAAATGGAAAATATGTTGTAGAAACATTTACAATAAGTGATGTACTATCATATAGTGGCATTTATTCCTTATCTATCTATCTACTGTATCTTATACTGTAGTATATTTTATGCCTATCTACTGTATCCATCTATTTATCTATATAAAATGCTATGGGCTGTCTATGGGTGTTGAAGGGGTCCGGTTTGGTGGACTCAGGATTGGGTCACTGCTTTTTGCAGATGATGTTGTCCTGTTTGCTTCATCAGGCCGTGATCTTCAGCTCTCTGGATCGGTTCGCAGCTGAGTGTGAAGCGGCTGGGATGAGAATCAGCACCTCCAAATCCGAGAGCATGGTCCTCAGCCGGAAAAGGGTGGAGTGCCCTCTCAGGGTTGGGGGAGAGATCCTGCCCCAAGTGGAGGAGTTCAAGTATCTCGGGGTCTTGTTCACGAGTGAGGGAAGAATGGAGCGTGAGATCGACAGGCGGATCGGTGCGGCGTCCGCAGTGATGCGGGCTCTGCATCGGTCTGTCGTGGTGAAAAAGGAGCTGAGCCGTAAGGCAAGGCTCTCAATTTACCAGTCGATCTACGCTCCTACCCTCACCTATGGTCATGTGCTATGGGTAGTGACCGAAAGAACGAGATCGCGAATACAAGCGGCTGAAATGAGTTTCCTCCGCAGGGTGTCTGGGCTTTCCCTTAAAGATAGGGTGAGAAGCTCAGTCATCCGGGAGGGGCTCAGAGTAGAGCCGCTGCTCCTCCGCATCGAGAGGAGTCAGATGAGGTGGCTCGGGCATCTGATCAGGATGCCTCCTGGACGCCTCCCTGGTGAGGTGTTCCGGGCACGTCCAACCGGGCGGAGACCCCGGGGAAGACCCAGGACACGCTGGAGGGACTATGTCTCCCGGCTGGCCTGGGAACGCCTTGGGATTCTCCCGGAAGAGCTGGAAGAAGTGGCCGGGGAGAGGGAAGTCTGGGCCTCTCTGCTTAAGCTGCTGCCCCCGCGACCCGACCTCGGATAAGCGGAAGAGGATGGATGGATGGATGGATGGATGGGCTGTCTATGTATTACATGATTACCCACAAACCAGTGGTGCAAGAACCTTCATTTTACCCTTATTGAAATGTTAATGACCTGATGCATTCTGGAAATTTAATTTAAAGAATTTTAGGTAGTGGCAACCACAGCAAACTGTCTTCACATCATTTGGTTATCATGGGAAAGTGATCAAGAAAGTAACATGGCAAAAAGAACAGCAGATACATCTGTTCAGCGTCAAGCAAATAACAGAAGCCAATTATGTGGCAAGAACATAATAGAAAGAAGACAAAGAAGAGAAGCATAGGAATAGGAGCAGCGACGTCTGCTGGGTGTCAAGTGCAGGATACAGAATGCAAGAATGACAAAGACAGAGAGATGCATACTGAGACCCCGGAATGCCATCTATTGAGAATCCCCCAGGATGCGTTACATACGTGTTAAGAATTCATTATCAAGTGTAAGTTCTTATGATTATGAACAACTGACAGACAGTTTACTGTTGTTTATATTTAGTGTTATATAGCATTTAGTAGACCATTATACAAATTTTGTTGGGCATAGCAGGAAAGAGTGCTTGATCATTGTCATTTAAAAATTTGAAATGTTTTTAAAGATATATTTTTTTTTAACCCTGTTTATCACTACCTTGTGTAGCCTACAGAAAATGCAGGAGTACAATCTACTTCTTTCTGTTCAAAACAATTCAGTTGAAGTGGTACCCTATAAGTTACAAATAAAAAGCTTTGGGTTGTAAATGATTATAAAAATGAAACATAATGTAAATGCAGACATTTAAAAAAAGATGCTTGGATGTGGATGTTGAGGTTGATAATGAAGAAGTGGCGGGTATCAGCTGAGAACACTGGAGGCTGATAATACGAAGCCCAACAAGTTAGGGATGTGCATTATGACAGGGCATCGCAGCCATGTGAACCAATCACTTGGTGTTTTTCTTTTTCAGAGGAATCTTGAGCAATATCCTGTACATTAAACTTGCATGATAAAGGCCAAATTTGCACATAACGTGATACAAAAAAACACACACACACACTTCCTACTGCAATCAATATGGCAACAACCTCCATAAAACTAAAAGCCATGTCTCTGTTTCAAGACCTATAGGTGACCTATCAAATGATCTGGAGGAGCAGCTTATGATCGAACTAAAAGACTAATGCTTCACTCTGCAGATGGACAGAGGCAAAGACCGTTCACTAACTGATTATATTGTTATGTCAATACAAAGTCATTTACGGAAGTTTTGTTCTTTTCTAAATACGTCCCAAGTGAGCGACAGCTGATGAACATTTTAGGATATTAGACTGCTACCTAACTGAAGATGAACTTGAGTTCACCTCTTTTGATAATATGTTGGCGATGAAAACTTTTTACCTTTGCAAAATTTTCTCAGGTGAATTAAATTGGCACTTGCAGGACAAAGCTCTGCTGTATGTGGATTACAAGATTAATTCCTTCACTAGAAAGCTGGAGCCAGAGACTCGTAACATTTGAGAACTTGTTAGCATTCATTAAGAGCAGTGAAGTGACGAAATCTCAGCGATTCCTTATCTCATGAGGAACATTTGAGCCCTAAAAATGTATTTTCAAAATTATTTCCCAGGAAACAGTAGTTAACATGGCTGGATCTGCGGTCCGTTCAGTGCAGCAGCACCCAAAAGGGTCTGGCTGCAGACCGTGCACTCTCAGCCACTGACGTCAGATGCATGCTCAGCCACAACAGGAAGTGCAACCGGGGAGTCGTTTCCTGATTGCTAAGTTGGTACGTTTGCTAGTTATAGTCTTACCATTTATGAACGATATGGAATATTCTGAATCATGTTAACATGTGCATATTCATGTTGTTTGACTGACCTGTGTTGGTTTATTAACATGTTTACCATCTTAACAGATCAAGTTAGCCAAGGTAAATGCTTGCCTGTTATTGTAATTACTAGCATCATGGCCGTGGTAGCGTAGCGAGAGCGCTGATGTTTAGAGCGTGCTAGTTTAGTGTTCCCGCTGTTATCCCAAGGAAAAAACAATTATGCAACCGTCATAACTTACTAACATTATTTAAATTTAATGTATACATTATTTATGTGTGAATAAAGAGTAAAATGAAAATAAAACAAATAGAACAATTCTGTGTCGTTAATAATCTTATATATCAGAACTGTAATAAGTACTATACTTTACTGTGAGGATGCGTCAATACCGCTAGTACAAGTACATTTTTTTATCAGTTTTTGATATAATAATAATAATAACAATAATAATAATAATAATTAATTTTTATTCCTATTTAAGGTATCTGTCCTTGCACATGCAAAAACAGCCAGTCAGTGGTGCAGTGACAGCCAACACCAATTCATTGGTCTGGTCCATTTGCCCCAGATACTGACTATGAAAGAGGAAGATGCTGGGAAGGCTCTGCAGGAGTACGAAGCAATGAATGCAGAGGAAGATTCACTAGTTAATAGAGATTAGATCAGATGCCTCATCTTGGATGAGTTAATGTCGGTAAAGCTCATCCGGGATAAGTCAGTTTTTCAAACGCAGCCATGTAGTAGATTAGTCTAGCTGAATCTAATCATCCAAGATGAATGCGCGCACCCGCGCCGATTAAAAAGCCTGTATATATTGAGTCTAGAAAACATGATCCGCAAGTCTTTGATAGGTTGCAACAAAATGACGAAAGAACGGGTGCATTGACCTTTTATTCGAAGAATATGAAGAATTTCAAAATTTAATATGCACAAGGGGGTAACACTGTAAAAGCAGCCCAAACCGGTTGTGAGAGCCCCACTTCACCTAGTTTGACTTCGAATATAAGGTGCTAATAAATCTTTGAGTTACAATATTCCCCCTTGGCTAAAGCGGTATCTTTCGAAAAGAATTTCCTCCAGGAGCAATCAATGATCTTGCCGATCACGCAAAACCCTCTCTATATGAAATTCTCTTCTTATAATTTGCGCACCGATATCAATTAGTAGCTCATTCATGAACGGTGAAGCCACGGAAACTGATTAAGAGTGTGAGTTAATCCTTGTTTACATCGAACAAACCTGCTCCGATCAGGTTTGAGGATTTGGATCTGCTGCTATGACAACACATCCAGCAAGAGTTTCGAAAAAACGACAGATTCAGGATCACGCCAAATCGGCAACAATTACATCCGGTTAAACGAGTAATCCATCCATCTTCCAACCCGCTGAATCCAAACACAGGGTCACGCTGGAGCCAATCCCAGCCAACACAGGGCCCAAGGCAAGAACCCACCGCAGGACACACACAAACCCACCCACACACTAGGGCCAATTTAGAATCGCCAGTCCACCTAACCGGCATGTCTTTGGACTATGGGAGGAAACTGGAGTGCCCGGAGGAAACCCATGCAGACACGGGGAGAACATGCAAACTCAACACAGGGAGGACCCGGGAAGCGAACCCGGGTCTCCTAACTGCGAGGCAGCAGTGCTACCACTGCGCCACCGTGCCACCCCACGAGTAATCCACATACGAAAAATACCCCCATGATGTTCGGCCTCCATTTTGTTTTGGGTTTAGCCATGTGCAAGACATGCACAGATTTTTAGAAGAAATGGTGGATTGCAGGAAGTTCACTATGTACTGCTGCCTCCCTAACTAAATTAATGTTTTTTATTGTTTTGTGTTTTGTTGTTGTTGGGGTTTATTTTGAGGGGGGGGTCCTTATGTTTATATTAATATATAAACACTTGATTACTGATGTGTCCAATGTCCTTTTCCCTCCACCATTTATTAATCACAGTTTGGTACCTCATGACATGTAAAGTATAGTACGTATTACAGTTCTGATATAAAAGATTATTAACGACACAGAATTGTTTCTATTTGTTTTATTTTCATTTTACTCTTTATTCACACGTAAATAATGTATACATTAAATTTAAATAATGTTAGCAAGTTATGACGGTTGCATAATTGTTTTTTCCTTGGGTGAACAGCGGGAACAGTAAACTAGCACGCTCTAAACATCAGCGCTCTTGCTACGCTACCACGGCCATGATGCTAGTAATTACAATAACAGGCAAGCATTTACCTTGGCTAACTTGATCTGTTAAGATGGTAAACATGTTAATAAACCAACACAGGTCAGCCAAACAACGTGAATATGCACATGTTAACATGATTCAGACTATTCCATATCGTTTATAAATGGTAAGACTATAACTAGCAAACGTACCAACTTAGCAATCAGGAAAAGACTCCCCGGTCGCACTTCCTGTTGTGGCTGAGCGTGCATCTGACGTCAGTGGCTGAGAGTGCACGGTCTTCTCACAGCACCAGCAGATGTTAGCTGCACTGAGGAGGAGAAGTTTATAGAGGTGTCCTTACATTGCAGTTCATATCCCAGACATGGAGAGAATTCTGCCATGGAGTGGAAAGAGGACAGAGGACTGGGGGCATTCTGCTTCCCTTCACTAAATCACACCAACTTGATGTGGATGTCAGTGCTGTTGCTTCACAGAAAACACAATGCATATTTAAGCTGAACTTTGAGAGTGGCCATCAGTGATGCAGCCTTGCTGTGAAAAGCGGAGACAAGCAACAGATCCACTACAGCCATTAAACACTGTAGGAAAAAACACTGTTAGCTTTAAAGAAAATTAATCATATTAATGCAGTTTCTATCAATGTTGTCAGCTTTTATGAGGTTCTTTCATTATTTAACACAAACGTGGTGGAGCCTAATTATTCCCAGTATGTTAAATATTTGTTAAACAGATTATAAATGTATTGTTTCCCATTGCTTTCTGAAAATAGTATGGGATGTAAAGTCATCAAAGTCTGCTGCACTGAAAGATGGTCCACAGTCCCACCCAGGGACCCTCTGGCATTCTAGGCCTTGCACTAAACTACATGCTAAATGTGACTGCACCAAAATTAGACCCGGAAATCCCAATAATTTTGACATCTTAGTTTTACAGGAATTTTTTTTTCTTTCTGTAAAATACTTGTTTTGAAGCTTGCTATTTTTTATGTGCATTTGTTAATTGTGCTGTTTATGCCTTGCAGCTTTTTTATTCAGTTTTTTTCATGAGTTACAATATTATGTAGTTTACTGTGTCAATATTGTATCTAAAAATGATGTTGTGGTGTGTTTTATTTTAACTGGTTTTGGTAAAAACAATTCTGCATAAAAAATTAATAAAAACGGAAAAAAAAAATTTTCCTGAGTTATAGAGTTCATTTTCTTCTACTTTTGGCACTGTCCTCTTATGTGATGATGAATACGTGAAGTAGATTAAAACCTCCATGGCATGTGCATGGTAATGAAACACCAGATGTTCAATAATTCATGAGCGGCGTAGAAGTTTGTGATGTCAATGACACCATTATCTACCATTGTTCATCTTCTTTAGTGTGCAATCTTAATAATCTGAGCCTGTTCGGTAGAAGATGTTTATGTAGCCATCTAAATGTGTGTCTTTATCAGCTCTCAGCATCGGGTTGCATTTATGTCTAACATTGCCTAGCAACTGCTCTCCTCCTTGAATTTACACAGTAAGAGAAAGTGCAAGTCACACTCTGCTCCGGTTTTGTATATGAAGGCAGCCTTCAGCTGCATTAAAAAGGCAAAGAAATGCAGTCAGAATAACAAAATGAATGCAGTTCCGAAACATGACAGTTAAGTGCATTCAGAGCGCTCGGCATTTTAAGAGAAGCCATGTAAATGAAGGCAACTATTGGTCTTTGATATATGTCTGTCTACACCATAAGAGCAAGTGCAGACCGTCTCAGAGAATCATCACATTACTGAATCTTTCCAGAACTAATTTCCTAGGAGAGACCTGTTCGTCAATTAAACTGGTCAGTTGTAATATGGGCCTTTCTGTCTTTTAATGCATTTCCCAAACCTGGTTATTGTTGTTCAGGATTCTGTAACATTTGAAACGTAACCTAGCAGCAGTACACACAGTGCAAGATGGAATCGACTGTTGCATGTGCCCTGTACGTTAATGTATTCTGTGTTGCTCGCTACAGCATATTTTGATTATGCTCTCAGTGGAAATGGTGGCAAATTGGTTTTACTATGCTGTATAAACTGAAATTCCTAATGTGGAAATAAAAGTGTGTAAATACTTTAATATTTGTTTATAAATGCAGTTTTTTTAAATCCGGTAATACACTGACATCCATCCATCCATTATCCAGCCCGCTATATCCTAAGTACAGGGTCACGGGGGTCTGCTGGAGCCAATCCCCACCAACACAGGACGCAAGGCAGGAAACAAACCCTGGGTAGGGTGCCAGCCCACTGCAGGGCACATACACACAACACACCAAGCACACACTAAGGACAATTTAGGATCGCCAATGCACCTAACCTGCATGTCTTGGATTGTGGGAGGAAACTGTGGCACCCAGAGGAAACCCACGCAGACATGGGGAGAACATGCAGACTCCACACAGGGAGGACCGGGAAGCAAACCTTCTAACTGCAAGGCAGCAGCGCTACCACTGAGCCACCTACACTGACATGCTTTCACAAGGAAATTAATTCTTATGTGATCAATTATTGTGTGTTTTATATTTGTAGTTACTGCAGTGGGATGGCGCCCTGCCTGGCTCCAGCAGACCACCATGACCCTGTAGTTAGGATATAGCGGGTTGGATAATGGATGGATGGATATCTGTAGTTAATTCAGACCACTATACAGAAATCTTTTTTCACTTTAACATTAAAGAGACTCTTTCTGTTGATAACTGTCAAAAAGGCCAAATTAAATCCACTGTGTTTCAATGTCATATAACAATAAAATGTAAAAACTTCCAAGGGGGTGAATACTTTTTACAGGTACTGTACATATACAGTGTAATGACAACAATAATCGCGCTCCAGAAGCCAGAAAAAAAAAACGTTTAACAAATAGACTTAAAGCCATGTCACACTACACTACTTTTATGACTTTATTGTCATACTCTTCCCTAGTCGGAGGCAGTCATGGCATGTGTCTGTGATTTCCAGTCATGTAGTTCCACATATCCATCAGCTCACTCCAACTAGTTAAGACTCACCCTGGCAAATTCAAACAGGTTTGATTTTCTCAGGGCTTGTGTGCATGTAAGAGCTGACAAAAAATGAGTACTCACCCAGAAAAAGTACAGCACAGATAATGCTGCTATAAGGAATAAAGAACGCAGGGGTTCTGGACCTGACAAAAAGAAGAGAGGCTCATCTGTCTCATATCTTGTGTTTTACATTCCACAACACAACTCATTGTACATTTAAAGTCTTTTGCATGGACATGGACTCATGCAAAAAAACACGTTATTGGCTGTCAAATAAATGAAGTGAGCTCACAATTCTAATGACTGAAAAAGTCATTACATACTGATCTACATTGACACACGTTGTGATTTCTAGTTGTGTAATCTGACATCTGGACGTGACAAGCTCAGCAGCTTCAGTCCTCAAGTTTGACATCCCCTCTGGCTGGAATTGTGTAATGTGACATCAACTTTGAAGGTATTCTTTAAGTTAATTTCAAGTCAAGATGTCAAGTTCATGTACTTTACAGCATTTAGGTAAGCACTACTATCAAATCTGTTTGTTCTCGTTGTTATAGATTTTCACACACGTGCAATTAGAGAACAGTCAAAAGGATTGATGGCATGTAGAAAACCTAGAAAGGGGGAACTGGAATGGGGCACTAATGCTTTTCTCTCCTTCCATCCACAGAAAAACAGAATAATAAAAAAAGCATTCCTACCCAACATAACGCTCTAATCCACCACCATCCCGACTGTAATAAGGAGACTTCTCTTCCGACTCCAAGAAAATACCTCACTTCCGATCCCCTTCTGATGTCTGCAGTTCCACCCCTCTGCTACCGACGTCACCTCCGCCCACTACTACCTTCTATTTACACCAGCTGGTGTTAATTTAATTTGCTGTTTAGCCTCCATATAAGTCGAAGCATTTTTTTTTTGTTTTCTGTTTGAGTTTCTTGACGACGTTTGACTATACTGGAACCTGAAACCAGTATACAGGGAGGCTCCCTAACACACAACCTGTGTCTCTGTGCTTTTTATTTATCACAAGATCTAAGTCAATAACTAGACATAAGATGAGGCAAACCAACAGGATAAGCTGAAAGAAGATGAAACAAAATATGGCAAGGTAAGATATAATAAGCCAAGATGATACAAAACAATAAGAGATAGGACAGAAAAATCAAGATAAGCATCTTAAAAAATGTCTTGATAGCCTTACTGTTCAGTCTGAGGGAGGGGAGACAGTGCTCCCTATGATTGCAGGACCATTGCACACCACTCTCTAGCTGCTTCCTATCGTTGGTAAAGATATGAACATACAATGTATTGATTTAGTAACAGTGTTATGATTTGGACCAAACTAATTCAAAAAGGTCTGAATAGTACAAAGAATGGCCTACACTCACATGAAAGGTCTGAGGCTTACAAAGTCACCAAAAGAAAAAGGGAAACCATGAAAACCCCAGGCCCCATGTGTCAAAGCCTAGAGAGTGTATATATATATATATATATATATATATATATACTGTATATATATAGTATATATATATAGTGACATTAGAGGGCACTGTCGCTCCTCTAACCCAACAGACAAACGTCCAGGACACCAGGTAAAAGCACAAAATGTGTTTTAATTTATTCCTTTTCTGTAAAAGTGCCTCTAAGCACCCCAACCACCATACACAGGCAAGTAATAATAATAATTACAATTATAAGTACACAATTCTCTCTTTCTCTCTCTCTCTTTCTATATGAATCTCTCCTCCACAACTCCCAGCAAGCTCTATCATCTACCTCCTAACTCCGGCTCGCTTGCTCGGTTCCCAACAGTCCTTTAAATAGTCCTTGACCCAGAAGTGCTGGAAAGTGACATGGGAGGAAGAATGGAAGGGTCAAATGGAGGGCTTGAGTTTTTTTCAGCCTGGAAGTACTTCGGAGCTTCCATCCCCATGACTTGGGAGTACTTCCAGGCTATACGGGAAGCAAAAATTCCCCTGTCTCCCTGCAGCGTCCCCTGGTGACACCCACGGTACCCAGCAGGGCTGTGAATCCGAACTCCATATCCCATGGTGCCCTGCGGGAATTGAGGACACCGCCATGCTGCAGGGAAATCACCATCTAGCATCCTGGGGGAGGCAGTGTCCTAAAGTAGCTGCCTTCTCCCATCCTTCCATTCTTTGGGTGTGCCGGCCATCCATCACTATATAAATATATATATAAATATATATACACCCACAGTCATATGAAAAAGTTCTTTGGAATTTCTGTTTATCATTGGCTGAGCATTCAAAGTAGCAACTTCCTTTTAATATATGACATACCTTATGGAAACAGTAGTATTTCAGAAGTGACATTAAGTTTATTGGATTAACAGAAAATATGCAATATGCATCATAACAAAATTAGACAGGTGCATAAATTTGGACACCCCAACAGAGATGTTACATCAATACTTAGTTGAGCCTCATTTTGCAAATATAACAGCCTCTAGATGCCTCCTTTAGCCTTTGATGAGTGTCTGGATTCTGGATGGAGGTATTTTTGACCATTCTTCCATACAAAATCTCTCCAGTTCAGTTAAATTTGATGGCTGCCGAGCATGGACATCCTGCTTCAAATCATCCCATTGATTTTCAATGATATTCAAGTCAGGGAACTGTGACTGCCATTCCAGAACATTGTACATCTCCCTCTGCATGAATGCCTTTGTAGATTTTGAACTGTGTTTTGGGTCATTGTCTTGTTGGAATATCCAACCCCTGTGTAACTTCAACTTTGTGACTGATGCTTGAACATTATCCTGAAGAATTTGTTGATATTGGGTTGAATTCATCTGACCCTCGACTTTAACAAGGGCCCCAGTCCCTGAACTAGCCACACAGCCCCACAGCATGATGGAACCTCCACCAAATTTGACAGTAGGTAGCAGGTGTTTTTCTTGGAATGTGGTGTTCTTCTTCCGCCATGCAAAGCGCTTTTTGTTATGACCAAATAACTCAATTTTGTCTCATCAGTCCAAAGCACTTTGTTCCAAAATGAACCTGGCTTGTCTAAATGAGCATTTGCATACAACAAGCGACTCTATTTGTGGCGTGAGTGCAGAAAGGGCTTCTTTCTCATCACCCTGCCATACAGATGTTCTTGGTGCAAATTGCGCTGAATTGTAGTAGAACGATGCATAGATACAACATCTGCACTAAGATGTTCTTGCAGGTCTTTGGAGGTGATCTGTGGGTTGTCTGTAACCATTCTCACAATCCTGCACATATGCCGCTCCTGTATTTTTCTTGGCCTGCCAGACCTGAGTTGGTTTAACAGCAACTGTGCCTGTGGCCTTCCATTTCCTGATTACATTCCTTACAGTTGAAACTGACAGTTTAAACCTCTGAGATAGCTTTTTGTAGCCTTCCCCTGAACCATGATACTGAGCAATCATTATATTCAGATCTTTTGAGAGTTGCTTTGAGGATCCCATGCTGTCACTCTTCAGAGGAGAGTCAAAGGGAAGCACAACTTGCAATTGACCACCTTAAATACCTTTTCTCATGATTGGACACACCTGTCTATGAAGTTCAAGGCTTAACGAGCTAATCCAACCAATTTGGTGTTGCAAGTAATCAGTATTGAGCAGTTACATGCATTCAAATTAGCAAAATGACAAGGGGACCCATACTTCTGCACAGCCAGTTTTTCACATTTGATTTAATTTCATACAACTAAATACTGCTTCACTAAAAATCTTTGTCCTGAAAACACCTCAGTACTCAGATGTTCCTACGAAATGAAAGACATACCACTGTTATCTTTTTTGTTGAAAGTAGAGTAAATTATTATGCAGACTGAGAGGGGTTTCCAAACTTTTTCATATGACTGATATATATATAATTTATGCAAAAGTTCAAAACATCTGTTCTCGGGCCAGTGTTATTTTTCTTCCTTTAGCTCGAATTGACTGTTTCTTTGTTACTTTGCTCTACACCCATTAATCAGTTTAATAATCTCATTACATCAGTTACACACAATGTGAGATAAATCATGCAAGATTGGTGTCGTCATTAAATGTATTATTCTTTACAGTCTTCATTTACAACTAATAATCAGGGGTGTACAGATTTGTTTTCTCAACAGGCAAATTAATATAAAGTCAAGCACCCTAAACAATCATTCAAATGCTTTCATTGTGACATATTTCAGGTTGTCATGTCTGTAGTCTTTGAGACAGAACATATTGGATGTGGTTGGAGAAGGCATTACAGTGCCCAACCTAAAGGACTTTAGAACATCTCCCTGTTCTGTGGGGAATTGAAAATATGCTGTAAAAAACAGTTGACTGGCACCAAATTTTAGTTTCCTTGCTGGAACACAGCAGGGCTGAGATGTTTTCTTATTGTTTGTATGTTGGAAATCCATCTTGCTGCATCTTATTTTTTAGTCTAAAAACTGTTCATTTAATGTATTTGTAAGGGATGGTGGTGACAAATCTATTCAGTTTAGTTATATACCTCACTTTCTAGCTTGAAAGTTTTGCCCCTGTTTACTGCATGTTGGAATTCATATTCATTGAATTGAAGGTAAGACTCTTGACTAAAGAATGAGGGGGAAAAGTGGATGAATAATTCAAAGAGGCAATCCTAACGGGACTTGTGAATAGTCTGTGGGATGTGTGCAGATTTTTCTAGGAGGATCTTTTTAGCAATATTTTATTAAAAATACATGCATTTTGTACAAGCTGAGCATACAACTGGATAACTGATACATAGAATATGCAATGGATGCTTTCCACAGTGTTTACCATTGTACACCATTGGTCACCTTTAGCTTGCATCATATTGTGAAGTTTTTTATCTCCCTTCTGGATGAAAACATGAGATTAAATTTTTTTTAGCAATCACTACAGCATACATGGGGTAAGTAACATATAAGAACATTCATTTATGGGTGGAGTATTCCTTTAGGTTTGTGGTGTCAGAATAGTCCTTCATCTTAGATCAACTCTAAGACAAAGGTGAATAGCATGATAAGATTTGTCCACACTCCTTTTCAGGAAATATATTGTCTGTGGCAACACAAGTGTTTTTATGAGAAAGACCATAAGGACCAGAACAGACCTACACAAAGGACCTTGAGGTGCCTTGATCAACCTAAGCTGGGTCACCAGAACAAGTGACTGGAAGCAAACAAATGTCTCTTCAGGTAACATCACTACTGATATTGCCGTTTGCAACTGAAGACGTTTTTAAAACTGTTAACTCATTTTACTTGTTTCCTGAACTCTGCCTCTTAAGTTATTTAAATTACTTTTTTAATGAACTAATGGAATTTTTTTTTCACTTTCTTTTAATTTTGGTATTGATTAATATGTCACTACCACTGTTAAAAATGTGAAAATCAATGATAATCTATGTAAATAAGCGACAGAATGCTGAGGCACATGGATGTGCCTCAGTGCAACGTGATCTCCTGTGGTTTGAGGAGACAATGGCATATTGTTGATCAAACCATAGGGAGGATTCTAATAATCAGCTTACCATCCAACTGCAAAAGGTTCACTGACTCATCTCTGCCCTCATACAATTTTTGATATGCCATTTTCTTATAGTAGACATTTAAACATTTTTATAGCAGATTTTAATGAAAGATAAATCAATAATAATTGAAACATCACATTTTTCTTAACACAAAAATTAACCTTCTGTGTGTTCTACAGGTTGTTAGTTTTGAAGGTAAAGGTCACGGATACAAACAAATCGTCCTGTGGGAGGTAACATTTATCATCTAGTGTTAGGACCATCTGAAAAAAGAAGGAAAAAGGTTGCAGTTTTTGCCAAGCATGATTTCTTATGACTTATGTTTGTGCCTACACACCTCTAACTCAAGACTTTACCACTCATACTCTATATGCTCAATATTAGACCTTACTAATCAGCTATCTTAACACATCATTGTTCACCTTCTAGCATTTATGAAAGCCATTGAGAAAGTCCTTGAGAAATTTCCCAAAAGAGTTTACATATCTCTCATACTTTGTGTTAGATGGTAACTCACCAAAGGTCTTCAGATTATCTACATAATGAGGTATCACATCTTCTTTCACATCTTCAAGAAGGGCTCATCCTCAACTGCTGAATTTGGTGGTTCAATTCAGAGCCCCACTTAGGACTTTTCCATCTTTACCATATGTACCTATGCAAAGAACTCAGTTAACTCCTTTAGGGCTGTTGTCGACTTCCGTCAAAAGGAGGAGTTGACGAACTATAAATGGTGACAAATCCAACTGTTATCTTTTAGTTGGTCTCTTTTTGCTAGAAGGAAAGTTAGCTTCATTGGTTTGACCGAGATTTCCTGTGCTCGCGTGAGTAGCAGGGCGCAAACAACGGCAAAAATGGGACTGACATCTAGCGAGAGATCAAAGCGAAGGCATAAAGCAAAATACTCCATGGACGAAGTTTCGCCTATTATCTCTGAACTGGACTATGACTTGCCGGACTCCAATTTTGATACAAGTGATCGAAAACGAATGTGAGGTTCCAGCTTTAGCTGACTGGTCCCCAGCTATTTGTGGTGCTGAACAGGTTCATCTAGTTGACATGCCTACGGCACTGTTCGCCAGGAGGACTGACACTTAACAATGATAAGAGGTAGAAACCAGATTGCAATGCACTGCGACCATGACTCCTGCTGCTGCTGCCCCAGTCACGCAAAGACACCCTGGCAGCAAGCCTGCTGCACATTCTTGGCAAACTGGCAGCCGCAGCATGCAGCAACAGATGTTTTATGTTGCTTTCTGTTTGAAACCATTGCTTTCAGAAACTGTTTTTTGGAAAAATATTCAGCCCTCAAAGAGTTAAAGCATCAGGCCTACTCTAAATGTGAAAAAAATCTGCATTCTCAATATTTTCCCACAAAATAAAATGTTTCTTCAGATTGTGACTCCAGATCAAATCAAATTTTTATTTAATTCAATTTGTCACATGCAATTCTTTACACAGTACAATATGCAGTGAAATACTCCACAAGTTCATTAAAGAAAAACATGTACTGATCAGCCTCAACATTAAAACCACCTACCTTGTACTGTGTAGGTCCCTTTATGCTGCTGACAAAATAGCTCTAAGCCATCAAGGCAAGGACTCGCAAGACCTCTGAAGGTGTCCTATGGTATCTGGCACCAAGCTGTTAGCTGTGAGCTCTTTGTGATGTTCCTCAAATCATTCCTGACCAATTTTTTCTGCGTGTAGTAGGATGCATTATCCTGCATAAAGAGGCCACTGCCAGCAAGGAATATCATTGCAATGAAAAGATGTATGTGGCCTGCAACAACCTTTAGGTAGGTGGCAGAGGTGGGTAGAGTAGCCAAAAATTTTACTCAAGTAAGAGTAGCGTTACTTTAAAATAATATTACTCAAGTAAAAGTAAAAAGTAGTCATCCATAAAATTACTCAAGTAAGAGTAAAAAAGTATTTGGTGAAAAGACTACTGAGTAACTGTTTGATCATAATAAATAATTTCTTCTTTAGAAATGTTGTAATAAGACAGACAAAAATATAAAATAATGTGAAAATTCTGCTATTTCCAAATAAAATAAAAAATGAGTAAACATAAATAACATCTTTACAAAATAAAGATGCACAAATAAATCTCAGTTTTTACACAAAGTTCCAAATCTCAGTTTTATATGATTGAACACAACAAAGCAAGATTGAAGCCAATTCCTACAGTAGTTAACATATATGATTGAACAGTGCAAACTACTTACAGTGACAAGATATGCTGTACACTGACAGTATAATACTGCATATGCACTTGCTCCTGAGACCTCAAATAGCACAGCTGATAGAAATTCCTGTGATAAAATTAGAACAAGGCAGCTTGTGCACGTACAAGAAGTCTCACTTTACCTTGATTCTCTGTGTATGTACATGTTTGGTTAAAACGTGCTTGTTCTTCACTCAGTAAAGTGATGGTTAAGCTTCAGCAGAAGTTGGCTGTCAAGGTTCCTGCAGTGATGCTGTGACCGTTTGGCAGTGAACAGAAGCCCCACATGACTAAAAAGTCTCTCACAGGCTGCAGACGCAGGAAGTTTGTCTGTGGTCATGTGACTGCATGGCTACGTCTGATTAATGAAACTGAGTCATGTGATTATTGTTGCTACATCTGATTGGTGAAACGGAGTCATGTGATTATTGTTGCTACGTCTGATTGGTGAAACATTCATGCATTAGATCCACTGGCGACTTCTCTCCGAGTAAAATATAGCGTATAAAATGTGTAAATGGAAAAAAGTAACGAGTCAAGTGTTGCCCAATGTAGAGAAGTAAGAGTAGCGTTTCTTCTTCACAAATGTACTCAAGTAAAAATAAAAAGTATGGTGCAGTAAAACTACTTGTAGAAGTACAATTTTTTTTTAAAGTTACTCATGTAAATGTAATGGAGTAAATGTAACTCGTTACTACCCACCACTGGTAGGTGGTATGTGTCAAAGTAATTTCCACATGAACACGAGGACCTGAGGTTTCCCAGAAGAACACTGACCAGATAATCACACTGCCTCTGTCAGCTTGCCTTCTTCCCATAGTACATCCTGCTGCCATCTCTTCCCCAAGTAAATGACACACACACACAGCCATCCTAATGATCTAAACGTACATGTGATTCATCTTCTTCCATTGCTCCATTGTCCATTTCTAATGCTCATGTGTCCATTGTAGGCTCATGCATAGCTGAAAGCAGCATGTTATGCTCAATTAGATCTTAATTTGATTGGTAAGAAAACCCGGCATTAATGTTAAGTTCTCATCAATGGTGTTTGATATTTTCTCACGCTGGATTTCTACCTCTTCAGAACCATTTTATCCATCAATTGTTAAAAAAAATATCATTACACATTGTGGTACTTGCTCTCTCCTCATGCATATTTATGAAGTGCCTCCTAGATTAGTGAGGAAATTTAAATGAAACCTACCCTCTCCTTCATTGTCCTTCATTAATACAGTATGTTTCTTGAATATTATTTGCAGCCTATTATTTAAAACATGTGTTATTTTTAAATATTCTTCACCTTGCATTAATCATTTTCTAATGCTTATTGTGCCTTTTCCTTCTAGTGACTCATCTACTTATCAAATTAGACCTTGTACTAAAATCCTACTTTAAATCCACTAAACTGAATTTGTTTTGATAATAAAAAAATTGCAGTCTTTATGACAATTATTACAGGCACAACATAAATTAAAGTTTAATGGAAAAGCAGATAGCTATGTTACATAATACATTCTTACTAACATTAATTCAACTACTACTTTAGTGGACTAGAGGGCTAAGAACACTGTATATTGCATGTCTGCTCGTCATTGCACCTTCTTGAATGTCAGAGGCCACCAGAGGTCACCAACCTCCCTAGACTTTATTCAGGATGTCACTAAACTCCCTTTCTTCACTTTCTGTGGCATCCATAGAGGTGAAACTCCTTCCTCTCATACACTTCTGCTTCCCTGTACATCTTCTTTGGTCTTGATGTCTATATTGCAGTGCACCCCTTCCTTTACTGTCTTTCACTTCCCATGCATGGGCTCCCTCAGTCTGAATCTACATAGTAGAATTATTCTCTTCAGCATTTCCACTTGATTATTCTTATCCTTTTTTTCCTTCTAACTTTGGCTCATGTTTTGCCCTCACTGGCCACACCTCATTTTCATTCATCATACACACAGCTCTCAGACTTTCGCCTTCATTCTCAGAGGGGCTCCTTCACAGCTCAGAAGGGCCAACAGTACTCTTAATAGCATTAACAAATCTGCAACTTTATCTTCCTTTAATACATGACCTAAATCTCACATTGGAATTTGTGATGCTGTTTTAGCCTGATTCAAATCCTTCCTTGCTGATAAATTGCATTTTATTTCTGTTTGAAAACACAAGACTCACACTGGTACATTTTTTCCAGAAGTCCCATCTTATGAATCTTATCAGGTCTTTTCTTTAATCGCTTACAGTACATGTTTCCACTTAGCTTATTATTATTTAGCATGGTTGTGCAATTTTAATTTCAATGCACATAACACCCAGATTTCCTCCATCACTCCGGTCCCATTCCACCCTCTTTTCTGACAGACTGCCTCTGGCATATTAAGCATTAGATGGTATTTTATCTCCTTAAGTTAAATCATAAAATGACTGAGATCCTATGGGTAGGGCTGCTCTTTCATAGGTCTGTGATTTTTCTCTGAAGTCACATGTTACTACAGTTACCCCCTTATTGTACAGTTTATAACATCAATGTTATTTCTGAGAAGCTAAAACTGTCATGGCTCTCCGTCGATCCGACGATAACGCTGTCCATCCATTCGTCCAGCGTTCTATCACAGACATAACATTGACCAACTCCACACTTTACCATGCAAAGATCCTAATTCAGACATTCATTACCAAACTGTCATGTCTCAGCTAGGGTTTATTCCCTGGCTGGTTTTCAAATTCAAATTCATGTTTCGTGACTCTTTTGTTCCTTTATGATTCTTTTATTTTTATTGATTATGTGCATCATTCTTTATTTTTGGTTTAGTCTATGTATATAAGCTGTCTTTGTTGTGTTCCATGTGTTTTGTGAGCTCTCCAAGAGGTGGGTGCACCGCCAAGAACTGCCCTCCACCTTGTAAATCCAGAGAGTCTTCCACTGTTCCTGGCGGTTCATTGTGAATGCACACTGGAGTCAGTGAGTTGTGTTTTTGCTGTGCTCGTGTCTTTGATATATTTTGGAATTTTGACCCTCTTGCTGTTTTTTTCAACCACTCTATTTGAATTCTGTATTGGGACTTTGTTCTACCTGTATTGCCTTTGTTACAAGCAATTCCTTTTTGCCTTTGTGATCCACAGAGCTTCATTGTGAGTAAAATATTTTTTGTGAGGAATAAATCTTTTAATTTATAAAGATTCTGCATTTGCTTTTATTACTAGCCAGGGCTTCATGTTGATATCCCCCTCTAGTGGGCATTTTTGGAAGTTTAGAATTCTTTAGCGTTTGGGACTCCTGGTTCATAACCATAACATCTGAAGTATTGTAATTCGTTAAGCATCCCTTCCCCTGTTCAAACCTCTCGAGAAACTGTAGTACAGTATATCTAAAACTCAGCAGCCAAGCTATTTACTCACTCAAACTATGAAATATCCAAATGTTACTTTTGTTCCTCTCCAGTTAAAAACACAGACATTAATCTCCACTTTCACCTTTCGTCCACACTTTAACCACCAAAAATGAAGAATTTTGATAATGCTGTCCAGTGCCGTGTAGTTCTGAAAACTCCAATCTGGATGGGTGAAAGGTTAGACTTTCAAAACTACATACGCTAACTGCGCTCTGATTTGTTCATGCTTATTATGTAGTCCTTTTCTGATTTGAGCCCGATCATTGCAATGTCTTGTTCTCAGATTAGTCACCCTTCGTGGAAGAAAAACATATTCCAACATGGCACACAAAGAAGTGTTGCTTTCCATGGTGCTTGTTGTGTTGTTTACCGGCATGCATCTAAATTACGTTAAGTACAGTTCAAATGCTGAATACAGTACACGTGCAAAAAGCAAATAATTAAAGGCTACTACTATATTATAATAAATCCTGTGATCAGCAGCATTACCATCCCTTCAAGAAGTTTTCTGTCAATGCGTGCATATGCCCAGTGTAGATGAACATTTACATTCTATGCGTTTTTGTTAATTTTAGTGTGGACTCAGGTACTTTCGTAAAAAAATGTGAAAACACTAGTACTTTGAAGCATTTAAGCATGATTGCACAAGCCTTTCCTCTTTCAAGTCCTGCCTACAAAAAAATGTATTGATCCAACATTACTAGGCCTTTATGAAGATCTAAGAGTTTTCTATTCTGTGACTAACAGTACCATCTCTCCATGAAAGAGCATATTGTTGGCTCTGATTTGTTTCTGAGGGTTGAATATGTAAACCGTGTACTGAGCCCTAAGCACATTTCCTGGTCATTAGATCTCTTTTTTCACTCTCTGTGGACACCTATGGCATTTTAAAGGTAATTCATAACAATATTTGCCTGCTTGGTTCTCTTTATATGTTTTAATTAGCTGGTTATTGATCTCTGGTCCAGTATGGTTTCCTTTCTGTCAAAACTAACCCCAGGAGCTCCTCTGAATCCACTTTTACAATGCAGCTGGTATCAAGAAAAGAGCATGCAAGCTTTGATGCTTATGTAACCCACCTTAATGGTACAAATGGCCAAAATGAGTGTGACAGACTATTAGATTTAGAACTTCTCTGCATTTTAATTATGCAGAGGTGAGGGGACCCTGTAGATTTCAGTTTTATGACAAACTGTCCATTACCTCTAATTTTTTTTAAATTTTTTGGACATTATTTACACTTACCTCCTGCTATGGATAGATACCCCATTCAAGGTTTGCTGCTTGCCTTTTTCCCATTAATTTTAGAATAGATTGCTGCTTGATAGGTTTTACAATGGATAGATAGATATATAGCCCCAATAGTTATTATTTTTATTCCTTTGTAAATAGTCAATGAAGATCTGGAACTGAAATGGTGAAATTAATTCTAATTAAATTAGAATATAAAAAAGAATATATGGTATAGAACTCTCAATATGTAGGAAATTCAACAAATCACACAGCTCACATTTTTCAGTGGTTCCTATAAATAGTAGACAATAATTTCTATGTAGCCACTCACTATATTACAAATATATTTAAATATAGAGAAAAAAACACTAAGTAGAACTGACCTTTAAGCTCCCTTCTAATCCAGACACTTTTCACTAACAGTGTGGCAGTTTATAGCGGAGGAGTGTCTACTTCATGTCATCAACACAACAGAAATTCCTCTTTAACTAAATCTATGAAGGCCCACATTTTCTTTATTATAATATTTAATTATTACCACAGCTAGCAAGAACTCATGAGTGTTAATTGTAAAAGATCTTCCTAAACTTTTCGTATTACACCATCACAAAGTATATAGAGAGAGAGGGAGAGAGGTTGGGAGCATGCACTGATTTTATAGCACATTGCTGAACCCACCACATGACAAAACACCCGGATTGGGGCTCGAGTGTAGCCATGTTACAGATAACACCTCAGCACAACACTGGAACACTGTGAGTTTTTGTTTTTTTTACAGTGGCTGGAGTGCCAATCCTGCCACTAACCCCCAAATTTTCCTTAGCAAGGTGGAGGATCTGCTTGCAGGGCTGGATGCCCGTTAACGTTATTACCCAGGAAGAAGCAATTGCAGGTTAAGGGTCTTGCTCAATGGAGAACTCAGGGGGTTGGTGGCAGGATTGGCACTCCAGCCACTGTAAAAAAACCTCACACTGCTCCATTGCATTTGTACAAGTGTGGTGCCGAGGTGTCACCCATTGTACAGCTGCATCTCGAGTCCTAAATCACAATGTACGGCATTGTATCACAGCAGTAGTGTGTCTCAGTGGTAAGTCCAAAAAAAAAAATCCCAGTCAATCTTTTTAGGTTATAAAAATTTTAATGCGCATTCCTATACCAATTTGGTGCTTGATTTGGATTGGCCAGTTGTAGGCATTTGCAATTACTTGTGGGTGTATGTGAGTGTGATTGTGGGTAATAAGAGTGTGTCCTTTGATTCACTGACATACCACTATGGGTAAGCTACTGCCTTCCACTTGTTCATGTTAGAATGCATTTTATTTTACTCCATCCTGACCAGAAAGAAGCTAATTTAGAAGTGAATGCATGAATCAATGAATTGATGGATTCAGTTCAGTTCAGAAAGACAATATTATATTGTTGATTCTGCTACATCCAAACAGCTTGTCGCATGCGGCTGGGGGTGGAGCCTAGCCGGGACGCCCAGGAGGACCGGAGGAGGGCTTGTGCCTCCTCCAGACCGCGAGGGGGCGACCGCCCTGGTTGTGTTGGGGGCCCCGGCGCCTGAAGAAACCTGGAACCCAGCACTTCCGCCACACCAGGAAGTGCTGGGGGGAAGAAGACTGGGGACACCTGGAGGGCTTCCGGATGCACAGCAGGCACTTCCGCCACACGGGGGTGTGTCCTCGGGGGATTGCCGGGAGAGCAGCTGGAGCCCATCTGGGTTGTTATTTAAGGGGCCGCCTCCCTTCCGTCAGCAGCAAGAGTCGGGTGGAAAAGGACGGAGCTCGAGAGTGGAGTGGAGGCGGCCAGAAGAAAAGGCATTTGGTGACTGTGAGGCCTGGACTTTGGGGGATCGGTGCTGGAGGCACTGGGACGTGCACTGATAAAACTGTAAATATTATCATTGTAAATAAACGTTGGGTCCAGTTCCACAAGCTGCATATATTTAATCAGAGGAAAGACCAAGATATTTCATCTTTAGTAAGTAAAAATATTTTGGAGTCTTTTATCTTTTTTAAGATGGCTTCAGCATTCAGTTCTTCCAGCAGGTATTTGTGAAGGCTGCATGCTTTTTCCAAGTCCATGTAAGTTTTCATCCCAATGCTCTGGTTTTCCTCCAACATCCCATAGGCTAGCTAGCAATTCTAAACTAGCCCTTGGTGGGAATGCGCATGAGGACCGTTAATGGACTGACACAAATCTACCAATAGTTCCTGCTTAGTGCCTGATGCAGCCAGGAGGTCCTTCAGCCCACACAACCCTGATCTTAATGTATTTTAGCTCTTGACTATCTTGACTGTTATAGCTCAGTTTGTATGTCCCTGTTAGTACTCATTTGCTTCAATGGGCACTTTCTTCACACACACAGTCTTGTTTATTGTCATACTCACAGCCGGAGTCAAATCTGAAAAGAAAAAAAAAAAAAGTAACCTGACAACCATGATATTTATTTATTTTTTTCACTTGATAGCTGGGCAGATGGTTTCCCTAAAAGTCAATTCACTCACTGCTCTACTAATGGAAGTGCATGGCTTGGGGATGAATTTAATTTCCCAGATAATGGAACACTTTCTATCTCTTTCTCTCTTCCTCTCTCTGTTTGTGTATGTGTATATATATATATATATATATATATATATATATATATATACAATATATGTATATATATATATATATATATATATTGTAACAGATTAAGATGCTTCTCGCACCCTTGCACCTTCAGACACCACGTATATCCAAAGATGTATATATAATAAAGTGTATATATTCCAATAAACCACAACAAATCCTCCACTATATATATATATATATATATATATATATATATAATGCCCTGCTGGTCTTCTGGGACCTCCATGCTGCAAGGAGGGCTCCAACATGGCGGCCATTCATTTATTTAACTCTCTCTCTCCGATGTGTGTATATATATATATATATATATATATATATATATATATATATATATACGGAGACAGAGAGAGTTAAACAAATGAATAGAGAGTAAGAAAGTACTTAGTTGGAGACAAGTCAATAAATGGAAGTCTGTCCTGTTCTAGTGAACTGGGAAATTAAAGGATGAACTGGAGAGATACATGACAAGTAATGTGTCATACAAGAAATTAGGGATTTTGTCTGATTAGAGCAGGCCTGACCCATCACCTTAAACCTAACTCATCATTTTCAGACAAAGGCCATGAATAATTAGAGCAGTTGCACTGTGCACAGATAGGAAAAATATGCTATTTGGGTCTTAGAAGAGATCAGTTCATATATAACCTACCTCAGATGGTAGTTACTAATACCTGACAAGTTTCATAAGAAGGTCACTGAATGTGCTAAATGTGTGGGTATGTATAATAGAGAGGGTCCCTCTTGAATGCCCTGTTTACTTCGTCGAACCAGACGTACATTTATCAGCATTTGCCACTGAAGAACTGGACGATAATTATACTGCTCCTATATATAAATATCTATCTTATACAATATTTCTCTTGTCTGATTATTTCTGCCATGGGTACTGAAGGGGTGTATATATACAGGATAAAATATTTCCTTTATTTGTTTTGAAGATCACAATTCCTGGGAGCAAGTCCTCGCTGCTGGAGACAATGGAAATAAAAGAATATTTAGTATGTACTTTAGCACTGTCAAATGGCAGTGTGAGAACCAGACAGAACATTTTCCATCTGATAGCAACTATGCCCTGAATATCAATCTATGTGATGCTGACTGCAATCAAAGCTCTCTACTGATCATTTGCTGAAGAATTGCCTTCTGCCGATTTCATTGGCTGAGCTGCTAGGATGATGACAGACTTTAGGAGAAAGAGATGACAAGTGATATTTCAGGGCATTATAATTTTGAAATTGGATGGCAATCTGGAGAGAGGTGCAGGTTAGTAACTCAATTGAAAACTTGGGCATAATAGTAGTAGCATTGATTGAGCAATAAAAGTACACATGTCAAATGGCAGCAAAGTCACAAGAAGGAAGAAATCCAAGAAACAGCACAAAAATTGCTTCCATGAATAAACCCAACTGGTCCCCTTATTAGCTGTCCTCAACTGGCAGCATCAGGTGCAAGTAAGTAAAAACAAATCATAATGGATAAGCAGTTCATCTCAAGGTCCTTTCATGCAGATGCACACTTACCTCCTGCAAGACATCCTCCATCATCATCTTTATCAGGGCACCATGGCCCCTTGAGCTTATTGCTAAGATGCCCAAACACCTCATACAGCTCATTCTCATCTTCTTTACCTTTATCACTGGGTAGCTCAACCCTTAGTGTAAAGAAGTGCTTCCGTAGTATTTTTGCTTCTTTGTCGCTACTTCATTATTTCTTATCTTGATTTTTGATTTGTCTCTTAATTATTTTTTTATTTTGCTTCCATTAAGATTCGACAGACCTACGAGAAGTTAAAACAACAGCTGTTAAAGTCCCAACTTGGGACTGTAATGTAATGTATATTGTGCTCCTGTCAGATATGGTGTCATTTAATAAACTCTGAGAACTGCAGATCTATCAGCATTGCCAAAACGTCACCCTGTACATCCCCTTGGACAAAGTAAGACCTTCTGACACAGGCCCCCTGGCTCCACATTTTATTTTATACCTTGTAGTCTCGAGTGTTCACAAACAGATACAACAACAAAAGTCTGTCCTGTCCTTGAGCATTTACTCCACGATATGCCTGATCTTGAAGAAAATGCCTTCCAGCTTCCTGGGTAAAGAGCAGGGCTAAACAAAAGTTGGCTATTCTGCTATGACAATTTAAACTCCTTAGTACCCTTTCTTTTAGGCTGTAAGTCTTAAACTCCTAAAAATATGTTACTACAATGTTATATGGCAGTTTACCAGAATTTAAGGGGTTTCTGCATATGTTAGTGTCAGTTTTACTGCACTCATTGTGGTCCTCGGATAACAAGTGCTGTGCTGTGTCAGCAAAAAGCACAAACAATTAGGAATTAGCGTAACATACTGTACTGGAAATTTAAAGATTTTTACTGTGGGAATTCTCATTGCAAATAATAGATAAAAATTGTCCTGTGTCAACCAAAGACCTGCAGATAAGTTTTGAAATATTTACACGGTAGTCAAAAAAATGATATCAGCTTCATACAGGAAGTATCCTGATTCTGTGTATAATGCAAACTTTCCTCAACTTATTTAGACCTGAACTCTCAGCGATAAATATTAACGTTTTATTGGTACTAATAATGAGACACAATCGACATTAGTTATGTATATCAGGGACCGAGTGGCTAGTGTTCCTCTTCTCAATCCTGATTCTTAAGGGCTGTCTCCCTTTCTTGTCTCAAATTTTTTAATTCAAAATTTTTATTTGTGGGACCTACCGTATGTGCTGCGCCTCTCTGCTTGGCTTGCCTTGGCTTTGACAAGGTGGGGTTTTAGGTGAGAAGAGGGTGTCAGTGTAGTGGAATGTTGCTGTTTAATTAGTATGTTTGTTTTAAATTTAAACTTTTTCTCTAACTGATAGGTTTTAATAAATTCATACTTATGTCTGTCTGTCTGCCTTTGTGTATTAGTTTGTGGGTCTTTGTGTATTAAACGGCTATTTTTGCCATCTATTTTTTAAATCAAATAAGTAACGCCAAAGACTGAGGATGTCCCAGTCAGCTTCCCTAGGTCATATTTCTGTATATTTTGGTTGTACAGTTATGTTTTCTAAAAGGTGATGAGGACAAGTACATACAAGATGCATCACTCATCTTCAGACTCTGAACTGCTATTAAAAATGATTCCACATACTATGAAAAACTCTTTTTTTCCCAGTCTGCTATCATAACCATAACTTTAAAGTGTATCTTTCAAATATACTGAGAGTTCTCCAGGTGGTCCCATTAAACCTTCCTAAAATACTGGATGATATTCATCGTATACAGTTGTGCTTGAAAGTTTGTGAACCCTTTAGAATTTTCTATATTTCTGCATAAATATGACCTAAAACATCATCAAATTTTCACTCAAGTCCTAAAGGTAGATAAAGAGAAACCAGTTAAACAAATGAGACAAAAAAATTATACTTGGTCATTTATTTATTGAGGAAAATTATCGAATGGATGAGACCAAAATAGAACTTTTTGGTTTAAATGAAAAGCGTTACGTTTGGAGAAAGGAAAACACTGCATTCCAGCATAAGAACCTTATCCCATCTGTGAAACATGGTGGTGGTAGTATCATGGTCTGGGCCTGTTTTGCTGCATCTGGGCCAGGACAGTTTGCTTTAATTGATGGAACAATGAATTCTGAATTATATCAGAGAATTCTAAAGGAAAATGTCAGGACATCTGTCCATGAACTGACTCTCAAGAGAAGGTGGGTCATGCAGCAAGGCAATGACCCTAAACACACAAGTTGTTCTACCAAAGAATGGTTAAAGAAGAATAAAGTTAATGTTTTAGAATGGCCAAGTCAAAGTCCTGACCTTAATCCAATCGAAATGTTGTGGAAATACCTGAAGTGAGCAGTTAATGTGAGGAAACACACCAACATGCCAGAGTTGAAGCTGTTCTGTACGGAATTCCTCCAAGCCAGTGTGCAGGAATGATCAAAAGTTACTGGAAACGTTTAGTTGCAGTTATTGCTGCAAAGAGGGGTCACACCAGATATTGAAAGCAAAAGTTCGCATACTTTGATACTCACAAATATGTAATATTCGATCATTTTCCTTAATAAATAAATGACCAAGTATAATATTTTTGTCTCATTTGTTTAACTGGTTTCTCTTTATCTACTTTTAGGACTTGAGTGAAAATGTGATGATGTTTTAGGTCATATTTATGCAGAAATATAGAAAATTCTAAAGGGTTCACAAACTTTCAAGCACAACTGTACTTGCAATTCCCATCTGCTGTTATCCAATGATTAAAATGGCTTGTCTTCGTATCCTCTACAATGTGTGACAAGGAACAATAAATTCAATGTCAGGTGAGTTTATATAATTTTTTAGCTAAATTAAATAACTGGAGTGCCTAGACAATGTGAGAGATTCAAAAGATATTTATTTCTGTGATTATTGTGTAGTTGCCTGGGTGTGAGAAAAAGGCAAAAATTCCCATTTGGGTAACAACATGTAATAACTTTAATAACAGCAGCTAGATTTGATTTTTTGAGGTAAGAAGAATATACAAATGCAGTCAAATGTGAGGCAGAAGATAGGGACAGTGATTCGCACCTAGGTACCAACTTTCAGTAGTGTTGCCAGTGTTGGAAATAGCCGGTCTCTAATGTAAAAAACAAGGAAACATCTAATCAATCACATTATCTAACTAGAATTTTAAGAGTTACCACAACACGGACCTTTGCAGTGCAGCCATTTAGGGAAAAGTCAAGGACAGGAGTGTGACACACAGAACAGATGTAATAATTAAAGATTTAAAAGTAAAAGGGCCAATCGATATTGGTTGTGGCACTTCTAGTGTTAATAAATAACTATACAGTACTTAACACATATTATTTTATGAATTCCATGCAAAGTAGGCCTCTACAAATAAGACAACAGTGCACTTTTGTGTGTTTATGAGGATCCATTGTGGATGGACACACAGCTGGCAAGAGGTGATCATAAGATTCAGAAATTATGATAAGAGATGCTAATTACAATGACAAGAAGGCTGAGAGCTGATAATACAGTTTAGAAATGGCACCAGAGTGACACAGTCAGGGAATGCCGCTGTCTGTACCCATAAGTCTGTACCCTGGTTCTAAGTGCATATTTATGGTTTGTTGTGTACACAAACAGTTACCACCTGGGGGTGGTCAAATTTACAGACATTCTGGGCCCCCAGAAGTACTAATTACATTGAACATTAGTGAATAGGAGTGCTACAGCAGAACGGCCAGGAGGACGATGCAGTTCCACCAGGCCACTAGGAGGCAGCTAAATTCCAAAATGAGGAAGGAGGGACCATGTTGCCTTTGTTCTACCACAAGTGGAATTGGTAGGCCACACACACGGAATATATGAGTGGGAAAAGGAAATGTAAGTCAGTAATTGTCATGAACTGGAGAGTTTGTTCAAACAAAACCCCAAAATGACGCCTCCAAATAAGCTGATGAGCAATAATTTAAAATGGGTAACTGGCCAATATACTTTAAAGTCACAAAAACTGATGCAAAAGTCCTCACAAGTGGAAGGGTCCATCTGCTTTCAGCATGTGTAACAAAATGGGCAAATGAAAAATCTTTATAAAATAAAAGATTTATTACAGAAAAATGCTCTTCAGCAAAAGAAACCCCATGGAGCAAAAAAGGCACAAAAGGAGTTGCTTTTAAAAGTATGAAAAAAAGTCTAAAATACACATTTACAAAGAAAACAAAATACAGCAATGATCAAAATAGAACTCACCAATGCCCAGGACATACAATGTACTACCAGAAACTGTATGTTCCTTCTAGCCTTTACAGGGTTGAGGGCAGTCCCTTGATGATGGACAGGAGGCCCTGCTTCGTTGGGAACCACCCACAAAATATAAGGAACATGGCAACACAAGCATGGATACAGAGAAACAAAATAATACGCATAACTAATAGGGGCATCACTGTGGCACATCGGCAGTGCTGCTGCCTCACAGTGTGGAGACCTGGGTTAACATCTCAAGCCCTCCCTGCGTGAAGTTTGCGTGTTCTCCCCATGTCTGCCTGGATTTCCTCCCACAGTCTAAAGACATGTAGGTTAGTTGCACTGGTGATCCTAAATTGGCCCTAGTATATCGTTGGGGTGTGTGTTTGTGTGTTCACCCTGTCCCTACCTTTGCACCCTATGTTATCCTGGATAGTACCTGACAACCCTTAAGACCATGTTCAGGAATAAGAGGATTAGAAAATGACTGACTGACAAAACAAATAAAAAACACAGAATAATGCAAATAATTAACATCCATCCATTCATTATCCAACCCGCTATATCCTAACTACAGGGTCACGGGGGTCTGCTGGAGCCAATCCCAGCCAACACAGGGCGCAAGGCAGGAAACAAACCCTGGGCAGGGCACCAGCCCATCGCAGGGCAATAATTAACATAATTAATAGTATTAAACTAAACAAAAGAATCAAACATTAATAAAAAGACAAAAAAACAGAATTAAACTAAAAGCTAAGGGTAAAACCCTGCCTGAAATGTAATAGTAAAAAGCCAGGGTCAAAACCAGGGGGTCATTTAAAGCAAACAATATTGAGGCCCAAAAACAATTTTTAGTAAAGTAACAGGCACAGATGTCACCACTGACAAAGAAAAAGCAAAAATATTGTTTTAGGGTATTTATCCACATTATTGAATAGTATTTATTTGCACGTTGTGGCTTAAAAATCATTGTAATGACGTTGATGACCCATGACAACCAGATACAATAATGGCACTAATCAATGCAAACCAAAATGGTGTTGTGATATACAGTTGTGCTTGAAAGTTTGTGAACCCTTTAGAATTTTCTATATTTCTGCATGAATATGACCTAAAACATCATCAGATTTTCACAAAAAGTAGATAAAGAGAAAGCAATTAAACAAATGAGACAAAAATATTAAACTTGGTCATTTATTTATTGAGGAAAATGATCAGATAGTACGTATTTGTGAGTGACAAAAGTATGTGAACCTCTAGGATTAGCAGTTAGTTTGAAGGTGAAATTAGAGTCAGGTGTTTTCAGTCAATGGGATGACAATCAGGTGTGAGTGGGCACCCTGTGTTATTTAAAGAACTATCTATCAAAGTCTGCTCTTCACAACACATGTTTGTGGAAGTGTATCATGGCACGAACAAAGGAGATTTCTGAGGACCTGAGGACCTCAGAGCGGTGGCGTTTCCCACAGACATGTAGCCCTTCGCAAACACCCGTTTAAGTTCCAACTGAAGTAAAGCGAGCAGCTGACCAGGAGAAATAACCAGCAGTGAGAAATCAAGTTGATCGCTCAGTGGGTGAGTCGACAGTCTCTTAGTGATTCAGATGAACATGGAAAGTACCGAAACACCTACAAAAATGGCGAAGATGATATTAACACTAAACGTAAGTTTTATCTGCTCTCTGCCGTTTATATAGATAGATATATAGATAGATAGATACTTTATTAATCCCAAGGGCAAATTCACATAATCCAGCAGCAGTATACTGATACAAAAAAAAAAAAAACAGACAATAACTTTACATAATGTTAGCATTTACTCCCCCGGGTGGAATTTAAGAGTCGCATAGTGTTGGGGAGGAACGATCTCCTCAGTCTGTCAGTGGAACAAGACAGTGACAAAAGTCTGCCACTGAAGCTACTCCTCTGCCTGGAGATGACACTGTTCAGTGGATGCAGTGGATTCTCCATGATTGACAGGAGTTTGCTTAGTGCCCGTCGCTCTGCCACAGATGTTAAACTGTCCAGCTTAATTCCTACAATACAGCCTGCCTTCCTAACAAGTTTGTCCAGGCGTAAGATGTCCTTCTTCTTTATGCTGCCTCCCCAGCACACCACCACGTAGAAAAGGGCACTCGCCACAACCATCTGGTAGAACATCTGCAGCATCTTATTGCAGATGTTGAAGGACGCCAACCTTTTAAGGAAGTATAGTCGGCTCTGACCGTTCTTACACAGAGCATCAGTATTGGCAGTCCAGTCCAATTTGTCATCCAGCTGTACTCCCAGGTATTTATAGGTCTGTACCCTCTGCACACAGTCATCTCTGATGATCACGGGGTCCATGAGGGGCCTGGGCCTCCTAAAATCCACTCTTGCTGGTGTTCAGGTGTAAGTGGTTTGTGTCACACCATTTAACAAACATTTAATGCAGCATGTACAGCTCAGGTTTTCCAGCCGACAGTGTAGACAGCTTCACCTGCCAAAAGTGTTTAGTTAATTTAGAGTTGGTCGGGAAAATACGCGAATTGGAGGACCGCGTTAGGAACCTGATAGCAATTAGGCAAACCAAAAATTGGGTCGACTCGGTTTGTTTAGACAATTCGGCTACTTATGATTCAGATTCAGTCTCTCCAGGTCCCACTGTAGTCTGTGCGCGGGCGAAGTCAGCAGCACCAATTCAGCCACAGGGCGAGTGGGTAACAGTAAGACGGGGTCTAAGAAGCCAAAATTTAGTCCCCTGGCAGCCAGGTCACCAATTCTGACCCAGAACAGATTCTCAGCACTCCTCAGCGAGCTTGTGGAAACTGAGAAGTGCTCATAATTGGCGATTCCATAGTGCAGAATGTTAGAATTCCAAACTGTGTTAAACCAGTAGTTAATGTTAAATGCCTCACAGGGGCCAAGATTTCTGGCATAGAGGCCGCATTGGACCGTGTCACTGACGATGAAGTATCTGCATGTCGGCACTAATGATATTTATTTACAGCAATCTGAGGTATTAAAGAGGAACTTCATTTCTCTATGCACCAAAGCTAAAAGAAAATGTCGGAATGTAATTGTATCTGGTCCCTTACTAAGATTATATAGAGGGGATGTGATTTATAGCAGATTGCATTCCCTTCATGGCTGGCTAGAAACCTGGTGTGCAAATAAAAACATAGCGTTTGTGAACAATGGGGATGATTTTTGGGAAAGGCCTGGATTTTTCAAAAGAGACGGTCTTCATCCTAACTGGAGGGGATCTTATGTATTATCCCAAAATATGGCAGCAAAACTGCCTGGTTGACTGATCAGAGCACCATCCAGGCCGCAGTCATGTGATCTTAAATCACAGGCTGTTCTTTATCCCACCTGTTACTATACTGAAGCTGTTACCCATAATCCCTGTTGTGGGGCATCCAGCAAATTTAGTCTTGTTACAAACCTTATATTAATTGATAACCAAAAAATAAGGTGTATAATTAGACCAAAGGATAAAACCAGACCCTTCAGCAGTTCAGAAAGAAGCATGCAGTTTTAAATGCTGCTTATTGAACATTCGCTCTCTTGGCAATAAAGCTGTTTTGGTAAATGATATTATATTAAGTACAAAATCTGATCTGTGTCTTCTACTGAAACCTGGCTTAGTAAATGTGACACTGTTCCCTAGCTGAGGCTCACCAGATGGATACTCGTTCCTTCATAAGTCTAGAGATTCTGGTTGAGGAGGAGAACTTGGAATAATTCATTGTAACAAAATGCAAATCGTGTCTAAAAATCTAGGCAACTTTACATCCTTTAAAGCATTCATTTTAAATATTAAAACAGATTCCAACACAATTATAGTGCTAGTCTACAGACCACCAGGGCCATATTCATTGTTCATGACTGAATTTAGCAACCTTCTATCTGATTTGGCTATAAATTATGATCACGTAGTTCTGATGGGGATTTTAATGTACACATTGATGTGGAAACTGACACTTTTAGCAAATGTTTTACTTATTTGTTAAATTCAGTAGGATTTTGTCAGATTGTCAAAGGTCCAACTCATAATCATAACCACACATTAGATTTAATTATAACTTACAAAGTTGAAATTCAAAATTTAAATGTTACTCCATTAAATGTAGTTATTTCCCATCACTTCTTAATTACATTTGATTTAGTTCTGCCCATGCCAACGCACTCACAGATTAAAACAAAGACAGTGCGACATCTAGATTGTAATTCTGCTTCAAAATTTATAGATACCTTGAGTAAGTCGAGTGTAATTGTGGAAAACCATTTAGATCAGTTAACATCAAATGTAAACGTGGAAAACAATTTAGATCAGCTAACATCACATTATAATGTGACCTTGAGAGATGCTCTGGACACAGTGGCTCCCCTAAAACAAAAGTGATCAAAGCACATAGAAACTCTCCCTGGTTTAATGAAAACACTCAGCTCTTAAATTAGAGTGTCGAAAACTGGAGCAGATGGAGAACAACAAAGCTACATGTCTTTCAAATTGCATGGACAGAGAGTGTTAATAAATATAAAAAGCCCTCTTTAAAGCTCGCTCAGAATATTATTCTACATTAATAGATAGCAATAAAAAAAATCCACTAAATTAACAAATGGGAATTCAGATCTACAGTGCAAAATGCCAACAGATATTAGCAGTACAGACTTTATGAACTTCTTCAATGAGAAAATTAAAAATATAAGATCCCAGATCTCAGCATCACAGTACAAACCAAATACTAGCTTAGCAGACCCTGTCACATTGCATTCAGCACTTTAGTAATTTTAATCCTGTAACTGAGCAGGAAGTCTTAACTTTAATTTCTAAAATGAAGCCCACTACTTGTTCCCTAGATCCAGTGCCAACAAAACTAGTAAAAGTGCAATGGATGTTCTTGCAGCCTATTCTAACATTATCAATAGTTCATTATTGCATGGCACAGTACCTGATGCACTAAAAGTGTCAGTCATTAAACCTTTACTTAAAAAGTCAGACCTCGACCCACACATACTTATAGGCCTATTTCAAATTTACCATTTCTCTCTAAAATACTAGAAAAGTAGTGCCAGTCAGCTTCAGTCACACCTTACGCATTACAATTTATTTGAGAAATTCCAGTCTTTTCGCACTGGTCATAGTACAGAAACGCACTAACACGGGTTGTAAATGACATTCTGATATCCTCTGATGAAGGAAACTCCACTGTAATTATGTTGTTGGACTTAAGTGCAGCATTTGACACCATTGACCATTCTATTTTACTGCACAGGCTAGAAAATGATGTTGGGCTTACAGGCCCGTGCTCGCTTGGTTTAGTTCTTATTTATCAAATCGATTCCAATATGTACAGAAATGTGCTGACAGTACTCCATCATTATACACAGAAGTTCAATATGGTGTCCGCAGGGCTCAGTACTGGGACCTTTACTGTTTTCACTTTACATGCTTCCACTGGGATCTCTCATTAGGAAACATAATGTTAATTTTCACTGTATGCAGATGACACCCAGTTATACCTTTCATTTAAATCAAATGAAGTTTCTCCGATGTTGTCTTTAATTAGTTGTGTTAGTGAATTAAAGGAATGGATGAATGAGAACTACTTGTCTTTAAATACAGATAAAACAGAGATGTTAATTGTTGGAGGGAATGACGCTGATCACAGCAATATTTTGTCATCATTTAACTCAGTTGGAATCCCAATTAATTTTACTGAATCAGCCCAATCTAGGAGTTATCTTTGACTCTAGCATGTCATTTAAAGCACATATTACAAAGTTGTCCAAAACATGTTTTTTTCCATCTTAAAAATGTTAGGAAATTAAGGCGCTTTCTAAATAAACAGGATTGTGAGAAATTAATTCATGCATTTATCTCTAGTAGGATTGACTACTGCAATGCGGTGTTCACTGGCTGTTCAAACTGTTCTTATACAGCCTCCAGTTAATCCAAAATGTCGCTGCAAGAATTATTACAAGAACAAGAAAATATGAACACATAACTCCAGTTCTTAAATCTTACACTGGCTCCCAGTTAAGTTTAGGGCAGATTTCAAAATCCTCCTTTTAACATATAAAGCATTAAATGGCCAAGGTCCGCTTACTTGTCTGAACTTATCATGACTTACAAACCTGAGCACATTAAGATCTCAAGATGCCGGTCTGCTTAGGATTCCAAGGATTAATAAAATAACAGTGGGAGGTCGAGCTTTTAGTTACAGGGCCCCTAAACTGTGGAATGGTCTTCCTGCTTCTATAAGAGATGCCCCTTCGGTCTCAGCCTTTAAATCCCGGCTGAAGACTCACTACTTCAGTTTAGCATATCCTGACTAGAGCTGCTGATTAACTGTATAGACTGCATCTCTGTTGTTAGTCATTAGCACTAAAACATAAGTAACATGATAGTTATAATTTGAATACTAACCCTCACCTATTCTGTTTCTTTCTCGGTACTCAAATGTGGCATTGGTGCCACGGCCCACCTGCCAAGTTGTTTGCCTGCCTATGGTAAAGTCATCCCTGATGGAGGATCACAGGAATCATGGGAAAGAGGGTCCTTTCATGGATTGGCTGGAGCAACTGTTTCAGCGTGGAATGGCCAAATGGGGAGGCAGCTTGATGGATGAGGTCTCCAGGACTCTAAAAATATCCAAATCTATTATGTGATATCATCTACTGTTAAATTCTGCTACGTAATTTTTATTTTTATACTGTATTTAGGATTTGTTCTGTTCTGTGTATTGTATTGACCCCCTTCTTTCTGACACCCACTGCATGCCCATCCTACCTGGGAAAGGGGCTCTCTTTGAACTGCCTTTCCCAGGGTTTCTTCCATTTTTCCCTACAAGGTTTTTTGGGAGTTTTTCCTTGTCTTCTTAGAGAGTCAAGGCTGGGGGGCTGTCAAAAGGCATGGCCTGTTAAAGCCCATTGTGGCACTCCTTGTGTGATTTTGGGCTATACAAAAATTGTAAATTGTATTGTATTGTATTGTATAAAAAGAGTTGTTGATGGTCATCAGGCTGGAAAAGGTTGCAAAACCATCTCTAAAGAATTTGGACTCCACCAGTTCACAGTCAGACACATTGTGTACAAATGGAGGAAATTCAAGACCATTGTTACCCTCCCCAGAAGTGGTCGACCAACAAAGAACACTCCAAGAGCAAGGCGTGTAATAGTCGGTGAGGTCACAAAGGAACCCAGGGTAACTTCTAAGCAACTGAATGCCTCTCTCACATTGGCTAATGTTCATGTTCATGAGTCCACCATCAGGAGAACATTGAAAAACAATGGTGTGCATGGCAGGGTTGCAAGGAGAAGGCCACTGCTCTCCAAAATAAACATTGCTGCTCGTCTGCAGTTTGCTAAAGATCACATGGACAAACCAGAAGGCTATTGGAAACATGTTTTGTGGACAGATTAGATCAAAATAGAACTTTTTGGTTTAAATGAAAAGCGTTACGTTTGGAGAAAGGAAAACACTGCAATCCAGCATAAGAACCTTATCCTATCTGTGAAACATGGTGGTGGTGGTAGTATCATGGTCTGGGCCTGTTTTGCTGCATCTGGGCCAGGACAGCTTGCTTTCATTGATGGAACAATGAATTCTGAATTATATCATAGAATTCTAAAGGAAAATGTCAGGACATCTGTCCATGAACTGAATCTCAAGAGAAGGTGGGTCAAGCAGCAAGACAACGACCCTAAACACACAAGTCTTTCTACCAAAGAATGGTTAAAGAAGAATAAAGTTAATGTTTTGGAATGGCCAAGTCAAAGTCCTGACCTTAATCCAATCGAAATGTTGTGGAAGGACCTGAAGCGAGCAGTTAATGTGAAGAAACCCACCAACATCCCAGAGTTGAAGCTGTTCTGTACGGAGGAATGGGCTACAATTCCTCCAAGCCGGCATGCAGGAATGATCAAAAGTTACCGGAAGTGTTTAGTTGTAGTTATTGCTACAAAGGGGGGTCACACCAGATATTGAAAGCAAAGGTTCACATACTTTTGCCACTCACAAATATGTAATATTTGATAATTTTCCTCAATAAATAAATTACCAAGTATAATATTTTTGTCTCATTTGTTTAACTGGTTTCTCTTTATCTACTTTTAGGACTTGAGTGAAAATCTGATAATGTTTTAGGTCATATTTATGCAGAAATATAGAAAATTCTAAAGGGTTCACAAACTTTCAAGCACAACTGTATTCCAAATGAAAAGTAAAATAAAATAACTAACCAAAAACAACATAATAGGGAAAAACAGAAGTGCAGCAAAGTTCAAAACCTCTGTTAGAAAACTGAATATGAGGAGTAAAAATCTCTAAGCGCGAGAGTAAATTTCAAAAGCATAAACCTATGTGCCAATCACAACAGCCTTTATAAAATCAAAGAAAGCTCAGCAGCGACTTATATGGTTGATCCATTTCTGAATCATAACGTTTGCCACCCTGGATCTTGCTTTTCATAATACCAGAATGTTATAGAGTGCTCGAGAAAATGGAAAGATTATTGAAAGCCATTCACACAGAGCAAACCAATACTTTTTAAGCCTGTAACATGCAGGCCACATTCAAGTCATAATTGCACAGTGTCGTGTCCTTCTGACTTTATTGAATTAGCTTTCAACAAAACTGGACTTCCTACCAGCACGTCCACGCGCTGAACTCCTACTGTTAGTTTCAATTTTGCCAAATGTTGCTTTAACATAGCAATGGGCTGTCACAACCCTCTCCTCAGATGCAGTTTCCTTTTTTAAAATGGCAACATGAATATGAAATTTCAGATATCAAAAGCACTATAAGTTCACAATAACTTAACAGAATTAAAAAAAATATATATTTTACTTAATGAATTTGTGATAAAAAAAAGTTCTGAAATCAGACAACCTTTCCATTATCACAAACCTGTTAATATTAACACCCTCTTAATGTCACTATGGAGTCTGCACATCCTCCCATGTTGGTATGTGGCTTTCTCCAGGCACTCTGGTTTTCCTCAAAGATCTCAAAGGCACACATATTTTGTTAATAATCCCCTTACACCCTCTGGGCATTTTTCAGCAGTTTCTCCAGTTGAGGTAGGGTATCCCAAAATAAAACCTTATTATTCAAAACGTAAAGGCAGTACAGTCAATTTTTCACTAATGCCTGTCAGATAACTTTTGAAATTGGCGAGATTCTGTGTTTGTGTCAAATTTAAACATTCCTTTACTTAGAAACTGCTGCTAAAGTAATTTTTCAATTTGACACAAAAACAGATTCTGTCACATTTGACAAGTTATCTGTATTTAAACATTCCTTTATTTAGACAATGTTGCTAAAACAGGGGGTTTGGTTTTGGAGAGAAAGAGAGCAATGCTATTTCTTATTTATCCTGTATCTTTATTGATACAGTGTATCAGGGGAATTGTCATAATGGCATCTAATTTTGCCATCATCCACTTTTCCACAGCATCTTGGAATAAAATAGAATAGAATAGAAAGCATTTATTGTCCATCCATCCATCCTGTTCCGCTTATCCGAGATCAGGTCGTGGGGGCAGCAGCTTGAGCAGAGATACCCAGACTTCCCTCTCCTCGGCCACTTCATAGTAAAAAAATTACACCGAAATTATGAGCGCCACTCCAGCTGGGTAGAAAGCAAACAACACTACTTTTGTTTAAAAAAAATACAACACATAATACACACAAGAAGAACAAAATAAAAATAATAAAATATTAAAAATATATATTGTAAGACCCTAGAGGTCGCTGTTACCCCTTTAAACCCAACAGACTAACACTCAGAACACTGGGTAAATGCATTGAGAAGTATTTTTATTATTTTCTTCTCAATAATAGTGCCCTAAGCACCACCCACCAATAAACAGGCAAGTAATAAGCACAATAACCATACAATTCTCTCTCTATCTTCTCCACACCTCCCAGCAAGCTTTGTCCACCTCCACCCGATTATGCTAGCTTTCTAGTTTCCCAGCAGTTTAAGTAGTCCTTGACCCGGAAGTGCTTCTGTTTTTCCTCCCACTTGACTTGCCAGCAATTCCAGGTCAGCTGGAGAATTCAAGTTCTTTAATCAACCCGGAAGTACTTCGAGGCTTCCGTCCTCACGATCCTTCTCCCACCATCTTCCCACAGTGTCCCCTGGCAGCATCCACGGTACCCAGCAGGGCTTTGTTGCCGAACTCCATGTCCCATAGTGCCCTGCGGGAATCCGGGGCACCGCTGCAGACCAGGGGAGCTGCCATCTAAAGTCTTGGGGAAGGCAGTGTCCTCGTTGAGCTGCCGGACATCTCTTACAATGTGTATATTCCAATGTGTCCAGGGTTAGCCCTTTGATGAGGCAGGCTTTCCTTATAAGTTTGTTCAGGAATTGTGTGTCTGTGAATTCAAGTTCCTTCGACATGAGAACACTATGGACTACTATGGACTGGCAGGGCATTTACAGCAGCTTGCTGCATGCATCAGAAGACCTGAGAACCCTATAGAAGTACAGTCTTCTCAGGCCAATTTACTGTTTATGAGAACCCCTGTTACTTGTAGCTTTGCACCACTTTCATGACCTCCTCCTGAATGGTGATCGAGAGTCCTGCTTGAGTGTCATTGACAAGAAGCACATCTAACACACGAACTGAGCACAAAAACTAACCAGAAATGACCCAATCAAAGCTGGTGACCAAGGTTAGAGGAGATATAATTGTAAAATTATGTTTCATTAAAATTATCCCCAAGATTACCAGAAGCAGCATGTTTAAAGAGGCATGGTAGAAAATTCCATGATGTCCATATGCCTCTATGTAAAAAGATAAGAATTGTGAAAGTATAGTTCCTCTGTATCAGGATGAAAATGCAAGCAATTTCCTCAGTTACATATGCTATATTATTTTTCAAAAGAATACAAAACACTTTACGCTGCCAAAAAATACTGTATTTCAGACATAACTAACAGTCTCTATACAAATGTTTTAATTAAACATATGCAACACTACCCTTAATCCAATTCAGGGACATAGCTGGCCACAGCCTAATCTGGTAGCCTTGGACAAGACGCCAGTCCATTGCAGGGCCCACATACTTTATGCACATACCTACATTCAGCCAGTTTGACATTTCCAATTAACCTAACCTGCCTGCCTTTGGGGCTGTTCAAGTAAAACTGGAAAACTAATTTAGATGTGGGGTAGATACAGACTCCGCGCACAGATTTGGACTCTAGACACTGAAGCAATGAGTTAACAACACTGCCCAATGCACCATCCACACCATAAACAGTCACTTTGAATTTAATATATATTTACAGTAAAAGTCTTAGATTCTTAACACATGATCTTGTATCCTTAAATAAACTTTCAAAAGGCTGCCTGCCAAAGTTGTAACTCATTCACCTTCTTGCTTCATCTGTAACTGACTGGCTTTGGCCTTCCTCCCTCACAAGCTCTTGTGCCTGTGACGATGTGGGTTCGCTGCATGCTCCCATCTTGCTTCCGGGAGCCCTTGAACCCGTCACCGTCAGTAATGTTACCGATGAGCTCGGCAGTGAGGCACAACAATAGAGCAAGGGGATGGTGCAAAAGTGCAAAGTGCTTTTATCTAAAAACAGCAAACAAAACCAAAGTGTCCAAATAAATAGTGAGGTGATTTAAAAATCTTCAAATAAATAATCCAATAAAATGGGTGAAAGGTGGAGGTAAAAAAAAACATAGAAAAATCCTTTAAAACGATGAGGTTAAAATAACGCTGGAAGCAGTCCTTTAAAATAAAGCCCAGTGTCTTCTATTTACCTGGCGGCTCTCCTGCTTTTCCCATCTGGGCCTTCTCAGCAGCTGACCTTCTCAACCACTCAACTGGTCTGGATGCTTCCCGATCCCTGGCTTCGGTTGAGCTCCCCCAGACTGAGACTTAGCTTTTTACCCAACAGCGAGAATTCTCACGTTGGGGCTTCCACTTCCAAGCCTCCCAACTCCCACTGCCTTCTCGGCCAGCCATCCTTCTGCCAGTCACTCCCGTTCTTTCATAAAATGCTCAGCGGGAGCAACCACTATCACCTGCCCTAGGTGTTGGCCAAACTCCCCTGCTAGGGCTCACTGTCCAGCTGCCTCACTGCGAGCCTTTGTTTGTTTGCACTGGTTCTCTCTGTCTCTCTCTCTCTCTCTCGCACCGGCTTTCTCCTCCAGTTTCCTGCCTTCTTCCTCCCTCCTGCAACCTCCGTTTCTTTTTCTCTTTTTCTTCTTCTTCTGTTAGCCGCCTCACACTTCTATTTATGAAGAGGACGTGACAGCTGTGGCAAATCAGCAGCCCCGAGCACAATCACGGATGTGGATGATTTCTCACCTGTGCACGATTCATCCCGGGAACTGCTTCAGCAACATAACCACCACGCCCCCTCGCTAAGCCATGAGTGCGGTGATTATTTATTTTAAAAAATGGCCCTTTGACATGAGCTGTGGACCCGCTATGCCACATTCCACCCCCCATAAGCCTCTAGCTGCATGGGAAGGCTCCATGCCACTGCCAATCCAGTGCAGCTCAGCCACACTACAACTAAACTGCACTATTTATTTGGACACTTTGTTTTTGATTGCTGTTTTTAAATAAAAGCACTTTGCACTTTTGCACCATCTCCTTGCTCTATTGTTGTGCCTCCCTGCCAAGCTCATTGGTAACATTACCGATGGTGACGGGTTCAAAGGCTCCCGGAAGCAAGACGGGACCATGCAGCGAACCTGTCTCATCACATTTGGTGGCAGCGGTGGGATGAGCTGGCAGTGGGGACAGAAGAGAAGACAAAGCAGCAAGCGGTATTGGTGCCAGACTTTTCAAGAACCCATGGACCCAAGCCGTAGGAGGACATTTTAAAGGACAGAGCTTTTTTAATGGACATTTATTTATTGATTGTTTTATTGTCATTTTAAAGTTCTTATTCTTTTAATGTCCTGTTTTTACGAAGGGGGGCTTGGGTTGGTTTTATTGTGGGATTTGTTTTAGTGCTTTAATTTATGTAATGATTTGAAGCACTGCAATTTATTTAATTTGGACTTTGTTTTGTTGTTGTTGTTTTTAATAAAAGCACTTGACACTTTTCACACCATCCCCTTGCTCCATTTGTTGTGCCTCACTGCCATGCTCATCGGTACATTACCAATGGTGCAGGATTCAAGGGCTCCCAGACAGACGATGGGAGCATGCAGTGAAACCACATCATCACAGTGCCTGTGTACGTTTCTCCTTCTTGCCACACTCCAGGAGGTTTAGTCTACTTGCTCTTGAGAATTTTCTAAATCCTTAGAACCTTTAGCTCTGATAAGCAAGTTGCTCAGAATAACTAAACTCAGTCCATTCTCTATCCTTAGCCATATCTCTGTGTTTTTGCCTTCTTTCTATCTCTCCCCTTGCATGATATACTGTAACAATATCATCATTTCTTTTATATTTGTAAAAGCTTTTTCAAACTATGAGCACATATACTTTTCATAAAACGACCAAATTTCATTTTTCTGTAACAAGTGCTTACTTGTTTTCCTTTTTTTCTGATTTCTAAAGATATCTGGGTTGTTTTTATTCAAGTGTGAGATTCTATTCTGATTTTGATGGAGGATTTAATTGTCAGAGTTCAATAGACATCCTGTTAAATGGGTTAAGAAGGTCAACATGAAATGTGAGTAAAACTAGAATAATAAAGGTGAATTAAAAGAAGATTCACATCAGCCATATATAAACAGTTGTGCATATTTCTTTATAGCTGAGATAGGGAAGCACTTTTCTTACACTTTCTACAATCAGTAAGCTTTTTCTCGATCAATAATGACATCAAAGAGTCTCAACTTACTGTATACAATTCACATGGAGGGTTGCGGTGATTTGCTACTCCACAGTAGTTAATTTTGCCTTCACAACATCAAGTATTTTGTTTTGACAAGAACAGGGTGAAGGCTATTTCTCTCCCTACCAGTCATGCACTGAATACAGCATGAGCTATAATGTCTTGCTGTACAAAGAGAACAGAAGAAATCAACATGTTAGAGGAAACAACGATACTTTAACTGAAAGCAGGGACAATGATGGCAAAAGGGCATTGACTCTGACTTAAATCAGAGTCCAGCGTCCCTCTTGAACCATCAGCTGCAACCACACAAATCTGCTTGCTCTACTGCCACTTCTTTCAAATACAGTATCCACATGTCAGTACTAGATCCCAGTTCTAAGCCAAATACACACTGACATTGCACAATAAGTCCACAAAAATAGAAACACATAGAAAGTAAATGTTGAGCTAATGGACTCAAGAACAAAGCCTTCCTCCGGTGCCAGGTAAGCACCAAGAGCCATTATTGTTGTGGCAGTCTGAGATAATGACAGCTCATGAAATAAGATAAATGTTGGAGTGCCAACTCGGCTGACCCTTTTACTTCATTTTTGCAGGCACATTGTATTTGGAGCAATGACATTCATGATTGATGCATTTAGCTTTTTATTTTTACAAAAACTAAATAAATAAATAAACTAAGATAGTCCTTAAATGACTTTTTGCAAAACAAACACAAAGTTAATAGGGATATTACATTTCTACCAAAATACCAACTAGAGATTCATGTAAACATAAAGAAGTGGGAAAGAGAGACATCACAAGTGGTAACTCTAGAAATTCCCAGAGCAGTTCTTACAAATGTACCAGCCTGGCCTATAACGCTATATCTCTATTACAATATTTTTTGGAGAGATCAGACTCACATTTTTTTGACTTTGGTTCACAGTACCAATCAGATAATCTTGGGTAAGAAACATAAGAAATATGTTTAGCTAATAGCTTAGCTGTCCCAAAATCTCATCCGGATTCTTCTTAAAGGTTCTCAAGGTTTCTGCTACAACTACATGTCTTGGTTGTTTATTCAAGAGTCCCACAACTCTTTGCGTAAAGAAGTGCTTTTTGGCTTTAGTCTTAAATGTTCTTCCCCTCAATTTCCACCGATGTCCTTGAGTACGTGATTTGCCCTTAAGTCTAAAGAATGTTGTTGGATCTACTTTATCAATGTCTTTGAGGATTTTAAACACCTGGATTAGGTCACCATGCTGTCTCCTCTGCTCAAGACTAAAGCAATTTAATTTGCTGAGTCTGCCACAGCAGGACGTGTCCTTAAGTCCTGGGATGCACCTGGTTGCTCTCCTCTGCACAGCTTCAAGTGCTGCTATGTCTTTCTTGTAACATGGTGACCAGAACTATACACAGTGCTGCAGATGCTGTGTTACTAGCGAATAATACAGTGTCACAGATTGCTGGGGCCCTTATCCAGCCAGGATGCCTGGAAGGACCGGGATGTGGCTCTTTTGTCCTCTGTACCACGAGGGGGCAACCGCCCTGGATCAGGAGAGGACCACGGGAGAGGAGTAAAGAGGTTCTAACCTGTTGGGACCTGTGGCCACCGCCAGGAGGCGCCTCAAGCCTCGTGGGAACTGGGAAACAGTTACTTCTGCCACACCAAGCAAGATGGAGGATGAGACTTCCAGGGACGCCTGGAGTGCTTCCGGTGCAAATGGCAGCACTTCTGCCACACCAGGAAGTGCTGCCGGAAGGACATCATTGGACACCTGGAGCATATCTGGGCGGGAATAAAAGGGGCTGCCTTCCTACAGTCAGGGAGCTTGAGTCGGGAGTGAGAGCAGGACAAAGCTCCCGGGAGGAGAGGAGAGGAAAGGAAAGGTGGCCATGGGCACTGAAAGAGAGCACGAAATAGAGGTGATTGGTGCTGAGTGTACTGTGTTTGGGACTGTGTAATTGTGCTTAATAAACATGTGAATTTTATAAAGATGTGGTTTCCAACTGGTGGTGTCCGGGCAAGTCTCACAATAGTTTGAGCATTATGTCCCTTGACTTAAATTCAACATTTTTATGATATAACCTAACATTTTATTTGCCATTTTAATTGCTTCTGTGCATTGTTTAATTGACGAAAATATTGCGTCAACATAAACCCCTAAATCCTTTATAGTTGTTTTCTTCCTCTATGACAGTGACTCCCGTCTTGTATTTAGAATTGATGTTTCTTTTGCCCATGTGTAGCACTTTGCACTTTTCTTCATTAAACTGTATTTTCCTGGTGTTCACCTATTTCTGAATGTTGTCCAGGTCTTTGTGAAATCTTTTTGCTGTCTCCTCAGTGTCTGCGTTCCATCCAATTTTGGTGTCATCTGAAAATTTGACAAGTTTAATAGCTATACCAGAATCAATGTCATTAATATAAATCGGAAAGGTAATAGTCCAAGGACAGACCCTTGAGGGACTCCGCTGCTGACCCTGATCCATGTGGAGTATTCTTCTCTTATGTGTACCCTTTGTCTCATGCCGGTTAACCAACTAGAGATCCAGTTTTATAGGTTACCTCTGTTGCCTGCAGTTTCTAGTTTCAAAATCAATCCTTGATGTGGGAATGTATCAAATGCTTTGTGAAAGTCTGTTTAAATGATATTGTAAGCCTTGTTTATGTCAACTATTCTGGTTACTTCCTCAAGAAAATCAAAAAGATTGGCTTGACAAGATGTTCCTCTCATAAACCAATACTGGCAGCTAATTAGAATATAATTTTGGTTTAGGTAATTTTCTAATTTATTTCTTATTATAGTTTCCATAATTTTGTATGGCACAGTTGTAAGACTAGTTGGTTGTCTTTTTGAAGATTCGAGTTACATTTGCAAACTTCCCAGTCCTCAGATACTTTTTTGAAGTGACTGCTGAAATATACCTAGTAATTGTTTATAGAAGACATCTTTCATTTTTTTTCAACACCATTGATAAGATCCCAACAGGTCCAGGGGTTTTATTAGTCTTCAGCCTATTGAGGACCTGAAGCATTGACTCTTCTGTTTTAAAATCTATGAACTCAGAGTTTGTTTTTTCCTCTGCATGAGGCTTTCCCCTTGTTTCTTCCTTTGTAAATACTTGGGTTAAATAGTTGTTCAGTTCATTTGATATTTCCTTCTCATTTTCAATGATTTCTCCATTCATGTCCCTAAGGCATCTTAAATTCTCTTTTATCGTCTTTTTATTGGTGTAGTACTGAAAAAATGGCTTCTCTAGCAAATTTTTGATTTCTTGCTGTAAGTTGTATTCCTCTATGTCAGAATTATGATTTTTTTACTTGAACAGTGATCCTTCCAGTTTTACTTTTTAAATAATATTCCTATTTATCCATTTTGGCTGTTTTTTTAGTCTTTTTGTTTTATTACTTTTCATAATAAACTTATTTTCAGCCTGAATCAGATGGTTTCTGAAGTGACACCAGCTGCCTTTATGCAGTATTTGCTGAGTGTTTGCTTTCTTATTTGATGTTTTGTACGAGGTGTGGCAGAAAAGTAATGAGACTGATTTTTTATTTACCAAAGTTTTTATTTTTTTCAAACATCAATGTTATCCCCTTCAAAGTAGTTCCCTTGGGCAGCTACACACTGATGGAGACGTTGTTCCCACTGTTGGTAGCAGCGCTGGAAGTCTTCAACCGGTATGGTCTTCAGCATGTCCGTTACACTCTTTTGGATGTTTTCTAAAGTCCGAAATGACGTCCTTTGAGGACATTTTTCAGTTTAGGAAAAGGAAAAAGTCACACGGACTGAGGTCAGGTGAATAAGGGGGCTGGGGAACCACAGGAATGCCTTTTGAGGTCAAAAATTCTGTTATGGAGAGGGCAGTGTGACATGGGGCGTTGTCATGATGGAGCATCCATTTGTCTGCAATGTCTGGTCTCACGCGAATGACCCTTTTTCTGAGCCTTTCAAGGACGTCTTTATAAAAAACTTGGTTGACAGTTTGTCCTGGAGGAACAAATTCTTTGTGGACGATTCCCCTTTTGTCAAAAAAACAAATCAGCATTGATTTGATCTTCGATTTGCTCATTCGAGCTTTCTTTGGTCGAGGAGAGTTTGCAGTGTGCCACTCCTGACTTTGCCTCTTGGTCTCAGGATCGTATTCAAAAATCCATGATTCATCACCTGTGATCACACGACTAAAGAAATCTTGCTCATTAGCGATTCTGTCAAGAAGATCAAGACACTTGTTTTTTCGATTGTCCTTCTGCTCAATTGTGAGGTTTTTTGGCACCATTTTGGCAAATGTTCAGTCAAAATTTGATGAACGGTAAATCTGTTCAAATTTAATTGTTCACTCAACATTCTTAATGGTAAACGATGGTCTGATCTCACAAGAGTGTTCACACATTCGATGTTTTCATTGGTTTTCGAAGTTGAAGGCCTCCCTGAACGGTGTTCATCTTCAACGTGTTTTCTGCCTTCCAAAAATGATTTGTGCCAGCGAAAAACTTGAGCTCGGGATAAAGAATGTTCCCCATAGGCCTGTTTTAACTTTTCAAATGTCACACTTGCCGATTCTCCAAGCTTAACACAAAATTTAATGGCACAACGTTGCTCCAAATTCCGCTGTTCCATTTTGCGTGACGCACAACCAAAACACAACTTCACTAATAGCAGTCACAAAATCACGTAGTTAATGGAAGGAGTTGAAACTCGCACTGAGCTATGGGAGGGTACTGATACACGTGCTCTATCAAGGACAACAGCGCAGCATTGCCAGATCGCTTGCAGTGTTGCCAGTCTCATTACTTTTCTGCCACACCTCGTAGATCCTTCCTCATCCCCATAAAGTCTGCTCTCCTCATGTTTTGGTGTAGATTTGTGTGTTTTCAAAGATTATCTCAAATTTTAGCAAGTTGTCATCACTGTTGCTTAAAGTATCAGTAACTTTTGTTCTTGTTCTCTGTCCTTTTTGTTTGAACAGATGAGATCTAGACGGATAATACCACGTACTGGGGGAGACAAACTGGATGAAAAAAACAGTCATTTGCCATCTGTACCATTGCTGTGTCCTTTTTTGTATTCCCAATAGGGGATTCCCAAACGATGCTGAGGAAGTTAAAATCACCCAACCTAACTCTAGTTTGGAAAGTTATGTTTATCTCAAATACTGCAATATTCATAACTGTGGCAGCTGTTGTATACATATTTTTGAAAATGCTGTTTAAGAAAGGTTCTTCATAGAATAATTTACATATCTCTGGTGACCTGTCTTTACTACATTCTCCTTCATCCAGTGGAATTTGTAGTCACCAATGCCAGTTTGTACTTTGTAAATTTATATGTTGAATCAGTTTCTGAAATTGGAATTTCTCTACTACAAACCCCTTCTGCAAGATATTGGATTCAGTGAAAATGCTGTTTTCAAAAAAATGTTGCTTTTTTCAATATAAGTGACATTGGCTTTATGTCATAAGCATTTTTCACATTGAGAATATTATTTGAAGTATATTTGAGCTTAAAAATGGCAGTCTTCCTCATTCTTAACATTGAGGTGGAAAGAACCCTGTTTCAAGCATTTGCTACACATTATATGTTGTCAATCAATATTTTATTTTCATTCTTCTAAATTCTTCAAAATAACCAGCAATTTATATTTAGAAGGTTAGAAAGATGCATTTTTATTGTCCAGAAGAATTAAACTTCTTGTTTAAATGGTCTCTCAGAAATATGCAATGACAGGTCAATTCATCCATTGTTTTGACCAGGTTAACATGTAAGCAAACGGTAAAGGAATACCCACATTTCTTTACTGAGAAAAGAAAAAAACAAAAGTGTGCCACAATTTTTTTTAGAAATACTTAGGTAAAAAACTATGAGGAACTGGTTGAGGAGCTTTTCTCTTCCTACCTAGCACTTAAACACGACATAAATTTAAAAATCCATTTCCTACACTCTCATCTGGAAAAGGGAAGGGTGAGCGCCTGGATTGTGGCAACTACAGTGGGATAACACTGGTCTCGGTGCAGGGTGAGGTCCTTGCTAGGGTCATCCTCAATAGGATCCATAATCACTTGCTCACCTATAAGCGGCCAGAGCAGTCTGGTTTTACGCCTAAGAAGTCTACCATCGACCACATCCTGGCACGGAGCATTCTCATCAAATGCAAAATGCAAATATTGGTGGAGTTTCTTTGCAGGCTTTGTCAATTTTCATAAAGTTGATCAAGCTCCCCTGTGGGACAGCCCGAGACTTTATGCAATCCCCCCAAAGTTGATGGATATTATGGCTGGCCTGTACACTGGTACTGTGATTGCGGTACAGAGTGGACAGAGAGTCTCCAGAGTTTTTACCAGTTGATTCTGGGGTCCATCAGAAGTGTGTTCTTGCTCCTACTCTGTTCAATGCTAGCATGGACTGGTTGATGGACAGGGTCATGGAATCCAGTGGCTATGGGGCATCTGTTGGTGAAAAAAAATTCATTGATCTTGATTTTGCTGACAATGCTGTGATCTTCGTGGAGTCAATGGATGCTCTAATCAGAGCTCATGAGAGAATGAGCGAGGAGTCTGACTGTCTGGGTTTACAAGTGTCCTGGATAAAAACTAAGATCCAGGCCTTTAATGACCTCTTGGGCACAGCAATCAGCAGTGCGTCTGTTTGGGAAGAGAGCATCAACCTCATCGTGAAGTTTACTTACCTAAGCAGTGACATCCATGTCTCTGGTGACTCATCCCATGAAGCCAGTAGACGGATTTGTGGTTATTAGGCTGCTGGAAAGGGGTGTGTAGTGCTCCTGAAATCTCTGCAAAATAGACAAAGATCCAAGCTTTTAGAGTCCTGGTGCTTCCTGTTTTGCTATATTATTGCAAGACATGGACACTATCCAGAGATCTGAGATGAAGACTGGATTCCTTCAGTACTGTGTCTCTTCAGAAAATCCTTAGCTACCGCTGGGTTGGCTTTGTGTGGAATGAGCAGTCGCTCAAAGGGTCCCAAATGAGGTACATTAACTGGGAGCAGGAGGGTGCATCAGTTACAGCACTATGGCAATGTGGTACGATTGTTGAGGGCCCGGGTGGCTGGACCAGGTCAAAGGGACACCCACATAACACATGGCTGCGGAAGATAGAAGGTCATTTCCGGAGGGTGGGACTAGACCACGCGTCTGCCTGGGGGATTGACAACCTAGAAAATGAGCTGTTTCATCATGTGGTGTGGGCGGCAACGTGCTGTACCAGTGCATGCTCCCCAACCTGACCCGAGGTGACCTGATCTGATCTCACCGAAACCTAACCAAAGTGTTTGGCTTGTGATTCTTACGTGTCTGTTGCAAACAAGGGCACCTTTTGTGACGTGTCAAATTAGTTGTTTTTAAAGTTTTCATTGTAACACACAGTTCACACTGTGTTTCATGAATAGAACAGGACACATTTTCCTTTGTCCTCCTTTATCATGGCTTTGTTCTCCTTTATGACCTTCGGTGTCCTCTTTTGGGTTCACATGTATCTGGTAATCCTAATTGTAAATCACTTTGGATAAAAAGATCAGCTAAGTAAATACATTTTAATGTAAAATATTATGAGTTTTGCGTTATATCCTCAAATAAAATTCAGTTCTGGACTGTTAGGTTCTGCTTGGCTCCACAAACTGAAGACACATCTTACCTCAAAAACTACAGGCCTCAAGGCTCCACTGAGTGCTAGAATTAAGCCAAGCCTTTCTTCAAAATCTAAAAACAGGCTTTAGTACGGCATCCTCCCAATAAAAAGGGTTAATAGCTTCAATGAATAGAGAAACCATACGAAATCCTTTGTCCTCATTAATAAAAAGAATATTTGTATTTTAAGAATTTATTTGTAATGCTATACTGAGGGGTGGTTGCTACCATACAGGTCTGAAGCAAGTTCAGCCATTTGCTTTTGTAGATCCTTTACTAGATGTTGCAGTAAACACACATCATGTTTACATCACTCATTTTGAGCTCCAAGTGTTAGTTCTGCAATAGAAATGATGGCTGGGAGTTTTCTTTTTTATTATTAATGGTGAGAAGAAGAAATGTGAGCCAAAGGACAACCAAAGATTTGTAATCAGGAGTCAAATACACACTGTTGTGAAATCAAAAATCAAAACTGTAAATTAATGTCAGTCAGACATTGTCCAACCTAACACAGGTCACCAGGAACCAATCTCAGCCAACACAGGGTGCAAGGCTGGAACAAATCTCACCCACCGCAGGGCACACACACAAACCAAGCACACACTAGGGACAATTTAGGATCGCCAATGCACCTAACCTACATGTCTTTGGACTGTAGGAGGAAACTCACGCAGACACTGGGAGAACATGCAAACTCCATGCAGGGAGGACCCAGGAAGTGAACACCGGTCTCCTTACTGCGAAGCAGCAGCACTACCACTGTGCCACCGTGCCACCCATGTCATAATGTATTACACAAAAATCATTTTACTAGGAACACCAACTAAATAAATATGTGGTAGACTCTTTGTTTATTTCTCCATAAACTTGGATGAGGAAGTGCTCAGTATGACTTTATACCATCTTGCTGATGACATCACTTCCAGGTCATGTTTTTATCAATGCTGTAGCCATTCCCCCTTAAAACAGGCGCAGTAACAAATATGGCATTGAAAAGAACACAAAATCATTTAACTAATTTAAATAAACTTCAAATAAGAACACCATTATGGAAATCAAAATCTACATATTCTAAAACTTGTTTTACCTGTTATATTTCAGCCAGGGCTCCTCCCCTGACTGGAGTTCAAATTCTTGATTAATTTATCTTTGTGGCACATTTTTCATTTGCTGGTATATGTTACTATTGTTTTTTTTTTTATGATTTGCATTGTTCTTTATGTTTTATGTATCTGTTCTCATGCCTTTGTTATGGCTTTGTGAGTGGTTCCACAAGAGGCGGAGCCACCTGCTCATCACTGCAAGGGACTGCCCTCAGCTCTATAAAGGCTGGGACAACTCATAGTTCTAAGTTATAAGGATTCTGTGTTTGCCCTTGTTACTAGCCGGGGGTAGACTGTTTCCCCCTCTAGGTGGCATTTTTGGGCTGTTCCATGAGCTTGTACTTGTGAAGTCTCTTGATTCACAACAGTACAGCTGACATTTCCTTTTCATTCAAAGTAGTCACTAAAAGGACTGCAGATCTTTTCGGGCAAAATTCATATGTGTTTCACTGTTTAGCTGGAGGAAGTTTGCTGTCAGTTATTTCACTTATCAATACTTTTGAAGACTTGAGTAACGTCTCTATGTAGCTTATTCAGTTCAGTACTGAAGTCAATCTTTGCAGGCCGCACTTCTTCAGTGCACAGATGAACTCAGTTGATTTTAAAAATGGAGAGAACCTGAAGCTCTCAAAAGTTCTGATTTTATTGATTGACAAATGCAAGATTCAAAAGCTGTTTTGTGCTGTTTATTTTAAGCTAAGATAAGTGAAACAGCTGATTTTATTCACACCTTAATGCATTAAATGGCCCCTAAGCTAGCATAGGACTGCACTGGTCATGACAATCACCCCTTTTAAGCCCTGCTGTACTTCTCCACTTGAGCTCAAATCTCAAAGCTTTTACATTGACGTAAGTGTAGTGTTTGTCTCTTATAAATGAAAGGAGCTTCTTTATTGACGGTAATCATCCAGTTACGGCAAGAATGTGACATGTTAATTAATTCTTGTAAGTAATTTGTTGTGCATCATAGATTTTAATGTACCCTTCACAAGCTGCCTTTTGATAGCTGGACTGTCGCTCATAACATATTTTTTGCTTTGCTTTCATCAAGTAATTATCTTTCAGCTACATAGTACAGGCAGTAAATGAAAATTGTAAGCTGTAGATTACAACAGAAAAATAGATTACATTCATTAGAGAACAGTAGTGCAGAACATATATATGTTTATATAATCTGTACTTCCACTGATTGAGCAAATTATTTGTAGAGTCATCTGATGGGTTCAATAAATACGATGGTAAATGAATGGTACCTTCACCTTTTTTCAGATATTGTGAAGTGAACAACTTGAAATTATTTCCACAGTAGCCTTTATCACATTCTTTGTTTTTGCCTGTACTCATCTTTTTTGTTTTTGCTCGTCTGTCTTTCAATGAGTTTCCGCAATAGCTAGAAAAACCCTTATTTTGATATGAATATAGTAGAACAACAAAACAAAACAAAACAATGAGAAAAATTTGAAAGACTATATTTTACATACAGTAAGTGCATTGCATCTCCTTTACCAATACAATTTTTATAGGAGACAATTGACACAGAATTTGACCTAAAATTAATGAAAATATGAATCCATATGGATAGGTGAGATTTGACTTCCTAACAGACAGTACAGGTCAATGATTGGAAGCAAACTGTTGGCTAACTGATTGCACATCTGAACCTGGCCCTATGATTTACTTACGGTGATAAAAAGTTTCCTTTTCTGCTTTTCATTCAAAGTGATTATGGCTATGTGCTATTTTAAAGGAGTAATCAACTTGCCATTTTATGTTAAGACCCTGTGGTCCTCTTTCAAGTGAATAGGATTTTAAATACAGAAATAAATGTTTCCTGTTCCAGCAATTAATGTTTTGTTCTATTTCAATTAACAACGTGCTGTTACATGTTCATCTTGATTTTAAGAGACAGAGCACAGGGAAAAATGTATGTTTTTGTGTACTTCCTTAAATATAATTGCAATTGTTAAGCCACATTAAATCAGCTGTTGTTATTTTAAATGCTTATTCACTTTCAGCATGTGATGAGGCCTAGAAATCCTTATATGGAAAGTAATGACTATAGCAGGCATAAATTAGTAGATTTATATCTGAAGCATAATTGTCTGTAACTCTAGGGCAGATCTACAATCAAGCTGACCTTGGTGGTGTGCACCCTGTGGTTCCAATCACCAAAGGGTCTTGGCATATGCAAGAAAAAAGTAATGCAGGCATTTTTCTGTTTCTCTTTTTACCTCGAGCTATTTGCGGTTACTCAGACATTATATCTCACATTCACCCAATATGTAATGTACGACTGTCGGCATGCTGAAATCTCAGAGATAGCCCACCCCCCGGCTTGTTTTATTTTTATATGTGATGTTCATGGAGTGTAAATATATGGATGTGACACCCTAGGGCCTGTGAGGGTCTTAATCTGACCTTGCTGTAACTCGTTTCCCAATTAGGTAGATCATACTTGTCATTAATTATTTTTCCTATCAGGCAGGACAAATTCTGTAAAGAATGTCTCATTGCAGTGCAAACTTCACAGTACAGTGCAAGTTCTATATAATATATATTGTGAGAGATCTCGTATCAGATCTACCCCAACAAAAATACCTCCATGACACCCTGAAGGAATCCAGCATGGAAGAAACTCCCTCAATAGGGTATAACTGCTTAAACACTGTTTCCGATAGGGGTCACTAACTCCCTAGCTGGAATAAGTTCTTTTGTAATTGCAGCGTTTTAAGTAACCGAAAACTATATATAGATATGATATTAAAAGGCGATATCCCTCCCATAGTGATATGGCGATAAACTCACATAAGAGAAAATAACTTAGCTTTCTTTACTGACAATTTACGTGGCATTACAGACGGGAAGCCAAATAGGAAGACAATATCAAGGTGGGATCTTGATCTATACAGACTGCCATTTTTCATCGCTGAACTGGAAGGCTTTTCAGGATGGACAACAATATCACCCATCCATCCGTCAGCTTCAAAGTGTTTGGCTGTTGTCTAAGTCTTTTTATACTGGTTTCTCCATGTGCAGGCCCTTACTTACGTTCCAAACAAGGGAAGGAGAGGATTCCATTTCATCTCTAACATACAGAAATAGTACAATGCCCATTTTCGTAGTTGTACCTTCTTTCTTCAAATGCTTGCCTAGCAGTTCTAAATGCTAAGAGCCGCTGTGTGCTAACTTTGGCCTGGCCTGTACATGTGAGTGGATTTATACAATAATTATTGTACAGAGCACAGTGACATTAAACTTATATTCTTATTACAGACACCTAACTCAAGAAACAAGCTGCATCTTTCAAAGCACAACTGAACAAATTCTTAATTAGGGACACCAAATCTGCATCTTTTTTCTGAAGGTTAATGTTTAAATGTTGATCTGTATTGTTCTATTTCTCATATTACACAATTGATATATTTACATGCATTGCTTATCTTTTTCTGTAGCACTGTTGTACTTTGTATGTTTGATTCAGTATCACATTATATTTCAGACTAAATATTAATATAAAATATGGTGCTCATATTTTTAATGGCATATTTCTGCTTGTTCATGCCTGTCTGACATGTGCAGAATTCATTTTGTATCATTACTCACCATTTTAAGTCCATTAAACCTGCTTACAAGGCAGTCTAAATTAGTGCACAATTTTGTTCCCTTTCTCCGACTGCAAGAAGCACACTGCAACTACAGTTAGTTTTAGACATAGTACGCTGCTAGTCCATAGTTCTGGGGAACACTGTAATAGCACTAAACCAAAAGTTAGTCTTATTACTGTAAATACATACTGTCACACACGTGCGAGTAGGAGACAGCTGAAGGGCTTAAGTAGTGTTAATACCACATCCGACCAGAGGAGGGTGGGGTGCACTGAATGTCTTTCTTACTTCCCTGCAGACCTTTCCTGAGAAATCCTGCCAGGTTCCGGTACCTCAGAAGACGTCACTTCCAGGTCATGCCCCTTTGATGACGTCACTTCCTGTATGGGCCTTTAAAGCTGCCATTTTACCACAATGGAATCAGTTCTATTTTGGACTCAGTGTTGTGAACATCTCTGTTTAATTCTACAAACCTTTTGCAGCTAGGGATATTATACGGGTGGCTGCCCCAAACCTTTTTATGATGTCTGGTCTGTGTTTATATCACAGTGGCGTAGCCAGCAGGATATCATCCCAGAAGAAACCGGGACAGGATCTAAACTTCAGCCAGGTAGGAAAGTATCAGGGAGTTTCTGGGTGGGGAGTTCGTCTGGTGGTCAGGAAAGACTCGGTGCAGGCTCCGCTCCTTAAGGGCTAGTATCTTACCAGAAGGAGAGTGTATGGCGACATACAGACGTGGTCTGGTTTCTGGGGATGAAACAAAAAGGGCTTATTATGCTCTCTAGGATGAGAGAGCTGAGTCTCCCATTGGGACCAATAACCCAGCTAAAAATGAGTTAACCCCAGACCAGCAGGCAAGGAGAATAAAAACGTGAAATATATCGCACAATTACGCAATAGATTTGGAAAAATTCAGCCTATTCTAAAAAGTCATATGGAAGAGACACAAGCAGAACAGGCCCGTTATTATGATCGTGGCACGACACTCCGAGAATTCCATCCAGAATATCGTGTCATGGTGTTGGTTCCCACATCCCATTCAAAATTACTCACCCATTGGCAAGGGCCTTATGAAATTAAGGAGAGGAAAGGACTTGTAGACTATTTGCTGAAAACAACCTAATCATCGACCAAGTGAGCGGATTTATCATGTAAACCTGCTGAAGCCGTGGAAGGACAGGGATCTCGATCCCTCCTCCGTTCAGCCACGCTTATTCTTTGCTCTAATAGACAACCTTAATTTCAGGGAGGAATTAACTTTCAGACAGTCACGGGAGTTGGAGTCAGCTATCCTGTCTGTTCCAGAGGTGGTGAGTGAGAAACCCAGAAGGACCTCTCTGATTGCACATGACATAGTGACTGAGCCTGGAGTTATCATACGAGAGCACCCCTATAGACTCCCGGAGGCAAAGAAAGTAGAAGTGGAGTTGGAAATAAAGCGAATGCTGGAACTAGGAGTGATAGAGGAAAGTTTTAGTCCCTGGTCCAGTCCAATCGTTTTGGTTAGTAAGCCAGACAGCAGTTGGAGGTTTTGCAGTGACTTCCATCGGCTTAACCAAGTCTACCAATTTGATGCTTATCCCATGCATCGCGTGGACGACCTCCTCAAAAGGCTGAGCCAAGCAAGATTCTTGACCACACTTGACATGACAAAAGGGTACTGGCAGATTCCTTTAACGGATTCAGCAAAGGTTAAGATGGCGTTTAGCACCCCTAGTGGACACTGGCAGTATTGTGTCCTTCCATTCCGGTTACACGGGGTTGCAGCGACTTTCCAACGTCTGGTGGACAAAGTGCTCCGTCCCCATAATGCATATAGTGCTGCCTATCTGGATGATGTTGTCATCTATTTCAGCACATGGAAGGAACACGTACAGTAGGTCAGAGTGGTGTTGCGGACACTTGGAGAAGCTGGGCTCCTAATTAATCCAAAGAAATATTTCTTTGGACAGAAAGAAGCTAAATATTTGGGCTACCTGGTGGGTCAGGGCACCGTGAAGCCACAGTGTTCAAAAGTTAATGCCATTTTAAAATGGTCTCATCCGCGAACCAAGCAGCAAGTCCAAGCATTTCTCGAATTAGCCGGGTACTACCACCAGTTTGTACCTTGGTTTCCTGAGAGAACAGCACCCTTGACTGATTTGATGAAGAAAAGAGCTCCTAACAACGTGGTATGGACTGACAAGACAGAAGCTGCGTTCTGTGACTTAAAACAAGTTCTTACTTCAGCACCAGTGTTAATCGCTCCTAATTTTTCTCTCCCGTTCATTCTCCAGATGGATGCTTCGGACTCATGCCTCGGTTCCGTGTTGAGCCAAAGTGTCGATGGTGTTGAACACCCCATCATTTACCTGAGCCGGAAACTGCTGGATGGAGAGACCAGGTATGCAGCGGTGGAATGGGAATCCCTGTCAATTAAATGGGTGATTACACAGTTGAGGTACTACCTCTTGGGCCGGCAATTCACTCTAATGTCGGATCATGCTCCTTTACAGTGGATGGCCCTTCACAAAGAGTCGAATCCACGGGTCACTAGGTGGTTTCTTGACCTAAAACCTTACAAGTTTTCGCTCATTTATCATAAGGGCTCTCTCCATACCAACGCTGATGCCTTTTCTCATGCTCACGACCTCTCAGTGCAGGTTGCCTTGTCACACACGTGCGAGTAGGAGACAGCTGAAGGGCTTAAGTAATGTTAATACCACATTCAACCAGGGGAGGGCGGGGTGCACTGACTGTCTTTCTCAGTTCCTTGCAGACCTTTCCCGAGAAATACTACCAGGTTCTGGTACCTTAGAAGACGTTACTTCCGGGTCCCGCCTCATCAATGACATCACTTCTGAGCCCTGCCCCTTCGATGATGTCACTTCCGGTCCAGACAATGCCACTTCTGGGTCCCGCCCTTTGATACTTCCTGTATGGGCCTTTAAAGCCGCCATTTTACCACCATGGAATCAGTTCTGTTATGGACTCAGTGTTGTGAACATCTCTGTTCAATTCTACAAACCTTTCGCAGTTAGGGATATTATACGGGTGTCCGCCCCAAACCTTTTTATGATGTCTGGTCTGTGTTTATATCACAATACTAAGACCAGATCAGCACTTGGTCATTTTCAGTTCACAGCAAACTGCAACTGACCCACAGATTTCTTCCTAAAATGGATGTCAACATTACAATAACCGCCACATTGACGACTTTGTCCTTTCAGACATAAAGAGAGCTCAGACTTTCCTGTCACAACAACATCTGGACTGATGAAAAGTTCATCAAAGACGTTAGTTAATTTAGAATACAACTGACATTAGCAATGAAAAACACCATACAATCAATTGGAATTGCTGCTGTGACATTTTCAACTGCTTTATGTAGCTCTCACTGACTGACTGTTAACGTGCATGCCAGCCATAACATAAATCAAATGAAGAGAATGAATAGACCCTTCAGTATTACAAGATGTAATAACATTTTATCTCCTTCCCCTTTGTTAATTTGATTAGATAATAACCAACCAGTCAGCAACAGACAGCTAGCTCCACCAAGACAAGGGTGATCCAGGCTGTTTTCTGACATTTCCTTATGCATTATGGTCTGAAAATCTGAGTACCTTGCCATGGTGCACAAATTTATTTTATTCAATATTCAAACCAATCAATTCACATTTAAAACTATATATATATACTTCAATATGTTGTCTCATTGTCCATAACTAATTTCTACTGTTTATCTGAACTGTAAAATTTCTATTTTTCACTTCTAGTCAGGCTTGTGCTTCGTGTTGTGCTCGTTTGACATACGGTTCTTACAACTATATTCTTGTTTTCTGCCAACAAATGCTTCCTAGGCAAAAATTAGGTGCACCTGGTTGGTGTTGTACTGTTTATGAGACATAGGATATAGTGTTTAGTGCTCTTTTGTTTTAATTTGAATTATATCTGTGCAGAATAAAATATATTAATGTATGTTACTGACCTGGAGTTTAAGCATTGTAATGATGTCAGTGAAATACTTTTTAAAAAGCTTAGTGAATCCCCCATTCTAAATAAGAATGTAATGAATCCTGCTTAAAATACAGCTGCAATCATTGACATTTTTAATGATGAGTAATTATCACTAATCTTTTTTAACTTAATGATAACAACATCTTAGTTAAGTTACTGTACATTACTATTCTGCAAACAGTATCATTTTGCCTTTGCTTGAAAACCTCTGGAGGCTCATCCCTGCAACAGGACGGGTTTTTCATTATAAACCCTTAATGATGTAGAAAGGCCTATTAAAAAAGAAAGAAAGTACATAAAAAAGCCTCTGTAGAGACGTGTGTAATGAATAGAAAAGTGAGAATGGTCAACAACAATGAGGCTCTGACTCTTTTTATAGGTAAAATGGTCTCCGGACAAAAGAAAGAAGGCTAAGCTCTAACAAATGTGTTTCTCTATCTGCTGCCAGAATGAGTGACCTGCTTTCCCCACGTTCACAAGCTGCTCATAGAAAGCCTGGGCTTGGTCCTCATTAATCATTTCTTGATTCTCTCTGTGAACCTGCTAGCAGCATCTCGTGTCTTTCTCTAATAACTTACTTCCCTTGCATTGAAATGATAAAATCATTCTAAACGTAATTTAAATTCTCATTAATTATGCTTCAGGGCAGAAATATAGCTTTGCAATTGTATGAGAGGAAGTCAGTCTACTGCTTTTATATTTCATGGCAGAATGCCAGCTGTGCTGTTCTGGTGGCCCTGACTCCTTGCTTCATCTTTTAATGATTATATAAATCACTTTACACTGGATAATATACAAATCAATCAAAGACATAATCACACACATTTATGTTTTGTATAAATTTTAACTCCCCTCTCCTACTCATATTAGACAGCCATGTACGCTCTTGTTCATAATTGATCATATGGACACAAAGATTTTTATAACAACATTAATACAATCTTGGCAAATGTTTAAAAACTGGGCTATTCCGCATTGAGATTTGTTTTTATTTCTTGTAATTTTCAATACTATGCATTATTACAAACTATAGGAAGACCCCAAAGATCTCTACAAGAAGGAATACAAAAAGATAGTAAGTAGCTTTCATCTTGACATCAGGGATCATGTAAACAGTTTAATTCCTGAGAACCTCTAAATGGGTTACTTCTACATGCTTCCTAACATCCAAAAAGAAGGGAACCCAGGAAGGCCTATAATCTCAGGAATTGGCTCCCTTACAGAAAATGTTTCAGGTTGGGTGGAGCACATCCTTAAACCCCTCGCCTACAATATAACCAGCTACATCCAGGACACCGCTGACTTCTTAAAAAAACTGTCTGCTTTAGGCCCCTTACCTGAGGGAACCTTACTGGTCACAATAGATGTTGAGGCACTTTACACAAACATTCCACATGATGGTGGCATATTGGCATGTGAAACATACCTTAAACAACATGATTTACCAACAGGGTAATACAGAGTTCACTCTGATACATCATTTATTCTCATTTGGACAGGACTTCTATTTGCAACAAATGGGGACTGCAATGGGATGTCGGTTTGCACCTCACTATGCAAACTATTCATGGCAAAATTGGAGGAAGATTTTATGTCAATGTGCATCTTAAAATCAATGTTGTATCTCAGACATAGATGACAGCTTCATAA